>NC_089845.1:160370896-161040063 GCF_035609145.1 Eleutherodactylus coqui
CCTCCTTACCATTTTGCCCATTTTTCCATGAATACAGTTCAATGGTACCATTGAAAAATACAACTCGTCCGTCCTGCAAAAAAAGAAGTCCTCATGTAGCTCTGTCACCTGGGAAATAAAAAAGTTAGGATTTTTAATTTTTTTTCTTTAAAGTAGCAATGTCAAAATTCAAAAATAACAAAAAGGACTGCTACAGGAAGGGGTTAACAAGCAAGCAGTGTGTCTTGGTGGTAATGTAAGCACATGCCACCTCTAACACCCAGTGACAGCTGCTTAGGTGAAGTCTTGTTTCTGTTGTTCTTGCTGAGATGTTCCGGGAATCCACTTGTAAGAAAGCAAATAAAAAGTGAGAAGCTGTTAACAAAGTTTCCGCCAGTAAGTGTCAGAGGTACAAATATCACATTTTCTTTGACATCCCCCTCCCCCGCTTCTCCAAGTGACTTTTGCTGTTACTGTTAAATGTATTTAACTTTATTTTCTTTGTAGGACAGAAGAGATGTTAATATGTACCGCCCCTTTAAGGGAGATGTTGTGTCTGTTCTCTTGCTGGGTGGGCAGATCCAGGGGGGTGGAGGCTTATTTTTCATGCAGTTTTCTATGGGAAAAAGTATACAAACAAGCATTCCTCCAGAAATGATGAAAAGTTTTTTATACCACTCAAATCAGAGATCCTATCATAAAAAAGAGACCCCCACCTGTAGACAGCACTGTTTTGGGGATTTCGCTCTTGGAAGAAAAGTTAACCACTTCCAGACACCAAATAACTATAAATGTGCTTCTGTCCTGATGTGTGTATAGAGTGGGCCCAGGAGCCAAATCTGCTACATAGCGTTGGTTATCAGCTGTTTCTGATAGCCACAGGTGACCGCCAAGATGATAGTTAGCTCTGATTGTGGCAGTTACCTGTTTAGGTGCTGCAGTCAAAACTAACAGTGCGTCTAAACAGTCAACAGGAGGGGGTGGGGAACATCTTCCTGCACACCATCAACATCCCCCCACAGCGCGATAGGAGGGTGCCAATGGGCTAGCATGGCAGCTCAGAGCCTTCTGAAGGCTCCCAGCGCTGCAACGTATAGATGCAACATCAAAAATTACTATATACTGCAATACTGACGCATTGCAGTATATAATAGAAGCAATGAGATGATTGTAAGTTCAAGTCCCCTGTGTAGACTAAATAAAAGTGTAGAAAATAATTGAATAGGGTTTTAATAGTTAAAAAAATAAAAATATAAAATTGTATAAAAAAACTTTTCCCATTTTTTCTATTTAAAAAAAAATAATTAAAAACTCACATATTTGGTATTGCCATGTAAATAAAAGGCCCAAACTACTAAAATATAACAATATTTACCCACACGGTGAAGACCGTAGTGAAAAAAAAATGATGGAAAGACACTTACATATTTGAATGTGTAACCACTGTGTCATTCCTCCGAGCAGGGAAAACCACCTGGAAGGACTGACAGCCGACCCAGAGACTGGATGTTCACTCCTCGGCGTGTAGCTTGGTATGAGGCAGAGACTGGGACTGAGCTAGCCCTGAGCTGGAATGGGGTAATGCAGTCCCTGCCTAACAGAGTGGTGTAATCTTGGGCCTGGGCGCTGTATAACCCTGTCAAGGCCCTAACCGGAACAGGAAGTACCAAGCAGACATAGGAAGTGAGCAGAAACAGGAGATCTGGGTAAGGCCCCCTGCACATGGGCATTAATTCTGCAGTGGGATTTCCTCCAGAATTTCCGCCTCTGCACACCTGCATAGGATTGTATTACAATACGCAATCCTATGCAGAGGGCCGCGATTTGTCCGCGTGAAATCACACGCGGAAAACAAATCGCGGCGTGCTCTATTTCTGTGCGGGTCTCGCAAAGGCCCGCACAGGAAGGTCACTCCCGGGCCGCCCGCTCCGCTCTGCGCATGTGTCGGCTGGCCGGCAGCCGTCACATGAAAGAGTCGGAGCCGCGGGAGAGGTGAGTGCCATGCTGATCCCTGCAGGGGCTCGAGTCGGGTCGGGATCCGACACAACCATCTGCAGGCGGCCTAAAGCACAAGTAGCTTACAGCTACAGCAGACTTGAGATCACTTGTCACAGAGATACTGCAGGAGCAGCAGTCACAAGCCATCATAGAAGAAGAAGAACAACAACCTGGAAGCACTGGATAGCAGCTCTGGGGAAGCTATATAGTAGAGTGATTGGGAAACAGCCTCCAGCTGGGTGGAGGAGTCAGGAATAGGGATGAGCGAGTATACTTGCTAAGGCACTACTCGCTCGAGTAATTTGCCTTAGTCGAGTATCTCCCCGCTTGTCCCGAAAGACTCGGGTGCAGCCGCGGGGCGGGGAGCTGCGGGGGAGAGCAGGGAGGAACGGAGGGGAGATCTCTCTCTCCCTCTCTCCCACCCGCTCTGCCCCGCTCCCCGCCGCAACTCACCTGTCAGCTGCGGCGGCCACCGAATCTTTCAGGACGAGCGGAGAGATACTCGGCTAAGGCAAATTACTTGAGCGAGTAGTGCCTTAGCGAGTATACTCGCTCATCCCTAGTCAGGAACCATTAACTCCGGAGATGCTGCAATAAGAAAGACTTCGGCAGCATCCAGGGTGCAAATTGATATCCAAAGTTTTATTCCCCCATCACAGAAAAACAGGCAACGTTTTGGCCATGTTGGCCTTTGTCAAGCTCCGGAGATGCTGCAGCGAATTAAATACAAACTCAAATAACATTCAGGGCAGAGCAGCAGACCTGTCTGCTATACCTAACAGACAGTACGCCAGAACTGTAATTTTTGTTACCCTGGCTCCAGAAAAAATTTGAATAAAAAGTGATCAAAAAGGTGTATCTACCCCAAAATGGTTATAAAAACAAATGTACAGCTCACCTCGTAAAAAACAAGTTAAGGTGTCTTAGAATATGCTGATGGAAAGTAATTTTTGCTTAAGAAAAAATTGTATTTACTTTTTAAGAATACAACATTTTAAATTTTTAAGAAAAGAACATTTAAAAAACTATATAAACTTGGCATCACTGAAATTGTACTGACCCATAAAAGGAAGTTCACGTGACATTTTTACTGCACTGTGAATGCTGTAAAAAATAAACCCACCAAAAATGGTGAAATTGCTTTTTCTTTCATTTCTCCCAACTTCTCCCAAAATTTCTTTGAAGTTTCCTGTATATTATAAAGTACATTTAAAAACACAACTCATTCAACAAACAAGCCCTCGAATGCCTAAGTCAATGGAAAAATTAAAAGGTTTTGGCTCTTGGAAGGCGGGGGCGAGAAAGGAAAATAAAAATCTGATAAATCTCTGTTTCTGAACTAGTGGTCCACTGTGTGTGTGTGTAAGTTTACCGATGACTGTCTTCCTGCTTCACTGGTGAGCCAGAGGGCTGCCCTTCCTGCTAATGTGTAGAAAGCATATTCCCTGTAAGGATGTGCAGGATTGTCCCTTCATCTCACCCACGATGTTCCTTATTTGATATGGTACATAGTGTTATTAGGGGTGCTTTCCTTTTGAGTCTGTGATATGGCACTTGGAAAATCGGCTTTAGTGCTATGTTACTGGTGGTAACCTATACCCAGCCCTCTGCTAGAGAGGAGCTTGTAGTGTACACCAGGCTTGTAGTTGGTGGAATGGCCTGCGGTGCAAAGAGGACCCCTTATTGTTTCGGATAGCTGAGATGGTGTCATTGGCCAGGCAAAACAATGGGGCCTGACAGAGAAAGAGAGTGCACTGTTTTACAAACTGGACCTCACTGACCAGAACAAACAAGATGAGAACAAAAGTACTCGGATAAACAAGGAATACTAGGTTAAACACACATTCTTACCACTATCACCAGCAACCACACTGCAGAAGCCAGGAAAACTTAAATGTTGGGATATTCCAGCAGGATAATGCACCATGCCATGGGGCCCTAATTGTCCAGAATTAGTTCAAGAGGCATTCTGAAAAGTTCCTATGACTGCTGTGAGCTGCACCTTTGTCTGACATGAGCTCAATCAAACATTTATGGGATGTGTTGGAGATATCCATTTGCACCCAAGATGCTGCCTCTAAAAATACACTTAAAAAAAAAAAAAAAAAAAAAAAAAAAAAAAAAAAATATATATATATATATATATATATATATATATATATACTAGCTGATATACCCGGCTTTGCCCGAGTTAATTTGGTACTGGTGTTTATCTGGTGTTCACACGGAAATCTTATGAAGTCGTGGTTACTTTAGAGATACTGAGGAAAAACATATGTTCACCATTTTGCATAGTTCTCTGCGTTACCCAGGAAACACGACGTGGAGGCAACCATGCGACGTTTCCTTTATATAAAATGACATCAGGAAGTGAGAGAATTAGATTCCATACGTAAAATGTGGACGCTAATTCTTTTGCGCTTAGAATTGAATAATCGCGATGGGACCCATTAGCTTTTCCTATCTAAGACATAATCAATGCTCGTGCCAAATTTCACATTTCTATGACACCGGAAAGTGAGAAAATTACATTGCGTACGTAAAATTTGGTCGCTAATTCTTTTGCGCTAGAATTGAATATTCGAGTTAGGACTAGAGATGAGCGAACGTACTCGGATAAGCACTACTCGTCCGAGTAATGTGCCTTATCCGAGTACCGCTGTACTCGTGCTGAAAGATTCGGGACGCGCTGCGGAGCGGGGAGCTGCAGGGGAGAGCGGGGAGGAACGGAGGGGAGATCTTTCTCTCCTTCTCTCCCGCCCGCTCTGCCCCGCTCCCCGCTGCGACTCACCTGTCAGCAGCGGAGCGCCCCGAATCTTTCAGCACGAGTACAGCGGTACTCGGATAAGGCACATTACTCGGACGAGTAGTGCTTATCCGAGTACGTTCGCTCATCTCTAGTTAGGACCAATTAGCTTTTCCTATTTATGACATAATCAATGCTCCTGCCAAATTTCACGTTTCTATGACATTCGGAAGCAAGAAAATTAGATTCCGTACGTAAAATTTGGACGCTAATTCTTTTGCGCATAGAATTGAATAATTGAGTTGGGACCTATGAGCTTTTCCTATTTATGACATAATCAATGCTCGTGCCAAATTTCACGTTTCTATCACACCGGAAAGTGAGAAAATTACATTCCGTACGTAAAATTTGGACGCTAATTCTTTTGTGCATAGAATTGAATAATGGAGTTGGGACCCATTAGCTTTTCCTATTCATGACATAATCAATGCTTGTACCAAATTTCACATTTCTATGACACTGGAAAGTGAGAAAAATATATTCCGTCCGTAAAATTCTGACGCAAATTCTTTTGTGCATAGAATTGAATAATCGAGTTGGGACCCATTAGCTTTTCCTATTTATGACATAATCAATGCTCGTGCCAAATTTCACGTTTCTCTCACACTGGAAAGTGAGAAAATTACATTCCGTACGTAAAATTTGGACGCTAATTCTTTTGCGCATAGAATTGAATAATCGAGTTGGGACCCATTAGCTTTTCCTATTCATGACATATTCAATGCTCGTGCCAAATTTTAAGTTTCTATGTGAGAAAATTACATTCCGTACGTAAAATTTGGACGCTAATTCTTTTGCGCATGGAATTGAATAATGGAGTTGGGACCCATTAGCTTTTCCTATTTATGACATAATCCATGCTTGTGCCAAATTTCACGTTTCTATGACACTGGAAAGTGAGAAAAATACATTCCGTACGTAAAATTTTGACGTTAATTCTTTTGTGCATAGAATTGAATAATCGAGTTGGGACCCATTAGTTTTTCCTATTTATGACATAATCAATGCTCGTGCCAAATTTCGAGTTTCTATGACACCGGGAAGTGAAAGAATTAGATTCCGTACGTAAAATTTGGACGCTAATTCTTTTGCGCATAGAAGTGAATAATCAAGTTGGGACCCATTAACGTTTCCTATTTATGACATATTCAATGCCCGTGCCAAGTTTTAAGTTTCTATGACATTGGGAAGTGAGAGATTTAGATTATGTATGTAAAATTTCGACGCCAATTCTTTTGCGCTAGAATTGAATAATCGAGTTGGGACCCAATTACTTTTCCTAGTTTGGAGATAATCTATGCTCGTGCCAAAATTCATGTTTCTACGACATCTGGAAGTTGGAGAACTTTTGGCGAGTCAGTCAGTCAGTCAGTGAATCAGTCAGTGAGTCAGTGAGGGCTTTCAGCTTTATATATATAGATATCACGCCCCAGAAGGAATCGTCATTTTGCTGCAAAACTCGGCATGCAGTTACATCTCAAGCATATATGTAAATAATTAGAGTTGTGGTGTTATTATATGAACGGTCTTGTTACCTGAGACCCTAAAAGTGATTTCCGAGGCTCTCAGAGGCTCCTTGTGTGTAGTGGCCTCTTCTTCCACTTGTGTAGAGCTTGTTGACCACTAGACGCCTCTACGACGCAGAGAAGAGATTTCACCCCGTTACCAGAGTCTGAGAGGGGTGCATTACTAGGATCGGAGAAGCTGGATGGTCGTATCGCCAAATTGTTACCCACCTGGGCTGTTCTGACCAGATTTAGGAGGTGTTGGGACCAGTCGATGCGTGAGGGCACACACACAAGGTGTCCGCTTGTGTAGAGCTTGTTGACCACTAGATACCGCTACGATGCTTTTCAAAAACAGGTGGCACCATTGTTTTATTCCCCCTGTGTTTGTCAGAATCATTTCTAGATGCTTGGCTGAAGGAAATTTGGTCTCATAGCATCCATTACATGTACGGCCCCTGACACCCAGCATCACCTCCATTTGCAGTAGTGTCATGAACTATGACTGCTACAGAGTGGAACATTAGCGATGAGTTCATGGAATAGTTTGGAAGCTGATGACAGCCGTGCTCATGTCTGGAGACCTAGGGGTGAGCGCCTTAATCCTGCCTTTGCTGTGGAGCTGCACACTGCCCCTGCTGGTGTGTTAGTCTTGGCGGCTATTGCATACAACAGTCGGTCAAGTCACATATGAGAAGCAAGAAGCAGTCGTGACAGAGAAACAACATTGAACACATCTTAATCCCTTCATTGCAGTGCACGGCTCCATTCCTCAATCTTCCTCCTGTCCCTCACCTCCATAACCCCCTTACCCAATAAAAACATTTAACAAAATGGATGGACTTGTACTGGACTCTTGGCAGCATGAGTGCACAAGAAAGGAATGAACCAGACCCTTGGTCAGGACCCCTCCATAAATGTCATACATTTGCTGTCTAATGTGGATGCACTGTGCAAAACTGTCATGTCAATTTTCTGTATGTGTGTTGCACAGCTGCGGCGTCTAAAGGGTTAACTCCACTAAAATCATTGCCTGTCAGCACTGTCTGCTGCTGAATGTATCTATCTTACTGTGTCATGTGGTACAAGTGAGGTTATAAATGTGAGTGTCTGAGAGCGGGAAGGGGCGTCTTCTTCAATCTGTGTTAGAGTAGAGTTCCATCTTACCTGCTGCTGCAGGGACTAACACAGAGCAGCATGGAAGCACCTTTAGCTTCCATGTTGGTGAAGATGGAGGAAGAGGAACGACTACCCGCAGCGGTTGGAGTATGCATGATAGAGCAGTGAGTCCCGTCCAGAGAGAGAGAGCGCACAACCCCGAATATCCCAGTTTCACTATACCAGGTACACGGTCCCACTACAGGCATTTATTTTTCCCATGTGGCCATCCACCAATAGGATCCTCACATAGAGGTACGTGATTGTGACACCCACGCGGATGAAGTACGGGGTGTATTTAGGCTTAGCCTTTCTCTTCAGTAACTGTCTACCAGAGTGTTTTGGGAGAGGTCTCTATTTTTACCTTCTCCGGAGTATATATAATATCCAGGAGCGGGGACATATAGATAACGTGGACTATAGGGCTGTATTGTTCCTGTGTATTTTTCCTCCCAACCTCTGAGCTTCTGCCATAAATGGCACCTGCAATTGCCTGTTTATTCAAGCTGATCTAAGTAAAGTTTACTGGGTCTCAACCGTTCCTGAAGACCTGAGGTCCAATAGACAAGTCTCTGTGTTTATTACTCTGCCATATACTGGATAAGTTGGGCGGCTCTCACGGGACTGAGCGTCAACTCCGATATTGTGACACTGCCCATGTCAGTTCACCTCCCTCCCTGATAAAATGAATTTTGGCCTCCAACATCAGGTCCATTATACTTCCTATCTGGGCATAAACCTGACAACTTCCCTGCCTACTTTATATAACTGCACTCCCCCTCCCCCCCTCACTACTACATAAACTTTCTTCAGAGCTGACTAAATGGGAGGATCTGCTTTTGTCCTGGGTGGGAAGGATTCACCCTATTAAAATAAATCTGCACCCACCAATACTGTATTTCTTTCAGCCCCGGTCTATCCCAATCCCTTATGCAGTTTTAACTCATTTTCAATGACTTATCTTCAAATGTATATGGGTCGGCAAACGCCTTAAAATCAAGAATAATGTAATGCACTACCATAAAGGACAGGGGGGTCTCCCTGTTCCCAACCTAATGAAATATTACACAGCTGTAAGAACTGCCCAATGGATAGAATCTTTAGGGGAGGTAGGACCCCGCTATGGGTAGATTCAGAGGCATCCAGAATAACTCCATGGACATTCCCAGGCCTGACGTGGTCGGATAGCCCTATGGTTTCCAATCTGTGCAATACTAGCCCGCTTACTTACTATTCCATGCGAATATGGAGAAATATCCATTTTAAATATAACCTTTCTACAAAGCCCTCGAGAATGCTGCTTCTGATACCAAATGTGAGATTCCCACCTAGCCTGGACCTAATTCACTTCCAGTGGTGGAAAATAATGAAGTGACAGACCTCTATCTCTTCGTAATGGGATCTCAACTACTAACAGCAGCCCAAATCCAAGACAAATGTTATCCCCCTGCAACACAGAATTACCGAGTCAATCAGCTATTTCATACATTTGCTGAAGCTACCTCCTGTTCTTCCAGACATGACAAAGACTCTGTTTGCGAGATCCATGAGGAAAGGAACTCTGTCATTGATTTATAGTATTTTAAATAATCCAACGGTGGAGGGCAAACTTCCATTCATGCTGAGATGGGAGACGGATTTGGAAATTAGTTTGACAGAAGAAAGATGGTACCACTGCTGTAAAACAATCCCTAAAGGCAGCCACCAGGTTACCTTAATGGAAGCAGCCCTAAAAATCCTACACCGCAGCCATATGGTACCTGCCAGATTAAACAAATTCTGCGTATCCTCTTCGCCCCTTTTGCTTCAGGGGATGTACAGAAATGGGTACTCAACTATACATTTGGCAGACCTGTGCAGAGGCGTCACAGCTCTGTTGTCAGGTGCACAGGCTACTCCATAGACTCTTCATAGGCCCATTCCAGAAATCTCCAACGATGGAGACTGTCCGCCAAGGGTTAAATACCAGGCGCATAAATTGATTCATGGTGGCCAGAATTCACATTACAGCCAGATGCAAACAACCACATCTGTCCTTTCAGGATGTACTGAATAGGATATCGCTGTAAGAGAGAATACATGCCATAAGGTCAGCTACGCTAGAAGGTACGGGGTAGTGTGGGAACCATGGAGAGAGCTGATGATTTACCCGGGATTCCGGCATACACTCCTTTCGACCTAGAACTGCCTGGTTGTCGGGTTACAGGAAGATATTCTGCCATAGGCTTGTTGAGAGCCAATTAAAAGCAAGATGATCTTATTTGGTTTAGTCAAGTTTGATTGTTGAAGTTTCTAATAGCGCATACATTACATAAAGTCTGACAATATTGAAGAAAACTTATATTAGAATTGCTTCTATAAATGTGAATGTTTTATCATTTGTAACTATGACTTTAAGGCCCCTGTGTGGGGATCATTGATGCATAAAAGGCATTTATATCAGAGTATGCTATTCTAATAAAAAAAAAAACCTTTTAAAACTAAAACCTGTGCCTGATGACGCCAGATTTCCTATTCCTGATCCAATGGGAGGGTCGCTATTGGCCTCTGGGTGGGCAGCATCCCTGGGAGTACTATGGTGGTCACTATTGCTACTCATGTCAATATAGGGGACATTGTTACTACTGTGGCCACTATGGGGGTCACTATTGGGGCTCCTTCCCATGAATGTAAGAACATGTCAGTTGTGTAAATGCGATATATATTTGCATGACCAAAAATTGCTTACGCCCGCGTTTTACGCCTGCTCTGGTGTGTCTTTAAGTGCACAAATACGCTGCATATTGCACACGCAAAAAAGAACGTAGACAGGCTCATTGAGATGTTGTGCAAATAAGCAGGTTCCCTGCATACTCCCTGCGTATTTGTACCCACTAGAGATGAGCGAGTGTACTTTCTAAGACACATTACTCGAGCGAGTAGTGCCTTAGCCGAGTATCTCCCCGCTCGTCTCTAAAGATTCGGAGGCCGGCAGGGGGCGGGGAGGAACAAAGGGGAGATCTCTCTCTCCCTCTCTCCCTTCCGCTCCCCGCCGCAACTCACCTGTCACCCACGCCGGCCCCCAAATCTTTAGAGATGAGCGGGGAGATACTCAGCTAAGGCACTACTCGCTCGAGTAATGTGCCTTAGCGAGTATACTCGCTCATCTCTAGTACCCACCCATTCACTTCAGTGGCTCATTGCAGGGTGTAATACGCCCCAAGGTCATGCTGCATATTTTTTCCCGTGATTGTACATTGTGCAAAAAAATACGCTCCTGTGAATGAATCCATTGAAATCAGTAGGTTCTATTCACTGCGTATTACGCACAGAAGACATCTCAGTCATTGAAGACCGTTACAACGGGAAGTACAATCCGAGTATGATGGGCGACTTTTGCTGGTTCTTACAGAGGGAAAGTAATATTTCTTACAGGAGGAAGTCAAGATCCAAGCGTCATTTTCACCAAAAACAGTTGGATAGTAATATTATGGCGCGTCGGAACTGTTATCATCTTAAAAGGCGGAGATGGTTTGTTACTTGAAGATGAGACGTGCCGCGAGTACTCAGAGCTACCAGCAGAAGCAGCAGGGTTTAATTTTGCAGAAACATATCAATTACTTCCTCTTATGAAACTTTTTCTTAAAAAATAGTTGCACAGTTTAATTATATCCTTTTCTGATATGTCTATAAATGTTGGTGGAGGGCACACAATGCGCATACATGAAGAAGGGGGGAGAAGCCCCCAAAACATTGCTTGGTTTGTCAGTTGTGTATGCCAGCGTTCCACTTGTCTGTCTCCAGTTCCGATCTCGAGGTCTTCGGAGTATGATGGACTTTTGCACACAGGGATGAAGTTGGTTACTTTATTATATCTAAGGGCTCTTTCACACAAGTGTAGCGATTTTTGGATGGCCATATCACGGCCACAGCACGACCGAAAATCGCGTGAATGGGCTCATAAATCTCCCGTTTGGGGTCATAAATCTCTCCGGTGAGTAAACACCAAGCCCGGTAGACTGTCAGGCAGGGGGAGACAGTTTAGCAGAGGTGGAAGGGAGTTTAGAAGGGAGGTGGGAGGGAGTTTAGCAGCATGTCAGCTAAACTCCCACCCCCTTCCCTTCTCCCCTCCGCTCCTTGACGGCTGTCTCCATCGGGAGGGGGCAGGATGGGGCAGGAGCTAGTGTGCTAAGCAAGGAGGTCCTGCCCTGTCCCGCCCTCTCCCATTGCAGACAGCTGGCAAAGGGCGGAGAGGAGGAAGGAAGGGAGTGGCAGTTTAGCCGATACGATGCTAAACCCCCTCCCATCTCCCTTCTCTGGAAGTTCCCATAGGAGTCTATGGGAGCCGCTGCCGTATTCTGGCCAGAAGATAGTTCCTGAACTATCTTTTCTGACTGCCGTAAAAAACCCTGGCAAGATTGTGCATCGTATGTGCTATCTTGGCCAGCCAGACGCTTTTATACCGCGAGAATACGCCCATCTGAACTGATGCATTGTAAAGCAATGCATTAGATGGGCAGTGTATATCGGCCGGGTGAAAAAGCGCGACCGGTATACGCTCGTGTGAATGAAGCCTAAGGCCTCATGCATACGGGGCAAATTGAGCAGTGGATTCCATGCTTGTCAACAGGCATGGGCGATCCGCTGCTCAATGTGCCCATAGAAGTGCGCGGAGATTCCTCTCTCCGCACACACAAGCAGATTGTATTTGCAGCCGCTATGTGCCGTAAATAAAATCGCAGCATGCTGTATTTTAGTGCAGATACGCAGGGATGACTTCTCATTGCAGAAGTGCCGCGGATCCGCATCACCACCTAGGCAACGGCGTGGGGAGATCTGAACTGTGCAGTACAGAAGAAGATTCATCTGACAGGTACGCAGGGATACCGGCCGCGGGCACGGGAGGATTTCCCACACAGAATCCATGCATGCTGTGTGCATGAGGCCTCATAGTGTGAAGTGCTTATAAAAGAGATACAAAGTATCAGCCTGTTATATTCAAGTTGCAATTTGAGTGCAGGTTTGAAGGCTGTCAGGTTAACTCCTTGTGGACTGTTTTGTTTGTCAGATTCATCGGTCATATGTCCTGAGAGCGGCTCAGGCCCATTTAAGTGAACAGGATTAAGTTACTATACTAGGTAGAACTGCTATACAATGTATTGCGCTGTGTCCGAAGTGTCCCCGGTGCTCACGCAAGCGCAGCGGCCACTTCAAACAGCTGATTGGTGGCAGTCCAGAGCACAGACCCCACAGATAATGATGACCTGTCGTGAGGATTGGTCGTCACCGCTCGTGCAGAGCGTCTACACAGAATGGCTTCAGTGCTGGATCTTCGTCCGCTTCTTGCTCAGCGCTTCGGCTCATATGTTAGGCTCTGAGTAGGGAGAGTTTACATGGGGCGAGAAGCTAGCGAGCCATGTTCTCTCAACATCGCGTGAGTGAAAACATCGCTAATGGGAAGGAAACCGTTGTAAATCATTGCTTTCATAATCTGCTTGTTTACTGGCTCTTGCATCAGGCGAAAATCACACAATTTTCTCCCCCGTGTGAAACCACCCTATCAAACTGCGAATGAAAAGTGAACGATTTTTGTGTATTTACACTGAACGATTATCGCTCAAATGTATTCGTTTAAACAATGATAATTGTTGCATGTAAATGGGCAATTAGTCTCAGAAAACCCTTTAAATTGCTGGAAAAGGTCCCATCAACAAGGCTTATTAAGGTAATGTCTACATTGGTGCATAATGACGGATGTGGTTTCATGTCGGGTAAATCAGTTAGGGGTGATTTTCAGTGTTGTGTCTGAACCTGCAAGTCGACCGATGTCATAAATGTGACCATTCAGTTCTCTTACTTGAGCGGAAGGATTTCTGGGTTCTGCTTTACAGATTTGGCTCTGGTTACGATTTCACATCCTGAATTAGGTTACTATACGCTGACTTGCAGGCCGAGGTCATGAATGACTGAGAATTTAGGCCTGCTTTAATTTAATTAGAGGGACCCGTCAGAGCCGCCTCTGGTCCATTTTGTCATTTGCTTTGGCTATTGAACCCTTCGCCTTGAGTATTAGAGGGGAGAATAGGGTAGACGGCATTAGATATGGTCAGAACCAAGAAAGGTCTCCCTCTATGCTTATAGGTAGGAAACATCACTTCCGCTATCTCTATCATAATTAGTAATACTTTTTTTTCCCCAAATCTGACTTTTTTTCTGGCTTATCAGATCATTGGCAGAAATCTGTCTTGTCTTATCCTGACTCCAGAACACCCCCCTGGATGTTCCCCTACAAGATGGGGGAGATGGTTCTCTGGACGATTCAGGACTCATCAGCACTGAAGGATCGCTCTTGTGAAAATGGCGCAGCTGCTGCAGGTGATCTTTATCATTACAAACAGTCCCATCTGGATCCAACTGACATCTTTTAAACCCTTGCCTGTCAGCCATTTATACCGGGAAGACTATGGCCTCAATTATATCCCATTATATTAGGTGACATGATGTCATGTAATGGGAGGAGCTGGAAGGGCGCAGCTTGTCATACCGAAGAAATGAGGACGCCCCTGACACAATGATGCTTCCAAGTTTATCTCCTGAATATGGATTTATGTGGGAAATCTTATATTCTCCCCACACGTCATCCAGGAAATAGCAGCATCTCCGTAAATGACGGAAGGTTTATATAATAGTATTATTTATACTGGTCATATATCCATTATCAGCCCCCTCCCATATATCATCTATTACCCCCCTCCAGTGAACATACGATCCAGTGTTCAGTTCTTTATGGCTTCTGTATTATCGGCATATATGAGTGATGGCTGTGGATCTATCAATGTTATAATCACTAAAAATGACTACACAATTGCACTCTATGGAAATAATGAAATGATCGTCCATTGTACAAGGTTTTGGGGGGGCTGGGGGTGAATTTAGAGACCATTTTATCTATATGGAATTTGATTTGCTGCTGGGTCTCAGCTGGTGTCTAACGGCTGCAGCTTATGATGTCACAGAATGTTGCAGTTGTTGGCTCCTCCCCCTTCCATTATCAAATTATGACATCTCACAGGTTATATAAGGAGCTGCAGCGCCAACATTCTGTAGAGTTGCAGTTGGCGTTGGAGGTAAGTCCACTGTATGTGGAGCTCCAGTTGTGTCCTTCACTATCTTCTATCTTGTCTCCTCTTCTTCAGTTCTCATTACTTCTTTAGTTCTGCAGTAATTATGTGATGTAAATGTATAATGTAATGTAGTGAATGCACACAGGCAGAAATTCCGCTGCGAGATTTCCAGCAGAATTTCCCCCCGTGCCCGCTGCCATAGGATTGCATTGGTTTATGCAATCCTATGCAGACAGCCGCGATTTGACAGAGTGAAGACTCACGCGGCAAACAAATCGCGGTATGTCCTATTTCTGTGCGAGCCTCGCGGAGGCCCGCACAGAAAAGTCACCGCTGACGCACCGGCTCTACTCTGCACATGCGCGGCTGTGCGCCAGCCGGCACATCCCAGACCAGAGAGAGAAGACGCCAGAGGAGATGGGCTGCGGGTCACTGCAGGGGCATGGGTCGCATCACGCTGCAAGAATTCCCACAGCGGGATCCAACCCGGACGTCTGCATTCACCTTTTGACAGTACTTTCTAACACACCCCATCATTGGGATGTGTGATGGGGTGAGTCAATAAATGTTAAAACATTTAAGTGCTCGAAAATCATGGCGTTACAAACGTAGCATCCGTGCGCAGGTCTGAGAAGCTGCATTACAATCAATGGGAGCGTTGCTCTGCGGTTAGTGCGGTGCTCGGGAAGTGGTAAAGAGCGCTGTGTGTGAGAGCGGCCTTAGGACGCATTCACCGGCGGCAGATTTAGTGCAAATCTTCTGCAGCAGAAAATCCACATCAAAATCTGTGTCCCAATCCAATCTTTGGTGCAGATTGTACTGGAGGTCTGCAGCAGATCTCCGGATGGGACGGAATTGAAGCGTCTGAAACCTGCTGTAGATCTGCACCAAATAGCACAGATTGTGATGCTGTATAAGGCTGCCTGTCTCCGGGCAATGGTTCACTAGCCATAAATCGCCGGCGGATCACGCTGTGTGAAGCTTTTCATAGTGTTGCTACTGAAAGCGCAGCCGCGGCGTGCACAAGTGGAGAATCATAGCGATTCTCCGCTCGCGGAATTCAAATTGCGGCATGCCATGATTTGCCGTGATTCTCCGTGGTGAGCCTATCAGATAGGTTCACCTTGGAGACGTGACAGCTCTCCCCTCTACTCCCTCGCGGCGGAATATCGCTACCGATATTCCGCCTCGGCCGTAGACAGGGGGCCTAAGGCAAAATAATGCCTTCATTTTAGCTGATAGAACTGAATGAAGCCTCAATGGAAGCAACAGGTTTAATTCAGCAATTATTACATACCACATATTAAAGGGGTTTTCCATGGAAATACCATTGATAACCTATCATCAGGATAGGTCATCAATAGTTGATTGGCCAGGGTCCACTGTTTGCGACCCTGACCGATCAGCTGAGCAGGCGTATGCTAACAGCGTTGCAATAACACAGAGGTCGGAGGGGAAGCCTCCAAACTGTATGTAGTGGCCGGGGCTTGTAACTGCAGGCATGGCTCTTATTAAACTCAATGGGAACCGTGCCTGCAGTTACAAGCGCCGGCCACTACATGGGAGGTCGGCGCAGAGTCTTCGGCTCCAATCTCTGTGTGTAATACTACAGGATGTACATTTACATCCTGCAGGTTTGGGGTATGTGTGGAGGGGGATCACAGGTCGATCCCGCTCCATATAATGCGGGTGCCGGTTGTTTCTTACAGCCAACACCCACTTGCAACAGCTCTAATAAGCCGTGCCACTGATTGGAGATGTTACCCTTTAGACTCTCCAGGAAATGGACTCTTTTGGCCATGAGGACGCAACGATTTTTGGGGAATTTTCATCTCCACTTTTCAAAAGTCATAACTCCACAAACTTTTTGGGTGCTCTCCTTGAGGAGACACGACACCGCTTCTGACCCAAGTCAAGCATGTTTATGCTTGTGCTATCTGTACATACTATTTGGTGAGTTTGGGGGCTGAATATCTGGAAGGGGCAACACAGAAATGGTAAGAGCTCATAATGAATTAGTATATAATAGTATTATGTATAATGTATAGCCCTATATATAATAATGGCTGACCCAGACATCTAGAGTCTCACTAACCTATTTGCTCTTTAATAGTGTGGAGAGTGAGTTGGAGTACATTACAGAGCGTTTTAGTTTGGCAGTGTTTGAGCACGTATATCCAGTTGTGATGTAAGTACCCTTTTATATGACCCCTGGGTGATATTTAGATAAATGGAAGGATATCATGAAAACAAATAACTCTTTATGCAATCAGCAGTAAATGTTTTGGTTATCTAGGACCAGTACATTATATAGAGCAGGGGCATAACTATAGGGGATACAGAGAATGCAGTTGCACCTGGCCCAGGGGCTTTAGGGGGCCCATAAGGTCTCTCTGCTTCACACAGTGAGCCCAATACAATGAATAAAGTATTATATTTGGGGGCCCTGTTACAACTTTTGCATTGGGGCCCAGAAGCTTCACGTTACACCTCTGATATAGAGGATATATTAGATAGGTGTCCATCTCTTCCATTGTAACTAATTCTGTATTTTTTCTCCCAGGGAAAAAAGAAATAGAGTATACAGATTTTCTCCTATCCACGAGTCTATACCGTAAGTCTATAAAACAAGTCGGATTGTATTCTTAGTGTTACATCTTGGGCTCTTCCCTGTATAGTGATATAGGAGTATTCCTAGGGGGAGCACTAATATGTCCACACAAAGGACAATCATCCCCTATAATCTATGGGAATACTTATAGACCCCAGAAATTCTGCCCCCTGGTTATCTAGCACACTATATAGAGGTTATATTTGGTAGGTGTCCGTCTCTTCCATTATAACTGGTTCTGTATTTTTTCTTCTAGATCAAATATTATTGGAGTAACTAAATTTACTCCCATCTTGGACCCAACACCGTAAGTCTATAAAACAAGCAGGATTGTATTCTTTGTGTTACAGATAATCTCCTCTAATATACCTGTTTTTGGAATTTTCATCATTTTCTTTAATCTCTAACAGGATCCAGGGGGAGGTAACATCAACACCTATAATACATGGAGACTGTAGTAATAATTTTACACAAAAGGAAATCAAGACCATTTTGGATTACATGTAAGTACTTTACAGTAGGACCCCCACAATACTTACTATTACCCCAATATCTGGTTCTAATCCTCCCAGACATCACCCCCACACTCAACAGAAAATCCCACCACAGGGACAAAGGGCCATATATAACACAATAATAAAAGTCAAGAAAAAGAAATTTCTGCGCTCGTATGAAGAGAGTAAAAAGAAAAAAGGAGTAAACAACTCCTATATGAATAATAATGACAAAAGAAAACTTACTTGAAAAGGAGGGGGATGTGATCAGCAGAAGCCCCCTCCTCTGAGTGTCATCCACAAGTATCCAAGTACACAGACTTCCACGTGTACACTAAAGGAAAAGACTATTTGGTGGCAACGCGTTTCGGTGCATAGACACGCACCTTTCTCAAGCCAAGGTCTTTTCAAGTCTTTTCCTTTAGTGTACACGTGGAAGTCTGTGTACTTGGATACTTGTGGATGACACTCAGAGGAGGGGGCTTCTGCTGATCACATCCCCCTCCTTTTCAAGTAAGTTTTCTTTTGTCATTATTCATATGGGAGTTGTTTACTCCTTTTTTCTTTTTACTCTCTTCATACGAGCACAGAAATTTCTTTTTCTTGACATTATTCTATGTTTTATCTGGGGAAGAACTGATCATTCAGAACCCCCCTGCTTTTGCCGGAAGCTCTCCTTGCATCAAGAAGGATCGATGAAGATTAAGTACTAGCAAAGGGTTTTTCTACAACTGCCCACACTGACGGTTGCTTTACATATATTTTTTCGTCTATCCAAAGAATTTATTTCCTGAGGCGCTCTCTATACACCTTTTATTTTGTAACAATTATAAAAGTGGGAATGTAGAAGTGGGGAGAAGCCGATCACATACAGCCATAACAAGCAAATAATACAAAATAACCCTTCAGAAAATTCCTTGCTTCATGTTTTCTAGATTATTTCATATAAATATCATTTTCCTGACCATTTTATAATCCGTAAATGTCATAGTTATATATTTTTTGCTTTTTCCATAGGTGGCTACAGAACATCACAGAGCAAAATGTCAAGTATGAACGGTATGTATCTTCTAGCATAATCCCCCCTGTTTCTCTAGTGTTACATCTAGGGGTCTTACCCCACAGAGTGATATAGGAGTATGTGAGAACTAGTATATCCACATAAAGGACAATCATTCCCTATAATCTATGGAAATACTTATAGACCCCAGAACTTCCGCCTCCTGGTTATCTAGGACCAGCACGCTATATAGAAGATATATTTGGTAGGTTCCGTCTCTTCCATTATAACTGGTTCGGTATTTTCTCTTCCAGGCCGAAAACATATGGAACTTACAGATGTTCTTCAGTCCTGGACTCAACACCGTAAGTCTATAAAACAAACAGAATTGTATTGCTAGTGTTACAGATAATTTTCTCCAATATACCTGTTATTGGTGGTAAAATTGAAAAGTTATAGCTATTGGAATGTGAAAATCAAAAAATATCAAATGTCGCTGCGTTCTTAAAGGCCAAAATTGACCAGTCTTAAAATCGTTAGCCCGACCACCTATAGATTTTCCTTTTTATACTTCCAGTTATCATAATTTCCTCTGGTCCTATTAGCTGCCAGAACATTTTATAGTAGATAAACAATATTCTGGATTGTTCTGATCTTCATTACTCTCCAATAGGACCCAGGAGGAGAATAAAGTAAAGCCAGAAGATTTAAAATTTGAAGAATCTGATGATGAGGATATGTTGGAGGAAGAAATTCACAACATCCTGTATCAAATGTAAGTATCTCCCTGTAGGACCCCCACAATACTGACTGTTACCCCAATATCTGGTGCTAATCCCCTCAGACATAGCCCCCCCACTCATCAGAAAAGCCCACCCCAGGGACAAGGGGCCATATATAACACAATCATAAAAGTAGGAATGTAGAAGGAAATATAATACAAATATCACCGACCCTCCCCCCCTCCAGTAGCCCCTATAATCAGATTACTCATCCGCATTGTTCTCTTGGAAATGGAGAGAAGACAATAGCAGTGTCCAGCCATGACAGGCAAATAATACAAAGTACCCCTTCATACAATCACCAGAAAATCTCTGCTGCAATCTGATTGGTTGCTGCAGAAAATTCCTTATGTTGTCTGTTCTAGATTTTTGTATAAAAAATGTTCTTTTTCTGGCCATTTTATAACTTGTAAATGTCATATTCAAATGTATTCTCTTTTTATGTCTTCCACAGCTCCAAAAAGTCATATGAGAACATCACCGTAGCCTTTGATCGGTAAGTATCTTCTAGCATAATGACCCTGTCTCTCTAGTGTTACATCTGGGGGTCTTCCATATACTATACTTATAGACGCCAGAACGTCCGCCCCCTGGTTATCTAGGACCAGCACATTATAGAAGATATAATTGGTAGATGTCCGACTCTTCCATTATAACTGGTTCTGTATATTTTCTTTCAGGCCAAAAACATATGGAGGAGTGTATCGATTTTCTCCAATCCTGGACTCCACACCGTAAGTCTATAAAGCAAGGAGGATTGTATTCTTGGTCTGGGTTCCCACGGGACAAAAATCCTGTGGAAATCTCATGGCTTGGCTGCACCAAAAAGCCAGGAGATTTCTGCAGGAGAGCCGCAGCTTCAAAACCCACAACATTTTGCCGTGGGTTTTGGAGCAGTTTGGCCGCCGGAATTCCGTTACGGCTTTCTCTTCCTATAGAAAGAAGTGAGGCTGCAATGGAATAAATAAAAGAATTGACATGTTGCGGCTGTCAATTCCGTGCCACATCGACTGTTCCACCCGGCTTTGCTGCGACAGATTGGCTGTCCCATGTGGACAAGATTTTTGCAAAATTCTAATTCCGAGATTTGGAGCCATGGGTGGATTTGCCGCACAGAAATTCTGTGGCAAATACATCCCATGTGAATCCAGCCTTAGTGTCACAGATAATCTTCTCTAATACGGCTGTTGATAAAATTGTGGCTTTTTTTTATTCATTCTCCATCTAAAAAAAGAAAATGACAGTTCATCAATAAACCCCAAAATGGTGCAATTTAGCAAAATGTAGGTTACCCCACAAAAATAAGCACTTAAACAGATCCGTTGTTGCCAAAATTATTAGCTAATAGAACAAGGAAATTAAAAATATCAAAAATTGCTGCGTTCTTAAAGCCCACAATAGCCAGGTCCTTAAAGGGTTAACTCGATCACCTATATATTTTCCGTTTTATACTTGCAGTTATCATATAATTCTCTGGTCCTATTAGCAGCCAGAGCTACATTTTATTGTAGAGAGACAATGTCCTAGATTGTCACCATCTTTATTACTCTCCAATAGGAGCCAGGAAGAGAAGAAAAGCCCGCAAGCAGCTCTAGACTTTGAATACGATGATGACGAAGAGATATCAGAGCTAGAGCTAGAGTACCGCTTAGATCTGGTGTAAGTATCTCACTGAAGGCCCCCCACAATATTGTTACCCCAATATCTGTTGCTAATCATCAACACTCATCAGAAAATCCAACCCCAGGAACAAGGGACCATATATATAACACAATTATAGAAGTTGGAATATAGAATGAAATATAATACAAATATCACCAACTTCCCAGCAGCCCCTATTATTATTTGGTGACTCATCCGCATTGTTCTCTTGGAAGTGGAGAGAAGCCGATAGCAGCGTCCGGTCACTACAGACAAATAATACAAAGTAACCCTTCATACAATCACCAGAAAATCTCAGCTGCAACATGATTGGTTGTTGCAGAAATGTCCCTGTTAGGGATGAGTGAGTATACTCGCTAAGGCACTACTCGCTCGAGTAATGTGCCTTAGCCGAGTATCTCCCTGCTCATCCGTAAAGATTCGGGGGCCGCCGCAGCTGACAGGTGAGTTGCGGCGGGGAGCAGGGCAGAGCGGGCGGGAGAGAGGGAGAGAGAGATCTCCCCTCCGTTTCTCCCTGCTCTCCCCCGCAGCTCCCCGCCCCGCGGCGGCACCCGAATCTGTCGGGACGAGCGGGGAGATACTCGCGCTAAGGCACATTACTCGAGCGAGTATTGCCTTAGCGAGTATACTCACTCATCCCTAGTCCCTGTTTTAATTGTTCTAGATTTTTTTTTATAGATATATCCTTTTTCTGACCTTTTTCTGACCATTTTATAACCAGGAGATGTAAAATTTATATTTTTTTCTTTTTCATTTCTTACACAGATGGAGAAAGTCAATTGCAGATTCTGTGGTGTATTATCGGTAAGTATCTTCTAGTACAATGACACTATTTCTCTAATGTTACATCTGGGGGTCTTCCCTGCCTAGTTATATAGGAGTATTCCTGGGGGGAGCCAAATATGTGCACATAAAGGACAATCATCCCCTATAATCTATGGAAATACTTATAAACCCCAAAACTTCCGCCCCCTGGTTATCTAGGACCAGCATCATATATAAAGGATATATTTGGTAGGTGTCCGTCTCTTCCATTATAACTGGTTCTGTATTTTCTTTTCCAGGCCCAAAAAATTTGGATGCAGCAAATATCATCCAAAGCTTGAGACAATACCGTAAGTATAAAAGAAGGATTATATTTACACTGATACAGATGATGTTCTCCTACAGTGTTTCCCAGAAAATAGGTCCTACCCTGATAGTAAGACCTATCGGGTTTTCAGAGGAGGCTGGAAATATAAGGCCTCCCCCAAAAATAGGACCTAGCTCAGATGCCCCAAAAATTAAAAAAAAATCAATACTCACCTGGTCCGCGGCGGCGCTGCAGCAAGTGTCCTCCCCGTCTGCCTGCTCAGCTTCTTTCTGGCGATGGGGCTTTGAATACTCCACCTCCAGCAAAGCGAACCCTGTGATTGGCTAATCTCAGCGCCATCTGCCAATCACAGCCGGCGCTTGATGAGCCAATCACACCTATTCCATGGATGACATCTGACATATAGGCTCACCGCGGAGAATCTGCCAATGACAGCCGGCGCTTGATGAGCCAGTCACACTTATTCCATGGATGACATTTGACATATAGGCTCACCGCGGAGAATCGCAGCAAATCACAGCATGCCACAGTTTACATCCCATGAGCGGAGAATCACTATGATTCTCCGCTCATGGACGCCGCAGCTGTGCTTTCCATAGCAACGCTATGGAAAACGTTCACTGCATTACCCACGGCCGCTTTATTGCCGCAGATAACGCAATGAATAATTGCCCATGGACAGTCAGCCTAACGGGTTAACCATACCACCTTTAGATTTTGCTTCCAAATGTCCAGTTATCATAATATCCTTTGGTCCTGTTTGCTGCCAGAACTAAATTTATGTATGTGTTATGTGATGTTCAACAGAGAGCAAGACGAGGATGCGGATGTAGCTGACCAATGTACCAGACCTGTTGCTGCCTCCATAGATAAGTCTGACTCCATCAGTATGTAAGTACAGAAACCATCTACACTGTGCCTATTGTATTAATACACCATATATTACACTACATTATAGATATTTATAACTGTAAGATATCTTATGTGTTGTTCAGTATAGAGCAAGACGAGGATAACAGCAGATTTAATCAAACCGCCGGAGTTATCCCTGACCCCGTCATGGATGGAGCAGAAAACATCAGTGTGTAAGTATAGAATCATCTATTGTGTGAATACACCATATATTACACTGTAATATATATATATATATATATATATATATATATATATATGTGTGTGTGTTGTTCAGTAGAGAAGAAGTCAAGCAACAAGATGCAGTTGATGGAGATATTGCAGATATGACGCACACATACATTAATGCACACGCTGACAATACCACACATATGGAAGAAGACAACAATGATATACATCACTGAATATAATGGCTTCGTTTTGTTTTTGGACATTTGGTTTCTCATCATGTATATTTTTCTCCAGCAGCAAAAGCAGCAAAAAACTGGGCAGATGGAAGAGATTTAGCAGGTGAATGCAAGATTCATTCATTCATTCATTCAGTATGTCTTAGAGGTTTTTTATTTGTTGTACATGAAAGGCAGGCTTTGGCTCTGTTCACAAGCCCCCCTAAACCCTCACATTGGTTTATGGGATTATCTGGGGTTGAAACCTTATATATATCTCTGACCCTGAACTTTTGGCTTCTGCCCCCATTAGACCCCTCCCCTGACCCTCCATCCTCCAGTATTCCCCAGCGACTAATACTTATTTTCTTCTTTATTTAGAGCCTTCAGACGACTATTTTCCTGCTGTGCCTGCAAAATATCTGATGACAGCTAAACATCCTGCCTCCCCTAATCCTCCTCCCCTCCTTCAACCCACCCACATAACCCTCTCCCCTCTTCCACCCAATACATCTTTCCCTTCCCCAATCACCTCCACTCCCCCATCCCCAACCCCAAATCCCAGTGTTTAACATCTATAGCCACTCCTAGAAAGATAGTTAGGGACATGAGAAATATATGAGATAGATAGTTAGGGACATGAGAAATATATGAGATAGATAGTTAGGGACATGAGAAATATATGAGATAGATAGTTAGGGACATGAGATAGATAGTTAGGGACATGAGAAATATATGAGATAGATAGTTAGGGACATGAGATAGATAGTTAGGGACATGAGAAATATATGAGATAGATAGTTAGGGACATGAGATAGATAGTTAGGGACATGAGAAATATATGAGATAGATAGTTAGGGACATGAGAAATATATGAGATAGATAGTTAGGGACATGAGAAATATATGAGATAGATAGTTAGGGACATGAGATAGATAGTTAGGGACATGAGAAATATATGAGATAGATAGTTAGGGACATGAGATAGATAGTTAGGGACATGAGAAATATATGAGATAGATAGTTAGGGACATGAGATAGATAGTTAGGGACATGAGAAATATATGAGATAGATAGTTAGGGACGTGAGAAATATATGAGATAGATAGTTAGGGACATGAGAAATATATGAGATAGATAGTTAGGGACATGAGATAGATAGTTAGGGACATGAGAAATATATGAGATAGATAGTTAGGGACATGAGATAGATAGTTAGGGACATGAGAAATATATGAGATAGATAGTTAGGGACATGAGATAGATAGTTAGGGACATGAGAAATATATGAGATAGATAGTTAGGGACATGAGAAATATATGAGATAGATAGTTAGGGACATGAGAAATATATGAGATAGATAGTTAGGGACATGAGATAGATAGTTAGGGACATGAGAAATATATGAGATAGATAGTTAGGGACATGAGATAGATAGTTAGGGACATGAGAAATATATGAGATAGATAGTTAGGGACATGAGATAGATAGTTAGGGACATGAGAAATATATGAGATAGATAGTTAGGGACATGAGATAGATAGTTAGGGACATGAGAAATATATGAGATAGATAGTTAGGGACATGAGATAGATAGTTAGGGACATGAGAAATATATGAGATAGATAGTTAGGGACATGAGAAATATATGAGATAGATAGTTAGGGACATGAGAAATATATGAGATAGATAGTTAGGGACATGAGATAGATAGTTAGGGACATGAGAAATATATGAGATAGATAGTTAGGGACATGAGATAGATAGTTAGGGACATGAGAAATATATGAGATAGATAGTTAGGGACATGAGATAGATAGTTAGGGACATGAGAAATATATGAGATAGATAGTTAGGGACATGAGATAGATAGTTAGGGACATGAGAAATATATGAGATAGATAGTTAGGGACATGAGAAATATATGAGATAGATAGTTAGGGACATGAGATAGATAGTTAGGGACATGAGAAATATATGAGATAGATAGTTAGGGACATGAGAAATATATGAGATAGATAGTTAGGGACATGAGATAGATAGTTAGGGACATGAGAAATATATGAGATAGATAGTTAGGGACATGAGAAATATATGAGATAGATAGTTAGGGATATGAGATAGATAGATAGGGACATGAGATAGATAGGTATGGCCCCATAACCCTCTCCCCAATCCCCACCCTTCTGTCACCTTCCTAAACCTCTCCCTCCCCTACCCCACCCTCCCTCATCAGAAATCACATTTAAAGGCGGTATTATTGTACCTTGACGCCATCAGGAAGTAGTGCAGGATAGAGCACTGACAGCCCGGTGACGCCCCCAGTTCCTCATTGGCTGTACAGATGGGTCCCCTGCAGGTCCTGGAAGGACAGTGTGATGCTGTTGTCCCTGCTCCCGGGCAACACTTCTCCTCCATGATAATGCTGTCTGGCAGTCTGGCAGTCTTCCCGGGCATCTCCAGAAGTAATCTCCGCCATGCAGCTGTAACTGTTCCAGACTCCCCGTCCGCAGGCTGCTCGTGCCCTTCGCTGCTGCTCATTTTCAAGACGTCCCAGCTCCCGTTCAACTGTGGTCCTCCCCACTAATGGAGTCCGTGTCCCACGCTTCCTGGTCGGCCCCAGGATTAAGCTCCGCGATGCACCTTAACATGTCCCAGGCTCCCCGGCCACAGGCTGCTCGTTCTCTTCACCGCAGCTCGCTATTCTCCTGAGCTCGGGTTGCAGGACATGCAGTGAATGCTCAGGCAGCAGCGGCATCACACAGCAGTCCAGCGGTGCTGCTCCCCAGTGTCCATCTGCCTTCTGTCGGCACTGGCAGCGGCATCACACATCCAGATTCTTGTTATGCATCGGCAGCTGGACACTGCCATCCGCTCTTTCCCCACTGATGCTGCTCCCTCTGTCCCCGGTTGTCCAGGGAAGATGGAAGGGGGACAGCTGGGTATTATTGTAGCTTGACACCACCAGCAAGGACCTTACAAAACTTTTGCAATCCGGAGCTGTGAGGCAAGGTCAGTCCATTCATTGCAGTACACGGCTCCATTCCCCCATCTTCCTCCTGTCCCCCACCCCATAACTCTCTACCCAATAAAAACATTTTTAAAAATGGATGGACTTGTACTGGACTCTTACAGCATGAGTGCGCAAGGAAGGAGTGAACCAGACCCTTGGTCAGGGCCAGCTCTAGGTTTACATGGGCCTTTGGGCAACAAAGTCTCAGTGGGCCACCTTAGTAATTTATAGACCCCATTCTATAATCTGAGTCATTAATGAGGCCCCATAGTACCCTTGTAGTGTCCCAGAACAACATTCTGGACCCCTCCATAAATGCCATACATGTGCTGTCTCATGTGGATGCACTGTGCAAATCTGTCATGTCAATTTTCTGTATGTTGCACAGCTTCGGCATCTGAAGGGCTAACTCCCCTAAAATCATTGCCTGTTAGCTCTGCTGCCAAATGTATCTATCTTACTGCGTCATGTGGTACAATTGTGGTTATAAATGTGAGTGTCTGAGAGCGGGAGGGGCATCTTCAATCTGTGTTGGACTAGGGTTCCATCTTACCTACTACAGGGACTAACACAGAGCCACATGGAAGCAGGAAGCACCTTTAGCTTCCATGTTGGTGAAGATAGAGGAAAAGAAACGACTACCCATGGCGTTTGGAGTATGGTTGATATAGGAGTGAGTCCCGTCCAGAGAGAGAGCGCACAATCCCCAACATCCAGTTACAGCAAATGCGGAGCAATATGCCGGCCTGTATCATGTCTTTTATCCAAGCTAGAGGCAGTACAACAGGGTACTAGAGCTTCCATGCCCACCCATATCACATCTTGTATCCAAGCTAGAGGCGGTACAACAGGGTATTAGAGCCTCCTACAAGGGGTCGGTTCTCTGCAATAAATGATGCTTTTGCTCTATTATAATAACCATAATCTTTATTTGTATACTGATTCCGCAGCACTTTTGAAGTACAAAAGGGAGCTCAATCAAGACAAAATAACATGGTGTTCAATAAATTTTGGACGGGCTGGGGTAGTACAGGAGGTATGGGGGGCAGGAAATGTACTTGACAGGCATATTATGGGGGTTGGGGAGTAGATCAGGAAAGTTGGTATGCTTCTTTGAAGTGGTTAGTCCTTAAGGCACACCTGAAATTCTGTGCGTCAGGGATTGTCCAGATGCCATGGGGTAGAGCATTCCATAAGATCGGTGCTGCTCTACAGAAGTCCTGGAGGCGAGCATATGTAGTTCGTATTAGAGGGGTGTTTAGTCTGAGTGTGTTGGCAGAGTAGAGCGCGCTGGATGGGTGCTATAAGGACAGGAGAGAGGCAATGTACAGTGGTGCGGCGCCATGGTGAGCTTTGTGGGTGAGGGTGATAAGTTTAAATTGAGTTCTGCAATGCATGGGCAGCCAATGCAGTGACTGGCATAGTACAGAGACGTCTGAAGAGTGGCTGGATAGGAAGATGAGTCTAGCTGCTGCATTTAGTATGGATTGGAGAGGGGAACGTCTGGTGCGGGGAAGGCCGATGAGTAATGAGTTGAAGTAATCGAGTCTGGTATGGATGAGAGACACAAGTGTCTTTAGCATGTCCGTGGTCAGGAATGGCTGAATTTTTGAAATATTCCTTAGGTGCAGGTGGCATGTTTAGGACAGAGATTGGATGTGGGGGTGAAGGAGAGGTCGGAGTCCAGTGTAACCCCAAGGCAGCGGGCGTGCTGTCTGGGAGTTATGGTGGTGCCAGATGCTACTATGGAGATGCTGGGGGGGAGTCAGCTGGTAGAGGGTGGAAAAACGAGAAGGTCAGTTTTTGAGAGGTTAAGTTTAAGAAAAAGGGAGGACATGGTGTTTGAGACAGCAGACAGCCGGAGATATTTTGGAGAAAAGGTGCAGAGATGTCACAGGAAGAAGTGTAAAGCTGGGTGTCGTCATTGCAGAGGTGATGTTGGAGGCCAAATCTGCAAATGGTTTGTCCGACTGGGGTTGTGTCGATAAAGAAGAGAAGGGGGCCGAGGGCCGAGCCCTGGGGTATCCCAAAAGCGAGAGGGAGTGGAGAGGAGGTAGAGCAAGCGAAGGAGACGCTGAATGAGTGGTCAGAGAGATAGGAGGAGAACCAGGAGAGTGGAATCCTTTAGGCCGATAGAGCGAAGCAGAGCAAGGAAGAGGTTATGGTTGACAGTACCAAATGCAGCGAAGAGGTCAAGGAGGATTGGCAGGGAGAAGTTGCCCCTCGACTTGGCTGTCATCATGTCATTTGATACTTTAGTGAGGATAGTTTCGGTAGAGCGTACGGGGTGGAAATCGGACTGTAGGGGGTCAAGCAGAGAGCTATCAGAGAGAACGTGTGTAAGACAGGAATACACCAGGCGTTCAAGTAGTTTGGAGGTGAATGGGAGGTTAGAGATAGGTCGGTGGTTGACAGCATCAGTGGGGTCAAGGGTCAGTTTCTTTAGTAGAGTGGATATGATGGAGTGTTTAAATAAGGAGGGGAAGATGCCAGAGGACAGGGAGTGGTAGAAGATGGTGGTGAGGTAGTTAATGACAGCCAGGGAGAGGGATCGGAGAAGGTGTGAGAGTCACTGGCGCAGGTGGTGGGGTGAGCAGAAGAAAGCAGTCTGGAGACTTCTTCCTCTATCATTGGTTCGAGTACAGATAGTACAGATAGTGAGTGATGGATGCAGTGTTAAAAAGACCGGGATCGGGGCTAGTCGTGCAATGTTTGGGGATTTCTTTACAGATATTTTCAATTTTTTCTTTGAAATGTGAGATCTGTCATGTTCTTTGGGGCTGAGGAGGGAATGCAAGGTATCGAAGAGTCGTTTGGGGTTGTGGGATAGTGAGAAGACAGGGGAGGTGAAATAAACTTGTTTGCCATGGTGGAGGGCGAGATTCTAGGTTTTAAGCATAAATTTGAAGTCTGCAGGCTGTTTAGATTTGCGCCACAGCCATTCAGCACATCTGGAGCATTGCCAGAGGAAGTCTGTTTTCTGGTGTGAGCCAAGATTGCCATGGTATGCGATGGACAGCTCGGGTCATGGGGGTTGCCGCTTCATCCAGGGCGTGTCTGAGGGTGAGATAGTAGTGTTCGGCAGCCAGGTTGGGGCATGAAAGGAGACAGATGGGGACAGGGAAGTCTGTAAGGTCTCGGCGAACTGTTGGATGTGGACAGTCTGGAGGTGCAATAGGTGGGAGGGTCTGGGGAGATGTTAGGGTGCCTGTTGGAGAGGGAGAGGAAGTTGTGATCAAAGATTGGGAGGAGGGAGTTAGTAAAGTGGGAGGTGGAAGAAAATTAGGTTGAGAGTGTTGCCATCTCTGTGAGTGGGGGAGTCGGAGAGTTGTGAAAGGCCGAGGGAAGAGCTGGGAGGCAGATGGGGTTGTTAGTGGAGATGTTGTAGTCACCAAGGATGAGGGTTGGGAGTTCGCAGGATAGGAAGTGGGAGAACCAGGCAGCGAAATGGTCCAAGAACAGGCTGGTGGAACCTGGGAGCTGGTAGATAACTGCGACACACAGGGAGAGTGGATGGATAGGTCTTAGGGTATGTACTTTGAATGACAAGAAGATGAGGGAGGGAGCCAGGGGAATAACTTGGAAGGTACAATTTGGCAAGAGGAGAACACGGTGGGGGAGGTAGAATCGGACTGCTGTGTCCATATTTTGGTGAGGGCGAGTATGGTTGAAGCGTTTGGTAGTGAAGATATTGTAATCACTTACTTTTATCAATGCTACAATCACACAGAAAAAGTTGGATTTCTTTTGACAATGAGTGTATCATGAAGCTATGGCTGGCTATCCAGACAGCTCAACATCCATCCAGACGTCTTCTGACCACTTATGGAATCAACGCCATGTTGAGTTGCTGCACTTGCAGGGATAGAGGGGGTCGTACCCATTATTAGTCCTTGTCCAATGACTTTTGGCATCTCAGTGTATTCCTCACTATCATTAGATACTGTATATATATCCCATGACTTCTTGAAAATCCAGGCAAAAGAATACCACTAGGGAGAAATCAGCGGGCCCGGCAGCATTTTACAAGTTCGCGTTTCCCATTAGTGCTCTGGTTATCAGCTTGGGATATGGATGATGTTCCAGCCCCTTCAACCATTTTCACACACAAAGAATTTAATTCTTCCTGATCTGATGACAGATGTCTGAAGTTCTCAGGGCTGAAGAAACTTTTATCCACAACTGGATTACAGAGCTCTATTTCTTTGAAGCCTGAGGGTAAGTAGACAGTCATCCATCAATTCCTGCTGAACACAAGGGAAATCTCTTCCAAGGTTCGAGGGATAATGTTCATTTGAACTGCTCTGTGAGTGCAGGACCAAACCTGATCCCTGACCACATAGTCTGCAAACGATATCCTCTAGGAATCCTGTCAACATTCTCTGACTCATTGTAAATGGAGAACTAGCGTAGGAATGATGTGTACGGCTACAGACTCACAACCAACATATCACGCATGAACTGAGATCCTTTGACTTTAAATTCCATCTCCAGTAACATGGCCAGACATTGGATTTTTAATGGCAAATCCCACATATACTAGCATACTCTTTCATTCAAATTTCGTGCTGTTCTGTTTCCCGCATGGTGCCCCACACAATGCCACCAGTGCCCTTAAAAGATACTCTATGCCACAGATGATCCCTCAGAGTGCATCCTACAGATGTTCCTCACCCCGAAGTGTTCTAAACAATGATGACCTGTAGAATAACCCAGCTGCCCACAAACAGCTACAGAGATGCCTCCATATAGTAACACAGATACCCCTCTGCAGTGCCATCAACAGATGCCGCTGCCTCCCTTCCTTTCCCAAGAGGCTGCCACAGATATCTACCAAATGTTGCCCCCCAGAATGCTCCTAACAAGCTTCATACCTTTTTTTGGTCAGACTTTACTAAAAGTTTGGTTCGGCAAGAACTTGAACCAAGCTTTTAGCAAAGCTCCAGCCGAAGCAGGTTTCTATTGGTTCAGTTTACTCAACACTAGTCCTGTACAACGGTGTATAACTCTGTCTAAGAGCCATTAAAGCCCTGTATAACACTCTCATAGTGAGTTTTTATGGCTCTTAGACAGTGTTGTACACAAGTTTTAGGGGTTTTGGGGAACTTAAAGGGGTTGTCCCGCGAAAGCAAGTGGGTCTATACACTTCTGTATGGCCATATTAATGCACTTTGTAATGTACATTGTGCATTAATTATGAGCCATACAGAAGTTATAAGAAGTTATTCACTTACCTGTTCCGCTGCTAGCGTCCTCGTCTCCATGGTGCCGTCTAATTTCCGGCGTCTAATCTCCAGATTAGACGCGCTTGCGCAGTCCAGGTCTTCTGCTTTTCTCAATGGGGCCGCTCGTGCCAAAGAGCGGCTCCTGGTAGCTCCGCCCCATCACGTGCCGATTCCAGCCAATCAGGAGGCTGGAATCGGCAATGGACCGCACAGAAGAGCTGCGGTCCACGGAGGGAGAAGATCCCGGCGGCCATCTTCAACCGGTAAGTAAGAAGTCACCGGAGCGCGGGGATTCAGGTAAGCGCTATGCGGATTTTTTTTTAGGTCCCTGCATCGGGTTTGTCTCGCGCCGAACGGGGGGGCTGTTGAAAAAAAAAAAAACCCGTTTCGGCGCAGGACAACCCCTTTAAGATTTGCTTTGAACTGAGCCCCTTGCAAAAGTTCGTCAAATTGGCCAAACAGAATGTTTCAACAGTTTGCTTCTGAGTGATGAGGAGGATATGTAATGGATCAGCAGTAAAGTACTCGGGTGAAAAGTACTCGGGTGCGCTGTGGGTGAGCGGGGGGTTGCAGCGGGGAGTGGGGGGAGAGGGAGAGTGAGAGGACTCCCCCCTGTTCCCCGCTGCTACCCCCCACTCCCCTCTGCAACTCCCCGCCCCACAGCGCACCCGAGTACTTTTCACCCGAGTAGCGAAGTACTCGAAAATCGCGGTGCTCGATTGCGAAATCGCCCTTACCGAGTACGTTCGCTCATCTCTAATCGGCAGTTGTGCATGCATAGTGACATTCTATTTGTTTTCAATGGGACTGCTGGAGATAACCAAATACTTGTATCTGCCTATTGCCATCAGCCCCATTAAAATAAATGGAGCAGCGAGTTGTCATTTTGTAGTCCGCTGCTCTAAGGAATGTCCAGCATCAGTTTGTATACATGCTATGGAGATTTCAAGCTATTTTGATGACAAAAGGAGGAGTTCCTATATGTAGTAAGACAGTGGGTCTAGAAAGGCTTCACTTCCTTATAATTTGTTAAGTTGTGGCCTTGTGTAAGTTTTTCCCCATCATTCTGCACTCAATACCCCGTAATGACAAAGTGACAACAGAATGTTAGAAATCTTTGTAATTGTTTTAAAAATGAAAAACTAACATTTTGCATTTACATAAGTATTCACACCCTTTGCTATGACACTTGAAATAAAGCTCTGGGGGTCTCCCATTTCTCTCCATCATCTGAGATGTTTCTACACCTTGATTCGGGTCAACTGTGGGAAATTCAGTTGATTGGACATAAAAGACACTCCTGTCTATATAAGGTCTCACTGCTCACAATGCATATCAGAGCCAAAACCAAGCCATGAGGAGGAAAGAACTGCATGTAGAGCTCAGAGACAGGATTGTGTGGAGACAGAGATCTGGAGAAGCTACAAAAACATTTCTGCTGCCCTGAAAGTTCCTGAGAGCCCAGCGACCTCCAGAATTCTTACATGGAAGAAGTTTGGAACAACCAGGACTCTTCCTAGAGCCAAACTAAGTCATCGGGGGAGAAGGGCCTTGGTAAGACAGGTGAACAACAACCCAATGGTCACTCTGACTAAACTCCAAAGATTCTGTGGGCAGATGGGAGAAACTTCCAGTAGGTCAACGATCACTGCAGCCTCCACCAATCTGGGCTTTATGGCGGAGCGGCAGAAAGATGCCTTTCCTCAGGAAAAGGCACATGAAAGCTGCCTGGAGTTACCAGAAGCACCTAAAGGCTTTCAGACTGCGAGAAACAAGATCCTCTGGTCTGATGCTTCACCTAAATACCGAGTACAGGGTGTGAATACTTATGTCAGTTTTTCATTTTTAAAATATGTATACAGATTTCTTCCATTCTGTTGTCACTTTGTCTTTATGGGGCATTGAGTGCAGAATGACGAGGAGAACTGGATTTTTTTTTAATTTGCACAAGGCCACAACATAACAAAATGTAAAAAAGTGTAAAGAACCCACTGTAGTTTGGTATTTTAAAAAAGTTCCTTCCTTAAAAAGTTTTCTGTGCTGACAGGTATCATCTGCATTTATTCTGAAGCTGACGGAGGCTCTACAAATAACACAGTGCTAAACAAGATATGAAATTACTGGGATGGGGAGAAACACAATTGTCTGTCCGTGCTCTATAATCAGACAGCGTCCATGTAAGAACAGCCGTGGATGAGTTCTAAATACAGGAGACACCACTACGTCAATAAAACAGGAACCGGTTACAGCGTCGGACTGGGATGTCTCGGAACCACCAATAAGTCTTTCTGGGGGCCCAATGTACAAGTACAGTACACGCAATGATCTGATTCGCGGCGCTGTCTCACTGAAGTATATAGACAGGGGTGGGCGTACTGCCTGTGTTGTCAGTTTGGCTGCATAGGGGCCCAGAAGAGGAAGGGGGCCCGAGCTGCTGGGTCAGACGCAGCATTCGGGCCCTTCTGATTTTAGTTCATTTTTAAAGTTTGTTTAATAAAATAAACACAATACATACTACTCACCTCCCTTGTCGCTCCCCGGCGGCTGGAGTCGGCGCCGCTGCCTCCACTCACTTCTAGTTTGTGCGGACATGTGATACACATAACTACTGCAGTTAGTCACCGATCTCAGTGCTACTGAGAATGTCTGCAGCGATCATGGCACAACTCAGAAGTGAGCGCGGCAGCGGCACCGACTACAGCGGCCGAGATCGACAGGAAAGGGGAGTATTGCTTATTTATTTTAGAACGGGGCATATATATGTGTAAGGTCAAAACGGGGCATATATATGTGTAAGGTCAAAACGGGGCATATATATGTAAAATAGGGCATATCTGTGTTTAAGGAGGCATATTATAAGCATTGTTAGAATATGCATCTATACACTCAAGTAGGAGGATCAGAAAAGAAGAAAGATGGGAGCTCCAGCCGGAGGGGGAGGTTCCCCTTATTGGAAACTGCGGGGTGATTCCACCCTTGATGTCCCAGGATGGCTACTCAGAAAATCCTCGGATTATCCAGGTCCTCACAAGAATAGAGTGAATACTCTTTTTTTATTATTCCAAATGCCAAAGAAGATATTGAATAAAAGGCCACATGCAAGCGGTCAATATGTCAGATGTGTGGGTGATAAAGTTTCTATTAACGGAAAAAACGAGCACCGGAATGGGGAATGACGTCATCATGTCAGACAGTGATATGAGCAAGGAGGCTCTAGTACCCTGTTGTACCGCCTCTAGCTTGGATACAAGATGTGATGCAGGCGGGCATGGAGGCTCTGGTACCCTGTTGTACCATCTCTAGCTTGGATACAAGATGTGATACAGGTGGGCATGGAGGCTCTAGTACCCTGTTGTACCATCTCTAGCTTGGATACAAGATGTGATACGGGGGGCATGGAGGCTCTAGTACCCTGTTGTACCACCTCTAGCTTGGATACAAGATGTGATACAGGAGCATGGAGGCTCTAGTACCCTGTTGTACAACCTCTAGCTTGGATACAAGATGTGTACGGGGAGCATGGAGGCTCTAGTATCCTGTTATACTGCCTCTAGCTTGGATACAAGATGTGATACAGGGAGCATGGAGGCTCTAGCACCCTGTTATACCGCCTCTAGCTTGGATACAAGATGTGATACAGGCAGGCATGGAGGCTCTAGTATCCTGTTATACCGCCTCTAGCTTGGATACAAGATGTGATATGGGCAGCATGGCAGTTCTAGTACCTTGTTTGGCCACCTGTAGCTTAGATACAAGATGTGATACGGGAGGGCATGGAGGCTCCAGTACCCTGTTGTACCGCCTCTGACTTGGATAGAAGATGTGATACGGGGGGCATGAAGGCACTAGTATCCTGTTGTATTGCCTCTAGCTTGGATACAAGATGTAATATGGGCAGCATGGCAGTTCTAGTACCTTGTTGGCCCACCTGTAGCTTGGATACAAGATAAAATTCAAAGACAAAAAGGTCTTTCCGCGCTACTGTCGGAGCTCCTCTTAGAGAAGAAATGAATATAAACTGTCGTGGCAAGAGGAGCTCCGACAGTAGCGCGGAAAGACCTTTTTGTCTTTGAATTTTATTTTTTACCCATTGAGGGGATTCTCTCCCTTTGGGGTTTGTTTCTTTCCTGGCGACTCTCCTTCCTCATCGAAGGATATTGGAAGTCTCTTCATTTACTACGGGCCTACCTGGACTACAGGTGCCAGCGGGTAGCTCCCGTAGGATCTCACGGTCTATGGGAACCCCGCTGAGCACCAGGTGAGTCCTTTTTACTACTTATTCCTTGGTGGCGCGGATCATTACTTTGAATTTGGATACAAGATGTGATACGGGAGGGCATGGAGGCTCTAGTACCCTGTTGTACCGCCTCTAGCTTGGCTACAAGATGTGATACAGGCAGGCATGGAGGCTCTAGTGCCCTGTTGTACCACCTCTAGCTTGGATACAAGATGTGACACGGGCAAGCATGGAGGCTCTAGTACCCTGTTGTACCACCTCTAGCTTGGATACAAGATGTGTACGGGGAGCATGGAGGCTTTAGTATCCTGTTATACCGCCTCTAGCTTGGATACAAGATGTGATACAGGCAGGCATGGAGGCTCTAGTACCCTGTTGTACCACCTCTAGATTGGATACAAGATGTGATACAGGCAGGCATGGAGGCTCTAGTGCCCTGTTGTACCACCTCTAGCTTGGATACAAGATGTGACACGGGAAAGCATTGAGGCTCTAGTACCCTGTTGTATCCAAGCTAGAGGCGGTACAACAGGGTACTAGAGCCTCAATGCTTGCCCGTGTTACATCTTGTATCCAAGCTAGAGGTGGTACAAGATGTAACACGGGCAAGCATGGAGGCTCTAGTACCCTGTTGTACTGCCTCTAGCTTGGATACAAGATGTGACGCAGGCGGGCATGGAGGCTCTAGTACCCTGTTGTACCACCTCTAGATTGGATACAAGATGTGATACAGGTTACGATGGAGGCTCTATTACCCTGTTGTACCACCTCTAGCTTGGATACAAGATGTGATACGGATGGGCATGGAGGCTCTAGTACCCTGTTGTACCACCTCTAGCTTGGGTACAAGATGTGATACAGGTGGGCATGGAGGCTCTAGTACCCTGTTGTACCATCTCTAGCTTGGATACAAGATGTGATACGGGGGGCATGGAGGCTCTAGTACCCTAATGTACCACCTCTAGCTTGGATACAAGATGTGATACAGGAGCATGGAGGCTCTAGTACCCTGTTGTACAACCTCTAGCTTGGATACAAGATGTGTACGGGGAGCATGGAGGCTCTAGTATCCTGTTATACTGCCTCTAGCTTGGATACAAGATGTGATACAGGGAGCATGGAGGCTCTAGCACCCTGTTATACCGCCTCTAGCTTGGATACAAGATGTGATACAGGCAGGCATGGAGGCTCTAGTACCCTGTTATACCGCCTCTAGCTTGGATACAAGATGTGATATGGACAGCATGGCAGTTCTAGTACCTTGTTTGGCCACCTGTAGCTTAGATACAAGATGTGATACGGGAGGGCATGGAGGCTCCAGTACCCTGTTGTACCGCCTCTGGCTTGGATAGAAGATGTGATACGGGGGGCATGAAGGCACTAGTATCCTGTTGTATTGCCTCTAGCTTGGATACAAGATGTAATATGGGCAGCATGGCAGTTCTAGTACCTTGTTGGCCCACCTGTAGCTTGGATACAAGATGTGATACGGGAGGGCATAGAGGCTCTAGTACCCTGTTGTACCGCCTCTAGCTTGGGTACAAGATGTGATGCAGATGGGCATGGAGGCATTTAGGTTCAGTATGATTTCTTGTGGCATATTGCTTCACATTTGCTGTAACTGAGCCTCTAGATAGCCTACGAGCTTGTACAGTCAAATTTGCATCCCAGATGTCCTTGTACATGTTCTATTGGTAAAAAATCTGGTGACCAGGCAGCCACAGAAGTGTGACAATGTTGTGGGGGCTTCCTGTGACCCCCTTGTGTGCGGCCGAGCATTATGCTGCTGGAAGCCTCTTGGAAGCCACCATGAGAGGAACACATGTGGTTGCAGGATGTCCTGAACATATCGCTGAGCTAGCATTGTCCCTCGTACTAGTACTAGGGGGGGCAAACTGTCGTATGTGATGGCCCCCCCAGACCATCACACCAGCAGGGGGCAGTGTGCCGCTCCACAGCAGAGGCAGGATTGAGGCGCTCACCCCTGAGGTCTCCAGACACGAATACGTCCATCGTCAGTGCCCAAACTAAACCCGGATTCGTCGCTGAAGACAACCCAATTCCCCTCTGTAGCATCCAGTTTCGTCATTCACGACATCACTGCAAATGGAGGTGATGATGGGTCCTAAAGATTGTACACATAATGGGCACCGTTAGACCAAATGTCCTTCCACCAAGCGCCTGGAAATGGTTCCAATTGACACAGGAACAATGGCGCCACCTGTCGCTGGACGGCGGACAACAAAATAGTCGGAGCTGCTTGTGCTTGTCTGAGGATCATTTCTACTGGTGGTCTGTCGGGGGGTCCCTAGCCCTGTCACATTGTGTGCCCACATCCACTGGTCCCAACACCTCCTAACAGTCTTGTCAGAACGGCCGGTGGGGACAATTCATCGATACGACCATCCAGCTTCTCACACCCCAATAATGAGCCCCTCTCAGACTCTGGTAACGGGGTGAAACCTCTTTTCTGTGTCGTAGAGGCGTCTAGTGGTCAACAAGCTCTACACAAGCGGAAGAAGAGGTCACTACACACAACGGGCCTCCAAGAGCCTCTTATAGGCCAAGGGGGGAACCACTTTTAGGGCCTCCAGTGACAAGACCGTCCATCTAATCACCACAACTCTCATCATTTACAGATCTGCCTGAGATAGAACTGCATGTCGGGTCTTAGAGCAAAATGACAACTGGGGGGCGAAATTGTTTTTGACAAAGAATGTATACAGTTTTCTGGGGGGGGGGGGGGGATGGGCACAGTCCTTGCACGGGGGCCCTCGGGCATTCTGCATTCGCCCCTGTATATAGAGAATGTGCTTGGTGGGAATTAGTGGACTCCTTTACCTTACAGGTGCAGATGTCAGAGGTGGCATTTATAGCATATCCTGCAGAGTGAGAGATCAGAAGCAATGGCCACAGTATGGGCAAAAAGTGCACCGAATCAGTTTTATTGCAAAACCGAACAGTTTCTAAATTGATTTTTAATTGTTTTGCGGTTTTGCAGATGAACAGCGCTTTTCTCTGCACAACTGTGTGTTAGTGTGGTTCTTGTGTACCTACACCCTTTACGAGGTTCCTTGTGGAATGCAATCTGTGGTGAAAACTCTAAGTCCATGCAGGAACCTGAACATCTGCAGGTATCGGGGCATGCTGGGAGTTATTGTTCACTATGAAGATGGGGCCCAGGGAGGGAGGATACACCTGAAAATGCAACAGCACCTAGACGTAACCTCACCAGGATATGTGTCTGTATAAGTAAACTACTCAGTTTATTACATGGGATTGTAGATTATCCAAGATGCTGTTCTATCAGTATATAGTTCTGCAAGTTTACTGTGTCAGACATCACTTGTGGGGGCCCACTCCTTGCTATGGCCCACCGGAGGGTTCACCTGTTCCGCTGAGGACCAGTCCAAGCTTCAACAGTTATATTCCCAGACAACTGTATATATGACTCCGCAGCTGGGGAAGATACTGTGAACTGTACTCAATGTGCACGTGGACTTTCCTGCTGAGATACTGCGGTTGTGATACTTCCTCTGTGTGGGTACTGACACTGCTAGAAGACTTCAGCCGCAAGGGAAATTGTAACACAAAAACATCCGTTCAAGTCCAGCAAGGAAGTAACTCTGAAAACGGTGTTTTGAGGGAAGAAGTATTTAAAAAAATTGAATAATAAACACAAAAGAGCAGATCCGCTTATTACTGATACGGGCGGCACTGCTGCATCACCACATTGGAGAGAACTGTGCCAGTTTGTGTTCTGAATTTCGGGCACAACTCGCACACAGCCATCAGAATACTGAATGTTGGCTGCTGGTTAGTAATGCATATGAGATACCGAGTAAGGTAGGGCTGAAGAAGTGACAACTGACCTCAGCACAGTTCTGGATCACTGAATGGTTGTCAAATTTAATCTTATTTACTTCTTATCTTGACAAACCAAAGGCCCATTTACACGGGACAAACGTCAGGCAAACAGGAGTATGTATCGCTGGCTCGCTCACAGAGTGGCCAGCAAGGGAGGCGGGGCGGCTGGAGGAGATTTCACTCCCCGCTCTCCCCATTCACTTAACACAGTGGCTGTTCAGTACTGAACAGCTGCTGTTTACACTAAACAATCATCATTCAGGATTTTATGCAGCTTTAAATCCTGAAACGATGAATGAATTCATATTCAGCGTCCCTTTAACTCGAATGGCATCACTGAATGGCTATGCATGGCTCATCGAGTGCCGGCTATGATTGGCTGCTGGCGATCGATTAGCCAGTCACAGCACATGCTTTGCTGTAGGCAGGGTATTCAAAGTCCCGTTACCAGCAGAAGCTCAGCTGTGAGACAAGTAGGACACAGTTTACCTCAGTGCAACCACTAAAGACAATCAGGAGGCATCGGGACGCCGCGGACTACATGAATATAAGTCGTTCCCCCTGAAAATAAGACACTGTGTCCTTTTTGGGGCATAAATTAATATAAGACAGTGTCTTATTTTCGGGGAAACGCTGTAACTACTATAATACTGCCCCCTATGTACAAGAATATAACTACTATAATACTGCCTCCTATGTACAAGAATATAACTACTATAATACTGCTGCCTATGTACAGGACTATAACTACTATAATGCTGCCTGCTATGTACAAGAATATAACTACTATAATACTGCCTCCTATGTACAAGAATACAACTACTATAATACTGTGCCCTATGTATAAGTATATAACTACTATAATACTGCCCCCTATGTACAAGAATATACTATAATACTGCCCCCTATGTACAAGAATATAACTACTATAATACTACCCCCTATGTACAAGAATATAACTACTATAATACTGCCCCCTATGTACAAGAATATAACTACTATAATACTGCTCCTATGTACAAGAATATAACTACTATAATACTGCTCCTATGTACAAGAATATAACTACTATAATACTACACCTATGTACAAGAATATAACTATTATAATACTGCTCCTATGTACAAGAATATAACTATTATAATACTGCCGCCTATGTACAAGAATATAACTACTATAATACTGCTCCTATGTACAAGAATATAACTACTATAATACTACCCCTATGTACAAGAATATAACTATTATAATACTGCTCCTATGTACAAGAATATAACTACTATAATACTGCTCCTATGTACAAGAATATAACTACTATAATACTGCCTCCTATGTACAAGAATATAACTATTATAATACTGCCCCCTATGTACAAGAATACAACTACTATAATACTGCCCCCTATGTACAAGAATACAACTACTATAAACTACCCCTATGTACAAGAATATAACTATTATAATACTGCCGCCTATGTACAAGAATATAACTACTATAATACTGCTCCTATGTACAAGAATATAACTACTATAATACTACCCCTATGTACAAGAATATAACTATTATAATACTGCTCCTATGTACAAGAATATAACTACTATAATACTGCTCCTATGTACAAGAATATAACTACTATAATACTGCTCCTATGTACAAGAATATAACTACTATAATACTGCCTCCTATGTACAAGAATATAACTACTATAATACTGCCCCTATGTACAAGAATATAACTACTATAATACTGCCACTATGTACAAGAATATAACTACTATAATACTGCCTCCTATGTACAAAAATATAACTACTATAATACTTCCCCCTATGTACAAGAATATACCGACTATAATACTGTCCCCTATATACAAGAATATAACTACTATAATACTGCATTCTATGTACAAGAATATAACTACTATAATACTGTCCCCTATGTACATGAGTATAACTACTATAATACTGCTCCTATGTACAAGAATATAACTACTATAATACTGCCCCCTATGTACAAGTGTATAACTACTATAATACTGCATCCTATGTACAAGAATATAACTACTATAATACTGCTCCTATGTACAAGAATATAACTACTATAATACTGCCCCCTATGTACAAGTGTATAACTACTATAATACTGCATCCTATGTACAAGAATATAACTACTATGAGGCCTTAGTCACACGGGCGCATCGGCACCCGTACACCGGCGCCGATGCGCCCGTCTGACTGTCAGTGAGAAGACGGACGTACCTGCAGACGGCCGTCTCTCTGCAGCCCTGGAGGAAAGAACATGTGACCGGCTCCATTGCCGGTCACGTGTTCTTTCCTCCAGCGCTTCAGAGAGACGGCCGTCTGCAGGTACGTCCGTCTTCTCACTGACAGTCAGACGGGCGCATCGGCGCCGGTGTACGGGTGCCGATGCGCCCGTGTGACTAAGGCCTGATACTGCATCCTATGTACAAGAATATAACTACTATAATACTGCATCCTATGTACAAGAATATAACCACTATAATACTGCATCCTATGAACAAGAATATAACTGCTACAATACTGCCCCCTATGTACAAGAATATAACTAGTATAATACTGCGCCCTATGTACAGGAATATAACTACTATAATGCTGCCTGCTATGTACAAGAATATAACTACTATAATACTGCCCGCTATATACAAGGATATAACTACTATAATCCTGCCTCCTATGTACAAGAATATAACTACTATAATACTGCCTCCTATGTACAAGAATATAACTACTATAATACTGCGCCCTATGTACAAGAATATATCTACTATAATACTACCTCCTATGTATAAGAATATAACTAATATATTACTGCCTTCTATGTGAAAGAATATAACTACTATAATGCTACCCTCCTATGTACAAGAATATAACCACTATAATACTGCCCCCTATGTGCAAGAATATACCTACAGTAATATTGTCCCCTATGTACAAGCATATAACCACTATAATACTGCCCCCTATGTACATGAATATAACTACTATAATACTTCCCCCTATGTACAAGAATATACCTACTATAATACTGTCCCGTATGTACAAGAATATACCTACTATAATACTGCTCCTATGTACAAGAATATAACTACTATAATACTGCCTCCTATGTACAAGAATATAACTACTATAATACTGCCTCCTATGTACAAGAATATAACTACTATAATACTGCCTCCTATGTACAAGAATATAACTACTATAATACTGCCTCTTATGTACAAGAATAAATCTACTATAATACTGCCCCCTATGTACAAGAATAAATCTACTATAATACTGCCCCCTATGTACAAGAATATAACTACTATAACACTGCTCCTGTGTACAAGAATAAATCTACTATAATACTGCCCCCTATGTACAAGAATATAACTACTATAATACTGCCCCCTATGTACAAGAATATAACTACTATAATACTGCCCCCTATGTACAAGAATATAACTACTATAATACTATCAACTATGTACAAGAATATACCTACTATAATATTGTCCCCTATGTACAAGAATATAACCACTATAATTCTGCCCCATATGTACATGAATATAACTACTATAATACTGCCCCTATGTACAAGAATATAACTACTGTAATACTGCCCCCTATGTACAAGAATATAGCTACTATAATACTATCAACTATGTACAAGAATATACCTACTATAATACTGTCCCCTATGTACAAGAATATAACTACTATCATACTGCATTCTATGTACAAGAATATAACTACTATAATACTTCCTCTATGTACAAGAATATACCTACTATAATACTGTCCCCTATGTACAAGAATATAACTGCTATAATACTTCCCCCTATGTACAAAACTATAACTACTATAATACTGCCTCCTATGTACAAGAATATAACTGCTATAATACTTCCCCCTGTGTACAAGAATATAACAACTATAATACTGCTCCCTATGTACAAGAATATAACTACTATAATACTGCCCCCTATGTACAAGAGTATAACTACTATAATACTGCTCCTATGTACAAGAATATAACTACTATAATGCTGCCCCCTATGTACAAGAATATAACTACTATAATACTGCATCCTATGTACAAGAATATAACTACTATAGTACTGCCTCCTATGCACAAGAATATAACTACTATAATACTGCATCCTATGTACAAGAATATAACTGCTATAATACGTCCCCCTATGTACAAGAATATAACTACTCTAATACTGCCCCCTATGTACAAGAATATAACTACTATAATACTGCTCCCTATGTACAAGAATATAACTACTATAATACTGCCCCCTATGTACAAGAATATAACTACTATAATACTGCCCCTATGTACAAGAATATAACTACTATAATACTGCCCCCTATGTACAAGAATATAACTGCTATAATACGTCCCCCTATGTACAAGAATATAACTACTATAATACTGCCCCCTATGTACAAAAATATAACTACTATAATACTGCCCCCTATGTACAAGAATATAACTGCTATAATACTTCCCCTATGTACAAGAATATAACTACTATAATTCTGCCTCCTACGTACAAGAATATAGCTGCTATAATACGTCCCCCTATGTACAAGAATATAGCTACTATAATACTGCTCCCTATGTACAAGAATATAACTACTATAATACTGCCTCCTATGTACAAGAATATAACTGCTATAATACTGCTCCCTATGTACAAGAATATAACTACTATAATACTGCCCCTATGTACAAGAGTATAACTACTATAATACTGCATCCTATGTACAAGAATATAACTACTATAGTACTGCCTCCTATGCACAAGAATATAACTACTATAATACTGCATCCTATGTACATGAATATAACTACTATAATACTGTCCCTATGTACAATAATATAACTGCTATAATACGTCCCCCTATGTACAAGAATATAACTACTCTAATACTGGCCCCTATGTACAAGAATATAACTACTATAATACTGCTCCCTATTTGCAAGAATATAACTACTATAATACTGCCCCCTATGTACAAGAATATAACTACTATAATACTGCCCCTATGTGCAAGAATATAACTGCTATAATATGTCCCCCTATGTACAAGAATATAACTACTATAATACTGCCCCCTATGTACAAGAATATAACAACTATAATACTGCTCCCTATGTACAAGAATATAACTGCTATAATACTGCCCCTATGTACAAGAATATAACTGCTATAATACTGCCCCCTATGTACAAGAATATAACTACTATAATACAGTCTCCTATGTACAAGAATATAACTACTATAATACTGCCCCCTATGTACAAGAATATAACTACTATAATACAGTCTCCTATATACAAGAATATAACTACTATAATACTGCCCCCTATGTACAAGAATATAACTACTATAATACTGCCTCCTATGTACAAGAATATAACTGCTATAATACGTCCCCCTATGTACAAGAATATAACTACTCTAATACTGCCCCCTATGTACAAGAATGTAACTACTATAATACTGCTCCTATGTACAAGAATATAACTACTATAATACTGCCCCCTATGTACAAGAATATAACTAGTATAATACTGCCCCCTGTGTACAAGAATATAACTACTATAATACTGCCCCCTATGTACAAGAATATAACTACTATAATACTGCCCCCTATGTACAAGAATATAACTACTATAATACTGCCTCCTTTGTACAAGAATATAACTACTATAATACTGCCCCTATGTGCAAGAATATAACTACTATAATACTGCCCCCTATGTACAAGAATATAACTACTATTATACTGCCCTCTATGGACAAGAATATAACTACTATAATACTGCCCCCTATGTACAAGAATATAACTACTCTAATACTGCCCCCTATGTACAGAATATAACTACTATAATACTGCTCCTATGTACAAGAATATAACTACTATAATACTGCTCCTATGTACAAGAATATAACTACTATAATACAGTCTCCTATATACAAGAATATAACTACTATAATACTGCCTCCTATGTACAAGAATATAACTACTATAATACAGTCTCCTATGTACAAGAATATAACTACTATAATACTGCCCCCTATGTACAAGAATATAACTACTATAATACAGTCTCCTATATACAAGAATATAACTACTATAATACTGCCCCCTATGTACAAGAATATAACTACTATAATACTGCCTCCTATGTACAAGAATATAACTGCTATAATACGTCCCCCTATGTACAAGAATATAACTACTCTAATACTGCCCCCTATGTACAAGAATGTAACTACTATAATACTGCTCCTATGTACAAGAATATAACTACTATAATACTGCCCCCTATGTACAAGAATATAACTAGTATAATACTGCCCCCTGTGTACAAGAATATAACTACTATAATACTGCCCCCTATGTACAAGAATATAACTACTATAATACTGCCCCCTATGTACAAGAATATAACTACTATACTACTGCCTCCTTTGTACAAGAATATAACTACTATAATACTGCCCCTATGTACAAGAATATAACTACTATAATACTGCCCCCTATGTACAAGAATATAACTACTATTATACTGCCCTCTATGGACAAGAATATAACTACTATAATACTGCCCCCTATGTACAAGAATATAACTACTATAATACTGCCCCCTATGTACAAGAATATAACTACTATAATACTGCTCCTATGTACAAGAATATAACTACTATAATACTGCTCCTATGTACAAGAATATAACTACTATAATACTTCCTCCTATGTACAAGAATATAACTAATATAATACTGCCTCCTATGTACAAGAATATAACTACTATAATACTGCCTCCTATGTACAAGAACATAACTACTATAATACTGCTCCTATGTACAAGAATATAACTACTATAATACTGCCTCCTATGTACAAGAATATAACTACTATAATACTGCCCCCTATGTACAAGAATATAACTACTATAATACTGCCCCCTATGTACAAGAATATAACTACTATAATACTGCTCCTATGTACAAGAATATAACTACTATAATACTGCCCCCTATGTACAAGAACATAACTACTATAATACTGCTCCTATGTACAAGAATATAACTACTATAATACTGCCTCCTATGTACAAGAATATAACTACTATAATACTGCCCCCTATGTACAAGAATATAACTACTATAATACTGCTCCTATGTACAAGAATATAACTACTATTATACTGCCCCTATGTACAAGAATATAACTACTATAATACTGCTCCCTATGTACAAGAATATAACTACTATAATACTTCCTCCTATGTACAAGAATATAACTACTATTATACTGCCCCCTATATACAAGAATATAACTACTATAATATTGCCCCCTGTGTACAAGAATATAACTACTATAATACTGCTCCTATGTACAAGAATATAACTACTATAATACTGCCCCCTATGTACAAGAATATAACTACTATAATACTGCCCCTATGTACAAGAATATAACTACTATAATACTGCCCCCTATGTACAAGAATATAACTACTATAATACTGCCTCCTATGTACAAGAATATAACTACTATAATACTGCCCCTATGTACAAGAATATAACTACTATAATACTGTCCCCTATGTACAAGAATATAACTACTATAATACTGCCCCCCTATGTACAAGAATATAACTACCATAATACTGCCCCCCTATGTACAAGAATATAACTACTATAATACTGTCCCCTATGTACAAGAATATAACTACTATAATACTGCCCCCTATGTACAAGAATATAACTACTATAATACTGCATGCTATGTACAAGAGTATAACTGCTTCTATGAATAACAATATAACTACAATGCTTAAGTCAAATCTTTTGGAAACTGTAAGTTTAGGAAGTGTTTGTGTATTTTGGGGTTATTTACTGTAGATTTCTGCAAACACAGAACATGTCCTGTCAGATGATTTATATCAAACCATCCATGCATGATCAAGACATGATTGCCTACAATTAAATGTTAAAAAGTTGCCTTGTGCACTATATTGCGCTTGTATCATCATAATAACTCATAAAGTTCACATCATGTGTGATATGGTATTCTTGTATCTTGACGCCACCGGAAGTACAGGTGGAGTCAAGATGCAGGCTTTTTGACAGGCGATTCACGCCCCCTGTTCATGATTGGCTGCATGCTGTCCCCTTTCTCACCCTAACAGGTCCTCCAGCCAGTGACTTAGCAGCAGCGCTGAATGTCCCATGGCTGGCTTCGTGTTAGAGCTCCCGCACTGTCTCCTGTTCTTGGTGCTCACAGGTGCTGTAGGTGGCGGCGGCCGCACAACAGCGGTGAACGGTATGGCCTGCACTACCTTTTAACTAGGCCATCAATGAGTCTTCCTGGCGGATTTCTTCTCAGACCTCCCTTCACATTCGATGTGATGGCGTGGAAGAAGGTGAGAGTCGGCGGTACCCAGATGTGCTCGCTGGCCGCAAATGTCGCTGGGCTGCCATATGAAGAGCGGAAGAGTTGTCCGGCAGCGGAGACAGGGTGTATGTTCCCCCACAAAACTGTGCATTGTGTTAGGGATTAGTATTTGTGTCCGGAACACCAATCCCTAACCCTCCAGGGCTCGCTAAAAGCTTTCCAGACGCTGCTCCTAGGACCTTCTTGAATCTAGCTAATCGGTATCTAGCTAATCCCCTGTTAAACCCCTAGCTTCTGGTGGTGACAAGATACAAGAATACCATGTGACATTCAGACTGCAACTGTTCATCTTTGAGATTTTTGTGCAGATTTGCAATAATTTTCACCGCTCCTGTGCCAAGCTTTGTGCATTAGGCAGATTCTGTAGCATGTATACAGTCCATAAGCCCCACGAACACTCTGATGCTGCAGCTACCTTTAATTCTCTCTGAAGTTGACTTTCCTCTCAGTTGTGTAGCTTCATACAATATTCTTTATACGGCTTGTATGCAGACTCATGTGCACTAGGCAGATGCACTTGTGGTACTATGGGTAAACCGTGAGCAGTCTGATCTAGCCGTTATACACTATATATCTCTTCTGCTTCCTACTAATCTTATTTGTGGTGAACACAGACATCTTTGGTCAAAGCAGGTGTTATTCACATACAACTGCAGTCCCAAGAGAGAATTCGGAGCAGCATTTAGTCCTGAAAGTCACAACTACTGTGTTTCCCTGAAAATAAGCCCTAGTTACATTTCATAAAAAAGTCAATAGGAATGAATTTGATGCTTGAAAAGGGCCGTAAAACGCAATTTATGCATTTTTACAGCACTTTTTTGGGTCAGCCGAGTCACTTACTCAACAGGCTTGGTCCAGGTCCTTCTCCGACGCATTTCCCACAGTCCTTGGCCGCCCACACAGGATCACTTCCTGGCTATGCCTCCAGCAAGCGATGGCTCTGATTGGTTCTTTAAGCGCTGCGTTGATTGGCTGAGTCGTGGCTCAGCCAAGCAATGCAGCGCTTGAAGAACCAACCAGAGCTATTACTGAGCCGTGGCTCAGCTAATTTATAAATCCTGCCTCAACGGCTTGATAGCTGTGATTGGTTGTTCCAGTGCTGTGGCTCAGCCAATTAATGCAGCGCCCGAAGAACCAATCATAGCCATTGCTTCATGAAGGCGAGATTTATAAATCCCCTAACTAAGAAGTGATCCTGGGTGAGTAAAATAAGATATTCCCCGAAAATAAGCCCTATCGCCTCTTTCGGGGGGAATTAATATAAGACCCTGTCCTATTTTCGGGGAAACGCGGTAGTAGTTTGATGTTGATTCGTTGTTGGTGGAGGAGACATAGGTAGAGCTCTGAGAGAAGGTAGTAGCAGCTTCACAGAAAATATCCACTGATCTCTGACCCTATAAATCCACAAGCAGGGAACACCCACTGAGCTCGAAAACTGCAGCTTTTATGAAGTGTCACCCTTTGTGGCCTCGCTTAACCCCTTATGATCTCGTGCTATCCCGCAGCGGGAGCAAGCTTTCAGTCACAGCCGGCCTCCCGCTGCAACAGCGGGGGTGCATCGGAGATGCGCCCCCCCCCCCCCCGCTGTTAACCCCTTCCCTGCCGCCATCTATGTGGATTGCGGCATGGGAGGGGTTCACAGAGGGAGCGCGCTCCCTCTGTGACATCACCGGGCTCTCACAATATAATCGCAGAGAGCCCGGCTGCGTCCTGTATTGCCATAGCCTGTGATCGCTGTATAAGCGATAAGGCATGGCAGGACAGTAGCCCTGCCATGCCTTATCACAATGATCATAAGTGCTGTAAGTGCCCCAGAGGGACACAAACGGTGTAAAAGAAAGAAAAGAAAAATGAATAAAAAAGAAAAATGTAAAAAAAAGTTTAAAAAACCCCCTTTTTTTATGGTTTTTCTCATATTAGCATAAAAAAAATTAAAACCCCACATATTTGGTATTGTCACGTCCATAACAACGCGTACAATACATTGCACATGCTTTTGACTATGCAGGGAAAAAAGCGTTAAAAAAACACTAAAAAACTGAGGCAAAATGCTAATTTTTAGCATTTTGCCTCCCTAAAAACGCAATAAAAGTGATCAAAAAAGCCGTATATACCCCAAAATGGTACCAATAAAAACTACAGCTCGTCATAGGGCTCTGTAAATAGAAAATTAAAAAAGTTACAGGACTTTGAATGCAGCGATTTAGAAAAAAAAAGATTTCCAAAAAAAGGGTTTTTATTGTAGAAAAGTGGAAAAATTTTGGTATCGTAGTAATCATACCGACAAAAATGTGTTGTGTCATTTATGCTGCATGATTAACTCTGTAAAAAAAAACAAAACCTATGGCAGAATTGATACGCTTTCTCTCCCTGCTATCATAAAAAAAAATAAAAGTTTTACAATGTAGTCTATGTACCCAAAAATGGTGCCGATAAAAACTACAGTTCGCCACGCAAAAAACAAGCCCTCATACTACGGGAAAAATAAAAAAATCGTTGCGTCCTTCAGCCCAAAATAGGCCATGTCCTTAAGGGGTTCATAATAGTATCCTCATTCGTGAGCCTTGCTTAGAAATAGTGTCTCTCTTTGTGGCCCCCGCCTTAATAATAGTGGTCCCCACTTAGTAACTATACCGCTCTTTGTGGCCCTCAGTAAGTACCACTATCCGCCTTTGTGGTGCCCAGCTAGTAGTGGTGGATCAGAGTCCTGTCCCATTTTCTAAACTGCCTGTAAGAACCTTCATCTAAACAGTGATCGGGCAGAGTGCTGTGTGCATCATCCAACCCCTTCCCCCCCGCGCACACTGTACTCTGAACGCAGGTGGGGAAGGAGTTGGATGATGCACACAGCGATTCGGCCTGCGTCCGTGTGACGAAGATTCGTACTGGTGGTTGGGGAGCGATAGAGCGAGGGTCCAGCGACTGGGGCAGTAGGGACTGGGCCATTCAACCCTGTAGCATCCGTGTGGTCTGCCTCTATTGGTGGCATCCCATGGCACACTCTTATTGGCCCCGTGGAATCAGCCAAGTTACCCCTTGTGTGGATCCACTAACGAATTTGCAGTAGAAATATCAGCGTCCGCCTTGAGTCGCTGCTGCAAATCCTATCAAAAAGAAAGGTTGGATTAGCCAGAAGCAAACATACCCTTCGGGCTCACTTACACGGGCGTATGTGTCCTGCATCTCATGCGAATATTGTTCTCACACGTACAATATGCATTATACAGCAAGGGCACATGTACCTGCGTATTCGATAGGTATGTTAAACGTCCATAGCTTAAGGCCCATTTAGACACAATGATAAAGCCGTCTTTTGAGGTATAATCGTTGCGTGTAACTCACTGACATCGGACAGTTTTCGTTAAGCCGTCGCTCATCGTTGTCTTTCAGATGAGCCTTATCTGGGATTCACAGCGGGATACAGCTGATACTATTGTTTCAGCTGTATCCCGCTCCCTGAACACATTCGGGTTATCAAGAACAGAGCGGTCCAGCTGTATAGTCCGCTCCGAGAAGAGAACAGCTGGATGCAGAAGACAAGCGGGGACACCCCGCTTGTCTTCTGCCTCCTCCGCTCCGAGTGCTCAGCTGTATAACACCCGGGCGCTCCGAGCGGTGAACAGCTGGATGCAGAAGACAAGCGGCCCCGCTTGTCTTCTGCAACCCCTGCTCGGAGCGCAAGGTGATTGCTCCACTTTTTAGCGATCACGTTGCGCTGTAAATGGACAAAACGATTATGGCTCAGTAGACATCTTTTAAGCGATAATCGTTGTGCCTAAATGGGCCTTTAGATTGGTGCATATTGTGCATAAAAAAAACCCGCAGGTGTGAGTGACCTCACAGAAATCAATGGGCTTTTAGCACCGACTATTACACATGCAATATGCGGCTGCCGAATGCCCATGTAGGCCCTTGGGCTGGGTTCACATGGGGCGGAAATCTCGTGGAATGTCCACAGCAGGACCGCACAGAAATTCTGCAAGATTTCCGTAACTGAAGTCCCAAGACATTTGGCGCAGGTTTTGAAAGTGGCCTATTCTGCTTCGGCAATCTCTTCCCATAGAGAGGAGAGAGCCGCAGCGGAAACGGTGATACCATTGACATGCCGAGGCTTTGAATTCCGCGCGGCTTGTCTGAAAACGAACTGTCTGCAGCGTGTGGATGAGATTTTTGCAAATCTCGACCACTTTGCTGTTTAGTCTCAGGCTTAAGACTGCAGACGGAACTTGCGCAGCAATTCCGCCCCCTGTGAACCCAGCCAGAGTGAATGTGGCGCCGGGTGTCACCACTACTTGGGTCGGTTAACCATCTGGTGGGTCTATATTACTTACAGTCTGACATATAAAGTTGGGATAAACACTGTGTCACCCTGAGAATTTATGGCGATCTAGAAATACCGCCTTGTGTACACGGGCGGCTCAGACGGGTCATTCGCCCTTTCCAAGAAACGCACTGGCGATGAGTGGGAAATGTAGATGTTTATCCACTCGCTAATACCAGTAATAATTTAATTCATCTTGATGTGACCTTACAGAAGCATGCCCACCTCCGCTCGGCTGGCGTCAGCACCCGCGTGGTGTGAATAGCTCTTCAGCTACATCCATGATTAGGTTTCCCCGAGGACACAACCTGCGCGCTTGATTTGTAAACAGCCAGACGGAGGGGACCTTAAATGTCAGCTACGTATTTATGCCTTGCCTATAGAATGTCAAAAAGGTATAATGTAACAGTCGTTAGGTAGATGCAAGAAGTCCAATACACAACCCTCCTTTACGGAGAACTGCGGGTGCGACAACTAATGCATTGCGTCTTAACCCTTTAAAGGAGTTGTACCGGGGTCACAACGTCTCCCCTGTTCACAAGATATCCACAGGATAACTTGCTGATCAGTGGGGGTCTCACCACTGAGACCTCTCGAGGAGAGGGGTCTTATGTTCCTCTCTGCCTGTCACTACGAGGGTCACTTCTCCCGCCCACAATAACGTCAGCACGAACGGAGTGCTGCATGGCCGCCACTCCATTCATTTTAAGGGGTCTAATGAAAACGCTTGCTGTTAGGCCGTCAGATTAAAAGTGAATGGTCCACCAGAGCTCCATTCAGTCTTCTTCTAATTGTGGGGGGCTGCAGTAAGCCCACAGTGAGGAGGACAGGGGATACAGAATAAGAAATAGCTTGCTGATCGGTAGAGGTCTCACCGCTAAGACCTCAATGGATCTTAAAACGGAGGTCCCATGTCCCCTGGCCTCCTCACTGCGAGCTTACTGCACCCCACCGAATGGAGTGCTGGTTGTGTAAGCACACTGCTGCTCCGTTCACTTGGGAAGTGATGGTCTGTCTTCTCTCACTGACGCGTTTCTCTCCTCACGTGTTCTCTGTGTCTTACCGGTCCTGACCACCAATGGAGTGAAACGCGTTTTGGAGAAAGTATAGCTCCTTTTTCAAACACAAATCTGGTGGTCTAGGTTGCTTGTAATGCGGTCTTGGTTTAGGTTGCTTGAAAAAGGAGCTATACTTGCTTCTAAACGTGTTGCATGGTTTGTTTTTCCCCCTATTGTTGCCTGTGTCTGCATGTTTTCTTGTCAATAAACCAGTCAACATTGAGACCTTCGAGGACTCCCTCTGGCTCAGGACGTTCCTGGATTTAGAGGAGTCCTGTATTCTTATAGGGCTCCTCTACGAAGTAAGTTACCCCCATCATTAGACCTATATTGCTTATCCAAAGTGCATAGGAGCGCGGGGTTCTTTTCCCCATTGTCCACGGTGTTTCTGACCGAGGTCCCTCCCCAGACACTCTCCCTAAGGACTAGGGATTCTGCTCTTCTGGATACTAGCCTCTCTCCGGACTGACGGTGAGGTCGCCTGTCATCGGATGGGTGCTTCACACCACCTTTTACATCTCTACCCATCTACCGATTTTTGCTTAGCCACCTTCTTGAAGGAATCCTTAGATTGGAGCGCTAGTCCGCTGATTTTCTCATTTATTCCCTATCCACAGGGTAGGGGATAACTTCCTGAACAGTGCGGTCTCACCACACCTGAGAACAGGGGTCCAATCCTCCCCCCAAGGAGACTGAATGGGGTAGTGGCGGTCAAGCATGCACAGTGCCACTCATTTTAATGGGAGAGATAGCAGGTACCAGCGCTTGGCGATTTCTGTCAGCCCCATTGAAATGAATGGAGTAGCGGCCGTGCACATATGGGCATTGCTTCAGTCAATGTGATGCCACTGCAGGTGGGAGAAGCATCCCCACAGTGACAAGGAGAGGGAACCTGGGTCCTCTTGGGATCAGTGAGGGTCTCAGAGGTGAGACCCCACTGAGGAGACTTTTATTACCTGTAGTATGAATAGGTGATAAAAGTTAATTCTGATAGAACACCTTTAAAGATATTGTTCGGTTCGGACATTCCATTTCTGTACAAATTGTCTTCAGTTGATATGCTGACTACAAGGTACCCTGCAGCATGGACGCCCAGTGATCAGCTGTTATGTGTGCAGTGGAAGTGTTAATTTCCCTACAGTGCGCCCGCAGGAAAGGTTAGGTATTACACTGTTTTCAATCAAATCCATAGGCTTTCTATGTAATGCACAGACATGCTGGGATCTCCAGAGAGATGTTCTTTGTAGATGTTCTCCTGTGTTCCTCTGCACTTTGGGCTCACTGATCCCCCACCACCCACCTTCCCAAATTGAACGACTACCGGTTGCACATGTAGGATGTTGTTCCATTCACTTTCAATGGGACTAACAGAAATAGCTGAGTGCAAGTGCTTGCCCGTTTCCGTCAGCCCCATTGAAATGAACGGAGCGGTGGGTGGGCAAGCTCGACCACTGCTCCAATCATTCCGATGTCACTGCGGGGAGTGAAATGTCCCCACAGGGAGAGGGGACACGGAAACCACATCCTCAGAATCAGTAGAGCTCTCAGACCCCAACCAATAATAAAGTTATCCACTATCCCATTGATATCTTTAGATTTTGGGATAACCCCTTTAATGCGACATTTCTTGCTCAATTTCTGCCAAAAATCTACCAGACATACTCAAAAAGTGCACGTGGACGGTTGGGCGCGTCGGGGGTTTCAGCTGCAAAAGACATTAACCTCTTCACATGTGCGATGGCGCTCCGACCTCCCCTCACTTCTGTGTTCCCTCGCTAATCCTGTACATCACCCAGCTCAATTATGCTTCCCATTGGACTGTCCTAATGTCTTCTGATGGGGATAAAAAAATTTGCAGCAGGCTCCATGTCAGAGCAGATCCCGCACGACCGGCTTCCATTGAAGTCAATGGAATCTGTCCGATCCGCTGCCCGTCCGCAATTTTTATTGTGGACGGGTCGCGGATTCTGTGGAAAAGCCAGCACTTCCGCACACGTCCGTAGTGAAGAAAATGAAGACCCAGACGGGTAAGTAGAAGACCCACAGTGTCCTCAGCCGTAGGTGGGGTCGGATTTTGCTGCGGGCTCCTGCATGCGGAATCCAATCTGCCAGTGAACATGAGGCCCTAGGGAGAAAGCTTGGGAAAGGATTAGATAATCAGATATCAAACATTCTAAAGGCTCATTTACACTCAAAGATAGTCTTTCACACGATTGAAAGATTGACAATTCTAGCGATTATTCTGCAATCAGCTCCTTTGTTCTTGCATTGGCTGTCCGCCACCTTGGAGAACACAGTGTGCGGTCCCTGCTATCTTTTCTCCGGCTGAATGATGGATTTTAAGCTCACCTTAAAATCATGCTTCAGCCGAAAAGTAAACGATGGTAGCATTTACACGCAACGGTTATCGCTCATATACCATCGTTTGAACAAGTTTTGAGCGATAATCGTTGCGTGTAAATGGAACTCTAGTTGATTGATTTTCATGCAATAATTGTCATCCATTAAATGTATTATATGCTGAAGTAAAATTATATAAGAACGAGCGTACAAGGGAGGAAGACTATAGGAATAATGGTACCCAAGTGCCGGGAGGGCAAGTAATGGGGTGCGTCCTCGTAGCAGCATCCTAGCTCGCCTTTACCCTTCTTCTATGCAAAGACTAGACAAAGACTAGAGTCAGTAAAATATATTTCACAAGCTTAAGAGAATATAGACTGTATGATTAACCCTTTCCAATTCACTGTCTGACGACATTCTGATTGAAGGCTGTACAGCTTCCGATGTCGGAAGACATCCAGCAGGGTATTCTTACTGTATATTAATGGCCGTTCTGTTGATGGAGGCCTCTCCAGCATGTCGCATACTGCAGTACTGGCTCTAGCCAGCAGGTGGTATTGTATAATGGCAGAAAGAGAAAAACCTAGGAAACCCTGAATCCAAAATTGGATTGCAAAGGGTTAAAGCACAGAAGTATGTACGGTGACACCGCTGCTTCTGATTGGCCACAGCGGATACCTGCGCAGCCAGCAATACATTATATTATTGGCTGGAAAAAAGAATTACCGGCCTGGTGGCAACCTGCTACTGTTTTGAGGTCCTGCAGACTGCGGCCTGAGGCAATAGACTCAGGTCGCCTCGTGATAGGGGCACCCCTGCCTGACTGCGTCTTCCCAGACGCCAATACTTTCACCTCCTGAGGGGACCATGATGAGGATCTTAGGTGGATTCCATCTTCAAGTCTCGGTCGTCTGCTGTAAATCCTTTCGTGTAAACAGGTGTCGTAACAATTTGCTGTGTAGAACGCGGTGACAGAAGAGCTGACAATCAATGAACGATAGACGCTGCCAAACTATTGGTCGGTGTGAAGTATGCCAAGCGAATACTATACGATCACCACATCACCGCTGCTTGCAGGATCGCTCCGATTTGTCTTACTGTGTAAATGGACCCGAAATATCCTTAATAGTCTGGGATTCTTCACGCTGTTGGAGAAGCGGACATCCGACTACGGAGTGCAGACAAACTGCTCCCAGTGACCCAGTCTTACGGTGTTGTGGCCGTCCAGACGGAAACAAACAGAAACGTAGACCAAAGTTGTCGCAACGTATTGCCGTAGGATAGGTGATAAATGTGTGAGTGCTGGTACATCCCCCGATCACGAGAACGGCACGGCCTGTGTACCCCGTAGTGCAGCCATGCAGGACCACCGCCCCATTCACCGTCTATGGAAATAGCCTAACAATGCGCTAATTTATCTCCCGCAGTCCACTAAAAGAGAATGCAGCGGTGGGCAATTTTTTGGGAGGGCAGGGAGAAAAAAACCAAAAACACCAATTCTGCCATTTTTTCTTACAGTGTTAGGCTAACTTCACACGGGCGAGTGTAATATTGGGTGGTGAATCACGGCCCAATATCGCGCTCGCCAACATGCGATTTCCCCGCGGATGCGAGGTGTTTTTATATGAAAATCGCATCACTTCGGGGAAGGATTGTGGAGCGTCTCCCATTGTTTTCAATAAGGAGACCTCGCAGCTAGCACCAAGTGCGATGCTTCCGCCGGCCTATTGAAAACAATGGGAAATGCAATGCAAGGGCGCGCCAAAAGATCCGACGTGCTGGGATTTTTTTTCCCCTTCATCTCATCGCCGTGCAATACGGGGAAAATAATAAATAAATGGCCGGAAGAATAGGGTTCGTCTTCGTGGAAGGTTTGTACACCTCGCAATGCACAAATCCTGCGTGATTTTCTCGGCCGCGTGAAACCGACCTTAATCATGCAGCATAAATACATAAGACGTTATTGTTTTTCTGCGGGTTTGTGCGATTACAATACCGACAGTATATATATATATTGTTTTGCTTCTTTTTCACAGTAAAACCCTTTTGGGGAGGGATTGTATTTTTTTTTTGCGCTGCTGCGTTTAAAGTCCCAGAACTTATCTTCTTCATGGACGGACCTGTGTGAGGGCTTTATGTTTGTGTGACAGGTTGTAGTTTTGATCACTTTTATTGCGTTTTTTGGGAGGCAAAAAAAACTTAAAAAGCATTGCGGCTCAGTTTTTTTTTGCAGTGCGGGATAAAAAGTGTGTTCCATCTATTGCGCAGGTCACTGCGGATGAGAAACACCAAACCTGTTTTTTTAAATGAAAGAGGGGAAAGTGAGCAAAAAAATTGGTAGAGCTTCTGAGCGTGCGCCATGTTGTACGTATAGGGCATTTCATGTTAACCGGCTACTGCCCATCACACACGTGGATGCCGTGTGATAAATGGTTTTGGTGGGACGAACCCTTTAAAGTTAGTCCTTCAATTTGAATACTATTTTCGGTGATTCAAATGGACCCCAAAGGCTGAGAGTCGAGCCAAGTACAGTCTGCGGCAAGAAGGCAAAGAGATCCTACCTAATGGTTATAGCCTCCTGCGTTTAATTCTTTTATGGACTCAGTAGGGATTTAGTTCGGCCACCTATTCCTTAATTGTAAAGTCCACAGCCATTGCGGAATATCGCCAGCGATATTCTGCCGCGGGGGAGCAGGGGGGTCCTTGTCAGTTCTCTGCGGTGAGCCTATCTGACAGATAGGCTCACCGTGGAGAATCGCGGCATCCCGCGATTTAGATCCCACGAGCGGAGATTCGCTATGGGAAGCCTTCACTGGATTATCACCATGGGTAACGCAAATAATGGGCTCCATGTCTGTGCATCTCGCAACGGGATGAAAGTGCACATGTAAATGTGGCCTAATCCGGTCATACGTGATACTGCCTGCATTAATTAAAGGCGGTCTGTGTGGTGCAGCCATGGCAACTAATTAAAGTCGCTTCCACTTCTGCACTGGAGCCTCCTTTGGAGTTCTGTCGCAGATCTGGCACAAAATAACGGAAGAAAATGCAGCGCTTTTTTGTCCGGTAAAATGACAGGCAGCTGAGCAGAAACCAAACAGACGCCATTCTAGTCAATGGAGTCCATTCAGCGCCGTTCCATTCCGTCATAAGACGGATCACATTCGGCCAGGGGATAACCCCTTTCCTGCTCCCTGAACAGAGCAGAAAAACAGAACCCCCGGTGCAGGTGTAAGAGGCGCCGCCTCCAGGTGTGAGCGCCGCCACCGCCGCCAGGTGTGAGCATCGCCACCGCCTCCAGGTGTGAGCATCACCACCACTTCCAGGTGTGAGCATCGCCACCGCCTCCAGGTGTGAGCGCCGCTGCCACCGGGTGTGAGCCGCCGCCTCCAGGTGTGAGAGCCGCCGCCTCCAGGTGTGAGCGCCGCCGCCTCCAAGTGTTTTCTGACCTCCAAGAGAATATCTTAAAAACCGCTTCCGCCACCACTTTGTCCACCAATAAAGCCACATAGATGGATTTTGCCTGCCCTCCTCACTTGTGGCTGTGGCTCCTTCCGCTTCCTCTCCAAACCCACGAGCCTGCGCTCCGACTTCTCTGTGCGGCTGTTCCCATAACACTCAGTATTATTATCTGCTTTTGATTGGCCGCGGTTGGAGGACAGAGCTGCGGAGCCGATTCACGATGTCCTGGGTGCTACAAAGCTTTTGATTGGCCGCAGTTGGAGCACAGGGCTGTGGAGCCGGTTTGCGGTGTGTCCTGGGTGCTACGAAGCCTCTGATTGGCCACGGTGGGAAGACGGAGATGCGGAGCCGGTTCGCGGTTTCCTGGGCGCTACAAAGCTTCTGATTGGCCGCAGTTTGAGGACTGAGCTGCGATGCCGATTCACGGTGTCCTGGGCGCTATGAAGCCTCTGATTCGCCGCAGTTGGAGGATGAAGCTGCGGAGCTGGTTCGCGGTGTCCTGGGCACTACGAAGCCTCTGATTGGCCGCGGTTGGAGGACAGAGCTGCGGAGCCGATTCACGCTGTCCTGGGCGCTACGAAGCCTCCGATTGGCCGCGGTTGGAGGACGGAGCCGGTTCACGGTGTCCTGGGTGCTACGAAGCCTCTGATTGGCCGCAGTTTGAGGACTGAGCTGCGGAGCCGATTCACGGTGCCCTGAGTGCTACGAAGCCTCCGATTGGCCGCGGTTAGAGGACAGAGCTGCTGAGCCAGTTTGCGGTGTCCTGGGCACTACGAAGCCTCTGATTGGCCGCAGTTGGAGGACGGAGCTGCGGAGCAGGTTCGCGGTGTCCTAGGTGCTATGAAGCCTCTGATTGGCCGCAGTTGGAGGATGGAGCCGATTCGTAGTGTCCTAGGTGCTATGAATCCTCTGATTGGCCGCAGTTGGAGGACGGAGCAGCGGAGCTGGTTCGCGGTGTCCTCGGTGCTACAAAGCCTGATTGGCCGAGGTTGGAGGACGGAGCTGCAGAGCCGATTCACGCTGTCCTGGGTTCTACAAAGCTTTTGATTGGCCGTAGTTGGAGGACAGGGCTGCGGAGCTGGTTCGTGGTGTCCTGGGTGCTACGAAGCCTCTGATTGGCTGCGGTTGGAGGACGGAGCTGCGGATCCGGTTCACGGTGTCCTGGGCGCTACGAAGCCTCTGATTGGCTGCAGTTGGAGGACGGAGCTGCGGAGTCGATTCACGCTGTCCTGGGCGCTACGAAGCCTCCGATTGGCCGCGGTTGGAGGACGGAGATGCGGAGCCGATTCACGATGTCCTGGGCGCTACGAAGCCTCTGATTGGCTGCAGTTGGAGGAAGGAGCCGTGGAGTCGGTTCGCGGTGTCCTAGGTGCTATGAAGCCTCCGATTGGCTGCAGTTGGAGGACGGAGCTGATTCGTAGTGTCCTAGGTGCAATGAATCCTCTGATTGGCCGCAGTTGGAGGACAGAGCTGCGGAGTCGATTCACGCTGTCCTGGGCGCTACGAAGCCTCCGATTGGCCGCGGTTGGAGGACGGAGATGCGGAGCCGATTCACGATGTCCTGGGTGCTACAAAGCTTTTGATTGGCCGCGGTTGGAGGACGGAGCTGTGGAGCCGGTTCGCGGTGTCCTGGGCGCTACGAAGCCTCTGATTGGCTGCAGTTGGAGGACGGAGCTGCGGAGCCGGTTCGCGGTGTCCTAGGTGCTATGAAGCCTCTGATTGGACACAGTTAGAGGACAGAGCTGCGGAGTCGATTCACGCTGTCCTGGGCGCTACGAAGCCTCTGATTGGCCACGGTTGGAGGACGGAGCTGCGGAGCCGATTTACGGTGTCCTGGGCGCTACGAAGCCTCTGATTGGCTGCAGTTGGAGGACGGAGCTGCGGAGCCGGTTTGTGGTGTGCTAGGTGCTATGAATCCTCTGATTGGCCGCAGTTGGAGGACGGAGCTGCAGAGTCGGTTCGCGGTGTCCTGGTTGCTACGAAGCCTCCGATTGGCCGCGGTTGGAGGACGGAGCCGGTTCGTGGTGTCCTGGGTGCTACGAAGCCTCTGATTGGCCGAGGTTGGAGGACGGAGTTGGTTCGCAGTGTCCTGGGTAGGGGTGTACATACTTTTTTATATTAACCCTTGTCCTGCCAGCAATCATTAGTCGGAGCCCACACAACCCCTCCCGCTCCCTCATAGACACTGCGCTGTCCGGTTAGAGGATGGAGCTGCTGAGCCAGTTTGCGGTGTCCTGGGCGCTACGAAGCCTCTGATTGGCCGCAGTTGGAGGACGGAGCTGCGGAGCAGGTTCGCGGTGTCCTAGGTGCTATGAAGCCTCTGATTGGCCGCAGTTGGAGGACAGAGCCGATTCGTAGTGTCCTAGGTGCTATGAATCCTCTGATTGGCCGCAGTTGGAGGACGGAGCAGCGGAGCTGGTTCGCGGTGTCCTCGGTGCTACAAAGCCTGATTGGCCGAGGTTGGAGGACGGAGCTGCGGAGCCGATTCACGCTGTCCTGGGTGCTACAAAGCTTTTGATTGGCCGCGGTTGGAGGACAGAGCTGCGGAGCCGATTCACGATGTCCTGGGTGCTACAAAGCTTTTGATTGGCCGCAGTTGGAGGACAGGGCCGCTGAGCCAGTTTGCGGTGTCCTGGGCACTACGAGGCCTCTGATTGGCTGCAGTTGGAGGAAGGAGCTGTGGAGCCGGTTCGCGGTGTCCTACGTGCTATGAAGCCTCCGATTGGCTGCAGTTGGAGGACGGAGCCGATTCATAGTTTCCTAGGTGCAATGAATCCTCTGATTGGCCGCAGTTGGAGGACAGAGCTGCGGAGTCGATTCACTCTGTCCTGGGCGCTACGAAGCCTCCGATTGGCCGCGGTTGGAGGACGGAGATGCAGAGCCGATTCATGATGTCCTGGGTGCTAGAAAGCTTTTGATTGGCCGCAGTTGGAGGACAGGGCTGCGGAGCCGGTTCACGGTGTCCTGGGTGCTACGAAGCCTCTGATTGGCCGCGGTTGGAGGACGGAGCTGTGGAGCCGGTTCGCGGTGTCCTGGGCGCTACGAAGCCTCTGATTGGCTGCAGTTGGAGGACGGAGCTGCGGAGCCGATTCACGCTGTCCTAGGTGCTATGAAGCCTCTGATTGGCCGCAGTTAGAGGACAGAGCTGCGGAGTCGATTCACGCTGTCCTGGGCGCTACGAAGCCTCTGATTGGCCACGGTTGGAGGACGGAGCTGCGGAGCCGGTTCACGGTGTCCTGGGTGCTACGAAGCCTCTGATTGGCCGCGGTTGGAGGACGGAGCTGATTCACGGTGTCCTGGGCGCTACGAAGCCTCTGATTGGCCGCAGTTGGAGGACGGAGCTGCGGAGCCGGTTCGCGGTGTCCTAGGTGCTATGAAGCCTCCGATTGGCCGCGGTTGGAGGACGGAGACGGTTCGCGGTGTCCTGGGTGCTACGAAGCCTCTGATTGGCCGAGGTTGGAGGACGGAGTTGGTTCGCAGTGTCCTGGGTAGGGGTGTACATACTTTTTTATATTAACCCTTGTCCTGCCAGCAATCATTAGTCGGAGCCCACACAACCCCTCCCGCTCCCTCATGGACACTGCGCTGTCCGCGGGGGGCCCAGCAGTCGGACCCCCACCTGTCTGTCTCCTGTGGATGGGTGAGAACTTGGTAAAACATTAGCAGCAAATGTATTAAATTCTCCTTGTTACCCGTAGCAATCAGTCACAGAGCACTATGCGAGGCAGCTGCGCAGTGATGGGTTGCTATGGGCAACAGACTCTAGTTCTCGCCAGCTCCATCACGGTTACTGGAGCCTCAGAGGTACCAACGAAGAACCCGCTTAATACAACACGAGTGCCGAGGAGGCAGTATGGCGGGGGTCCCGGCTCTGGGGGGTTTCCCGCCCTTTCTCCCCCGCGTCCGGGTCACCTCAGGACAGTCGGGGGTCTCCTGTACGCCAGGTCACGTGACGCACGGCTGTATTCATTGAAGCCCCGCCCAACCAGCGCGCCCAGGATTACCAAGTGACGTACGAAAGGGCGTGGTCATAGTAAAACGGGGGAGTTTTAGAGATCGGGGGCGTGGTTTAGGATGAGGCGGGGCGTCCAGCGGGAGGCGGGCTGCTCGGTGGCGGGGGTGGCAGTATCGGCACGCACGGCCTCGGTGGAGCAGCGGGTTGGAGAACCGGCAGGGTGATCGGTAAGTAGCGATGGCGGCGGCTGGCCGCGGGAGTGGGGAGGAATCACTGCACAGTTGCTGGGCAACGCCGGAGCTGGAGGCGCCGCTCCCTCCACAAAGAGCTCCGTTATCTCCTCACGTAGTCAGTACATGCCACATACAACACGTCACCCGCCGCATCCCCTGCTGTGCCGAGCTACATACATGTAGTGTGTGCTGTACCACAAGTCTAGGGTACTACATACATGTAGCGTGTGCTGAACCACAAGTCTAGGGTACTACATACATGTAGCGTGTGCCGAACCCACAAGTCTAGGGCGCTACATACATGTAGCGTGTGCCGAACCCACAAGTCTAGGGCGCTACATACATGTAGCGTGTGCCGAACCCACAAGTCTAGGGCACTACATACATGTATTGTGTGCCGAACCCACAAGTCTAGGGTACTACATACATGTAATGTGTGCTGAACCACAAGTCTAGGGTACTACATACATGTAATGTGTGCTGAACCACAAGTCTAGGGTACTACATACATGTAATGTGTGCTGAACCACAAGTCTAGGGTACTACATACATGTAATGTGTGCTGAACCACAAGTCTAGGGTACTACATACATGTAATGTGTGCTGAACCACAAGTCTAGGGTACTACATACATGTAATGTGTGCTGAACCACAAGTCTAGGGTGCTACATACATGTAATGTGTGCTGAACCACAAGTCTAGGGTACTACATACATGTAATGTGTGCTGAACCACAAGTCTAGGGCGCTACATACATGTAATGTGTGCTGAACCACAAGTCTAGGGCGCTACATACATGTAATGTGTGCTGAACCACAAGTCTAGGGTGCTACATACATGTATTGTGTGCTGAACCACAAGTCTAGGGCGCTACATACATGTAGTGTGTGCTGAACCACAAGTCTAGGGCGCTACATACATGTAGTGTGTGCTGAACCACAAGTCTAGGGCGCTACATACATGTAGTGTGTGCTGAACCACATGTCTAGGGCGCTACATACATGTAGTGTGTGCTGAACCACAAGTCTAGGGCGCTACATACATGTAGTGTGTGCTGAACCACAAGTCTAGGGCGCTACATACATGTAGCGTGTGCCGAACCCACAAGTCTAGGGCGCTACATACATGTAGTGTGTGTGGTACCGCAGGTCTAGGGCACTGCATACATGTATTGTGTGCCGAACCCACAAGTCTAGGGCGCTACATACATGTATTGCGTGCTGAACCACAAGTCTAGGGCACTACATACATGTAGCGTGCGCGGTACCGCAAGTCTAGGGCACTACGTACATGTAGCGTGCGCGGTACCGCAAGTCTAGGGCACTACGTACATGTAGCGTGCGCGGTACCGCAAGTCTAGGGCACTACGTACATGTAGCGTGCGCCGAACCCGCAAGTCTAGGGCACTACGTACATGTAGCGTGCGCGGTACCGCAAGTCTAGGGCACTACGTACATGTAGCGTGCGCCAGTACCGCAAGTCTAGGGCACTACGTACATGTAGCGTGCGCCGGTACCGCAAGTCTAGGGCACTACGTACATGTAGCGTGCGCCGGTACCGCAAGTCTAGGGCACTACGTACATGTAGCGTGCGCCGGTACCGCAAGTCTCGGGCACTACGTACATGTAGCGTGCGCCGAACCCGCAAGTCTCGGGCACTACGTACATGTAGCGTGCGCCGAACCCGCAAGTCTCGGGCACTACGTACATGTAGCGTGCGCCGAACCCGCAAGTCTCGGGCACTACGTACATGTAGCGTGCGCCGAACCCGCAAGTCTCGGGCACTACGTACATGTAGCGTGCGCCGAACCCGCAAGTCTCGGGCACTACGTACATGTAGCGTGCGCCGAACCCGCAAGTCTCGGGCACTACGTACATGTAGCGTGCGCCGAACCCGCAAGTCTCGGGCACTACGTACATGTAGCGTGCGCCGAACCCGCAAGTCTCGGGCACTACGTACATGTAGCGTGCGCCGAACCCGCAAGTCTCGGGCACTACGTACATGTAGCGTGCGCCGAACCCGCAAGTCTCGGGCACTACGTACATGTAGCGTGCGCGGTACCGCAAGTCTAGGGCACTACGTACATGTAGCGTGCGCCGAACCCGAAAGTCTCGGGCACTACGTACATGTAGCGTGCGCCGAACCCGCAAGTCTCGGGCACTACGTACATGTAGCGTGCGCCGAACCCGCAAGTCTCGGGCACTACGTACATGTAGCGTGCGCCGAACCCGCAAGTCTCGGGCACTACGTACATGTAGCGTGCGCCGAACCCGCAAGTCTCGGGCACTACGTACATGTAGCGTGCGCCGAACCCGCAAGTCTCGGGCACTACGTACATGTAGCGTGCGCCGAACCCGCAAGTCTCGGGCACTACGTACATGTAGCGTGCGCCGAACCCGCAAGTCTCGGGCACTACGTACATGTAGCGTGCGCCGAACCCGCAAGTCTCGGGCACTACGTACATGTAGCGTGCGCCGAACCCGCAAGTCTCGGGCACTACGTACATGTAGCGTGCGCCGAACCCGCAAGTCTCGGGTACATGTATGCAATACATTAAATTTGTGCTACAATACATGTGTGTGATACACTAATACTTGTGGTTCAGCACACGCTACATGTATGTCAAACTCTAGACATGTGGTTCGGCACACGCTACAAGTCTAGGGTACAACATACATGTAGCGAGTGCTGGACCACAAGTATTAGTGTATCACACACGTATTGTAGCACAAATGTAATGTATTGCATACATGTACCACAAGTGTGGGTTCGGCGCACGCTACATGTATGTAGTACATGCCAATTGCGAATGGGCCGCACGGCTACTCCACATACGTTACCTGGGTACATACCCGTAGCACCTATATATCTCTGTCGTCCCTCACAAGCAGCCGCATTACGCTATACATATGTAACATAGCACAATTGTGTAATAGTACATGTATGTTTGGGGTATCCATGCAGCATAATGACTGCACACAGGTCATGTGTACACTGTTACACGTGTGTGCAACTTGACACAAACATTACATATGCACCGTCATACATACATGTATATTTTCAAGTTACTTATGTGACTACACTCCTACAGCTCTGTGTGTAGATGACATGTACACGTGTTATCTCCATATGCATTCAGCACTATGTATATGTAGCATACTACCTACATGTAACCACAACATATCTGTCCGTGTACTGCCCCTTATAGCTGGCTCCGTGTTTATATGAAACCTCTGGGGATTATATTCCACATACATGCCACATGTATGACCCGCTGTGTCCACTCACACACTATCCGTGTTCCCCACTATATAGTATAGGACACGCAGCAGCGGCCCCCTTCCTGGATACATTGTATGATATCTGGTGGATACATTGTTACCGGCAGGCTGTGGAGAGGGATTACCACAATGTAACAGATGGTGGCCCCTCCACAACAATGGTGCGTCCCCGGAGGGTGACGATGTACAAGTGACATCACCCCTGACTCACTCACCTCTTCCTATAAGCGGGTGACTCATGTTCCCTGTGCCCTCATCACGGGCACTGACCTCTGCCCTGTTATATCATCCTGATGTAATATGTTCCCAGCAGGAGGAACACGGCGTTCGGACTGCAGTAGATGCAGGAATATATTTATACAGTACCAGGAACTCTGAAAACAGCTGGAGATGTGGGGGCCCCGGGGAAGAGGAAGGGGCCGGGGAACGCTTGGATACAAAATGTGATACGGGCAGGCATGGAGGCTCTAGTACCCTGTTGTACCGTCTCTAGCTTAGATACAAGATGTGATACGGGTGGGCATCGAGGCTCTAGTACCCTGTTGTACCGTCTCTAGCTTGGATACAAGATATACTACAGGTGGGCATGGAGGCTCTAGTACCCTGTTGTACCATCTCTAGCTTAGATACAAGATGTGATATAGGGAGCATGGAGGCTCTAGCACCCTGTTGTACCGCCTCTAGCTTAGATACAAGATGTGATATAGGGAGCATGGAGGCTCTAGCACCCTGTTGTACCGCCTCTAGCTTGGATACAAGATATGATACTGGCAGGCATGAAGGCTCTAGTACCCTGTTGTACCATCTCTAGCTTAGATACAAGATGTAATACGGGTGAGCATGGAGGCTCTAGTACCCTGTTGTACCGCCTCTAGCTTGGATACAAGATGTGATATGGGGGGCATGGAGGCTCTAGTACCCTGTTGTACCGTCTCTAGCTTAGATACAAGATGTGATACGGGGGGCATGGAGGCTCTAGTACCCTGTTGTACCGTCTCTAGCTTAGATACAAGATGTGATACCGGGGGCATGGAGGCTCTAGTACCCTGTTGTACCGTCTCTAGCTTAGATACAAGATGTGATACGGGGGGCATGGAGGCTCTAGTACCCTGTTGTACCATCTCTAGCTTAGATACAAGATGTGATATGGGGAGCATGGAGGCTCTAGCACCCTGTTGTACCGCCTCTAGCTTGGATACAAGATATGATACTGGCAGGCATGAAGGCTCTAGTACCCTGTTGTACCATCTCTAGCTTAGATACAAGATGTAATACGGGTGGGCATGGAGGCTCCAGTACCCTGTTGTACCGTCTCTAGCTTAGATACAAGATGTAATACGGGTGGGCATGGAGGCTCCAGTACCCTGTTGTACCGTCTCTAGCTTAGATACAAGATGTAATATGGGGGGCATGGAGGCTCCAGTACCCTGTTGTACCGTCTCTAGCTTAGATACAAGATGTGATATGGGGGGCATGGAGGCTCCAGTACCCTGTTGTACCGTCTCTAGCTTAGATACAAGATGTGATATGGGGGGCATGGAGGCTCCAGTACCCTGTTGTACCGTCTCTAGCTTAGATACAAGATGTGATATGGGGGGCATGGAGGCTCCAGTACCCTGTTGTACCGTCTCTAGCTTAGATACAAGATGTGATATGGGGGGCATGGAGGCTCTAGCACCCTGTTGTACCACCTCTAGCTTGGATACGGAGGGGCATACAGTATATGGTATCCTATGACATATCGCTCCACATTTGCTGTACCTGAGCGTCTAGATCATGTACACTCGTAGACCGTGGCATTTGGCATCCCATGCATGTTCTATTTGCGATAAATCTGGCGACTGGGCAGCCACAGAAGTGACAGTGTTGTGGGGGCTCCTGGGACCCCCTTGTGTGTGCGGCCGAGCATTATCCTGCTGGAAGCCGCCATGAGAGGAACACGTGGCTGCAGGATGTCCTGAACATATCGCTGAGCGGTCATTGGCCCTCGTACCACTATTAGGGGACAGACTTTCATATGCAATGGCCACTCAGACCATCACACCAGCAGGGGGCAGTGTGCCGCTCCACAGCAAAGACTGGATTGAGGCGCTCATCCCGAGGTCTACAGACACGAACTCGGCCGTCATCAGCGCCCAAACCAAAACTGGATTCATCACTGAAGACAATCCAGTAGGAACTGTAGCGTCCAGTTTCATTGCTGCAAACGGAGGTGACGGTGGGTGTCGGAGGCCGTGCATGTAATGGGGGCCGCCAGACTAAATGTCCTTCAGCCAAGTGCCTGAAAATGGTTCCAACAGTCATCGGGGTGTAAGGATGGCGGACAACGGAAAAGTTGGAGCTGCTGATCCTTGTCGGACGATCAGACCCTCCTCTCTACTGGTGGTCTGTCGGGGGTCCTGAGCCCGGTCACCTTGTGTGCCCCCATCCACTGGTCCCAACACCTCCTAACAGTCTGGTCAGAATGGTCGGTGGGGAACAATTCACTGATACGACCATCCAGCTTCTCACATCCCAATAATGCGCCCCTCTCAGACTCTGGTAACGGGGTGAAATCTCTTCTCTGCGTCGTAGATGCGTCTAGTGGCCAACAAGCTCTACAAGCGGAAGAAGAGGTCAGAACATACAAGGAGCCTCCGAGAGCCTCTTATAGGCCAAGGGGGAACCACTTTTAGGGCCTCCGGTGACAAGACCGTCCATCTAATCACCACAACTCTCATCATTTACAGATCTGCCTTAGATGGAACCGCATGCCAGGTTCTGCAGCAAAATGACAACTACTTCTCCTGGGGGTGGGTTTTGACAATGAGTGTGTTTATGCTCCATAGTGCGCGCTTGAAATGCCGTAGCATGTCCTGTTATGGACCAAAATAGTCAGTGGCCCCCGTACAGATGCAGGGGCCTCGCGATGCCAGCTCATTGACGCATTAAAGAGTAGCTGCCCTTTCATTCTGGGGCGCTCGGTCCCCGTCGGACGGTTTTGGCTCCTTCCAGCAAATGACCCCGTGAAGCGCTTATATAGCGCTATATGGGGCCGTCTTCAGCTGCCAAGAACGGCCGGCGACACGAGCGCTCCGGAGTGAAAGCTCCTAAATCGGACTGCATGAAATGAATAGTAAAACCGTGACGCGGTCCGCATACCTGGGGACACGCAGGGGTGTGCTCTGGGTATTCATGGACCAAGGACCACATACACCTATTTGAATGAGTCTAAAAGTTGAAGTAGAACGTACGAGGGTGAGTCAATAATTATCCGCACTCCAGTTATATTACAACCTCTGTTGGCCGCACTGTCTTATTAACGCTTTCCGTTGTAGGTCGCTGTCTCCCCAGTCGCTGCGGTGCAGATTTGAACGTGTTACGTCGGTTAATTTGTGACTGCGGTGCAAGAAAAAATGGCTGCCCCACCTGTGATTGGCACGAAAGAAGAGCAGCGTGCGGTGATTCGCTTTTTGTGGTCCGAGGGTATGTGCGGTGCCGATATTTATCGAAGGCTTTGTGCGCAGTATGGAGAAAACGTTTTGTCCCGAAGAAGTGTGTATGAATGGATAGAGAAGTTCAAACAAGGTCGCACAAGTGTCCGGCACGAAGAAGGAGCCGGGCGCCCGTCCACGTCCACCACTGATGACAACATTGAGCGCGTGCGCGAACTCATTCTGTTGGACAGACGAGTGACAGTGGATTATGTTGCAAATCGTTTGCAGATCAGCCACGGCTCTGCCTACACGATAATCCACGACAGACTTGGGTTTCGAAACATTTGTGCAAAATGGGTACCGAAACAAGTGATGGAAGAGGACGACGAACAGAAGCGATAGGGCATCGGAAAGCCAAATCATCGGTGCCCGTTAGTGAGATCTTCGCTGAGGAGCCGAAGCTGAACATTCCAACAGGACGCAGAGGACGCTATCCGAGGGGGTTGTGGGGCTGCATGACGCCGCTGCCCGTATAGACCTTGGTTTGGAGATGTTAAAGCATCCTCCTTTCTGTCCTGATCTGCCCCATTGGACTGTCCCCTGTTTGGTCCTCTGAAAGAAGCCCTAAGAGGATGAAGATTCCCGTCTGATGAAGAGGTGACGACAGCGGGGCATTCGTGGCTCGCAGCTGAGCCTAAAACATTAAATGAGGGAATACAGAAGCTTGTTGACAGACAAAATGTATCGGAGAGCCGCCAGATTATATGTCTGTCCTGAAAGCTCATTAAAATACATCCTACAGCCGGTGCGGGTAATTTTTGACTCTCCCTGGTGTGTATATATACGGGCATATATATCAGCCTGTTCTCCAGCACAGTTGCAGTGGGACAGAATGGGGTTCGGGTTGGACGCTATATTCTGCAAGTGTTTGACTGATTTGGGGTGCAGCTGGTAACTCTGTCGTAGGGCGGGGGAACCTGCGAGCGCCCAACGAGGTGCGAGTAGAAAGAGATGCTACAATTCGCACCAAAGGTTCCCACCGCTTAATTAACTTGGCGCATCTTGAATGCTTTGGTTTCACCCACTTTATTTTGTAAAAAATGGCGCCGATGTTATAAGTCAGTCAGATCCGCCCCTTTGTCATTTTACAATTTTCCGCTCCTATGATGGAAGTGAAAGCAACAAATGACAACGCAGATAAGAATTCAGCCTGAAGCCGGATTTACTCAGGCGAGGAGCACCCAAGATCCTTGAACGCGACTCGCATCGCACCCCGACACTGCGCCCGTGTGCTTGTAGTGTAAATGCCATCCGGCCAATCCGCCCGCGGGGACGTAACCTCATGGTTAGTGACTCGTCTCCCAGCACTTAACATTTTTGACTTGTGACTTTAATGCTACCGTTTGCAGAGCAATCCAGGTGAAGGCGGGCGGCGCTGGCGGCGGGTTCCGCTCCCTGTATATCTACAGGGCTTGCTGCAGATTTGATGCAAATGTAGCCGCTGATCCACATGCGGGTTTAGTCCCGTCAATAGACAGAATCTACCTGTGGAATTATCAGCGCGCTTCTGTGCGAAAAATTAACATATCACTACTGCACACGGATCCAAGAGGGAAACTCATCACATATTACGCATGCGGGTTATGTTCATTGACACTGCATATTGGGTACAGCGCCATACGTTTCATAGTGGCGGTGACAGGTATAGCGGCGCATTGCAGTTCGGGCTGTATTTACAGTCATAGAAACTCGTGATTGTAATCCTGCGATTTCCTTTCTCCACTGTGAAAGCGATGCGTTTTGTAATTGGACTCATAGCAAAAGGTTCTATTTCCGTGCAGTTTTAGTGCTTCTCAAAATGCACAAAAATCACCTGTGTAAACAAACCCCAACTTGAATGGGACCGAGCTGTTATCACGTTACTGGCCTAAGAGGAGGCCCGTGTACCGCGGTCTCGTCCAAACAACGTATTAGAGGCGGACCTCCACTGATCAGATATTGTGGACCTCTGCTCAGCATAGGTCACGAATATCCTGGGCCCGAAACACCCCAATAATAGAGGGGGTTTCCTATTCAGGCCCCTCAAGTAGAGAGCAGCCTCTTCAGTAGCTGGAATGTCTGAACCTCCACTGATTTCAGGGATGTCTGTGTAATACTGTGTCTCTCCTCTAGTGGCACTGTGGGCAAATTGAACATCTGCTGTAGTGTTTTTCCACCAGTGCTAGCAGCAGGACACCCTGTGGGGGCGCACTTCTCACATGTTCCGTGCGTCCTACTGGTCCTGACCACCTAGTGGCGCTCCTTCCGCTGATGACACTCGGCGTTCTGTGGGGTCGGATTGTTCTCGCCATCTTCAGACTTTGCAGCGGGTTCTGTGAGGTTTCATCACTTATAGAGCGTCTTCAAGTAATACAGTAAAAACGACCTGTTCTAGAAGTCACAAGCGGCGTCCCGTGTGAAGGTCCGATGACCGCGGTCCGATATAGCGTTGTAGCCTGCGGTTGTCGGCTTTCTGTAGACCTTGAGTGATGTTTATCTGATTCAGTCAGCGTAAAGGGGCCGCCCAGCTTAGGAAGCCCGTTTCCATGTCCCCTATTAGAGACGTTTGAGTTAGTAGGGGTGGGGGTCCTCTTCGGGGTCCACAGCTCTCGCTCATAGTGGAGAGTGGTTATAATGAGCGTCTCTCTCTGGAGGACCCTTCTTATCCTGCCTTCGATACTACCCATTGATATGACTGGACACTGTGTAATACTTTACTTCTCCTGTGGGGGCGCTGCAGGGAAATGGAACACTCAATGTTTCTCCACAGCTGCAGCTTATGGTCAAGGGACTGCTGTGCAGCGCATTTAACCCCTGCAGGAATGCTGTACCAAAAGTGGCCATTAGGGGGCTTGAGAGCAGACGACATAGGGATATATCCGGCAGGGAAAGGGTTGATTCCACTCATTCAGGAAACTGTCTGTAAGGGCTCACAAAGGCGTATGTTGTCTGCGTAATATACCGTGCGCATGTGAGGGTGCTCTCACACAGTGTCACAGCGGAGTGCGCTGTACCCATCCGCCATAGGCAGAAACCTCAGGATGTTCTCTCTCGACGCTTATACAGGCCAGAGCCGTGTGTGGCGGTTGTTGGCGGTATGTAGGGTCATTGCGTCCTTGCTGCGTGCCGCTCACGATGTGTCTTGTGGGCGACGCACAGCAAATTACAGGACAGTATGTTTGCCGGTAATAAATGGGCTGGCATACCCGGTGGCACTGAGGTTCTGACCCGGACGTGACTGACGTGTTGCCGCCCACCTGGGGGAGGAAGGATGGCGGTCCCGCGAGCTAACAACCCGCATCAAAATACTTCTTTTTTTTTTTTTATGTGTATTTGCAAAAGGCGAAATCCGCGACATAATCTATGTGTAGAGGTACCTTTACATGGGATCATGTTGGGCACATAAGCACCCTATAGGGCATCTAGCAGACCTCGTGGTGGTATAGGCATGGGGTGCGCCGTTGGTTGACGTGTGACCGTCTGATGCGTTCGCTCTCCAGTCAAACCCACGAGATGCCGGCTTTCTTCATAAAGTCTGAGTATGTCCAAAGAAATGCACTGTTGCACGTGTCGCCCGCGTCGCCCTAGCCTCGGGCGTCACTTGTTCTTGGCGTCAGTCACTCAGTATGTACATATCGGGCTGGTGTCATGTCGGGATGTTCATACGTGGCCAGGACCGTACCGGTTTTCTGTATTACAGGGGCGGCCGAGCTGCTTCAACGTTTCTAGATTTCGCCTCTTCAGATGCATCAAAATCTTCCAAATCCGTGTCTAGATCGGCGAATCTGCAGCAAGAGAAATTGGAAGTTTTTAGATGTCAAGTTGATGGTGATAGTTGTCCACATTTTATCTTGGACCCCCCCCCCCCCCCCCCCTCCATTCCTAAAAACCCGATCTGGTACTCCAAGTGCCCAATTCCCGCTGGGCTTGTACTTATTAGCCAAGAAGGCGCTGCGTTGGGCAGTCGCTGGTTCGGCCTCCGTCAGATGAATGGGCGCTTATAGAAACTTTTGATGACTGTGCCAGAAGTTTCCTGGTGCCGCCGGAGTAAGCGGGGAGCTGCGGGCGTAGCGCTCTGTAATCCGTGTCTTGGCGGGGCGCTCCACATACATAGTAACCTAGTTTGCCGTTGACTCACGCTGCGTTGTCTGCCATTTGGCTAAGCCTTTGTGTATTACTCATCGCTGATTACAGCGCAGCTTCTTCACATCATCCGGCGACCGAGGAGCTGGAATAGGAGAAGCGTGCAGTGTTATATAGTGAGCAGCGGACTATTATACCCCGGCGGGAGGGAGATGCCGCGAATGTAACACCTTCATGACCGGAGGGCTGGAACTTGGGTTTACTCCTCTTCCATAGCGCATACATCTGCTGCAGCGCTGCACACACTTACAGCGGGCCTTGTCCTGGGGGGGCACACAGTCTGCACTATCCCACCAGGAGTATTTGGACCCCCGATCAGTAGGATGGATCGTGTGTTGTTAGTGTGTCACGTGTCCTAATCCACGCTACATAAGATGAGACCCTCGGAGGGGTCACCATAGTTTGTGATGGAACTGTTCGCCATTGGATATACGGGTTATGCTGCTGCACATAAGTCATCCCATCATGAAGCGTTATGCATCACCCCGTCTACAATGGCGCACAGGGCATCGTTATTGGGCAATTGAGCAATGGAAGAACGTTTTACGGAGTGTTGAATTGTGTTACTCCATTTTCACATCAGACGGACGTACCCGGTGTGGAGGGTGCTGGGAGACCTCCTCTGCCAGAGTGTGCTGTGCCAGCAGGTAAGTACGGCAGAGGTTCTGTTATGGTCTGGGATGTCTTGCGAGGCACAGGAGGTCGGACTCGGTCCGTAGGTGGCAGTGACAGGAACCATGAACACAGGTGACCCTGACCCTCTACACAATAATGTGCTGCCAGCAATGTGGTAATACTCCGGGAATGGTCGGCCATACTTCCAACAAGACAACATACCTTGTCACACATCCCATGCTGTTTTATGTTGGTTTGATTATATAGATGTTCCATGATTGGAGCGGCTGCACAGAGGCCCAGCCTGAACCCTACTGAACATCTCTGGGGCGAACTGAAATGTCTGGTCAGGAAACGTGAACAGTGTCCATCTTCTTTGAGAGAACTGACATTTGCAGGATGAATGGAGGGAAACACCAGCTGAAGTGTATCCGATATCAGTAGAGAGTTTACAACGGAGAGCATCTGATGTCATTAGGGCCAAAGGAGCCCCACTAATGATTAACATAGAGAAATAAATACTACTTGTGATTTTTTTTTTTTTTTTGTTCAGGGGTTCAATTACTTTTGGCAGGATAGGCCAATATACGCTGTTTTTGGAGTGGGGTGAGGCCCTGGCAAATACTGAGAGAACCTACAAACTCCATGCAGATGCTTCACTTGGCCGATTTTGGAAACGCTAACCACTGTGCCACCATGTTGCCAACAGCAGGCACCTGCTGGGTGTGGAGCGGACTCGCTGTACACCCTTCACAACTGCATGATGTATATTTATGCGGCCGGCGAGGGGTTAAACGGCCTTTACCTTTGTAGCTCTCTGTTGTCTGACATACGTGGGGCGTCTTGTCCCAGAAACAGCCTTTATATAATGGTAATCTCCCCGTGTCCACGTGGAGCAGCGAGCCCTCGGCGCCCTTCTTCTGGTGTTCTCTCCCCCGGTGGTATTCTGCTGTTGCCATGACAACTCTTCACTGGCCAAGGTGATTAGTGTATGCCTGATAAGTACCCGCGGTCACGTGCTGCCGCTGGGGGGGAGGCAGTTTGGCAGTTGCCATATGACCTTTTTGTAGAGATACAGTATCTGCCCATAACTGCTACAACGTATCGGCGTCTCTGCCCGTCATCCAGGGGGGGGGGGCGCACGTAGAAAGCGTACAGGGGGCTTTATTTATCTTTGTAACATTTTTATTTTCTTGATTGTGTACCCCTTTATTAGAGACCCCCATCTAGTGGCCTTCAGACTCGCAGTGTGTGTGGGGCGCACCGCCGGCAGCGTGTGTGGGGCGCGCCGCCAATTTAAAGGTTCTGCGTTCATTTTTTTTTCTGCCACGTGCCAGTCTTATCACCCAGGACTCCTTTGTTCAATGATATCTGTTCTGCGGCGGCACCTTGATATCTGCCGGCTTCTTCCCTCCCGTGTGCCGCTCGGGGATTCCCCTCCATCATGGCGGATCGGCGTTGCTCTCCTCTGTGTTGGCCTTCCTCTCTGTTACTCATTAAGTTTTACAGAGCTGCAGCGTGGCCTTTGAAGTGAGGAGATAAATGACTTGTGGTCACGAGCCGTGCGAGCTGCGGCTTTGTAGGAATGCTCTGCTTCCTTCCACCATGGCGGCGCTCCCCCGTGTAAACGGCTCTGAGATTCCGCTGTGTAGAAGGAAGCAAAGATCAGCAATTGGAGGAGGACGATGCACTTGTCTGCTTACTGCAGTACAAGCCGCGCTCACCAGGTAGCGGGACACCGTATCTGACTCTAAGAGCACACAGCGAGAATCTGAACTGTTACCGTGCAGTGTAAAGGCACACCCCGGCTGAATCACTAGCAAGAATTCATGCGCTTCTTGTTCATCATCCAGTTTGCATGCAGAAACCTGAACGATGCATCGGCCGTGTAAACAGGCAGTCGCTCACTTAGGACTACCTGTTTACTGTGCATGGAGGCGGGCGGCTGGAACGATCCCCGGCGGCTCCACCTCCATTCACTGTGTGAAAGCGGAGGACTATTCTGACTGGGGCATCCATGTCCGACGGGTCGTCTTGTGTCAGTTCAGTGCGACCAGCAGAGATCTCAGGCTGTCGGGGAATGAAACGTCCTGTTTGGGGTCCGTTCGCAACGGGTGGATTTGCTGCGCGGTCTGTCTGCAGAAAAGAACGCTGAATTTACTGTTGCAGAAAAGGGTGATTTAAAAAATCTCAATTACACGCTGCGGAAAAATCTTAATACAGTGGAAAACTGACTTGGGAGCCGCAACGTATCAGCTATAGCGCTGGATTTGGGGCGGAAACGCTGCATATTTGTGCCATGGACTTCAGTAAAGGCCAAAATCCGCAGCGAATGTGCGCCAAATCCGCAACTGTGCAGAAAATATGCAAAAAAATATAAATACGCCAGTCGCCACGGATTTGTTGAAGCATGGTTTGCCCGCGTAAAACACTTTTTTTTTTTTTTTCTTTTTTCATGTGGAAGATCTGCAGCAAATCCGCCCGACGTGAACACGGCCTAAAGCTGCCGCGGCGCGTGACTTCCCGCGGAGTATCACCCCGGAGCAATAGTCATTTGGAGAGTGGAGGCGGAGCGAGTGGACGGCGGGCTCTTCCTGCCACCCGCCTGCCAACATTCACTGTAAAACAGGTGGTCCCTTATAGAAGAGCGCCCGTATGCATACGGCCGGCAGCCGCTCGGCGTTTAGGTGAGACTCCGACAGCTGAGGTTTGTCCCTTCCTCCTCGCTCGGGGCCGCGGGGGCCGCGTGTACGCAGGATGACTACTGACCAAATTCGTTGTTTTCACCAGTTATTCGGGCGATGGTTGCCGCGTGTAAAGGTACCTTTGGCGTACAAGTCGTGCCAACGAGATTAACACATTTCAGCCATATGATGCGGATTCGATGTCCGCCGCAGATTTAGAATGCTTTGCTGGTTTAACCCTTTGTGGTTTGCAGTATTTGATTCATCTCACCCGCCGCACATATCTGTAGCGGCAAAATCCACGTCTATCGCGCCCTTACCCTCCGCTGTCTGTATGGAGATGACTGATTTAGACACCTACCATTACTAAAGGGGGCTCCTTCTATATCCTGAATGTCGTCTCCCCCCAAAGAGTTCATGATTGGCCGTTTAGTTACCAGCGCAGCCATGGATGCCGTCCTATTAACCCCTTACCACCCCTGGATGTATATGGATGTCCTGGAAGGGAAGAGTTTTGCGCAAAATGATATATTTGTCATACACAAGTACTGCAGTGTATTATCTGAGTGATCAGATCATCGTAGGTTCAAGTCCCCCACAGGGACATAAGAAAAAGAGAAAAAATAACACAAAAAATAATTAAAATCCTGTGTTTGAGCACTTTTTTCTTTGTTTATAAAATGGGAACAGCGATCTGTTTGGTACAGCCGCATCCATAATAACGAAGGGCGTTATAGTGCACATATTGGGGTACTGCGACAGGTATATGTCGGGAAGATCTCGAAGGATACCGCTGTATGGTTGGCATTCAGTGGCATCTGTCGCCCATTTTTAAAAATTATAAAACATACTGCGGGGGACTTTGCGTGTTGTGTTTTTTTTTTTTTCCGCCACCATTCTACACTTTTTGCTGTCTAGCAGCCTGGCAGGGGTTAATAGAATACTTTTGGTCTCCTTGGGGTGAATGGGGGGGGCTTCTGATACATCTGGGTTATGAGCGGATTTCTGCAGGAAGCGGACTGCTGTTGCGGCGTGAAGCCCCCTGTGGGGGCGCTCTTGTATTTGCATGTAACGTCTCAGGTTTGGCGGTTACGTTGCGTCGTACACCAGTCACAGGAGAGTGGCAAGTGCAAACACTAGGGTGAAGCTGGCCGCGCCGGCCTTGGCATAGTGAAGCTCCTGAGAGCGCTTGCTGATTAGCCGAGGCGCTCCGGTTGCGGTGTCCTCCCGCTAGTGTAATTAAGACGCAGGGATTAGGTGATTATACGTTGTGGACGCGCGTCGTCTTGTTTCGCATCTCGTGTATCTGTTAATTAACACAAATGTGTGTTTTTGCAGAAGCGCCGGCTGCCCTCTGTAATAAGTGATGTGCGCCGTCCTAATAACCAGGGACAACCTGCTGACTGTCTTCTTTCACGGGGTGAGAAGTGCCGCCGTCTGCCGCCCATCTTCCCATGATGCATTGCACGCCCGAACTGTTGTGTTGTCCTGAAAACCAATTCCTTTTATGTTTGACAAATTTGGGGTCCGTGATTGTCCCGTCGCATCGGTGAGGACTGAGCTACATGTCCCCAACGGAGTTAGAGGTTGTTCACTTCTAAACTACTGACGGGCTGTCCTGCTGATAGTCCATCAGTTATATATTGGCAGGGGTCTGCCACTAGGGACCCCCACTGATCAGTTGTTTGCTGGGCTATATGCTCATACAATGAACTCATTTCTGTAGGAAGCAGACAGCTCCGTTCTGACTGCAGTGGCCAGGCTTGGCATTGCAGGACAAGTTCCCAGTGAAATGAATGGGAACTTTGCCTGCAATACCAAGCCTGGCCACTGCAGTGGAACGGAGCCATCTGCTTCCTGCAGAAATGTGTTCAGTGCACAAGCGCCAGTGAACAGGTGATGGGTAGGGGTCCTTGGCAACGGACAACCCGTCGATCTACTATTAATGACCTACCCTGCTGATCGGTCATTAATAGTTTGCAACTGGACAACCCCTTTTTGCGTGCTCATATACATTAGAAGAAAGTCAAGCGACTAGGAGCATCCTGACTCGTCACCCCGCGGCAGATATTTGCGAGGGGGAATGATTGCACATGTTGACTTTTCAACAAGCTTGAAAAGAATTGAAGGGATTGTGTAGTTGTATGCTCTTGATTGTCTATCCCCAGGATAGCCATCTATAGTAGATCAATTGATCCAGAACCCCTGCCCATCAGCTGGCTGTTGGGTTGGTGCACTGAGATAATTTCTGCAGGAAGCACACAGCTCCGTTCCTACTGCAGTGGCCAGGTGATGTATTGCGGGCCAAATTCCTATTCATTTCAATGTAAACGCGGCCTGTAATACTGAGGCAGTCCACTGCAGTCAGAACGGAGCTGTCATCTGAGTTCGGCAGAAGGCACATTGTACAAGCATGCTGGCTCAGCCAACAGCTCATCAATGATGGTCCTGGGCTACTGACCTTCATGATTTCCTATCGATGGCCTATTCTGACCATCAGGAGTTTGCCACTCCAACACCTTTAAGCCATTGTCAGACTGACCCAAACCTGTGTGTGTGGGGGCATCAGTGAGCGCAGCGCTCGGCCAACGGGCGGTCATCTGACAGCTACTGACGGTGTAAGCGGCGGCTTTACGTGATGGAAGCAGCAGATTCCCCAGCAGTGAGGATTCGCAAGTTACATCCCCATTGTCAGGCCTTAGTCAGACGAGGGGCGCCACAAACTACGGACCCATTGCAGTTCACGTTTGTACTTTTACTTCCATATTTAGTTTTTTGTTTTTTTTTTCTTACCTTTTTTTCGTAGCGCTGCACAGCCAGGATCCATGAAAAAGCAAAGCGCCGAGGATGGGATCGGTTTGCCCTCTTTTTTTTTTTGTAATGCCCCCATTGACTTGAATCGGACGCGCCGTGATGGGTAAAGGGCGCTGCAGCCCAGAAGCTGCCGGTCGGTAATATAACGGCAGCTGCGGGGTTAAAGCGCAGACGGTGCTGGTTTAGTGAAAGCTGTGAGATCTTGTGCTGTGAGAACATGTTGTGCCGCAGGAGCTTGTGGGGGAGGCGCTGTGTGTGCCAGGATTGCAAAACCCGGACTTTCATGGCCGACTCCTGCAGGGTGGCGGGCGCTGTGCGTGGAGGTATGGCACTTAGTTTAAGTATGCCGTTTAAAAAAGAAAAAAGTTTGTCTCTATGTAAAAAACGAATATAGAAATTCCCGTAATGGGTCCTCTCTAGAGATGAGCGAGCGTACTCGGATAAGCACTACTCGCTCGAGTAATGTGCTTTATCCGAGTATCGCTGCGCTCGTCCCTGAAGATTCGGGTGCCGCTGCGGCTGACAGGTGAGTCGCAGCGGGGAGCAGGGGAGAGCGGGCGGGAGAGAGGGAGAGAAAGATCTTACCTCCGTTCCTCCCCGCTCTCCCCTGCAGCTCCCCGCTCCGTGCCGGCACCCGAATCTTCAGGGACGAGCACAGCGATACTCGGATAAAGCAAATTACTCGAGCGAGTAGTGCTTTTCCGAGTACGCTCGCTCATCTCTAGTCCTCTCTAAGATTAATATGTAACTGGGCTGCAGTATCGGGCGCACAGATGCCTGCGCGGACCAGCTGGTGTTAGCCTTCAGAGTGCCAGGCGTGCCCGCGTCTGCCCTCCTACCAATCCAACACTTTTGGTGACGGGCTATCGGAGTTTAGCTGCACTTTTTAAGAACTTTCCACGTGTCAAAAGTTTAGATGAATGTGGTTCCGGGTGCTGAGACCCCCGCGATCACGCTGATGAAAGGGCAGCAGCTTTCACCTGGGCACCGCCTGCCTTCGGTTATCGCTCCTCGTCTCCTCTTGGCAGTTGAAGAGACATCTGAAGTCTACAGACATCTGCGAGCGCTGAGAAGAGCCAACGCCGGATGACGGTAGCTGGAGGGGGGAGCTGTTCTGCCCTTTCTGTGGTCAGTGAGGGTCTCGGCACCTGGAACCGCACCAATCTAAACTTTTGAAGATGTCGCTCTAACATCTCCAGAGTTCCGTAAAAGTGCAGCTATTCTTAAAGGCTGCCCTCACACGGGGCGATAGGCTGTGATTCACCGCCCGATATCGCACTATCCACAATGTGAAATCCTTGTGTAAACAGCCTCGCATCACTGCAGGGATGAGGGGAATCCCCGCTGCGGCTGTCACACCAAGTAGAGGATCGCGGTTTCTCCCATTGCTTTCAATTGGGCTGGCACTGGACCCACTGAAACAAATGGGTGATATTGCAGAAAGATAGAAGGTGCTGCAATTTGTTTCCTGCATCGCGGTGCCACGCGGGGACTTCACTAATGCGTAAAACAATGGGTTCATATTTGTGCCTCTCGCAACGCACAAACCTTGTGTGAGATTTCTCGCCAGTGCGAAGGCAGCCAAAGTCCCTGAAAACCTCTTTGAAGGGGTCTTCTTATGGGGGATGACCCATTTCGCATTCTTCCTCTCCGGCTGATGTTTCCAGCGCCCCATGCAAGCGGCTCAGTTTGCCGGGGAATTGGCGGCCAGCTGGGAATTTCTGCATCGGTGGGAAATGTAAGATTACGTGGCGGCCGTTCACATGCATGAAACCTACTTGCCATAGAAGGACAATTCAAACTGACTCTCAGATATGGCTTGGGGGCCCATCCTCTGTGATGCCCCTGTGCCCGGTACGTGGGGCACATAACCCGGGATCTCTTGGGTTCTGTTGCTGTGTGACTGTTGTGCATGTTGTGCGCGGCGGAGGGTTCTCACAGGCCCCGGAGGTTTACTATTCCCATGGCCATTCTGAAAGCTGTGTTTGTGTAACTTTCTAACATGCCGTGCCACAGCTGGAATGCCGTGTTAATGTGGGTCGCCCCGCGGCCCGGACCATCCTGTTTTACTGGAGGTTTGCTTATTGACATTGGATCGTCGGTTGCAGCGGGGGTAAAAGGGCCTTGGCACGGGATGGTTTACGTTGGGCGCAGACCATGAAATATCCAGATTTAGTTTTATTGGAAGGATACAGCTTAATACATTTTTAATATCCTTTTTGGGATTGTATTGGCTCTTGCAGGTTTCTGCTCTGAGCGTTGGCGGTTACGGCGGTCGGACAGACGGACTCAGGAGATTGTGTTTTATTGAATACAGTATTTCACGTTGACTTGAAGACTTTCCATCTTAAAGGGGTTCTGTACCGCAGGAAGCGGAGCGTCGCATGCCGGACTTGGGACAAGGGGAAGCTTTCTACTACACCCTTCCAATTTTGCACCAAACTACCCTGCTGGGACAAACCTCGAACACTTGGCATAACCTCACACGGATGAGCGCGATATGGGGCCCTGAACTCTGCCATATCACGCCCCTCATCATTTGAAATCCCTAGGGATGTGAGGCGCTTCATGGCAAAACAGCCTTGCTTTAATGCGGGGAAGAGCCGCGGCGCCGAATCGCAGAGTCTCTCCCATTTTTTTCTTAATGGGGCCAACGATGCTGCCACCAGCCCCGTTGAAAATAATGGGCGCTACGATGCGAGATCACGCAGCAAGATGGGACATTCCGCAATTTGTTTCCTGCATTGCATTGCATCATGGTGCCATTCGGGAAAATGTCTCATGTTTATGACCACAGTCAAAAAAATGGGGTTCGTATTTGTGCATCTCACAACGCACAAATCTTGTGCGTGTCCCCCCAATGTAGCGGGCCTAATGGTATGTTCACACGGTGTAATTTTTTGCAGGAATTCTGCCTCAAAAACTGGGTCAAAATCCACGGTTTATGGCGCCGATCCGCATGCGGAATTAGCAGTCAGTGGGCAAAATCTGTGTGCAGAAGTCCGATGCGGAGACTAAAAAGAATGGTTAAAATGGCGTCACTACTTTTATGCATTGTTTCCACGTGTTTATTTTGTCCATTGACGGCAAATTCCAATGCAGATCCGTGCCGAGAACCGCATATTTTTTCTGTAGTTTTTCGAGGCAGTCGTTGCCATGTGCACATACCCGTGCGTCTCGCCGCACGCGCTTTACCACGATTCGTGCAGCATTCTGAATGCCACGATACAACTCCCATTGGTTTCAATGGGCCTTCGCAAACCTGTGCTCGAACACCGCGATTTCCAAGCGCTGCCTGCTCTATTTTCACGCTTTTTAGTGAAAAAAAAAACCAATGACCCTGTCAAATTCTGTACAATGCGTTGAAAGACGCCGCTAGCAATCGCCGTAAGATGTATTGGCACAGCCTTGGGGTATATTTACACGGGCGAGCCGTAGTGCGCCACGCTCCAGGGCTCTTTCCTCGTTGCCATTTCTTCACCACATGCTGTTTATTTTTGCTGAAGACCTATCTCTTCCTTTATAGCTTAATGATTTCACTGATCTCTGAGCCCTGGCTGTGACCTTGGATTCCTGAGAATATCCGAGACCGATAAGGGCAGGAATACCCGCGCACGCACATATCCAGCTGCCGCTGTCCTTCTCCTCGCTGCTGGACGCTCCCCAAATATCGGGCTAGAGCAAGTACGTTGATACGACTCTACCTAGCGGGGGGGCAGCGCAGGAAAGGCCACATCAGATGGTAAATTTAGTTAATGTTATTGACTTCTCCCATGGAACATTCCTTACCTTGCAAGTTACATGGAGACCTTCCTAAACCAGCAAAGGGCAGATTGTGATGGACAACCGGGCAGAAGTGTCCTCTGGTCTCCTGGTCCATGCTTGGCTACATGAAGTATGTTGTTTGGGTTTTCTTCTAGTTGACAAGTCTGTTGGCGGCTTGTGCAGGGGATAATCACAAGAGGGGAGGTCTGCATCTGGTTTAGGGATAAGTAGAATTTAGGATACAGTTCTGTTGGTCTCCGAGCCGGCCAGTGACCGCAGGACACGACTGTCTAATGTGTATGGGGGACACTCTACTTTTTACCCAGGAGAAAGAAGGATCGTGAATGTTAAATTTCATGTCTGGTCCTGTTGTTGCCTAGGGAGATAAGCCCGTACCAGAGTGGTCTGGCTGGGGCTTCATTTCTCGAATACCTTTACCGTTCGGCCTAGCCTGTGGGAAACGTCTGTCAGATGAGCGATCATTCATCCAACACATGTTGAGGGTGTTTTGGGCAGCTTAAGAGTTCCCGTAGGACATCAATAATGCCCTCCTCAACATTCAGATTACAGCACAAAGCAAAAGTAGTCCATGAATTTATGGAAATTGTCGAATCGGTAGGCATGCTAATGATATGCAAATGATGAAAAAATGGAAACAAAATATTCAAAGCATTCGATTACCTCAGTATGGAGTATGAGCACCATGTGAATACACACCTGCAGGCCCTTACATACCATCAATGAGGTTATTAATGGTTGGTTAAGGAATATTCTGCCACACTGGAAGCTCTTGGGCGTGCCGATCACCAGGACGCGCTGCTGACAGCTACCTTTGCAATTGCAGACCAATGATATCCAAGATGTGATCTATAAGAGACAAGTCCAGAGATGCTAAAGGTGAAGGGCAACACGAGGCCTATCTTTGTTGTGTTGAAAAACGGTTCCAGAAACACTTTGGAGAAATGGCCAAACTGCTGGTCCCACGACCGAAACGTAACACCGAGCTTGTTAGTGTGCGTGGAACGAAGACTAGAGGATCCGACTACCATACATTACGCCACCCCACACCAAAAGCCTGGGAGTAGGACCGGTGTGAGGTTCCCCCATGAAGGTTTCTTCATGGCTCTGCCCATATGGTTTCCAGACCAATCTCCATCTATCCACAAGCGTGACTCCTTGCTGAGGAACATAGACCTCCATTGCCGTCTCTCTCTGTACCACGCTAGCCTATGAGAGTGGTGGAGTGAGGTCAATGGATCACCTCTCGCTGGACTTCTGGCCCAATATCCTGCAAGCGCCTTCTGATGGCTTGGGATGTGACGTCCAATTTCACCCACAGTGTAGAATGGATCACTATGCGCCATTCTTTCAATCTGACGATCTTTCCATGCGGATGTTTGCTGTCATTCTCCCAACCACTGGGACACGCAGCATTGAATAGGCACTTTGGCTGCTGAGTTTTCAGCATTGGGTTGAGAGATTATCATTCTATGCATTGTATATCGGTTCTCTCCTACTAGAAGTGCCTCCAGCTAGTGAAGGGCAGTTTGCCGAACGCTCTTCAGGAACCTAGAGGATATTTGGAGATCACCTCTAAATGATAGAAGTCAAGCCTGTAGAGAAGTTGGGCACTGATATTTAGGGAAGTCGCCTTCCAATCGGCATTGCTGTGGAAGTACTTTTCTCTCCCCTATTTGCATACTTTCTTCCCAGGGAGCTTTGCATTGCCTATATATGACTCCCCATTCCAGCTTGGTGCTCTCCACAAGGAGAAACATGAATTATTAAACTTCTCTAATGTTAGACTTTATTGAGCCTGCATTCTGCTGAGGGGCTTCACCGGGGTACAAGGTCAGTCGGCCGTAAGTATTTGGTTTGGAAAACCATCAAAAGAGAAAATTGACCTTCACGCCCAACCGTAGACCACCATGCTTGGTGGCATGAAGGCACAGCTAGAATTCATTGTACTCATGAGAATGCATTAACCTCTCTGAAGGCGCCAGCTTGTTGCTACAGGGTGTGAATGCGTCCTTACTGCGGCGGGTTGGCACATCTCCGCTTTAATGTCTTTGTTTCCCCAGTGCCACAGTCATTCTATGTATTTAAGTGTCGGCGTGTTGGTGAATAGAGCGAGGATGAGGAACGTCTTTGAAGCAGAGAAAGGCTTGTGCTTGGAATGTGGGCCAGTGTTTGCCGGCCAGGACTGGGCTTTGTGGGGTCGGCATTGTGCTTGTGATTCTCTCTTCATCCTCACCAGATACTTGGAATGCCTTTGAAGTTCTCCCAGCCCCCACCATTCAGTCTGCTTATGCAGCAAAAAGCTGATCTGTATAATTTCAAGCGGCAATGGATCCGGCTGCAGGCACATTGTCCAAAAATCAGATTTTATTTTTTTCAGTAGATGTTAGAAATGAGAAGGGGGAAAAAAGTTTCATTTGTCTAGTAACGTCTTCTATTTTCTGATAAATTTGGTATTTTACATAAGCTAACCATAGATTGGCAAACAATAGATGTGGCCAGACCTTGCAGTGTTACAGCCCTTAAGCTTCTCTCACTCAACCTATAGGACGACGTCTCAGATGCCACGCTGAGTGCTGTAAAACAATCCCATTTATTTCAATGGCGACTAGCATTCCCCCTATGTACAAGAATATAATTACTATAATACTGCCCCCTATGTACAAGAATATAACTACTATAATACTGCTCCTATGTACAAGAATATAACTACTATAATACTGCCCCCTATGTACAAGAATATAACTACTATAATACTGCCCCTATGTACAAGAATATAACTACTATAATACTGCCCCCTATGTACAAGAATATAACTACTATAATACTGCCCCCTATGTACAAGAATATAACTACTATAATACTGCCCCCTATGTACAAGAATATAACTACTATAATACTGCCCCCTATGTACAAGAATATAGCTACTATAATACTGCCCACTATGTACAAGAATATAGCTACTATAATATTGCCCCCTATGTACAAGAATATAACTACTATAATACTGCCCCATATGTATAAGAATATAACTACTATAATACTGCCCCCCTACAAGAAAATAACTACTATAATAGTGCCCCTATGTACAAGAACATAACTACTATACTAGTGGCCCCTATGTACAAGAACATAACTACTATACTAGTGCCCCCTATGTACAAGAATATAACTACTATAATACTGCCCCCTATGTACAAGAATAGAACTACTATAATAGTGCCCCCTATGTACAAGAATATAACTACTATAATACTGCATGCTATATACAAGAATATAACTACTATAATACTGCCCCATATGTATAAGAATATAACTACTATAATACTGCCCCATATGTATAAGAATATAACTACTATAATACTGCCCCATATGTATAAGAATATAACTACTATAATACTGCCCCATATGTATAAGAATATAACTACTATAATACTGCCCCATATGTATAAGAAAATAACTACTATAATACTACCCCCCTACAAGAAAATAACTACTATAATACTGCCCCCTATGTACAAGAACATAACTACTATAATAGTGCCCCCTATGTACAAGAATATAACTACTAGAATACTGCCTCCTATGTACAAGAATATAACTACTATAATACTGTCCCCTATGTACAAAAATATAATTACTATAATAGTGTCCCTAAGTACAAGAATATAACTGCTATAATACTGTCCCCCTATGCACAAACATATAACTACTATAATACTGCCCCCTATGTACAAGAATAGAATTACCATAATACTGCCCCCTATGTACAAGAATATAACTACCATAATACTGCCCCCTATGTACAAGAAGATAACTACTATAATACTGCCCCCAAAGCACAACAATATAACTACTATAATACTGCCTCCTATGTACAATAGAATTACTATAATAATGCCTCCTATGTACAAGAATATAACTACTATAATACTGCCCCCTATGTACAAGAATATAACTACTATAATACTGCCCCCTATGTACAAGAATATAACTACTATAATACTGCCCCCTATGTACAAGAATATAACTACTATAATACTGCCCCCTATGTACAAGAATATAACTACTATAATACTGCCCCCTATGTACAAGAATGTAACTACTATAATACTGCCCCCTATGTACAAGAATGTAACTACTATAATACTGCCCCCTATGTACAAGAATGTAACTACTATAATACTGCCCCCTATGTACAAGAATATAACTACTATAATACTGCTCCTATGTACAAGAATATAACTACTATAATACTGCCCCCTATGTACAAGAATATAACTACTATAATACTGCTCACTATGTACAAGAATATAACTACTATAATACTGTCCCCTATGTACAAGAATATAACTACTATAATACTGTCCCCTATGTACAAGAATATAACTACTATAATACTGCCCCTATGTACAAGAATATAACTACTATAATACTGCCCCTATGTACAAGAATGTAACTACTATAATACTGCCCCCTATGTACAAGAATATAACTACTATAATACTGCTCACTATGTACAAGAATATAACTACTATAATACTACCCCTATGTACAAGAATAATTACTTTTTCCACAACACTTCTGCCCTATTCAGCAATTCCAGCACCCTGATTGGTTGTTTGGGTTGACTAATTCACCAATCAGGGTGCTGGAATTGCTGAATAGGGCAGAAGTGTTGTGAAAAAAGTTAATATACGCAGGGGACTAAGTCAGGGGATTTGGTATGCTTCCCTGAAGAGGTGCGTTTTTAAGGCATGTCTGAAGTTTCGTGCATCGGGGATTGTGCGGATGCCTTGGGGTAGAGCGTTCCAGAGGATGGGTGCTGCTCTAGTGAAGTCCTGTAGGTGAGCATGTGAGGTTCGTATTACAGGGGTGTTTAGTCTGAGTGTGTTAGCCGATTGGAGTGAGCGGGCTGGGTGGTGTACGGACAGGAGGGAGGCGATGTATGGTGGCACAGCGCCATGCAGAGCTTTTGTGGGTGAGGTAGAGGAGTTTAAATTTAGTTCTGCAGTGGGTGGGCAGCCATAATATAACTTATATATTGCCTCTATTTACTAGATTACTTTTGTCTTTTTCGGAGGCCTGAACTTTCTTGCTGTTGACACCATCACAAGTGGCGTTGTAGTTTCCCATCGTTTGCAGGGCCACGTAGTGAAGACCACTAGTATGTGGCTCACAAAGGACTTAAATCTGCTGTTGGACCATTTTGTGTGAGTTTTTAATGAGCAGTAAAATCTATCAGCTTCGTGATTCCTGGGAAATCCTGAGCTGCTCGCTTGGCAGCAGAACTTTTTTTCATGGTTCACACAGGAACTCTGAGAGACTCCGGGGCCGCCTCGAGCTTTAAACCCCGGGTCACTCTGTCCTAATCAGAAGGCTGGTGAATTGGCTTGTGTACTGAAAGTCTTTTCTTGCTGCCTTTTGAGATTGCCAAAAACCGCTTTGGGTCTCCACAGCAATGACCGAGACAAGACCTTGTCTATTTTTTATTTTGACTTAAAAATACATGTGCCCAAGCGGAGGAGCGCAGTGCGGGGAGGAGCACGGTGTGGGTATCTGTAGCCCTGCTGACGCAACTCCTCTTTCAGGCGCGCACCATCTGGATTCCCAGTAAAGGGGGGTAGGATGTCATCTCTTCACAAGTGCTGATAGCTGATTCCTGACATATGAATGTAAGATTCCTCCCAAGGTTCACTGCCTACTCCATTCTGCAATCTTGTGTGTATATTCCCAGTATCTCATCACTTCAACTTTTTTTTTTTTTTTTTTGTATTTATCGCTTCCTTGTAATCTGAGTAAAGAACAAATTTCATAAGCTGCTCTTTCTAGGAGAAGGTTACCCCTGTGCTCCATGTCTCCTCCCGGAGTAGATAACTTTATAAGAGCTGCTAATATTAGAGGAAAATGGCAACTGTACAGAACACAAAAGTGGTTGTCGTTCTCCAAATTTATTTTACTGGTCTCCAGACTAATCTCTTTAGTGTAGCATCACTGCACTACTACATGTGTTGTGTACAAGAATATATAATACTGCCCCCTATGTACAAGAATATAAATAGTATAATACTCCTCCCTATGTACAAGAATATAACTAGCATAATACTGCCCCCTATGTACAAGAATATAACTAGCATAATACTCCTCCCTATGTACAAGAATATAACTACTATAATACTGCCCCCTATGTACAAGAATATAACTACTATAATACTGCCTCCTATGTACAAGAATATAACTACTATAATACTGCCCTCTATGTACAGGAATATAACTACTATAATACTGCCTCCTATGTACAAGTATATAACTACTATAATACTGCATCCTATGTACAAGAATATAGCTACTATAATACTGCCCCTATGTACAAGAATATAACTACTATAATGCTGCCTCCTATGTACAAGAATATAACTACTATTATACTGCCTCCTATGTACAAGAATATAACTACTATAATACTGCTCCCTATGTACAAGAATATAACTACTATAATACTGCATCCTATGTACAAGAATATAACTACTATAATACTGCCGCCTATGTACAAGAATATAACTACTATAATACTGCCCCTTAAGTACAAGAATATAACTACTATAATACTGCTCCCTATGTACAAGAATATAACTACTATAATACTGCCCCTTAAGTACAAGAATATAACTACTATAATACTGCTCCCTATGTACAGGAATATAACTACTATAATACTGCATCCTATGTACAAGAATATAACTACTATAATACTGCCCCTATGTACAAGAATATAACTACTATAATACTGCCTCCTATGTACAAGAATATAACTACTATAATACTGCCTCCTATGTACAAGAATATAACTACTATAATACTGCCTCCTATGTACAAGAATATAACTACTATAATACTGCCCCCTATGTACAAGAATATAACTACTATAATACTGCGGCTATGTACAAGAATATAACTACTATAATACTGCCCCTATGTACAAGAATATAACTACTATAATACTGCTCCTATGTACAAGAATATAACTACTATAATACTGCCCCCTATGTACAAGAATATAACTACTATAATACTGCTCCTATGTACAGGAATATAACTACTATAATACTGCCCCCTATGTACAAGAGTATAACTACTATAATACTGCCCCCTGTGTACAAGAATATAACTACTATAATACTGCTCCTATGTACAAGAATATAACTACTATAATACTCCTCCCTATGTACAAGAATATAACTACTATAATACTGCCCCCTGTGTACAAGAATATAACTACTATAATACTGTTCCTATGTACAAGAATATAACTACTATAATACTGCCCCCTATATACAAGAATATAACTACTATAATAATGCCCCCTATGTACAAGAATATAACTACTATAATACTGACTCCTATGTACAAGAATATAACTACTATAATACTGCCCCTATGTACAAGAATATAACTACTATAATACTGCTCCTATGTACAGGAATATAACTACTATAATACTGCCCCCTATGTACAAGAGTATAACTACTATAATACTGCCCCCTGTGTACAAGAATATAACTACTATAATACTGCTCCTATGTACAAGAATATAACTACTATAATACTCCTCCCTATGTACAAGAATATAACTACTATAATACTGCCCCCTGTGTACAAGAATATAACTACTATAATACTGTTCCTATGTACAAGAATATAACTACTATAATACTGCCCCCTATATACAAGAATATAACTACTATAATAATGCCCCCTATGTACAAGAATATAACTACTATAATACTGACTCCTATGTACAAGAATATAACTACTATAATACTGACTCCTATGTACAAGAATATAACTACTATAATACTGACTCCTATGTACAAGAATATAACTACTATAATACTGCCCCTATGTACAAGAATATAACTACTATAATACTGCTCCTATGTACAGGAATATAACTACTATAATACTGCCCCCTGTGTACAAGAATATAACTACTATAATACTGCTCCTATGTACAAGAATATAACTACTATAATACTGCCCCCTGTGTACAAGAATACAACTACTATAATACCGTCCCAATGTACAAGAATATGACTACTATAATACTGCCTCCTATGTACAAGAATATAACTACTATAATACTGTTCCTATGTACAAGAATATAACTACTATAATACTGTTCCTATGTACAAGAATATAACTACTATAATACTGTTCCTATGTACAAGAATATAACTACTATAATACTGTTCCTATGTACAAGAATATAACTACTATAATACTGTCTCCTATGTACATGAATATAACTACTATAATACTGCCCCCTATATACAAGAATATAACTACTATAATAATGCCACCTATGTACAAGAATATAACTACTATAATACTGCCCCCTATGTACAAGAATATAACTACTATAATACTGCCCCTATAGATTTACATAGGAAGTATTTTTCTGTAGAGTTGAGCTTTATGACTGATCATTTATGCCATCAGGGGGTAGCGGGTTGTGATCAGATTATTTCGGGCTGCAGTTTTAGCTTTTGTGAACATATAAATACTTGCAGTATTTGCTGCGTTGGAGGAGATTCGCAGCGCTTGTTTACACATTTCTGTGGGAATATAAAATGCGCTTCGAGGCATCTGAATATTACTGAAGACCTAAATGGTTCCTGAACATTTTTACTTTGTATCTAACCTTGGGGAAGCAATGACTGAGCTTACAGAAACAAGGCTTAAAGCTAAGATGCCTCGTTATGTGCGGGTTACATTCTGCTACAGTAGCAAACATAGAATTGCACCCAGATTGACTTCCTGATATGTGAGTGACAGGTTGGTGGAGCGGGCGAGGACCACAGGACTGCGACGGGTGGAGGAGACCCTATCTAAGAGCAGGAGCTGCGGGGACGGCAGCAGGGTTATTCTAGGGTGAGCCTTTCTAAAAAGGTGAGTTTTCAGGCTTCCAAGTTTGGGCATCAGGTGCCTTGTTGGGTGGGGACCTCCCCATTATGGGGGCTGCGCAGGATACATTTTGGAATTCCAGGTGTGAATTTTGTCCCTTTTACAGGACTAACCCCTTTTGCGGATCTTTGGCAAAAATGGTGGCAGAATCCGCTGGGTGATCACATGGTGTTCACATGATGGATTTTTCTCCATGGATTCCACCTGTAAAACCATTGAAAAATCTATGGCTGTTCTGTCGCGGATCTGTCTGTGGATGAAGTCTTGTCGATGTGTAAAACGTCTGACACGTTGCGCCACTACATCACACGGATCCGCGTGGCATTGGGTGGGAAATTCCACATGCAGAGCTTTGCTAATTGACATGGCTAAATCCACATGCGACTCCTGGTGCAATTCGCGGCTTAGATGGGGTTTTAGAGGTGGAATTCGCATGGAAAATTCCCCATTGGGTTCCTCGGTGTGAACCTAGTCCACAGTATTCACAATGATGTATAAGGGTAAGTTGTCTGGACAATCAGAAGCCCGTGTAGGGATCGGTGGAGATGGAACAAGGGAACAGGTAGATGTCTAGGATGGAGTTGAGGGGTGCAAGAGTTAGATGGGTAGCCACAAGAATGTGGCACGTGCCTGGATGGAAGATAATGGCATGTACATGGATTTATCATTGACTCTGGGTTAAAGAAAGAGTAGATCACATTGATGTTTTTGAGTTGGAGGCAGCGGGAAGGGCCGAGGGCTTGGATTTGCAGTTTTAAATGCTGTGGAATAAAAGGTTGTCCGAGGCAATGGACTTGGGACATGGGGGTGGAGGGAGTAGCCATAAACTGTTTGAGACTATTAGGGTGGGAGTGGGGCTGAGTGAGATGGGAAAAAGTTTCAGAAAGTGGAAGGAGAAGGTGCATATGACTGACTGATCTGCAACTTTGTATAGCAGAGCGATAAAGTCTGGGTTGAAGATGTAAGTTTGAGTGTTGTCAGCATACAATTAGTATCTACACTCATAGGATTCTATGATCTGTTCTAGACCAAATGTATAGATGGGAAAGACTAAGGGTCCCGGGACATAAGAGCCTTGAGGGACGCCAACGAAGAGCGGTCAAGACGAGTTGGAGACACAAAATATTCTGTTGGTAAGGTATGAGACTATCAAGGGGAGGGCAACGTCTGTGATGCCAAGGCACAAGAGGATTTGTAATATGAGTGAGTGGTTCGCAGGGAAAAGATCTAGAAGAAGCATGCAGTAATGTAGAAATTGCAGAGCAGGCCTAGAAGGAGAACAGAGTACTGTAGAAGGCAGAGGACAGGTCTGGAAGGAGGAGTCCAGAGTTATGCAGAAGGCAGAGAAGGTCTAGAAGGAGGAGCACAAGGACTGTACAAGGCGAAAGAGGACGGGTCTAGAAAGGAGAACGCACAGTAATATAGAAGTTAGAAGGGGACAGATCTAGGAGGAGGAGCATCAAGTACGCGGTAATGTTGAGGTTGGAGGAGGATGAGTCTAGAAGTACACAGTAATATAGAAGGTGGAGGAGGACGAGTCTAGGAGTACACAGTAATGGAGAGGGTGGAGGAGGCCTGGTCTAGGAGTACACAGTAATGTAGAAGGTGGAGAAGGATGGGTCTAGGAGTACACAGTAATGTAGAATATGGAGGAGGACGAGTCTAGGAGTACACCGTAATGGAGAGGGTGGAGGAGGCCTGGTCTAGGAGTACACAGTAATGTAGAAAGTGGAGAAGGATGGGTCTAGGAGTACACAGTAATGTAGAATATGGAGGAGGACGAGTCTAGGAGTACACAGTAATGGAGAGGGTGGAGGAGGTCTGGTCTAGGAGTACACAGTAATGTAGAAGATGGAGGACGGTTGGTCTAGAAGGAGTAGTACACAATGGATAGGGGTCAGAGGAAGAGTACATACGGTAGTAATGTAGAAGGTGGAGGAGGATGGGTGTATAAGGAACACACAGTAATTTGGAGGGCGGAAGATGACGGGTCTAGGAGTACACAGGAACGTAGAAGGTGGAGGCCGACTGGTCTACAAGGAGTAGTACACAGTAATGTAGAGGGGGACCAGTCTATAACAAGGAGCGCAGAGTAGTGTCGTGAGGCTTTGGTAGCGGGGCTGTGGAGTTGGCAGAAATGTACCGACTCCGGCCTATAATAAAATATTATAAATACGGTTTTACTAACTAAATGCAGAATTTGTTGTGGTTTTCCTTTTAATAGGAGTTTAGAAAAGTTTAGAAATATCCTATAAATATGTTCTGTTCATCTAAGCCCCTGTTTATCAAAGACCTTGAGAACTAGAGATGTGGAAACAGCCATAGAAAATCAGTGATTGCCTTTCCTCCCCATTAGACTAAGTATCCTTGTGCTGCGTCCTCAAGGCTTTTAGTTGATATGAATTGGTGCGGCACTGTCTGCACATGCTCAGTGAAGCTCCTCCCCTACTGCCCAGAGGAAGGCGGCATTGGTCGGTGGGCATGCGGCACTCATCTCAGAACTGCTAGCGAGAACAGGAAGACAGTATTGAGGAAGGTCAAAGCTTACCTAAACTTCCAGTACACTGAACTACTGATTTTCTTGAAGGTTTGTCCTCTCCAGGGCTGTGGAGTCGGAGGTTGGAGGTTTGGCTTGCTAACTGCACAGCCCAGTTTGGTAGATTATTAGTGACTTTGGTCAAGGTGGTTTCGGTAGATGCGGTGCCGTTGGAAACGCTCTATGCCTGGGTTTCTGCAACATTCGTTCAGATGAATAAAGTAAATGGCCCCCAACACTCCGGGCCCCGGGGGGTTTCCTCAAGTCAAATCTCATGTTTTCTAAACCTCCCCACAAGTGGAAATATAATGCATTCCAGTTCTGAGCCGGTACACAGGCCTGGCATGTTCTCCAGAGAGTGGGAGCCAAGAATGCCTTGGCTACAGCCCAAACAAGGGTTTTGGTTTGTCCCTCCCTCCGGATGGCTGCCCGCGCTTCCTGCCAAGCACGTTGCAAGGTGTATAAGTTTACGAGAGGTGCGGGAGCGGAAGGCTGGAGATGGCCTACAATGTAGATCTCTACATAAGGCTTTGTTGGCAATCTCAAGGTTGTCCCCTGTGATTCCGGATCAGGCTGAGCTGCATGTCACTATGTAACCTGGGAGCACCACGTGTCTGCTTTATAAATACCGCTGATGGCAGATAAGACCTTTTGTTTTTGTTGTTACTCCTATTGTGCCGCCGCGAAGTTTCCAGTCCATGATCGGTTCTAGTTATAAGTTCAAGTTCGCTTTCTCTAATACCTGTAATAATTAAGGCGGTCCTGGGTCACATGACCTGGCACTTTCTTTGTGCCGTTGTCCCCATAATCCACCAGTTTCCGTTGCCCGTCTTCCAGGGCTTTTCTTAGGTTAAGTTCACACGGTGGAAATTTGATGTGGATTCTCATCCAATCCACTGCCGGTCCTCCTTCGCCGTGTTGCGCTGCGGTCCACGTGAAGCCGCTCTGTAGTCCGCACCATGATTTCAGATTTGCTCACGGAATAAAAAGTGACTCGTCGCTGTAGGACGCCGGGACCGGAGCGAATCCACGTCGGGAAATCCATACTCGTAAACCCACTGAAAAGGGATGTGGATCCGCCGGCAGTTAAGTGCATAGCTGCGTCCCGGCCGCAAATTGATGCTTTTTTTTTTTTTTTAAATGTGGATCTCCGCAGAAAAATCTGTTGCGGTGTGCGCCGATGTGAACACACGCTTGGGCTACCAGAGGCACGCTAAGCATTGCTGGTGAATTGGTAGTCTAAAAGTACCTTTTAAGAGGGGCGATGATCACCCGAATTCATCTGGAAACAACAGTCAGGCAATTACTGTCCCGTATATATGTGGCCGCTGACAGCGCACTGAGCGAGAAATTGGCGCATCGGCTCATCTTGAGCAGCAGAACGCCCTTCATTGGCCTCTGAGTTGGGGAAGGCCGGACTCTCATGAGCGAACCAGATTCCGCATGTGGGGCCCGCAGTGGATTCTATCTGTGAGCCCGGATGGTGACTGTTTCTGTATTGCAGGTGACCGCGGCGGCTCACTTTCGGTCATGCACGGTACAGTTTTTGGTTTTTTGTTTGTGTTTCCCCCCCCCCCCCCCAATGTCTGTAATTTCCTCGCCGTCGCTAAGTGATGATGCAGCTGCCCGCGGCCCGTATGCAATGTTAATTGTGTAAGGGATGTGGCTCGGACGCCTCTATTGACGTCAATGGAGTCCATCCGTGGCATAATAGAGCATACTGTGTTTTTTGTTTAGTTTTTTTCTTCCGCTCGTGGCATACGCAATTCATATCCACGAATGTAAACGAAAAAGTGAAAGTACATGCTTTTCAATGTTGCAGATCCGCCACTCGGGCACCAATAGCGGATTCTGCAATTGGAATCCGCCTGTGTGAGCCCAGCCTAAATCTGTATACGCCATTCCTTGTGCAAAATAAGTCTGCCGCTGGGCTCCGCCCTGTCCGCGCCGCTGGGCTCTGCCCTGTCCACGCCGTGCCATTGCTGATCCGTAGATGAAACCAGCTGACCTGCAGACACAATGTCAGTGTTGACGGAACGCAGTAGCGCTGGTGGATCATGTGAGAGAACTGGTCACAAATCCCAAATATTAGTAAACCAAGTATGATTGGGCGGAGGCGGTTGATTGGTGCCATCCCAGAATATCCCTTTAAGCAGTAACCGTATTTTATGTCTTGCAGGGAGTTCAGAGCATTACGACGGAACAGTGGGAGGTAAGTGCCAATCACTGATGGATCTACCTAGGTTTGCTTGCGTGTATGAGGCTCTGTTCACACGGCCATTAACCCCTTCAAGAGCAAGCCTGTTTGTCTTAATTTTGGAAATTTGGCATGTCCCTTTTTAAGAGAGAACAAGTAGAGGTCTTACACATCCAAGTGATGCTGAGCTTGTACTGTATTGAGGTGGTAAAAGTAGAGCGATACAACATGCGTATATTTATTACAAATGACTAAATTGTGGAAACTTTTTTCAAATTTTTTTTTTTTTTTGAACTGGCGTATCAGATATGCGAAGAAAAAAAAAAAAATATATATATATATAATATCAAATTTTGTCAGATGTACATTTCCACTTTATTTTGGAAGCACTTTTAAAAACTCTTGGATGTTTCAAACTAATCTAGAAGAATTACTAATTTAACAGTAATTTTTGAATTTCGGATTTTTTAATGAAGTTTTTAATGTATATACAAGGTATCGATGGTTAATTGGTGTAATAACTGTAATAATGTAAGGGTTCATCCGCATGTAGTATCATTTTCTTTTATGGAATATCCACATCACGTTCCTCATTACAGCTCTGGTGTAGCGGTCGGCGTGGATCTGCACCAGACGTCACCACTGCGTTTGAAAGGGTGAAATCCGCATGTGGATCTGTGGCAAAATCCACACTAATTATGTAGATTTTGATGCATCAAAATTCACAGCGAGCGCTGTGATTGGCTGGCACTGATGATGTCATCAGGACCCAAATTAATCAGGTCCCAATGACGGCACCTGAACATGTTGTGTTGGTAACAGCCTGTTTCGGGTGTTTTATCTAATGTGGGGGCCGTGATTGCCCACTGACCCAGAACTTACATTTAGGTTGCTGCTGCACAGAGCCCAGGCAGCAGCGATGTAAACTTACTGTGGGCGGTGGCGAGGAGGTTTAGGATTTGCATTTTTCTGTTCTGTCATTGAACACCCTGATGGACCCCATTGATTCTAACGGGTTCCATCATTGTGTCCATCGTTTCACCAGAAGGTAGCGCTGTATGCCACACTGTTTTTTTCCAGCATCTTGATGGAACCTTTGAAAGGAGACGTGAACAGGATCCTAGCGGTCTAAAGCTCGGTACTGCTTTTCTGCATGCAGTCTGCTGGAGGCTCGTTACACGTAAACTGTTGTCGCCACGCTTGTTCTTGTTCCGTCTTTGGTACTGCAGCCTTTTACCAATGTAATACCCCCCTCTTTAGATAATTGTACTGCAAGATAAGACCCTGGTGCCAGGAATGCCCACTAGTCTGCCTACTTGGTCCCATCATGCCTCTTGCACTTAACGTTGAGTTAGCGTGTGGGATAATGTTTCTCCATGTGGAGAGCAGCATAAGAGACCTTTTCCCAGGGAGCATTGCATGGCCTATAAGACTCCCTACACGCTCGTAGCACTCTCCACAAGGAGAAACGTTACCGGCTCCCAGACTAACATTTGTAGCCTCTCACCAAGCCAACCAAAACCCTGAAACAGCTGTCTCTACATGGATGTTCTGGTTTGGCTCACATGCCTAGTCCTGTTGTAAGGCTTGTCAGGCGGTCGGATGGTGACTCGTAGGGTAACTACCTTCCGATGGGTGGTGCTGTGGAGAATTCCATCTCATTTGCATAGATTTTTCCCCCAAGAGCATTGCATGGCCTGTAAGACTCCCAACACCCTCATGGTCCTCCACAAGGAGAAATGTTGCTCCTCTTAGACTTGTGTTGATGGCCTCTCGCCCAACCAACCAGAGCCCTACTGTGCACTCATGAGGGGCAAGAACTACAAAACGGCTGTCTGTAAATTTTGGTATGCAAATAGAATATGCTACAGTGCCTCTTCAGCGCCCCCTATTGGAATGGAGTTTCTCTAGAAGTCAATATTTGACCACCTACTAGGCCTTGTAACATGACAAAGTATATAAGGGCCCATTCATATCTGGGCCGGAGGCTCCGTTCAGAGCGCATCGGGCACAAAATCCCAGACAAAGTAGTGCCTATGGTCAATGGTGTCTGTTTGGGTCTGGTGATTCTGGTGCTCCTGTAGTTGAGCCGAACCTTGGGAATCTATAGGGATGGTAGAGCGCGGATGTGAGTGGGGCCTAAGCCAAACCAGAGTCCTCTTCAGAGACGGACAATAGAGACAAGTAGGAGGTCCCCACATGGCTTGCAGAGTGGAAGCAGTTGGTTTCCCTGCCTCGCGGGGTATTGCGGGAAGGGATTGCACTGGGCTGGTGGGACGTTACATAGTGGAGGCACAGTAATCCCCGCAGCACAGGGTATTGCAGGAAGGGATTGCACTGATCTGGTGGGATGTTACATGGTGGAGGCGCAGTAATCCCCGCAGCACAGGGTATTGCAGAAAGGGATTGCACTGGTCCGATGGGACGTTACAAAGCGGAGGCGCAGTAATCCCCGCAGCACAGGGTATTGCAGAAAGGGATTGCACTGGTCTGGTGGGACGTTATATAGTGGAGGCGCAGTAATCTCCGCAGCACAGGGTATTGCAGGCAGGGATTGCACTGGTCTGGTGGGACGTTATATAGTGGAGGCGCAGTAATCTCCGCAGCACAGGGTATTGCAGGCAGGGATTGCACTGGTCTGGTGGGATGTTACATGGTGGAGGCGCAGTAATCCCCGCAGCACAGGGTATTGCAGGCAGGGATTGCACTGATCTGGTGGGACATTACAAAGCGGAGGCGCAGTAATCCCCGCAGCACAGGGTATTGCAGGGAGGGATTGCATTTATCTTGTGGGACGTTACATAGCGGAGACGCAGTAATCCCCGCAGCACAGGGTATTGCAGAAAGGGATTGCACTGGGCTGGTGGGATGTTACAAAGCGGAGGCGCAGTAATCTCCGCAGCACAGGGTATTGCAGGCAGGGATTGCACTGGTCTGGTGGGATGTTACATGGTGGAGGCGCAGTAATCCCCGCAGCACAGGGTATTGCAGGCAGGGATTGCACTGGTCTGGTGGGATGTTACATGGTGAAGGCGCAGTAATCCCCGCAGCACAGGGTATTGCAGGCAGGGATTGCACTGGTCTGGTGGGATGTTACATGGTGGAGGCGCAGTAATCCCCGCAGCACAGGGTATTGCAGGCAGGGATTGCACTGGTCTGGTGGGATGTTACATGGTGGAGGCGCAGTAATCCCCGCAGCACAGGGTATTGCAGGGAGGGATTGCACTGGTCTGGTGGTATGTTACATGGTGAAGGCGCAGTAATCCCCGCAGCACAGGGTATTGCAGGCAGCTTTGCACTGGTCTGGTGGGACATTACATAGCGGAGGCGCAGTAATCCCCGCAGCACAGAGCAGGTTAGTAGCCATCATTCTGCCCCCCCGCTGTCTCGCTCCCGCACTGACTCCCTGCATTCTGTATAGAGCGGTCAGATGGATGTAAATGGGAGCATATAATCTGCATCTTGCCCGTAACTTTGGCGAGATGTATTTCCTGTTCTCCACGATGGGTAGAGCGCGTTCTTGCCCCCTTTCACATCACGCTGCTAAATGCATCAATTTGCAGGAACGCTGGAACATTGTGTTTCCGAGGAGCCGATGAGCGTGAATTGCTGCATAGTGTTTATGCAAATCCTCTCTTCCTTGTGCCAGGGTCGGAGTAGTCATTTTTTTATTTTTTATTTTTTTTCGTGAGTGAAATTGCAGTTGTGTTTTGCCTCCAGAGCTTCTTCCTGGTGGGTACGGAGCGGGGCGCATCAAAGCACGGCCGTCTCCCATGACCCTGGTGTGGCCTTATCCAGCAGTGATGCAAGAGGGGGCCCCATGGGCAGCAGACAGGGGGCACTTATTATCCTACAGATGTTAGAAGTTTTATATGAAACCACGTATACGTAATGTGATTAACGTCGGGTCATGAGAAGTTTACCAAAATATTGGATCCTTTCCTGCAAATCTCTGATGCGGTGGTTTTTTATGAGAAAAATGAACACAGATACTAAAAAGGGTTGTCCGATTAGGAGCGACTGATGGCCTCAGGGACCGCTTCAGGACTCATTTATAGGCCCTGTGTTGCTTCCCCCCCCCCCCCCTTCACCTTCAATCATTTATAGGCTCTGTGCTGCCCCCCTCCCTCCCCGAGTCATTTATAGGCTCTGCGCTGCCCCCCCCCCCCCCGAGTCATTTATAGGCTCTGCGCTGCCCCCCCCCCCCGAGTCATTTATAGGCTCTGCGCTGCCCCCCTCCCTCCCCGAGTCATTTATAGGCTCTGCGCTGCCCCCCCCCCCCCCCCGAGTCATTTATAGGCTCTGTGCTGCCCCCCCCCCGAGTCATTTATAGGCTCTGCGCTGCCCCCCCCCCCCCCCCGAGTCATTTATAGGCTCTGCGCTGCCCCCCCGAGTCATTTATAGGCTCTGCGCTGCCCCCCCGAGTCATTTATAGGCTCTGCGCTGCCCCCCCCCCCGAGTCATTTATAGGCTCTGCGCTGCCCCCCCCCCCGTCATTTATAGGCTCTGCGCTGCCCCCCCCCCCCCGAGTCATTTATAGGCTCTGCGCTGCCCCCCCGAGTCATTTATAGGCTCTGCACTGGCCCCCCCGAGTCATTTATAGGCTCTGCACTGGCCCCCCCGAGTCATTTATAGGCTCTGCACTGGCCCCCCCCCGAGTCATTTATAGGCTCTGCACTGCCCCCCCCCGAGTCATTTATAGGCTCTGCACTGGCCCCCCCCGAGTCATTTATAGGCTCTGCCCCCCCCCCCCCCCCCGAGTCATTTATAGGCTCTGCCCCCCCCCCCCCGAGTCATTTATAGGCTCTGCGCTGGGCCCCCCCCCCCCGAGTCATTTATAGGCTCTGCGCTGGGCCCCCCCCCCCCCCGAGTCATTTATAGGCTCTGCGCTGGGCCCCCCCCCTCGAGTCATTTATAGGCTCTGCGCTGGGCCCCCCCCCCTCGAGTCATTTATAGGCTCTGCGCTGGGCCCCCCCCCCCCCCCGAGTCATTTATAGGCTCTGCGCTGCCCCCCCCCCCCCCCGAGTCATTTATAGGCTCTGCGCTGCCCCCCCCTGAGTCATTTATAGGCTCTGCGCTGCCCCCCCCCTGAGTCATTTATAGGCTCTGCGCTGGACCCCCCGAGTCATTTATAGGCTCTGCGCTGGACCCCCCCGAGTCATTTATAGGCTCTGCGCTGCCCCCCCCGAGTCATTTATAGGCTCTGCGCTGCCCCCCCCCCCCCCGAGTCATTTATAGGCTCTGCGCTGGACCCCCCGAGTCATTTATAGGCTCTGCGCTGCCCCCCCCCCCAGTCATTTATAGGCTCTGCGCTGCCCCCCCCCCCCGAGTCATTTATAGGCTCTGCGCTGCCCCCCCCCCCCCCCCCGAGTCATTTATAGGCTCTGCCCCCCCCCCCCCCCGAGTCATTTATAGGCTCTGCGCTGCCCCCCCGAGTCATTTATAGGCTCTGCGCTGCCCCCCCGAGTCATTTATAGGCTCTGCGCTGCCCCCCCGAGTCATTTATAGGCTCTGCGCTGCCCCCCCGAGTCATTTATAGGCTCTGCGCTGCCCCCCCGAGTCATTTATAGGCTCTGCGCTGCCCCCCCCCCCCCCGAGTCATTTATAGGCTCTGCGCTGCCCCCCCCCCCCCCCCGAGTCATTTATAGGCTCTGCGCTGCCCCCCCCCCGAGTCATTTATAGGCTCTGCGCTGCCCCCCCCCCCCCCGAGTCATTTATAGGCTCTGCGCTGCCCCCCCCCCCCGAGTCATTTATAGGCTCTGCGCTGCCCCCCCCCCCCCCCCCGAGTCATTTATAGGCTCTGCGCTGCCCCCCCCCCCCCCCCCGAGTCATTTATAGGCTCTGCGCTGCCCCCCCCCCCCCGAGTCATTTATAGGCTCTGCGCTGCCCCCCCCCCCCCCCGAGTCATTTATAGGCTCTGCGCTGTCCCCCCCCCCCCCCCCGAGTCATTTATAGGCTCTGCGCTGCCCCATCCCCCCCCCCCCGAGTCATTTACAGGCTCTGTGCTGGCCCCCATCCCAGAGTCATTCATAGGCGATGTTCTCGTCCCCGTCCCCCCCAACTCATTTATAGGCTCTGCCCCCCCCCCCCCCAACCTTGAGTCATTTATAGGCTCTGTGCTGCCCCCCCCCCCCGAGTCATTTATAGGCTCTGCCCCCCCCCCCCCAGCCTTGAGTCATTTATAGGCTCTGTGCTGTCCCCCTTCCCCCTGTCATTTATAGGCTCTGTGCTGCCCCCCCCAACCTTGAGTCATTTATAGGCTCTCCGCTGCCCCCCTCCCCCCCTGAGTCATTTATAGGCTCTGTGCTGCCCCCCCCCCCCCCCCGAGTCGTTTATAGGCTCAGTGCTGCTCTCCCCCCCCCCCCCCCTTGGGTCGTTTATAGGCTCCGTGCTTCTCCCCTCCCCCCCCCCCCCCCCCCCGAGTCATTTATAGGCTCTGTTCGCCCCCCTCCCCCCGAGTCATTTATAGGATCTGCGCTGCCCCCCCCCCCACCTTGAGGCATTTATAGGCTCTGTCCCCCCCTCCCCGAGTCATTTATAGGATCTGCACTGCCCCCACCCACCTTGAGTCATTTATAGGCTCTGCGCTGCCCCACCTTCGAGTAATTTTATAGACCCCCTGCGCTGACACCCCCCCCCCCCCCTCGAATTATTTATAGGCCCGCACTGCTGCACCCGCAATTCATATGGCTCTATTACCTTCATGACTGAGAGAGGCGCCCAAGTAGCGGAAGAGGAGGAGCTCGGCTTCCTGCTATGCCGCTGTCAATTGTATCGATTTTCTTAAAGATGCAGATACATCAAAGAATGAGGACAGATTGATCCCAACCCTGAGTGGGCCGCCCCCAGGCTCGGTGGGCTCCAGCACTCACCCAGGGGTGCCAGGTCTGACGCCAGCCCAGGGTGGCATTTTCTCAGTTTAGATTAATGGCAGATGATTGGGAGTCTACCCCTTGGGACCCCTGCCGATGGGCTGTTCACCGGGCCCCTGCACTCCATGGTCTGCTGGATGTAGACTGGGGCCAGTTTTGTTTATTACAGGTCAAGTTTCCATTGGTGGGGGAAAAAAAAAAAAAACACTCCAGGACAACTTTTCTGATGTGACCAGGAATCGGCTGTCCTGAAGCAATGCGGAGGGGGTCTTGTAGATTGAAATGACTGCATCCATGGCCATCGGAGGGGTCCGGCGGCGTCTCCTGGCTCCTCCTCCTAGAGTTCATTCCCTACAGCCTGCGCGGCGCTGTTGTCGCTTCCCTTTCCCCGCTCCGCTTGGCCATTTCTGCTGCATTATTTAGCAGGGGCCACACTTCCTTAGAGAGTAGGTGTCATTTGGGCTGCGGCCGGCGGCGGTCAGATGGTCATCTGTGGGGATGTAGTAGGATCTCTGGTGTGTCTATAGATTGGGGCCCTGCCGGCCTTAGGCTGTGACTCCCCTCGTCTGCAGCCCCCCGCCCTCCTCTACTGTTCCATGTGCCGGAAGGACGGCCTGCGCTCCCCGGCCAGTACTGCAGGGTGGTCCTCTGATTAAAACCTTCTCCGCACATTCTTGACAAGCATAACAATGACTCTCTGTGGAGGTTTTGAATGCGCTGCTCCGCTGACATGGCGGCCGCCGCTGGGAGCCAGGAACACGTCCTGCGGGGTCTGCTGCCTGGGGTCCGGGGGATTGGGCCATGTTTCTTGTTTCTGGTATATTCGCGCACCACATTTGTTGCAGACATTTCTGACCGTTCTTCCGTGTATCTGAGGGGCGTTTTTCTGCCGCAAGCTTCTGGGTTTCTGCAATCGGCTGAATGGCGCAGTCGCAGAAATCCTTTTGTGAATTTATCCTAACAGTCATGCAGTATTGCGCGGGTGCCGCTAAATCCGTCGCCAAATCCACGTCTTGCATTTGGATTTTGCTCCAAATTCGCCCCCTTTACAATTCGCTACAATCCCTCAGTCTGTGGTGTGAAGCGGCTCCACGCGTGACTCCGTCCGTAAGCGTGCGTGCCGCGATCTGAGATTGAAAAATCGCTGCATGCCCCATTTTCATGCGAATGGAACGTGCCTTGTTCAGTGACCCGCGCAGCGCACGAGACGGGTGCCCGTGTGTTGTGGGATGGGTGCGCGGTCTCTGCTGAACGTGCTCTCATAAATCCGCGCAAAAATCCACCCACCAGAAGACCCATTGCTGAGGTCTGCTGATCGGATGGACCCGGCCACGTTCAACCCGTACGTGGGATCACCGCTGATTAGTGGGGGTGATTACAATGTATCCAGCGCAGACCTCTGCAGCTCCCAGCTCTTGATACAATGTATCCATTAGTGGGGGTGATTACAATGTATCCAGCGCAGACATCTGCAGCTCCCAGCTCTTGATACAATGTATCCATTAGTGGGGGTGATTACAATGTATCCAGCGCAGACATCTGCAGCTCTCAGCTCTTGATACAATGTATCCTCTCAGAGCATGGTGTAGGCTGCCTTGTACTGTAACAAACCCTCAGCTCTGAGAAGTATTCTGGTTACAGGGTTTTCAGCCTAATTTCCCATCCGCAGACAGGAAGAACATAGAAGTACAGATTCTGCTAGAAAGTCCCGGAACTTTTCTCTGCAAAGATAGGTTTTATATAAATGTAGAACTGATTCATGAATTACTAGCAAGTTCCTTCTAGAATGTTCTCGGAAACCTTCCCGCTCTAATAGTCGCCATCAGCGGAATACGGACCGCAGTTACAGCCGTGGCAGATGTATACAGCGCAGTACGGTTATCCAGATCTCTGAATGGCCCCTTTATTAGGGACCCCCATCCAGTAGCGTTGGACTCCTTCGGCCATCAGAACAGCAGCAATTTGATGAAATCATCCTGCAGGAATATCGGCCCCTGCGGACAGGAAGCTGCTTGTATATGCTGCAGATTAGATGGTGGTCTAACATGTTCTGAACGGCTGAAAGGAAGGGGTCAGCGATTCATGCTGCTTGCACCAAATTCTGCCCTCCCATCAGCAACAGACATCTGGACCCATCTGACCAGGAGATGTTTTTCCCGCTGCTCAGTGATACAAGTTTTGCGCTCTTTTGCCCGCTGGAGTCTCGTCTTTCTGTTTCTCTTAGACACAATGGTGCTGGAACCGGTCGTCTTATATGTCCCATCCGTGCGGAAGAACTGCGAACTGTGCGTTCAGGCACATTGATTGGCGCTCCAGCCTTGTTTTCTGCTGCTCCTCACTGTGCAGCCTGTTCATCAGAATGATTCCTGACATCCTCCTCCGACCCCTTTCCGTAACAAGTTGTTTACGAGTTAGTCTGGCACCATGACCCGGCCTCATTGCTCCGATCGCTGGATTTCCCATCTCATGTGGATTCACACTGAAACTGATCCACGGAAATTTGATGCGTGACTTTATGCTCCGGGATCACGGGGAGAATTTCCCTACATGGAGGCTCTAGTACCCTGTTGTACCGCCTTTAGCTTGGATACAAAATGTGATACTGGCGGGCATGGAGGCTCTAGTACCCTGTTGTACCGCCTTTAGCTTGGATACAAAATGTGATACGGGCGGGCATGGAGGCTCTAGTACCCTGTTGTACCACCTTTAGCTTAGATACAAAATGTGATACGGGCATGGAGGCTCTAGTGCCCTGTTGTACCGCCTTTAGCTTGGATACAAAATGTGATACGGGCGGGCATGGAGGCTCTAGTACCCTGTTGTCCTGCCTCTAGCTTGGATACAAGATGTGATACAGGTGGGCATGGAGGCTCTAGTACCCTGTTGTACCACCTTTAGCTTGGATACAAAATGTGATACGGGTGGGCATGGAGGCTCTAGTACCCTGTTGTACCACCTTTAGCTTGGATACAAAATGTGATACGGGCGGGCATGGAGGCTCTAGTACCCTGTTGTACCACCTTTAGCTTGGATACAAAATGTGATACGGGCATGGAGGCTCTAGTACCCTGTTGTACCACCTTTAGCTTGGATACAAAATGTGATACGGGTGGGCATGGAGGCTCTAGTACCCTGTTGTACCGCCTTTAGCTTGGATACAAAATGTGATACGGGCGGGCATGGAGGCTCTAGTACTCTGTTGTACCGCCTTTAGCTTGGATACAAGATATGATACGGGCATGGAGGCTCTAGTACCCTGTTGTCCTGCCTCTAGCTTGGATACATGTGATACGGGCGGGCATGGAGGCTCTAGTGCCCTGTTGTACCGCCTTTAGCTTAGATACAAGATGTGATACGGGGGGAGTGGAGGCTCTAGTACTCTGTTGTACTGCCTCTAGCTTGGATACAAGGTGTGATACGGGAATGGGGGTTGTAGTACCGCCTCTAGCTTGGATACAAGATGTTGGGCCACATTTCATCGATACGACCCTCCAGCTTCTCACATCCCAATAATGCGCCCCTCTCAGACTCTGGTAACGGGGTGTAACATCTTCTCTGCGTCGTAGAGGCGTCTAGTGGTCAACAAGCTCTACACAAGCGGAAGAAGAGGTCACTGCACACAAGGGGCCTCCAAGAGCCTCTTATAGGCCAAGGGGGGAACCACTTATTGGGCCTCCGGTGACAAGACCGTTCATCTAATCACCACAACTCCCATCGTTTACAGATCTGCAGGACGGGGTCCACAACTACTTCTGTGGCCGGAGGGTTTGACACTGGGTGTATATGGTGACGGATGGAAGGACCTTCTTCGGTGACGCTGATCATTGCCAGTAATGGCCGGCGCTGTTACGCAGTAGTGCGCACTTCTCGGTAACACAGAGCAGCTGTAGCGCTGGGCTCCCCTGGGGATGCCCCCCTGGCAGTGACATCACTGATTGAACACAGACCAGAGATGGAGAGCAGGAAATGCCAGCAGTGCCGCGCTCGCTGCGGACCCTGGAAGGAAGGGAAAGTTTCTGTAGGTTTCTTGTTGGTCCGTCGGTGGGCGGATGTAGTGGAGGATTCTGGGAGGTTCTGTAGCCCACAGATGCGCTGCTCATCCTGATCCTGCAGTAATGCTAGAGCTGCAGTGGAGACTGACACAGGAACGCTGGCCGTTCGCCAAGCCCATCTCTTAAGGGACATTTCAACTGCTTCTGGGGCCGGCATTGGCCTAAAAACCGGATGCATCGCGATTTCTCTTCTTGTTGGTGTGAGCGGGCGCCATTCCCATCTGATCTTCGCACCCATCTGTCAGTCTAAAAATGGGACAGAGAAAAAAACGTTTCTACGCGTTTACCACGGAAAAACCCTTCAGCGCGGCCTGTTATGGGGCGATTATCATACAAGAATCGCCCACTCAAGTCTATGGGTGTATAAAAAACGGATGGCCCCCGCCTGGTGCGAGTCTGATCTGTTTTTAACGTGTGTAACCATGGGAACCATAAAAAAAACAGGAAGTCAAATATTTTTTTTCTTGTGTGAAAATCTGATACAAAACAGATGAAAATCACTAAAATGCAGAAAAATTGCTGAGTCTGTTGTTGGGTGCCGGAAAGATTTGGTGGTTTTACACAGGACTGCAGCGAAGCCGAACCATGATGTAGTGTGATAGTTTAGTGGCGTGTTGAGCTCTGCTACATCAGTACGTGTTGCATCCTCTGCCCTGCTTATATGGTAGCTCTCCTTCCTGCCTGTATGAGGCGCCGCTGATCTCCTGTAGGGGAGCTTGCAGATCTCCAGTCCCCAGCTGCTGATGGGGGTAGACCCCGGGGGCGTGCTGGGCGGCTTCTCTGGACTCTGGCGGGTCATTAGCACGGGATAACGGTCTTGTCGCTATAAGGCCGCTCTCGCACAAAGGCGTTCGGCGGTTTTGAATACGTTTGACAGCGCTTCGTAGTGATGGGCGCGAGGTGCGATAAAACGAGTGAAACTAGAACAGACAGCGCTCAGCAACCGCGGTGTTAGATACACTGCATCCGAGCGCAGGTCTACAAAGCCACATTGTAATCAGTGGGGGCGTTGTACCGTGGTTAGCGCGGAAGTCGGCGTGCTGAGTGAAAGGCGCCTGCGGATGAGCGCGGGGCGGTGGCCTCTAAGCGGGGGGGGGGGCGATGGGCTCTGAGCGCGGGGCGGTGGCCTCTAAGCGGGGGGGGGGGGGGGCGATGGGCTCTGAGCGTGGGGCGGTGGCCTCTAAGCGGGGGGGGGGGGGGCGATGGGCTCTGAGCGCGGGGGCGGTGGCCTCTAAGCGGGTGGGGGGGCGATGGGCTCTGAGCGCGGGGGCGGTGGCCTCTAAGCGGGTGGGGGGGGCGATGGGCTCTGAGCGCGGGGGCGGTGGCCTCTAAGCGGGTGGGGGGGCGATGGGCTCTGAGCGTGGGGGCGGTGGCCTCTAAGCGGGTGGGGGGGTGATGGGCTCTGAGCGCGGGGGGCGGTGGCCTCTAAGCGGGTGGGGGGGCGATGCGCTCTGAGCGCGGGGGCGGTGGCCTCTAAGCGGGTGGGGGGGGCGATGGGCTCTGGGGGCGGTGGCCTCTAAGCGGGGGGGGGGCGATGGGCTCTGAGCGCGGGGCGGTTCTGCAACACCTGGAGATCTTGGCTGAAAAGAATATGCATTATTTGCCTTTAATGACATTTTGGTATGTGTGTATATCTGCATATATCGCCTCTCCCTGTTGCACCCGGCGCCGCTGCTCGCTCCTCTGCGCCGTGTGATATATGTATTAGGTGTGTTTATGGCATTCTTGTATGCATGAACAATATTACTGGATCAGTGTGCAAGGACCGGCCGGTGTGGTCTGGGAAAACACTGCGTATTTCACGGACCAGATCTGCATACGCGCGTCCGAGTTCGCCCCGGGGGCTCTCCGCGCCGGACGATCCGCTTGCAACCTCCATCACTGATTCTCCACACATAATCCAAGCAGAATAAAATGTCTCTTCGTGCTGCGCTACTTCAGTTCCCAGCGGGCGATCTGGCTTATTACCGGATGAGCAGATCCCGTTAGTCAGTGCGGTCCTATCTCCGGCCCCCATAAGACGGATGTGTTCAGCCAGTGGGGTCCTGCGCCCAAGCCCCCGCACTGATGCCAACCAGACACAATTTAGTTTAAATAGGCGGCTCATGTGTAAAACGAATCGTATCCTCGCCTCTCGCTGTATCCTGTGACCTGTGGTATACAGGCTGCAGCAGCCCACCTGCTGGATGTAACAGGCTGCTGGAGCCATTTGGGCACTGAGGTCTGTGATTGGCTGCAGCAGCCCCGTTCTGTACACAGGCTAAAGCCGCGTGTAACCAGTATATCTCAGGGGAGGCAGACGGCTGCGGCGCGGGGAGCATAAGAGCGGTTATATTTATACAGGGGTAGACAGCTTAAATAATAGTGAAATAACTCAGACGACCCCTTTAACGACTGGATGCATTTCGGGGGCCACTTTTTTACACTTGAATCCATGTATTTTAGGCCGCCTATCAGTTTTTCATTAAAAAAGTTGCAGGGTTTTTCTTCTGCAGCTTCTACATCTCGCTGCGTGTAGAAACTGCAGCCAGAGGGTGCGTTCAGAATCGGCGACCCCGGCTGTGGATTTTTAGCTGATTTTCGCAGCTACGGCGCTCCCCCTAAACTCGCGGTTATTTATGCTGTCAGCACAACCCCTTCGCCCAGCGGCATCAGCTGACCAGCGGTGCTGCGCTCGCTAGAGGCTGCCGGCTGAAGGGCTGCGCCGACCATGTAAGAAGTTACAAGGTGAGCACCAAATCTGCAGCGTTTCTGCCAACGTCTAAAATCTTCTCGCGGTGCAAAAATTTTCTGCAATGAATCTGCAGCGTTTCTGGAAAAATCCATGAATTGTAAATCTGCAGCGAAACTCAACCCTGGAGATAGAAGGGTTAACAGCCGCAGCCCAGCGCCCCAGTGACGCGCCGCTTACGGGGTATCTGCTGTGGGTGGTCCGCTCTCGGTTACAGATGGGAAGACCTGGAAAAAAAACTGAAAAATCATAAAGTTGTTTTTTCTTTTTTTTTTTTTTTCCCCCAAAGACATTTTTTTCTGGAAAAGTTGGGAAAAAAATGTGCAGAATTTGTGGTTTTCCACTGATAAATAATCGATCTGTCCCAACTATAGAACATAAACAGTGGCTGCTCCTACGGCTGGACTGGCGGTCTCGGGCGGCTCACATCTGCGTTGGGCGTTTCCAGCATTATTCCTTCTCTGACCGTTTTGGGAGCAGAAAAATCGAATTAAACGTTTCCGCTTCTTCTTTCCTCCGTTCGCTTGAAAACCCATTGAAAGCAACGGTCTGGCGGTGCGTTCACTTCCTTTCCGCGGAGGTAAATGTAAGTGAGATACGGGAGATCAAGTAGGGATCATGGGGGGGAGGCTGACCTCGCTAATCCTGCCGCCAACCTCTCTGATAGCGAGTAGACTGCTGGAAATGGCTGATAACAGGGACCAATAGATTGTATTCATCTGCACAGTAACAGAAGATGGCCTTCATGGTGAGTGCGGGGCGAGGAGCGTCTGCCACATCTCTGGTGCCCGTCGTCTCCGCAGGTGACAGGTAGGCATTCAACCTACCGGGTCTCAGCTTCCCCTGACATCAGACAAGGCTCCATCCTCTTCCTTGTGTACAGCGGCTGATAACAGAGAACAATAGGATGAATTCCAGGGCACAGCAGATGGAGAGAGATGTCAGGACTGGAGCCGCTGCTTTTTGGGTCATTGACGTCTTATTGTCGCAGCGCTGTCCCTGTTATCGGCGCAGTCCGGTGTCGGTTACATGGAGTCGCGGCACAGAGCGCGGCTTTATACGGATCTGACCTAGATGGCTGCAGCACAATGGCGCGATCTGATATGGTTGCCGTGGGAAGCGCCGGTATCTGCCTCATCTCCGGCTGTATTTCCCGGCACCCATTTACTTCAGTCACGTAGTGGGGGCTCCGCCTGCTGCGCCGCTCTCAGAATGGCGTCATTCTCACGGCGCACTTCCGTCTTGTATTACGAGAAGAATGAACCCGTTGATTGGCTTTGGCGTATTTTTCACACGACTTCGGGTTGCATAAACCAATCACAGCAGGTCCCATTTTTGCGCGTATTCGCGTTCCGAAAGGGTTTGTTAAAGTCCACAGCAAAATCATGTGACCAAGACTCGGGCTGTATTCACACGGTCGGTCGGGCCGCGCGCGCTGTACAATGTGCAGCCGCAATACGACCGCATACGGTTTTGTCAGTGCGCTGGTTTTCCCGTGCCCGACCGCCCTGATCAGCGGGGTTTACCTCCCGCTCCTGCGAGGCCCTTGAAGAAAACCATCATTATAAAGGGGTTGGAGACCCGCTGACCTCCCTCAACCCCAGCGATCCAGCGCTGCGATTCCCCCGATCTCTTGACAGCGGAAGGCAGGTGACCACCGCCTGCCAATCGGAGGCCGCAGCACTGCTGCTCGTTCTCCTGGTATCAGCGATCACATGCTGCCAGGAGTTCGGACTTCTGATTGGCAGGCAACGATCACCTGACTTCCTCTGTCAACAGGGACCGGCTGAATCGCAGGGTATATCTATCTGAACCGGAGGGTAAATATCCGTTTGTTCTATGGGACTTCGCTCTAAATAGCTGAATGGCCCCTTTAAGGATTTGGGGAGGGGGGGTCCTGCTGCCCTTCCAGCGTGAAGCTCCTCGCGGGGCTCTGTCATCCTGTTACATAATAGCGCAGTGTTTCCTACATGATACTTTGTAGCGTTTTGAGCGTTAATGAGTCCCAGGTGTTCCGTCCAATGTTTTCCCATGATGTAATCAGGATATTGTGTGGGGTCTGTGGTGCCTCATTTGTTCTCTGGTGTCATCCAGAGTATTCACTACTGCAGTGTGGCCCCCCAGCCGCTCTTCTAGTCGTCCTCCCGGCGTTGTTGGCTGTCGGCATAACATTGCAACTGTACAATAGTTGATTTAAAGGGCCGGTTCAGTTACAGCACAACATCCCTTTAATAGGCCTGTCTGTAGTTACACTGCCGCTGGGATCCGGTGCTGCGGCCGTCGCCAGAAGCCAGGTGACCGCCAATCAGCATGCCATCGCCGATGCCAGAAGGAGAAGCCGCCCTGCCCTCTGCAGGGACAGTCAGAACGGGAGTTTCGTTCTCTGGATCGGTGGGGGTCTCAGGTTATCACAGGATCACGGAAGGGGGATGACCTGTACTTCTGGTAGGACCACTCATGTCCTGTCCTGAGGGGGGCGTAGTAGTTAAGCCCCTGGCACTCCTGAATTCTTTATTCTCCATTATATATCGAGCCTTGTTATGGAACGGTCAGTAAATAGTTAACTGCGCTCGCCGTTCTTTACACTGCTGTTTATACTTCTCCCTGCACTGTCTGTATTTCCTCTTGTACTCCTAGCTACGAGACCACTGAGGATTGTTGTGGGGTCCGCTCTCCGCCTAATGTCATACACAGAAAATAAAGACCTTTCCAGCTGTGCAAAAAATGACAATGCAGGAGATCAGCGGCGCCCGCCATGAAGCACGCAGTGCCCACCTGGCGGATGTCGGGCTGCTCAGCCATGTGAATACCAATAGTCGGTGGTCAGAGTAACCCGGTAAAGACCTTCGTGCCCGCCGCCTCCCTGTCCTCGCATGACTGCGACCGCACACGCTACAAATCCAGGAGGGGGCAGTAATGTTGCTCTGTGGCTGCGCAGGGGGGTGATAGGAGGCCGCTGGATACTTGCAGCATGTCAGGCAGATGGGGGAATTGGTTTTATTACTATTGCCAAAAATATGCAAATATATGCAAAGCAGCGCCGCTGCTGGATCCGTCGATTCCTCTCATTGGCCGGTGTTGGATCTGCTTTACATCTTCTGATAGAGAATAACAACTTGTAGCGCCAAAGACATCGTCATATGGAAATAGGCAATGTGTAATGAGACCCGCTCACGGGGTAAAGCCACACCAAAAATGGCGCACTGTTTTGCTGATGCAGTTTTGGGGGATGTTTGCACCGTATGTGAGCTCCAAGACCCCTGCTGTTGTGTTGGCGAGTTATTTGCCTCTGAAGCCGGACCCCTGCCGTGCTGGACCCCGCCAGGGCCGGGGCGCTGCCGTGCTGGACCCCGCCAGGGCCGGGGCGCTGCCGTGCTGGACCCCGCCAGGGCCGGGGCGCTGCCGTGCTGGACCCCGCCAGGGACGGGGCGCTGCCGTGCCTCTCCCAGCTGTACCAAGGCTCACCCGCATCTAATATGATGGCTGGCTGGATTTTATCTGCGCTGCTACATTGTAACGAGCGTGAGACTTGTGTTTCTGGCACACGGCCGGGTTCCTCGCTATTCCGTGTGACAGTGACCCATTGACTTCGGTGTATTTCCGCACCTGAGCGGTTTCCCTCTCCCAGCGCTGCGGGATTCGCTGTCCTATTTTTGGGATGATTCCTCGCAGTGAATCGCCTATTTCCTGTAGGATCTTACCGAATCGCGCCGCGCTCGCGTGCTACGCAATTTGCATGTGAGTGCGATACGATTTTTACCACTGAAGCGTTTTTTTTCTATAAACCTCTTCTGATAGGTCGCGGGCGATCATGTGATCACCGGGTCTCATGCGGGAAACTGCGCGGCCTCACTATGTAGCCTGTAAAAGAGAAGGCACGACCGTGAACCTGACCGACCCCGGCTAGACCGCAGGAGCTTTAAACCTGCAAAGTGTTCTTACAATGGCGCAGGGCCTTAATGGGTTAAGTGTAACACAAATACTGAAGAGGGGGGCAGCCGTTCAGCACCCCCTATCAGCCAGAATGGAGGGCATCTCTCTAGAGTCCCCATTATGTCCATGCTTCACACCGGCAGCCCATTGACTTTAATGGGAGGCGTGTAATGCTTGGCTGCTCCTGTAGAGGCGCTGCACACTTGCTGGCACGCTCCCTCAGATCCTGGGATGCGCAGCAACGGTTCCCCCTTCGGATGACGCTGTAGAGCCCTTGCATGCTGCGCTCTGGTAAATCTCTTGTCGGCAGTGATGTTTACTGCTGGTGTCTCGTGGCCCCCGGGGTGTAGAGTGGATCTTGGGGCCCGTCTTGTGCGTCTGGTGGAATCTGCAAACATTAATTGCTGCTCTGAGCTCCCATGTACAGACGTCGCTAAACGAAGCAGAAATACTAAACTTCTGCAGCTTTCTGACTGATCTCCATGTAAGATCTCTGCTTGCTGTCGGTGGATGGAAACATTCTTGGGTTCATTTTGGATTTAAACCCCAATCCGGGTGACTCAGCAGAGGCTGCTGTGTGCATGAGGAGTAACCGCATACATGGCCGCTGCAGGACTTGTACCCTGCATGGTTTACACAGATTGCTGGCCCCTGCACCGCACCCCGGCCCCACGGGGGCCACAATCTACATTCACATATTACTATGTTTTCGGAGTGTGGGAGGAAATCTGAGTACCTGGAGGGAACCCCACAAACACGGGGAGAACATACAAACTCCGTGACTACCGCTGAGCCGCTGCCGTGCTCTTGCTGATTGTGCCACCTGCAAGGGCTGCATGCAGACTCCGGGGTATTTGCTGGGTTTTTATTTTTTTTATTCATTTACTATGTAGCTATCGCCCGTGTGTGTGTGTGTGTGTGTGTATGTATATATATGTACATATGTATATATATATATATATATATGTATATATGTGTGTGTATATATATATATATATGAGCCGATGTTACTTTGATTTGTTATTTCTGTCAGAAGCTCCCGGCCTCCTTCTCCTCGGATGGTCATGTGATCTCAGTTCTGACCGGCTCACATCTACTTGGGTTATGTATTCATATACTAGTCAGATTCTCAGTCTGTGTGATGCAGTTACATGGACCTACCACTGAAACTGTGTTGTGGGGGACACAGACGCTCCTGTCATAGTTACTGATGAGGATCACGCAGGTATACTAGAGGAGATCACAGCTCCTCCTCCTGACTGTATGCTTATACTCTGCTTATTTAAGTGAATTCAGAAGGTAATGAGAGTCAAACAGCCCCCCCCCCCCCCCCACAGATAAGAATGGTATAGCCCTAACTAATGTTGGGCTGATGCATCATGGGATTGGTTGAAATAGAAAGTGAGAAATCTTTCCATCAAGTTGGCGTCTGATCGGTGTGGGGGGCTGCAGAATACGCAGTGTGACGGGGCGGGGGTGGGAAAATGTGTTTTTGTCAGAGTGGCCCTTTAAGTGCATCAAACAAGCCTCCTTATAAACTGCAGACATGCTTTTTATTCTGGAAACCACATGCAGTTTTTGCTGTCGTTAAAAAAACCCAAAGCCCCCACTGACCCTGAAAGCGGGGGTCCGTGGCATCCTGCAATAAAGGTTATCCCCTCTCCACAGGTGGGGGTCTTACCAGTAAGCTCCCCCATCAATATACAGACAGGAGTCCCATGTAGTTGAGGGGGTTCACCCCTCGCAGTGACGTCACGGAGCACATGCGCTCACCTCAATGGGCCGATGGTGAATGGAGCAGCCTCCTCCGTAACCCCACAGTGAGGAGGATGGGGGACACAGGACCCCCATTCTGGAGATTTGTCGGGGTCTCAGCAGTGACCCCCCCCACCAATCTGCAGATTATCCCTTATCCTGTGGATTGGGGAGAACTTCCAGTTTTGGGTTACCTTCAGCTGCACATGTGCGACTATTGCCGCCTTCGTTGCTCTGGACCCCCATTTTTTTGGATTGGTGGGAGTCCCTTAGGCTGGACCCCGCAGTCGTCAAGTTGGCTCATTGTTGGAAGACGGCCCTTTTTAAAGATGGGTGAGTTTTTAGTTCCGTAAAGCTAGAGGTCGCCTCCGTTTGCCCATCGCTTCCGTCTGTAACCCATTAACTGTCACTGGTCAGCAGCAGAGCTGGCAGCGGGCATCACAGAGCCAGTAGACTGAACCAGATTAGATCTGGACATTCTTGCCCACGCGGCTGGCACCCAGCGCTCTGTCATTGTAAGCCTGTTGGCGGTGCCAGCGCACAGATCCAGCTCACTGGTGCGGTCGCTGCACATCAGGCGGCTCCACTTTCTGGGGTTTAATTCATCTTTTTCTTGTTATTGAGCCTAAATTACACGCTGTACTGCCCGGCCCGTGAAAACCACGGATGAGCGGCCTAATATAGCACAGGCGCCAGGTCTGCCCAAACCAGTAGTCGTGTGCTGCTGCTTCGTGTCCACCCTGGGGGAGGGAATGGCCAATAGGGGGCGCTCTGCCACTTGACCTGCTAATCATCCACAGACATGTTCGAATCAAATTGCCCGCATTTGTACCCCGCTTTATTCTTAGGTTTTTGTATTTGGATTAACATATCCTTATAGAGAGCAGAGCGTAAACTTCCTGCCTGCAGGGATAAATGATGACCACCTGGCTGCCTGCTGCCACCACTAGAGGGAGCTAACTGGGTACAAGTTTTACTCAGCTGTAAATTGCAAATGGACAAAACACTGAGTGGCCCCTTTATTAGACCTCGGCGCTCTCACGATTGGCGCTTCCCTGGATGGAAATTACCCCCTGACCCCGGAGCATAAAATCACGTGACAAGTTTTCCGTGGATCAGTTTGTGTGAATCCACATCAGATGGGAAAATCCTGCGATCGGAGCGACTTCCAGCGAGGCCGGTCATCAGGGCCATGTTATGCCAACGGGTCCTTCAGTTCACACCCTGGAGGGAGTTGTAGTCTTACTGCAGCTGTTCGACCCCGGTCGGCGACCGCTACACGGAGGTCACCTGACTGGCCGCCTCTGGGGGAAGAAGCTGCACGTGTTAATCATTATGGAAGCGGCTGGATGGTCTCCACCGGAGGGGATGTGGCAGGAAGTCGCGTTTCCAGGTCAGCCTTTTGGCCCTTTCCGAGTTGAGCGCAGTCGTTGAGCGCCGCTGCCTTGTACGGGATTCTCATCATGGGATTTCCTGGGGATTTACGTCTTTGTTCTAAAATTAAAGTGTTATTTATTATTTTCGTGTCTTTTGGGTCCGGTTATACTGCGGATGAGGGAGCGATAATAGCGGGGGCGGGGTGGGGGGTAAATCGTGCCATTGGCTCTGCAGACACAGCATATATGGCAAAAAACTTGAAATATCCTCCTGGAGAACACGGAGGTCAGTCCCATGTAACCTGGTGTACGTGTGATGTGAGCTCGGGTTACACAAGACATGCCAACACGGGGCTGCCGGGCGGCTGGCCCAGCCTATATTTGGCTGGAACACCCTTAGAAGACAGGAGCCAAGACCTTCTCCGCAGACAATAAGTAGCCCAGAGACCGTCTTCACCGAGCCGCATCCCCCGGCAGCAGCAGGTCGGCCGCTGCTTACGCCTCGCGGAGGTAATGACCGTCTTCATTCCAATGTAGGGATATTGTTTGCAGTTCTGCCGCCATATCGGGTGGCGCAGTCGCCTCTCCGTAACTCATGTCCCTCTACTACCAGATCGCTGTATTATATAGTTTATTCAATCAGAGGGAACTTTTTGTTAGTTTTTTGTTTCCAGGCGTGAAGCCATATTGGTTGTCACTTCTGAATTAGGGGTTGTCTATTTTGCACAATGAAGAATCTTTCAAAAAAGTGCCTGCAAATACGTTGAAGAGTTGACAGCTAGTGTTCAATTCAGCTATAGCACCCCCGCAGGGCAAATGAAGCATTGCAGTGGGTTGTCTGTAATCTATGATTGTGTCGGGTCCTCCAGAGCAAAAGATGCTCCTTGTAGTTTCTCAGCAACAAACGACACCACTTTTTTTTTTTTTTTTTTAACCTTTTTCTGACCACCTTGATGTGTCATGGTGGTGGGGGTGAGGAGAGGATGGAGGGGGTCCGGGGGTGAGGAGAGGATGGAGGGGGTCCGGGGGTGAGGAGAGGATGGAGGGGGTCCGGGGGTGAGGAGAGGATGGAGGGGGTCCGGGGGTGAGGAGAGGGTGGAGGGGGTCCGGGGGTGAGGAGAGGGTGGAGGGGGTCCGGGGGTGAGGAGAGGGTGGAGGGGGTCCGGGGGTGAGGAGAGGGTGGAGGGGGTCCGGGGGTGAGGAGAGGGTGGAGGGGGTCCGGGGGTGAGGAGAGGGTGGAGGGGGGGGGGGGGTCCGGGGGTGCGGAGAGGGTGGAGGGGGTCCGGGGGTGAGGAGAGGGTGGAGGGGGTCCGGGGGTGCGGAGAGGGTGGAGGGGGTCCGGGGGTGCGGAGAGGATGGAGGGGGTCCGTGAGTCGAGCGTGATCAGCTTTTGCATACAGCTGCCAGCCACCTATGATCAGAGTTAGAACGCCAATCGCGCCCATTTAACCCCTTGGATGATGCAGCTAATGCTGACCGCGATTGTAAACCGCATCTGCTGCTGATCACAAAATATTGCGTGTTTTTCCGCGGTCTCCATCACGGCTATATTATTGGAGACCCCCTGCAGCGTGATTCCATGGAAATTAGAACATGCCGTGTAAAATAAGGCGTGGGAGCATTGGCTGGCAGAAAAGCTACTAGGCTCAATAGAACCTAATAGCAGCGGCGCTCACGTGCGGAGGTACGCCGCGGGAACCGCAGTAAAATCCATCTGGGGGCATTATCCCTAAAAAAGGGAAAAAAAGATAAATATGAGAGAATTGTTTGTTTAGGGTACCTAAAGATTTCCCATGGATCTCCCGCGTGGGGACTCTGCGGCGCTGGCGCCCCCTTGTGACCTTATAGTTTGCTGTTCCAGTGAATAATAAAGGGGAAGTCCAAGATTAAAAAAAACATGGCTATTTTCTTCCAAAAAACAGCGCCACCCTGAGCCGCAGGTTGTGTCTAGTATTGCACCTTAGCCCCTAGTCACTGCTTTTGAGCGGAACTGCAGTACCTGACACAACCGATGGACAGGTGTGGCGCTGTTGTGGGAGAGCGCAGGTGGGTTTAGGCCATGTTGACCTTCGTTCAGTCTTGCGGCGGTCCGCGGGATGTCGGCGCACGCTTTGTTTGATGTAACCTCTGAAACTTGACAGCGAGTAGTCGCCACTTTACATAAATCAAAACAAGGTTACTGCTGTCATGGCGACCGGGAAGCTGTTGTCACCGTGGGATGATCTCTCTAGTGCAGCCGGCGTGTTCAGGCGGCTCCCGCTTATGTAACCCGTTCCCTCGCTTCTGCACTGCCGGCTCTCTGGCTTCTCACCCCCCTCCCCCAGGATAGGGGGCAACCGGCTGATTAGTGGGGGTCTCACCGCCGAGACTCCCACCGATCCTGAGGATGGAGGTCGTGTCACCTGCAGTGACAGGCAGAGGGGAATACGGGACCCCCATTCTGGAGACCAGCGGGGGGCTCCGCATGGGTGGTAGGACATCTGGCACGCATCCACCGCCTAGAAGAGCTTCTGAGCAGCGCAGTCCTCGTTGGCCGCTTGTTGAGGGGTGGCAGTGATCAGGATTTGCTTCACCCTCTAAATGCTTCCATTCACTGACAGCAAGCACCCTGGTTATGTTTGGCAGACCCCACCAGTAGCTGCACAGGGATTGAGGGTCATGTGCATGAAATGGGAAAATCCCTTAATTGTCCACTATCCAGGGGGATAGTTGGTGGTTTGTGGGTTTTTTTTGCACTCAATGGCAGATACCAGCGAGTAATAACTCTGCTTTAGGTGGAGGTTGAAGTCACGTTGACAACAGCATGTTGTATTGTGGCCCCTGCGCCATTTGGGGCCCTCTAGGCTGAGTTTTTACTTTTTGTTCCGTGTTTCTGCGGTATTTTCTGACGGACCGTGAAGCGCTGCCGCTTTGCGCCCGGTTGGCATCTACGGGCACGTTACCCCAAACTGAGTCACAAAACCGCCGCCTTTCACCGTAAAACGTAGTTTTCTGGCCGTTTTGCTGCGCAGTTAACAGAAACCTCAAAATGGTAGAGAAACGCGGTAAAGACAATCCCAGCGTTGCGTGAGAACGCGGCTGAAGTGTTTGTTCGCACGCGGTGGGTTTGCTGCGCAAAACTTGCATCATGTGGTGCAGAATCGCCATGAAACGAGGGGTGACGGTCGCCATGATTCAGGCGGTAAATGCAGATTTTCCGCTGCAGAGGTGACCCCACAGGCGAACGGGCGCCATCCGCACACGGAGGAAATCTGCGGCGTGATTTTTTTTGGGTGTGGATGTCAACTAAACTCCACATAATTCTGCGCCAATCTTACAGATTTCTATTTTTGAGCGGACAATCTGCGTATGAATTTAGTCCAGTCGATGTCCGTTTTCTGATCTTCCCATCAGAATGGCGCCGCTCCCCTCCCCCACTTTCAGGTTTGTATCAGCACCATATATACTACAGTGCAGATTCCCAGGACTACGGGGGGCTTTGGGTGCGGATTTCACGCCAGTTACCGCCGTGTGAACGTATAATAAGTGCTGTAGTGAATGGCGGGGGCCCGCAGGCGGCCGCGGGGGGCGCTGGTGGCAGATGCGACTCGTTGCCCCTTTCAATAGCGATATTTTCCACCATGATCGCGTCTGCAGGGTTTTCGTATGAAACCCCCCACCATACGGCCTGACTGTTGCCATGGCAGCAGAGCGTTCCTGAATGGCACGATTAGCACGAGGCTGACGATAAGCATACGTATCAGTCATCCGGCTCCATCGGGGATCGCCGCACCTGCACAGTCCAGGTGCCGCTTCTAGCCAGAGTAGAATGGCGCGGTTCGTATCCTCACGTACGGGGGGCGTCTCTGCAGGGTCTTTGCTGCACGGAGAGGTGATGTACTGATAATGGGGGCGACTCTTGGGGTTCCCGTTGTTCATCCCACCGGACAATGTTACAATCCGCCTCCATTCAGACATGGCGGCCGAGGCGCGGTATAAACTGCGGACGGATGCATCACAGTGCGAAAACGCTGCATTGTGCCATCTTTCAGACGCGGTTTTGTGCCATGTTTAACTGCGTCTCACCCACAAAGTTTGGATGCATCCTAGGGCTATGCCCACATGGGGCGGATTTTCCGTGCGGACCCTCCTTCATTTGCAGGAGCAGCAGAGGGGAGAGGATTTGTGACCCGCGGCGCCAACTGGGGTGCAGATTCCACCTCTTCAATTTAGGGGGGTGAATCTGCAATGAAATGGTTTTTCTGTCGCTTGTTCCCCGGCGTAGATTGTGGGGGTCCAGCCTAGTGGAGAGCATCCGAGGATTCATCTGTCTTCATTCTCTAGTGGCTGATAGCAGGGAACAATAGATTACATCCAAGGCCCTTTTACACGGCGACCAGCGGTGACACAGCGATTGTATATTGTTCGCCAGGCGCACATTTGCACTGAGCAATAATTGGGTAGTTCGTTGACTCGTCACGGCGCCGCTAGTCAGTCCTTGTGGCCGCTGCTCTCCAGTCAGCAGGTCGTTCCATGGCGTGCAGCAGGTGAACGATGATTTGTAGGTCTGCATGAATGATCTATCGCTGAGCGACCGATCCCCGCGTGTGTTTACACCTGTCAATTTACATATTAATCAGTGCCCTATAATCGGCCAATCTTAATTCTCCACTGGCTGATAGCAGGGAACAATAGCTTGCATCCACCTGTCCTACAATCAACCACTGGCTGATAGCTGGGAACAATAGCTTGCATCCACCTGTCCTACAATCAACCACTGGCTGATAGCTGGGAACAATAGCTTGCATCCACCTGTCCTACAATCAACCACTGGCTGATAGCTGGGAACAATAGCTTGCATCCACCTGTCCTACAATCAACCACTGGCTGATAGCAGGGAACAATAGCTTGCATCCACCTGTCCTACAATCAACCACTGGCTGATAGCAGGGAACAATAGCTTGCATTGACCTGTATGATTTGCCGCCGTGCCCCTTTAACCCCCCGTGTTGTGGCTATTTTGGGACGCTGGTTGCTTCGCCGCTGCTAGGAATTCCCTCGCCCGTCGGTGCCCACAGGATTCCTGCAGCGCTGCTGTGTGGCTGCGGGGAGCGCTCTCCCCTGAGTCATCTCAGAACCGGCATTCAGCCCTGAGAAGGAGGAGGAGGAGGAAGAAAAGCGTATTTGTGCGGGGATTAGTTCCTGTAAGAGTCTTAGAAGTGCATGTAGTGTGTGACAGGAGCGGATCATGTGCTCGGAGCGGGCAGCTGAGACTGGTTCTGTGCCGAGCCCTGTACACGCCAGGCAGCGCCTGTCCCAGGTCTGTATCTGATCCTATATATGCTGAAATGTAATGTTATGGATCCTCTGTGATCCCTGATGGTCTATATGGGCATCTCCTGTATAGACTGAGATGTTACATTGTATCCTATATATAATGTCATGGATCCTCTGTGATCCCTGCCGGTCTATAAGGGTCCCCCTATATATATGCTGAGATGTTATGTTATGTTGTGGATCCTCTGTGATCCCTGCCGGTCTATACGGGCATCTCCTGTATATACTGAGATGTTACATTGTATCCTATATATAATGTCATGGATCCTCTGTGATCCCTGATGGTCTATAAGGGTCCCCCTATATATATGCTGAGATGTAATGTTATGTTGTGGATCCTCTGTGATCCCTGCCGGTCTATATGGGCATCTCCTATATATAATGTCATGGATCCTCTGTGATCCCTGATGGTCTATAAGGCACCCCCCCCCCCCCCCGTATGTATGCTGAGATGTAATGTAATGGATCATCTGTGATCCCCGCCAGTCTATACGGGCACCATATATATATATATATATATATATATATAATTATAAAATATATACTGAAATGTTATATAATGTTATGGATCCTCTGTGATCCCAGATGGACTATAAGCCCCCCCCCCCCCATTTATATGCTGAGAAGTGATGTAATGTTATGGATAATCTGTGATCCCTGCCAGTCTATATGGGCACCCCCTATATATATATGCTGTGATATATAATGTTATGGATCCTCTGTGATCCCAGAATGTCTATATGGGCACCCCCTATATATGCTGAGATGTTACAATGCATCTGATATATGATGTTATGGATCCTCTGTGATCCCAGGTGGACTATAAGCCCCCCGATATATATGCTGAGAAGTGATGTAATGTTATGGATCATCTGTGATCCCCGCCAGTCTATATGGGCACCCCCTATATATATATGCTGTGATGTTATATAATGTTATGGATCCTCTGTGATCCCAGAATGTCTATATGGGCACCCCCATATATATGCTGAGATGTAATGTAATGTTATGGATCCTTTGTGATCCCTGCTGGTCTATATGGGTACCCCCTATATATGCTGAGATGTTACAGTGCATCTGATATATGATGTTATGGATCCTCTGTGATCCCTGATGGTCTATAAGGCGCCCCATCCCCCCTATATATATATGCTGAGATGTAATGTTATGGATCCTCTGTGATCCCAGAATGTCTATATGGGCACCCCCTATATATATGCTGAGATGTAATGTTATGGATCCTTTGTGATCCCTGCTGGTCTATATGGGCACCCCCTATGTATGCTGAGATGTTACATTGTATCTGATATGTTATGGATCCTCTGTGATACCCACCGGTCTATATAGGCAACCCCCTATATATGCTGAGATGTTGCATTGTATCCTATAATGTTATGGATCCTTTGTGATCCCCGTCGGTCTATATGGGCACCGCCTATGTATGCTGAGATGTTACAATGTATCTGATATATAATGTTATGGATCCTCTGTGATCCCTGCCGGTCTATATGGGCACCCCATATATATGCTGATATGCTATAATGTATCTGATATATGACATCGGATCCTATGTGATGCCCTGTCGGTCCCAGGTCTGTATACATGACTATATATAGAGATGTTACATTGTATCCTATATTTGATGACATAGGGTCCTCTGTTGGCACTGCCGGTCCCAGGTCTATATGGGTCCCCCTAAATATACTGAGATTTCACATTGTATCTGATATATAATGATATGGGATCCTCCGGGATCCCCGCCGGTCCCGGGTGTGTATGGAAGATTCTGTGTAGTGAGATGTTACATTGTATCCTATGTATGGTGACATGGAGTCCTCTGTGATCCCTGACGGTCCCAGGTCTATATGGGCACCCCCTATATATAGTGAGATGTTACATTGTATCCTATGTATGGTGACATGGAGTCCTCTGTGATCCCTGACGGTCCCAGGTCTATATGGGCACCCCCTATATATAGTGAGATGTTACATTGTATCCTATGTATGGTGACATGGAGTCCTCTGTGATCCCTGACGGTCCCAGGTCTATATGGGCACCCCCTATATATAGTGAGATGTTACATTGCATCTACTGGATATTGGCAGCTAGGTGTGCGTAGTATATAATATGCAGCATATACTGGCCTGGGAATGTCGAAAACCACAGAGGTTTAGTGGCGATGTGTAGAGTCACGTATAGCGGTTATAGCCTTTCTCCACCAATCACAGCAGCGGGTATATTAGTGTATCTTCCCTCACACACTCGTATATGACCACTAAACCTCTGTGGTCCCGTATACGCTGCACACTGGGGGGATTTGTTACTTTGTACCGAGGGATCTTGCTCTTTGTTGCAGGTCTCTGGTGTTTGTATAGGCGCTGTATACATGTAACCGCGGTGCAGCGAGGGGTCAGCGTGACTAATATGTTCGGCGCGGCGGACAGCGAGGGGTCGGCTGCGTGTTCGGCGCGGCGGACAGCGAGGGGTCGGCTGCGTGTTCGGCGCGGCGGACAGCGAGGGGTCGGCTGCGTGTTCGGCGCGGCGGACAGCGAGGGGTCGGCTGCGTGTTCGGCGCGGCGGACAGCGAGGGGTCGGCTGCGTGTTCGGCGCGGCGGACAGCGAGGGGTCGGCTGCGTGTTCGGCGCGGCGGACAGCGAGGGGTCGGCTGCGTGTTCGGCGCGGCGGACAGCGAGGGGTCGGCTGCGTGTTCGGCGCGGCGGACAGCGAGGGGTCGGCTGCGTGTTCGGCGCGGCGGACAGCGAGGGGTCGGCTGCGTGTTCGGCGCGGCGGACAGCGTGGGGTCGGCTGCGTGTTCGGCGCGGCGGACAGCGAGGGGTCGGCTGCGTGTTCGGCGCGGCGGACAGCGAGGGGTCGGCTGCGTGTTCGGCGCGGCGGACAGCGAGGGGTCGGCTGCGTGTTCGGCGCGGCGGACAGCGAGGGGTCGGCTGCGTGTTCGGCGCGGCGGACAGCGAGGGGTCGGCTGCGTGTTCGGCGCGGCGGACAGCGAGGGGTCGGCTGCGTGTTCGGCGCGGCGGACAGCGAGGGGTCGGCTGCGTGTTCGGCGCGGCGGACAGCGAGGGGTCGGCTGCGTGTTCGGCGCGGCGGACAGCGAGGGGTCGGCTGCGTGTTCGGCGCGGCGGACAGCGAGGGGTCGGCTGCGTGTTCGGCGCGGTATTGGGCAGGTATTCAGCAGCGCCTGGTCTCCTCCAGACAGAACGCCTAGAATTTAGGCCAAAAAGTTCCATCTTGGCTTCATCAGAGCAGAGAATCTTGTTTCTCGCTGTCTGAGAGCCTTTAGATGCTTTTTGGTAACTCCCGGGGGCTTCCATGTATCTTACTGAGGAGGCTTCTTTCTGGCCGCTCTGCCATAAAGCCCAGATTGGAGGAGGCTGCAGTGATGGTTGACCTTCTGGAAGTGTCTCTCATCTGCCCACAGGATCTTTGGAGCTCAGCCAGAGTTATTGTTGGGCTCTTGGCCTCCTCTCTTACGGAGGTCCTTCTCCTCCTTAGTTTGGTCGGCGGCTCTAGGAAGAGTCCGGGTTGTTCTTCCGTGTAAGCGTTCTGGGGGCCGCTGGGCTCTTGGTCACCTATCTTGCGAAGGTCCTTCTCCTCCTTAGTTTGGTGGGTTGGCGGCTCTAGGAAGAGTCCGGGTTGTTGTTCCATGTAAGCGTTCTGGGGGCCGGCTTGCCTCTTGGTCACCTCTCTTGCGAAGGTCCTTCTCCTCCTTAGTTTGGTGGGTCGGCGGCTCTAGGAGGAGTCCAGGTTGTTTTTCCATGTAAGCGTTCTGTGGGCCGCTGGGCTCTTGGTCACCTCTCTTACAAAGGTACTTCTCCTCCTTAGTTTGGTCGGCGGCTCTAGGAAGAGTCTGGGTCGTTCTTCCGTGTAAGCGTTCTGGGGGCCCCTGGGCTCTCGAGGACTTTCAGGGCTTTTTGTAGCTTCTCCAACTTCTTCACAAGACCCTAAAGACCACTTGTGATTGTTGAGCAGGAAGGATATTGGTGCGTTGGCATTTTAAAGGAATTTTCCACTTTGCTGGATACATTTGTTGCACAAGCCATTTCTTAAAGGGGGTCCATTTCTAGTAGATACCGCTTGGTCATGAAATCAGACGTTCCGGCAATGAGTAACACAAGGTCTGCAGATGGCCCCCGCGGTGATGGTCACATGATGCATCACATGACTGCCGCGTCCATCTCTTTCCCTGCTTGTGCAAGTATTTAGCCCTCCTGTACTGAGCAGTCTGAGCGATCCGTAGTGCATTAGAACGCGCCTGGCCCTTTAACCGCATCCGAGACCCCCAGAGGGGCCGTCAGGTTGGTGTCCGGGAAATGTGACAGAAGAGCGGCCACTTTGTCAGATTGACCCTAGATGAGGATCTGACCGTGAAGTATGAAGTCCTACTTCCGTATGAGTTGGGGGTCATCCCTCCCGACTCTTCAGGTCGGACCGCCGGCGGACAGATGAGCGCTCAGCGGGGGCTTCCTTCATAAGAGACAGGATATTGGCCATTACAAGGCGGTGTGCGGCCCCCTGAGGCTCCATCCCCGGGGGCCACGTGTACATCTCTCTGGTGACTGGCAGGTAGCCTCGGACCTCGTACAGTAACCGCGGCGGCGCCTGAAGCTGCGCATCTGAGCGCCGCTGGTCGCCCGCAGACGGGCGCAGCTCTTGGTTCTCTTCCCGTTCTTTAGATTTGATGCGATGAAAGCAGAAAAGTCGCCGCGGTGGATTTGGCTTTTATACAGGATGTAACCTGAAGGAATCTGTCCCGGAGCAAAGCTGCCACGAGTGTTACATAGGACTGCAGGTCACATCTACATTATCTGTCCTCAGCGAGGTATCGCTGTTAGCTGTGGTGTTACATAGGACTGCAGGTCACATCTACATTATCTGTCCTCAGCGAGGTATCGCTGTTAGCTGTGGTGTTACATAGGACTGCAGGTTACATCTACATTATCTGTCCTCAGCGAGGTATCACTGTTAGCTGTGGTGTTACATAGGACTGCAGGTCACATCTACATTATCTGTCCTCAGCGAGGTATCGCTGTTAGCTGTGGTGTTACATAGGACTGCAGGTCACATCTACATTATCTGTCCTCAGCGAGGTATCGCTGTTAGCTGTGGTGTTACATAGGACTGCAGGTCACATCTACATTATCTGTCCTCAGCGAGGTATCGCTGTTAGCTGTGGTGTTACATAGGACTGCAGGTCACATCTACATTATCTGTCCTCAGCGAGGTATCGCTGTTAGCTGTGGTGTTACATAAGACTGCAGGTCACATCTACATTATCTGTCCTCAGCAAGGTATCGCTCTTAGCTGTGGTGTTACATAGGACTGCAGGTCACATCTACATTATCTATGCTGTAACATAGGACTGCTGGTCACATCTACTACATTATCTGTCCTCAGCGAGGTATCACTTTAAGCTGTGCTGTAACATAGGACTGCTGGTCACATCTACTACATTATCTGTACTCAGCGAGGTATCACTGTTAGCTGTGGTGTTACATAGGACTGCAGGTCACATCTACATTATCTGTCCTCAGCGAGGTATCACTGTTGGCTGTGGTGTTACATAGGACTGCAGGTCACATCTACATTATCTGTCCTCAGCGAGGTATCACTGTTAGCTGTGGTGTTACATAGGACTGCTTGTCGCATCTACTACATTATCTCTGCCCAACGAGGTATCACTGTTAGCTGTGGTGTTACATAGGACTGCAGGTCACATCTACTACATTATCTCTGCCCAACGAGCTATCGCTGTGGTATCTGTAGTGTTGCGTAGGACTGCATGTTTGCCCACCCTTGCAATGCCGCTGTCGTGTCTCCTCGCCTCCCACAAGCGGAGCTGACTAATCGGTCACACAAACCCCTGGGTGCTGCGTAACCGTCCCGGGATCACTCGGTGGTCCTTGTATAGGAATAGCCCGCCACGAGGACCGCTTGTTTGCAGAATGTCGTCCCCTCGGTGTCCTCGTATTGTCAGTCATTTGCTAAGCATGTGCTTTGTGCGTCTCGCCCCGAGGCCTCCGTGTGATCGATACACGGCTAAATATAGAGGCGCTGATCGCACGGCGTGACGGAGGCCGCTGCAGGCCTGAGCCGCTCCGGAGAGCGGGATTAGCGCCGGCGGTATACGGTGACTTTGAGGACCTTTCATCAGATTGTCACAAAATACTGGACTTTTGGCCACAAGGGGCGCAGCGCTCTATGGGGCGCAGCGCTCTATGGGGCGCAGCGCTCTATGGGGCGCAGCGCTCTATGGGGCGCAGCGCTCTATGGGGCGCAGCGCTCTATGGGGCGCAGCGCTCTATGGGGCGCAGCGCTCTATGGGGCGCAGCGCTCTATGGGGCGCAGCGCTCTATGGGGCGCAGCGCTCTATGGGGCGCAGCGCTCTATGGGGCGCAGCGCTCTATGGGGCGCAGCGCTCTATGCGGCGCAGCCTTCAGCTCACCTGCCGCCCCAATGGCTTTTCAATCCCGTAGCTTTTAACCCCTTAATGACAGCCAATACGCTTTAATACTGGCCTCACTAAGGGGCTTCAAACCTGCACAGCATCTCGGCTGACTGACAGCCCGGCTCCTGCTCTAACTGCCAGGGGTAGAGAATCCTCAGATGCTGGCTGTTTAACCCCTTACATGCTGCAATCAATAGCAACTGCAGCCTGTGAGCAGATGGCAGGAGGAGGGGGCTCCTGTCACCGATGGGCATCCCACAGTGCGACTATATGGAATGAGTGGGCTCCAAAGGCCTCCATGTCTGCCATGTAACAGCCTATTACACCCCACCTCCGGCAGGGTCTAATAGGCTGCAGCCATAGGCTTAGTAGAATGCACTACATAAGTAATGCAGTGTACTATCCTTGTGATCAAACCATCACGTCTTTGAGTCCCTTCAGGGACTAACAAATGGCATCAAAGTTCAGGGAAATTTAATTTAAAAGTGAAACAAAGTCCCGTTAAATGAGACGCATTTTCTTCACAAAACCCTTTTTTTAAATAGAAAAGTTACCAAAACAATTTAAAAAAAAACAAAAGCCGCCCCTAATGTGTGACCGCGTGCAGAGCGCCCCGGACTGCGATTAGTTTGGGGGGTTTGCATGGTGAACGCCGTAAAAATAATTTGAGAAAACGATTGCCAGATTTCACGTGCTGCAAACGGTCGCCATAAAAACAAGCCCCGCAGAGCGCCGCCGCCGGGCAGACGTAAATGTTCTGCGTCCTGGAATGCCTTAGCGCAGCAGTTCGGCTGGTAAATGCCTACATTTCGGACAGGGCGCAGTCACGCGCAATTTATATCGCTGTCAGTGATGCCAAATTTGCGCGCCGCTGGCAACCAAAAATCCACCAGTTTGGGACTTGTTTTTGAACTGTAAGGGTTGCATCAGGTGGCGACACGACTGCATGAGAGTCATTAGATGCAGCGGCGGAGGCCTGTCCGCTTGTAAGAAGGCTCCTTTCCAGTAAGTGGCGCTGCAAAGGTATCGCACCGTTCACATACCCAATTACCAGACGAGGGTCCTAGAAGTCTTCTCTCACCTACTTCAAGCTCCCTGCAGTCTTCATGTCATGTGACCAAACACACTACATGCGCCTTCAGTTCCATTTACACGCAAAGATGATCGCTCAAAATTCATCAGAAACGGACAGTTCTGAGCGATCGTTAGGTCCTAATAGGTTATTCAGCCCACTAGTAGCTAACGAGCTTCACTTGGACGTATTTAGAGAACATCGGGTGGCCTGTTCTCTAAATACATCACTTTTGTTCTTATCAGGGGCGATGGCTTTTATGCTGAGCTGAACTCGGCGATAAACGAAGAGCGCACGATGGGCGCACGTTTACACGCAACGGCTATGGCTCAAAAGCCATCGTAAATCAGCCTTTAGTCGTACATACCAACGCCGCAGACACTAATATGGAGGTGATCGACTACTTTATCACTAGGATAGCCCCCATTATACTGGGAAGACCTATTTTAGGGCGTGGCTATAGGGGTTCACGTATTACATCAGTACTGTACCGCCATAGAGTGCCATGGAGATTGTCGCTTTCAGTTTCAACTGTGCCCAAAAGAGCTTGAAAAGGGTCTTGTTACACCTGAAACCTCGCTGTGATACAGAAGTGGATACATACGAAGGGGGACCCAAAAGAAACGGGACTCTTCTACCGGTGGGCGGGGTGTTACTACTACCGGCTTCTGTTGCTAGGTGAATGTATGCAGAACCCTTCTGCGGCGGTACGCCAGCCATCGGCAAGGTTGCGTTCGGCTCCGGTTTTCTCCAGTAACGTGCCGCTGTGAGATTTCGTTTCCTTTTCTACTGTTCAAAGGTCTTGGGGGGGGAAAAAATTGCCCAGAACGAGATCAGGTGACTACGGAGGGTGACACAAGGGGGTCATGCTGCCTAATATTCCTTACCACTCAGCGCTGTGCGACCATGCACCTGGAATACCACTTTAACTTGACTTTCTGTATTGACCACTAGATGTCAGTATAACAAACATGCTCTTATTTTGCATCTCACTTTCCAGGCTGCTGTAAAGTTTTCCCACTAGTTACAATGATGCGTCCCTAACGTATGTTTTCTCTTCTCTCCTGCAGTTCTGACGTCGGAGATATATGGAGCTGCTGAAAAACACCTTTGAATACTGTCACGCCCAACACCATCTCTCCGCATGAATTGCACACTTTGCCCGTCGCTCCGGAGCCGGCTCGCGGTCAGCGCACACCATTAGACGCCTCTGTGTGCACATCTCCTCCAGCAAGAGACTCTTGTGTCCACGGAGCCCTGTTCTCCTGTCGCAGTCCGTCCCGGCTGGAAAATTCACAGTTTATCCAGATGGGGTAACGTGATTGGTCCAATAGGATCATCGGTTTAACCTCTGAGCTGCCAGGACTCTTCACAAGGAGATTTTTTTTCTACTATATGGAAGGAAAAGTCTTGCAACTTTAAGTGTTAAGAACATTTGGAAGTTTCTGTCCGCGTCCTTTTGGATACCGACCCGCTGCCGTACAGCCTCCCGACCCCTTTACTGGTTTGGGTTTTTTACATATTTTGCACAATATTTGTGTTGAGTTTTTTGTACGTTTTTATCTTTGTATCTCGTGAGCGTCTCGCCATGGCTCGGATTAATCGCCCAGCTCCAGTCGAAGTCTGCTATAAAAACATGCGCTTCCTGATCACCCACAACCCAACAAACGCTACGATGAACACCTTCATAGAGGTGAGTGGAGACCGGAGGCCGCACCTTGTTGTATAGCAGGCTGTGGTGTCGTGTGTGGTGGATGGGGTGGACTACAGGGAAACGCCTTTAATTCGGCATCAATGAGGCCGATGAGTGAATGGTTTACGTATCTGACTCCACCAACAGAAAAGTGAGTGCAGCTCTGGAGTATAATACAGGATGTAACTTAGGATCAGTACAGGATAAGTAATGTATGTACACAGTGACTCCACCAGCAGAATAGTGAGTGCAGCTCTGGAGCATAATACAGGATATAACTCAGGATCAGTACAGGATAAGTAATGTATGTACACAGTGACTCCACCAGCAGAATAGTGAGTGCAGCTCTGGAGTATAATACAGGATGTAACTGAGGAGCAGTACAGGATAAGTAATGTATGTACACAGTGACCCCACCAGCAGAATAGTGAGTACAGCTCTGAGGTATAATACAGGATGTAACTCAGGATCAGTATAGGATAAGTAATGTATGTACACAGTGACTCCACCAGCAGAATAGTGAGTGCAGCTCTGGAGTATAATACTGGATGTAACTCCGGATCAGTACAGGATAAGTAATGTATGTATACAGTGACCCCACCAGCAGAATAGTGAGTGCAGCTCTGGGGTATAATACAGGATGTAGCTCAGGATCAGTACAGGATAAGTAATGTATGTACACAGTGACCCCACCAGCAGAATAGTGAGTGCAGCTCTGGAATATAATACAGGATATAACTCAGGAGCAGTACAGGATAAGTAATGTATGTACACAGTGACTCCACCAGCAGAATAGTGAGTGCTGCTCTGGAGTATAATACAGGATGTAGCTCAGGATCAGTACAGGATAAGTAATGTATGTACACAGTGACTCCACCAGCAGAATAGTGAGTGCAGCTCTGGAGTATAATACAGGATGTAACTCAGGATCAGTACAGGATAAGTAATATATGTACACAGTGACTCCACCAGCAGAATAGTGAGTGCAGCTCTGGAGTATAATACAGGATGTAACTCAGGATCAGTACAGGATAAGTAATGTATGTACACAGTGACTCCAGCAGCAGAATAGTGAGTGCAGCTCTGGGGTATAATACAGGATGTAACTCAGGATCAGTACAGGATAATAATGTATGTACACAGTGATTCTCTGGAGCTATATCAGGCTTATGCTCCAGTCACATCCTGAGCTGCGTTCTGAATTTGATTAGTTACCTCTGTCTTGTGCATCACTGCTGCCCTTGCTGGTTTGGGGACTGGGGGGCGCCCCTGTGGTACGAGCTTTCCTCAGTACTCTAAAACAGAACGTGCTACAGTATGTCTCCAGGCTGCAGATGTATTTATAGGCTCCCAGCTGAGCTGTTAGATTCTGTGCTGACCGCCAGACCATTATGTAGCAGCCAGCGGGTTTTAGAATGCAGCTCTGGCTGTGACTGGAGTGTAAGGCTTCTACATAGGTAGGTAAATGCTGTGAGATTCCTAGTAGCGGAGGTAAGCGCGGTCCTGCGAGCGCTATTGTTTACCGCGCTGCTCCAAGCACTTGTCGCCATGTGTACGGCCGGGGACTTGGCAGCGGGCAGCGTTGTGCTATTTTTGGTGAACCTGCGTAAACCGCCATCATGTGAAATCCCCGAGCAGCAGTCACCAGCGGTGGACGCCGGCCAAGCGCCGCGCTCCTCTTTATTGGATGTTTGGGAACCTAAACTGATGAGGACTAAAAATAACCTGGATTTGGAGAGCGCAAGGAGAGCCGGAGTCATCCGACCGTGGCGGGACGTTGGGCAATCAATCGGTCATATTAACCCTGCGCAGCCCAGCGCACGGACAAAGGAAACCCAACAGCAGACGGGCCGCTCGAGGTCCAGCGCAGAGGCCGTCTGATTTCCCAATTATCATTATAAGTCGGGGGCACCATTAGTGTTCGTCATGTGGCGGTTCCCGTGGTGGAGTGACAACTTGAATTTCTTCCCCACGGGGGGCTTGAACCATTCATCCTGTGATCGCTTGTAGTGGAGCGGACTTGGCTCCCGCAGAATGTTTGTGCGGTCGGTGGTCCTGAACTGGTTGCCCCTCGTTCACACGGTGACATTATACAAGCGTTATGTGCCCCAATCCGCACCGCTTTAGCATTCTATTGGAAATCCGCGCCATAGTTCATGCTGTCCGTTCTGAGCGCAGTTTTTTTTACGCAAAATCCACATCCGGTTCCTTCGGGTGGATTCGCCTTAGAGCTCGCGGCCGAACGCCAAAGCTTCCTTCGCAGTGCTGCCGCAGATTAAGCGGTCTGCACCATGTTGGTAAAGTTCAGCGCGGCTCTTGCAGTCCGAAGCGCGGGAGACGGAGCTGCCGTTAGTTTTGTACAAGTGCAGAACCGCGGGAGGTGCTGTGTACGCGGCGGCGACACCCCGGGCTTCTGCTTCCTCTCCAGCGGTTCCTGAAGTTCTGCCGCTTTCTGTGTTCTTACATTGTGAGAGATGGAAACAATGTATCAAGATCTCTGCAGCCGCCGCGGCGGAGACTTGTGCAGACCTGTGATTTGCTACAATTGTATCTACCATCCAGTCCTCTCCGTGCGTTCGGCCGTTATCACACGGGCAGATGTGCTCTCCGTATGAAGCATGTAATCCGGTCAGAATAAACCGCATCGCCGGGCGTTGGGGGATTCGGACGTGGTTTTCATGTGTGTATTTTAAGCGTGTAAAACCTCGCAGCGTCTCCGATTTGCTCCGTGTCGCCATCATAGTCTGCGGGATATCGTATAGATGCGGTGAACACACGCGATGCATGATAGTCGCAGAAGAAGGCAGAGAAATGAATGAGACCACCTTGAGGGGTTTGTTTTTGCGCAATGGGCGATGCGTTCCGAGGGATCGCCCAAACACAGACCTGTGGACAACAATCGCTCATGTATGTGACCCCATTAACAAGAGTGGGTTCATATTTGTGCGTCTCGCCCGTGTGTTGGCGCCTTCGCGGATCCTGCTCTTACAGAGCTGAGTGTTTCCGTTTTTAGCGGCTCGATGAAACCGATCCGATTATATAAAGCGCTTTCTCCTGACTTCTGTTTCAGCATTTCGACGCATCCGTTTTGGTCTGCGTTGTCTCCTCCCCTCGGCGCGCTCAGAAATGGAACCGGTACGAAAATGGGTGAGCAGAACGCTTTCCGTTATTTTCCCTCTATTGTTGGCTAGAAAAAATTTTCCCTTTTTGTCGTTTTTTTTTTTTTAAACTGGAAACAAAATGGCGTCAGTCTGCACTTGTGTTCCGCTGTAAAACGGGACGGAAACGCCGGCGTGAAACAGCCCTCATGTCTGCGCTAGTGTGTCTGTATATAATCACTGACAGCAAGCAGAGGTTGTGAAAATGATGAATTCAAACTCTAGATCTACTAGAAAGTTGCCGAATGTTTCTTTAGCTCCATCCTCCTGAAGCGGCCCCTTTACACGGCTATTACCCCTTTACACGGCGATTACCCCTGGAAGGAGGACGACCATCCCGCCGGCGCACACAACGACAAATCGCTCACTTGTCGGAGTGTCTTGGCGTTACGGAGAACCAAGCGACAACTGCCTGTTTACACGGCCGATAATCTAGGGACTGCCTGTTGGCAGTGAATGGAGACGGGAGGCCGGAGGAGACTCGGTGTGCTGCACCTCCGATCCCTGACTACCGGCACAGGAGAGAGAGTCTGCAGGGCACTTACTGCAGGGGTACCACAAGACCCCTTATGGAGGGAGCGTATATACCAGCCCCTCCCCCCGTGTCTTCAGGATGCCAACAGGATGGCTCAGTCACTGCGCTGCCAGGCGGTATCGGTGATTTGCATATGTAGTTTTTGTTTTTTGTACATGCAAATATTGCGCGCCCGTCCTGTCCTTCCCTGCGCAGTAGATGGATCGCAGCCCGTGTGACGGCGCCGCAGTCGTTTCCTCCAGTCTGCCATTAGTCTTGTAACTTCAGAGAACCGTGAATCCAAATTTATAGTTTGAACACGTGATGGAGCTGACTCCGGTCCGATCCCGTCACACGCGGCGTGCAGGACTACCGCTAGCATTCGTCTGCTCATACGGGAAGCTCACACCCGCCACTATAGCTTCACAGCGTATTACGCGTGCGTTGCACGGACGTCGTAGGCGGCGTATGCAGTCAGTGGGCAGTGACTGATCCCTGCTCACCGGCGTGTAGACGCTGCGTATCGATACGCAGTAGAAACGAATGGCAGTGCGCTCTGTCTCTGAGCCCTATATACTGGTATACGCTGGCAGTACACGATGCATCACATACGGCCGGCGTTCTCAGACACATCCTGCTCTGAAACAAAGATAAGTCCCGCTGCACAGGACCGCGTGCCTGGGATTCGCCGTCAGGCGCAGTGCACACGCAGCCATATGCGGTCTTTGCTGGCAGCGCCTGGCTGCAAAATGGGTAAAACGCTGCTGGGAGACTAACGGGGGTGAGGGCTTGCTCACAAGAGCTTACGATCTACGAGGACATCGGAGTGCACGTTCTGTACAATGGTCAGCCGTCTTGTATGTAAACACCATATGTACATCTTATGGGGTGTGGGGGATATCGTGCGATGTTTTGAGGAGGAGTATAAAGAGACCTAGAACAAGCACTGCATCGGCCTCCCTGAAGAAATGTGTTTTTAAGGGAATTTAAAACTGCGGACGTTGGAGATGAAGCCGATCGTCTGGGTATCGCAGGCCGGAGAGCTGGTGCAGCTCCAGAGAAGTCTTGGGGACGGGAGGGAAAGGTTAGGGTTCAAGGGTAACTTGGGGTCTTTCTAGACACGACCGCTGCCCCAGCATTTATGTGCCTATACACAAGAGGGATATGTTCAGGGAATGAAGGCGACGGGCGCCGGAGATCCCCTTCCCTGTTGGGGATTTACTAAGGTGCATATGACAAAGTCAAGCAAGCGCAGAATGGCTGAACCAATAGGATGTGCGCCAGGGAAGGGTATTCCGTCTCGGGACCTAATGAGCATCATATAGGCGTCTATAGAGTGCATGTTAGAAGGTATAGAACAATCATGTCCTGTGAAGGGCAGATACAGAAAGATGCATGGGATCAAAGATGATTTTGGGGAAGGGGGAGGGGGGGTTCACCCCCTGGGGGGGGGGGGTTACCCCCTATCAACAGCCTACAGAATAATGTCCTGTATTATACTCCAGAGCTGTGCTCCCTATTCTGCTGGTGGAGTCACTGTGTACATACATTACTTATCCTGTACTGATACTGAGTTACATCCTGTATTATACTCCAGAGCTGCACTCACTATTCTGCTGGTGGAGTCACTGTGTACATGCATTACTTATCCTGTACTGATCCTGAGTTACATCCTGTATTATACTCCAGAGCTGCACTCACTATTCTGCAGGTGAAGTCACTGTGTACATACATTACTTATCCTGTACTGCTCCTGTTACATCCTGTATTATACTCCAGAGCTGCACTCACTATTCTGCTGGTGGAATCACTGTGTACATGCATTATTTATCCTGTACTGATCCTGAGTTATATCATGTATAATACTCCAGAGCTGCACTCACTATTCTGCTGGTGGAGTCACTGTGTACATACATTACTTATCCTGTACTGATCCTGAGTTACATCCAGTATTATACTCCAGAGCTGCGGTCACTATTCTGCTGGTGGAGTCACTGTGTACATACATTACTTATCCTGTACTGATCCTGAGTTACATCTGGTATTATACTCCAGAGCTGCACTCACTATTCTGCTGGGGAAGTCACTGTGTACATACATTATTTATCCTGTACTGCTCCTGAGATACATCCAGTATTATACTCCAGAGCTGCACTCACTATTCTGCTGGTGGAGTCACTGTGTACATACATTACTTATCCTGTACTGATCCTGAGTTACATCCTGTATTATACCCCAGAGCTGCACTCACTATTCTGCTGCTGGAGTCACTGTGTACATACATTACTTATCCTGTACTGATGCTGAGTTACATCCTGTATTATACTCCAGAGCTGCACTCACTATTCTGCTGGTGAATGTTGTGGGACTTGTGCTGATAGCTATAATGTTCTGGATAGTAAATATAATGGGACCCGTCAGCCGCTTCCTCTGTGCTGCATGTAGGGGGCGGCGGAGCACCCGGATTACTTCATGACAGTCTTTACCCTCGCTGACACGGAGTCTCAATGTCCTTATACAAGATGTTAGAAGGCGCCTGGACCCTTAAATGTCATTATTTACATGCAGTCCTATGTAACACTCCACATAAAACATCATGGAGCTGCATGACCGGCTCGGCTCTGCTACATCTGTATCAGCTTGTAATAGAAGGAATGTGCTATGGGTGGTTTTAGGTACCGAGTGCCGATCGGCGCCTGCGAGGAGTCCGTGCAGAGAATGTTCCTGCCGCCTCCTTTCTTCTCACCCTCTTTCTGCGTTCCTCCTAGGATCTGAAGAAGTACGGCGCCACCACGGTGGTGAGAGTGTGCGAAGTGACCTACGACAAGACCCCTCTGGAGAAAGATGGAATCACTGTCATGGTAAGAGCATCCTATGTCTTAAAGGGACAGTAACCTTAAAATCAGATAGGCACATGCTTTCTGCACTGGAGATGTAGGACATAAACTCAAGTACCAACTGAGCGGTGGAGGATGTCCAAGGAACGCGGGAAACTCCTTGTTTGTTTTTTGTTTACTTTTTTGTTGTATACATTTTATTTTTTTTTATACTTTTTATTTTATCTCTTCTTTATATTTTATGCATCTGTTTTTTTATAATTTTTTTTTCCTTTTTTTTTTTTTTTTTTTTTTTAACCTAGAAATATTAGGTTTTCCCCCTTTTTAGGCCTCGTGCTCGTGTTTTTTTTTTTCACTGCGTCTTATCTGTGCGATGCACAGCCACGTGATACGCGGTGAATGGCGTTCATAAGTCACACTGCGCACAAGCACCAGTATTTCTGTACTTTCTAGCGGTTGTATCAGAGCTCAGATAACTTGTTCTTAGAGTCCTGAAGGACATCGCCGTGCAGATATACCGCTCTCCCTCAGTGTCTCTCCCTCACGTCTGCTCCTCTACTGGCTCGTTAGTCTCATCATTTCTGCAATATAATTACAATAAACATGTAAATAGCTCTTCTAGCTTCTTTGCAATCCACTGTTTGTCGTTGGGTACAGAGCTTCTGTAGTACCAAGGACACGTTGACCTTTTCCTTAGCAACAGAGGCCATCTTCATAGACTGATACCCTTCACTCAGAGGCTGCAGGCTGACAGATCTGCAGACACTGTGATCATGATCTCCACAATCTCTGCCTCTACTCGTGGGGGTGAGAACACATTATATTGGGCTCACTTACCTTTTGTCCAGAATGCCTGAATTTTCATGGGAAAGCAGAGGGGTGGGCATTCAGGTACTGCCCCCCCCCCCCCTGCGGATTGGACCACAGACTGCAGTACGAGACAGGGCAAGGAAGTGCAGGACAGTGAACTTCTGGCAGAATGCTAGGCTTGCTACCCTCCCCCTTCATGAAAGTGAATAGCAAACAGAAGAAAATGTGGGAGACCGTCTGAAAATCAGAACTTAGACGTGAAACCGCGTTCAAAAAGCAGCGAGTGAGAGTGAGGAGAACTTGTAGAAATCTTGCTAAAAGTCATTACGCTTTAAGTTATATAATTGTAGCAAGAAATGGCGCCATTAATACACGTATGAACTGCTCTGGTGTCTGTATATATTGTTTCTGGGTGACAGAGGGGGCGCCATAGCCAAGCTCCAAGTGTGACCCACGTACACTGCTGATCTTTGCCATCCAGGTCAGAAGCCTTTACTCCTTCATTCCCTTCACCCTCGTGCCCATTCCCAACGCCACAATACTGCTCCGAACAACTTCTTGCCAGCTAGTAGGAAAGAGCGCTGGGCCCCTGACTCCAAGGGCCCCATAGCAATTGCTTGGGCTTTGCTCTCAAGGTTTGTCACAGTTTGGCATTAACAGTTCACCCCCACCCCCATTCCCATATCTATTCCTCGGTAGATTAGCCTTTCAGGGCCCTAGAAAAGCTGGGTGCCTGTGCCAACTAGCGCTGGGATGAAGGACAGAGACTGATGTCCTTGTGCCGGTTTATTAAGTTAGAGCAGCTGAATCCACCAGTACCATGCTCCGCAGGAATTCCTGGATGGCATACTTGGCAGTGCCAGCCTGTGTGCTGATGGGCGATTTTCCAGTCTGTTGCCTCTCAGAGTTCCAGGCGGAGTGGAGCGGGCGCTCTGTGAGCCTTTGTTGGTTTTTCGCCGTCGCTCGTTAATCCTCCAGATCTTCTCTTTACCGACAAACTGTCCCAGAACATCAAATATTCCGATGAAGCCCAAAAAAACCTCATCGGGCGAAAAGAAAACCCGTTTGTGCGTCTGACGAGGCGGCTGTCAGCTCTGCATAAGATGGCTTATCTCCTCCTCAGCCGCTCGTGTTTACAGCGTGCTATAAATAGCCGACCGTGCCGCGGCGCCTGATATCCCGGCTATATTTGTCGTGCTAATGAGAGCGCTGCACAGTGGGGGCCATTATACTGGGTGCACCCAGCCTGCAGGCGCTAGTACACAAGGAGGGTGCAGAGGCCTGGGGGCTGTCAGCAAGGCTCTGCATGGGACCCGTGAGGGGGACGCTTCTGTACATACGTGTGCGTGTAGATGGATGGATTATCCACATGAACAAATGTAAAGGCTGACCTGTAATCCAGGAGAGTCCGCATGTTTCATAGTACACGGAACGGCCCCTTTATTAGACCCCCGTCGCTCTCACGATTGGCGCTTCCCTGTATGGTAATTACCACCGTGACACCGGAGCATAAAATCACAAAAAAAAACAAGTTTCCCGTGGTTCAGTTACAGCGTGAAATAAGATGGGGAAATCCAGCGATTGGAGCGACTTCCAACGAGGCCGGACATCGGTGCTGGACTAGCCGGGGCTTCACTGCCAATCGCGGGGGGGTTTCTCATGTAACGGTGTGGAGGGTATACTGAGAATGGCGCGATCAAGGAAAACATCCAGTGAAAGGGGCTCTGTGGATTGGATCAACTTGTCACTGAAAGGGGTCGGAGGAGGATGTCCGGAATCGTTCTGAAAGGGGTCGGAGGAGGATGTCCGGAATCTTTCTGACCAACAGGCTGCATAGTCAGCTGAATACAACGATGGAGCTCTAACTAACGTGTCCGAACGCACAACTCACCGTTACTTAACACAGATGGCTAGAACAGCAGATGACTAGTTTCAGCGTCCTTGAGAAACAGAAAGGCGAGACTCCAGCGGGCAAGAGAGTGCAATTGTATCACTGAGCAGCGGAGAAATCTCCTGGTCAGATGGATCCAGATTTCTGATGCCGCGTGCCGATGGGAGGTCAGAATTTGGCACAAGCAGCATGAATCGCTGACCCCTTCCTGTCAGCTGGTCAGAACATGTCAGCATCGCCATCTAATCTGCGGCAACTAGAAGAAGCTTCCTGTCCGCAGGGGCCGATATTCCTGCAGAACATTCTCATCACTGAGTGGAATCTACACCACGATGATCTGCTGCGGATCTGAAGGCCACGAGAGGTCAAACGCTCCTAGACGGGGCTGATAAAGGGGCGGTCCGGGTATGCGGGTAGAATTGCAGTAATGTTTCTTTCAGCTTTCGCCTCCTCCCTGCGCCGTGTCTCGCTGCGCCGGCTGCGCCGTGTCTCGCTGCTTCCGCATACATTTGTGCTGCACTATAAATGCTAACTTCAGGGCCACGTGCAGAATCCAAAGTTCCTTTTGCTGTTCTGTAGAACTCTGCTTCTGACATTTGCGCCGGTTCGGTTGGCTCAATTTAACCCGTAATCTCCGCATCGGCCGGACGTCTCATTTCGCTTCTAAATCTCCAATGCAAACAAGAAAAATACATTTTCTCGTGAGCCACTTATTTTCCCCTCTTGGACCCCAGCTGTCATTGGGTGGTTTGGTATTGCAGCTTAGTAGTATTGACGTGAATGGGGCTCAGCTGCAGTACCACACACAACCCATGAACAACTGTGGCGCTGTCTTTGCAAGACTCTTCTAATCCCTCACACCCCTTTCAGCTTTGCTCACCCCTTTGAGGTGCACCCATCGATGATGGCTTTTTATCGGCAGTCTTAACCAGATGTGCTCTATCGGGAGATTGGCCTTATCAGAAATCATATATTTAAAGTGACAGTACTCCGATAAATTAGAGGGAGGTGGGGGGGGGGGGGGGGGGGTCTAGTCCAAGAGGCTCTTTTTGCTTGACATGTAGGCTGTAGAAGACCTCGCCAGCGGCTCTTGTCCATGTAATTGTGGGGCTAGTTCCACTGCCACTTTTCTCCTCTCCTGGAGAACTCCCTTAAAGGGATCTTACGGGACATTAAAAAAAATCCTCTTCTATTCCGGCAGCTCCCCCGTCCAGCGCTGCAGCCCCAGTGCCTGCCGCATGAAACCTGTAAGAAGCTGCTGGCGGTCACGTGCCGTAAGTTGTGCCCGAGACCCTTCAGCCACTCACAGGCCTCATTGGTGATTCTTCTACGGCTGGTAAAGCCTGTGAGTGACTACCGAGCGATCACATGCACAATGTATGTCACATGACCGCCCACCACTTCTTCCGGGTTCTTCAGTGCTGGACAGCGAGCCGCCAGAAAAGGGGGGTTAAATTTTTCTTCCTCCTAAACGTTTTTTGTGAGAAACCCATCTTAAAATGTAAGGAGCCCCACAATCACACGGACAGGAGCCGCTGTGGACTCGGCTCATATTAACGAACAGAGCAGTGTCATAGGGCAACTAGCGCGCTCCTGCTCTAGGCGGGGCAGCGTGCGTCAGAGGCGGGGCTCCATCTAGCTGACATACCTAGCAATCGCACATCTGCTAGATGCAAAGAGTTTTTCTTTTAAGTCACGCAGTGCGGCAATGGAAATGGAAACAAGGCTGAAAAATCTACAAAACCCTAAACGCGTTGGTGCCCATTGTGTTCGTCATCTGGATCCTCTTTCCAGTTTACTGGCTTTCTATAAATGTTCAGAGCCGCCGCCTCCTAGAATACTGCGCTAAATTTGAAGACATGGATGGGGATGCAGTCGGTTTTTTGCTTTCTGAGACTGCATGCTGTGAGAGGGGAGAAAGCGCTCTTGGTAGATATTTGGTCGCACAGCTGACCCCGCAGTTGGACGAGCCGCCTAATCAGTAGATGCGATATAATGTGTCTGTGGCAGCTCTTACCCAGAAGCCCCTTTCTCCGTAGCCATATGGATAGAATTAAGAGGTAATGGCCTGCTGTCAGATAGTATCAATAGGTTGAAGACAATGCGGTGCATAACGTTATTTTCTTTAGTGCCGCCTAGATACGTCCGTCGTACAAATAGCACCGCCTGTATAACGCAGTCAATCCATCTTTTCAGCCGTACCTCCAGCTTGTCGCAGACCGAGTCTCGTCGCCGGAGATGATCTCTTGCACTGACCGTTTCTTCTGCTTTCCAGGATTGGCCTTTCGATGATGGCGCCCCACCTCCCAACAAGATTGTGGACGATTGGCTCAACTTGCTGAAAGCCAAGTTCTGTGAAGATCCAGGTTGCTGCGTGGCCGTGCACTGCGTGGCCGGACTGGGCAGGTGAGGGGCAGCGTGGGATTGTGGGGGATCACTCTGACAAACATTCCTGGCAGTTAGGGAAATGCAGCCAGGAGTGTGTGCTATACATATTATACACTCATCGTCCGTAGCGCCCCTCCCTTAGAAGTTGTCGGATCGGATGACACTTTCTCTGTGTGATTGAACCGTGATTCCAATATCAGAGCAAAAGCATCATTTATTGTGGAGAACCGACCCCTTGTAGGGAGGCTCTAGTACCCTGTTGTACCATCTCTAGCTTGGATACAAGATCTGATACGGGCAGCATGGAGGCTCTAGTACCCTGTTGTACCGCCTCTAGCTTGGATACAAGATGTGATACGGGTGGGCATAGAGGCTCTAGTACCCTGTTGTACCACCTCTAGCTTGGATACAAGATGTGATACGGGTGGGCATGGAGGCTCTAGTACCCTGTTGTACCGCCTCTAGCTTGGGTACAAGATGTGATACGGGTGGGCCTAGAGGCTCTAGTACCCTGTTGTACCGCCTCTAGCTTGGGTACATACAAGATGTGATACGGGTGGGCATAGAGGCTCTAGTACCCTGTTGTACCACCTCTAGCTTGGATACAAGATGTGATACGGGTGGGCATGGAGGCTCTAGTACCCTGTTGTACCGCCTCTAGCTTGGGTACAAGATGTAATACGGACGGGCATGGAGGCTCTAGTACCCTGTTGTACCGCCTCTAGCTTGGGTACAAGATGTGATACGGGTGGGCATAGAGGCTCTAGTACCCTGTTGTACCACCTCTAGCTTGGATACAAGATGTGATACGGGTGGGCATGGAGGCTCTAGTACCCTGTTGTATGACCTCTAGCTTGGATACAAGATGTGATACAGGTGGGCATGGAGGCTCTAGTACCCTGTTGTACCGCCTTTAGCTTGGATACAAGATGTGATGCTAGCAGACATGGAGGCTCTAGTACCCTGTTGTACCACCTTTAGCTTGGATACAAGATGTGATGCTAGCAGACATGGAGGCTCTAGTACCCTGTTGTACCACCTTTAGCTTGGATACAAGATGTGATACGGGGGGCATGGAGGTTCTAGTACCCTGTTGTACCGCCTCTAGCTTGGATACAAGATGTGATACGGGGGGCATGGAGGCTCTAGTACCCTGTTGTACCGCCTCTAGCTTGGATACAAGATGTGATACGGGTGGGCATGGAGGCTCTAGTACCCTGTTGTATGACCTCTAGCTTGGATACAAGATGTGATACAGGTGGGCATGGAGGCTCTAGTACCCTGTTGTACCGCCTTTAGCTTGGATACAAGATGTGATGCTAGCAGACATGGAGGCTCTAGTACCCTGTTGTACCACCTTTAGCTTGGATACAAGATGTGATGCTAGCAGACATGGAGGCTCTAGTACCCTGTTGTACCACCTTTAGCTTGGATACAAGATGTGATACGGGGGGCATGGAGGTTCTATTACCCTGTTGTACCGCCTCTAGCTTGGATACAAGATGTGATACGGGGGGCATGGAGGCTCTAGTACCCTGTTGTACCGCCTCTAGCTTGGATACAAGATGTGACACGGGTTAGCAATGGAGGCTCTAGTACCCAGTTTTGTCACCTCTAGCTTGGATACAAGATGTGATACGAGGGGTATGGAGGCTCTAGTACCCTGTTGTACCGCCTCTAGCTTGGATACAAGATGTGATACGAGGGGTATGGAGGCTCTAGTACCCTGTTGTACCACCTCTAGCTTGTATACAAGATGTGATACGAGGGGTATGGAGGCTCTAGTACCCTGTTGTACCACCTCTAGCTTGTATACAAGATGTGATACGAGGGGTATGGAGGCTCTAGTACCCTGTTGTACCGCCTCTAGCTTGGATACAAGATGTGATACGAGGGGTATGGAGGCTCTAGTACCCTGTTGTACCACCTCTAGCTTGTATACAAGATGTGATACGAGGGGTATGGAGGCTCTAGTACCCTGTTGTACCACCTCTAGCTTGTATACAAGATGTGATACGAGGGGTATGGAGGCTCTAGTACCCTGTTGTACCTCCTCTAGCTTGGATACAAGATGTGATACGAGGGGTATGGAGGTTCTAGTACCCTGTTGTACTGCGCATCATTGGAATATCTGCCTGAGATGGAACGACATACCGAGTTTTGCAGCAGAACGACAACTTCTTCAGACGTGTGTTTTTTTTGGACTATGTATATGTACTGTAACAGACTGAAGAAAATAATAGATCTGCCAACCTCTCCCTGCTTGCTGATGGTGTCCAGCCTGGAGAATATATACAATATACACGCCTGCTGTGCAGTTGCTGGAACCGTCTTCTGTGAGGGTTTTGCTCATTTATTCCGACCTGGACCCCATCAGCAAGCAGGCAGATGTTGGCCGATCTGTCAGTCTTTTGCATCTGTTAGTGTGAAACGTTTGTGGTTTTTTTGGAAGCTGCAGTGGAGGTGCAGCCATATTGGTTGTCGTATTTGACTTTAACCCCTTAGCATCTATCAGTACACTTAGCAGAAGTTTTTGGCAGCTTTGTGATTTCCTTCACTTTTTGCTTGCTGTTTTTTTAACATTTTTGTTTTGGGTGGAAATCTAGGAAGCAGGTCATTGAGACTTTTATGTAAAAATATTTGAGGAAGTTGACCTGTGCCTCCCGTCTGAGCATCGCCCGCGGCCCTGCCAGCGTGTAGGATGTGGGAAAGTACTGTGTGGTGTGGAGGCTTGCCAGAAGAAGGGCTTATCTACTGACCCACAAACCTCCATTATCCAGACTGTACTCAGCGACACGTCGGACCGGAGATCAGCGTGAGAGGATAATGAATGATCCCTTTGGGGTCCATTTTTCAAGCCTGGGGCTCGGCAGAGGGGATTCTCCTATGGGGTGTGGCGCTCCGGCCGGCAGAGGACTGCGATACTTGGGCGCTGTGCCACAACATCTGGGAATTAGAGCCGGATAGCGTAGATGAGGTCACGGTGCTCCCCGCGGAGATCCTCCGGCTCCATCCACACCGGGCTTGTGGGCCAAAGTGAATACACCTCGAAGTGGGACTTACTAGCAGGGTCTTATAGGCCATCCTACTGCTTTCATACTGAAATGGGGTCTTTCCACCTAAATTGGTTGCAGGCTGTAGGACCAAGTACAGTAAGTTGTGTAGAATGGACAAACGCTTTAGACCCATTTACACGGGCCAATGATCGCTCAAAGCTGTCAATAAACTGTCGTTTGAGCCATCATTTTGCATAAACTATTAGGTAGCTACGCAGCTTCTTAAGCACCAATCAAGTGTGCAAATGAAGCCGTCCCTGAACGCCCTAGGCTCTTATCTGCTTTCAGTTCCTTTGTTTTCCACAGGGAAACAATGCTATCAGCACTACCCGCGGGGAACTGCTGATGAGGCTGAAGGACGATTTTTAGGTTGGACTGAATTTAACGATCAGCCAGCAGTGCCTGAAAAGCACACGATGGGCGCACATTTACACGCACCGATTATCGCTAAAACGATCGGCGATTAGCAATTTTTTTTTCACTTTTAGCGCTCATCGGCTGGTGTAAAGGGGCCTTTAGTAAGGATATAATAATGATCTGTGCTGGTGATCAGATGTGGCGATATCGCTAACAATAGTAGCTTTAGGCTGGAAGCATGGATGACCTCGCCCGGCACAAGTCACATTATGATGCGTCCTTTTCTCCCCAGGGCTCCCGTCCTCGTTGCGCTGGCACTCATTGAGAGCGGGATGAAATATGAAGATGCCATTCAGTTTATTCGACAGTAAGTGATTTTCCTTATTTTTTTTCTTGCACTATGCTTTTTCTCCCTGCTGAACTTGCCTCTGTTCATCCGTCCACTTTCCCTCCCGAGGGGGGGGGGGCCCTTTGTCGGTTCCCCTTCCCTCCCGAGGGGGGGGGGCCCTTTGTCGGTTCCCTTTCCCTCCCGAGGGGGGGGGGGGCCTTTGGCGGTTCCCCTTCCCTGCCGAGGGGGGTGGGGGGGGGGGGCCTTTGGCGGTTCCCCTTCCCTGCCGAGGGGGGTGGGGGGGGGGGGCCTCTGGCGGTTCCCCTTCCCTGCCGAGGGGGGTGGGGGGGGGCCCAGGGGGGGGGGGCCCTCTGGCGGTTCCCCTTCCCTGCCGAGGGGGGTGGGGGGGGGGCCCTCTGGCGGTTCCCCTTCCCTGCCGAGGGGGGTGGGGGGGGGGGGCCCTCTGGCGGTTCCCCTTTCCTGCCGAGGGGGGTGGGCCCTCTGGCGGTTCCCCTTTCCTGCCGAGGGGGGTGGGGGGGGGGCCCTCTGGCGGTTCCCCTTTCCTGCCGAGGGGGGTGGGGGGGGGCCCTCTGGCGGTTCCCCTTTCCTGCCGAGGGGGGTGGGGGGTGGGCCCTCTGGCGGTTCCCCTTTCCTGCCGAGGGGGGTGGGGGGTGGGCCCTCTGGCGGTTCCCCTTTCCTGCCGAGGGGGGTGGGGGGGGGGGCCCTCTGGCGGTTCCCCTTTCCTGCCGAGGGGGGTGGGGGGGGGGGCCCTCTGGCGGTTCCCCTTTCCTGCCGAGGGGGGTGGGGGGGGGGGCCCTCTGGCGGTTCCCCTTTCCTGCCGAGGGGGGTGGGGGGGGGGGGCCCTCTGGCGGTTCCCCTTCCCTGCCGAGGGGGGTGGGGGGGGGGCCCTCTGGCGGTTCCCCTTCCCTGCCGAGGGGGGTGGGGGGGGGGGGCCTCTGGCGGTTCCCCTTCCCTGCCGAGGGGGGTGGGGGGGGGGCCCTCTGGCGGTTCCCCTTCCCTGCCGAGGGGGGGGGGGGGGGGGCCTCTGGCGGTTCCCCTTCCCTGCCGAGGGGGGTGGGGGGGGGGCCCTCTGGCGGTTCCCCTTCCCTGCCGAGGGGGAGGGGGGGGGGCCCTCTGGCGGTTCCCCTTTCCTGCCGAGGGGGGTGGGCCCTCTGGCGGTTCCCCTTTCCTGCCGAGGGGGGTGGGGGGGGCCCTCTGGCGGTTCCCCTTTCCTGCCGAGGGGGGTGGGGGGGGCCCTCTGGCGGTTCCCCTTTCCTGCCGAGGGGGGTGGGCCCTCTGGCGGTTCCCCTTTCCTGCCGAGGGGGGGGGGGGGGGGCCCTCTGGCGGTTCCCCTTTCCTGCCGAGGGGGGTGGGGGGGGGGCCCTCTGGCGGTTCCCCTTTCCTGCCGAGGGGGGTGGGGGGGGGCCCAGGGGGGGGGCCCTCTGGCGGTTCCCCTTTCCTGCCGAGGGGGGTGGGGGGGGGGGGCCCGGGGGGGCCCTCTGGCGGTTCCCCTTTCCTGCCGAGGGGGGTGGGGGGGGCCTCTGTCCACCAATGCATGGCTCGTCAGGAGCCTCCGGCCTCGTACATTATGCGCACAATCTCCATCTTCGCTCTCGTGTGCGATATTCCTAACCCGCATCTGCTGACCTCTTCTGTGTTTCACTTGCAGGAAACGCCGGGGCGCCATCAACAGCAAACAGCTGACCTACTTGGAGAAATACCGGCCAAAGCAGAGACTACGATTCAAAGACCCCCATAACCACAAGAACAAGTGCTGCATCATGTAATGCCGAGACCTCTTGCCAAAGCACAGCGCCCCCCTCCGTAACACAAGCTTCTATATGAAGTCAGCAGCTTCTCCCACAGACACCGACTATATCCTTGTTTATTATTTTTCTCGTCTACAGAAACCTAATCTGTACTAGAAGTTCCAGCAATAACAGGCGGGTTACAGCGGGCAGAGAAGGGCCAGATTAGGCTACCGGAGACCGCCCGCCGCAGATGGGAGACTAGGACTATATGAAGAGTAACCGTTACGACATTCAGATTATTTTTTTTGACTTCTGGTACATTTATATAGGTGTGGTTTTTTGTTTTTGCTGCCCCCTTGTGGGAAAAAAAAGGGGTGCGTTTGTTAATAAGCGCTTCCCATCTGCACATAGGACAGTGTGCGCGACACATATAGGAAGCGTATAACGACACATACAAGCCTTACTCTGCCGCTTCGATTATCACCGGACGATCATTTCATAAGCTTCATTTAAGAATTTTTGTAAGTGCCGCCAGCAACCACAGCGGGGAGACGAGAATGTGGATCTGGCGTCTGCTCAACCCGCGTCTCTGGTATCATGTAACCGTTTCTAGAAGACTTGGGATTTCCAACAAGTTACTTGTAAAATAAGAGCAGATTTTTGGGTTTTTCACGTTTTTTTTTCTCATTTTCTTTTTGTCTTCTCACATCATGTACAAGTATCTGTGCTAGCTGACGGAGCGTTTTATTGGTACACGTTTGGTTTTTTGTTTTTTTTAGTGGGTCACAGTAGCCTTGAAGTCACAGGCGGGAAGGGGCGAACGGTGGAAGGTCTGATTTTTTTTTTAAATATCTGTGATGACCTCTCCGGAGAGTATAAAGGAAGGAAAAAAAACACGAAAAACAAAATGATGCGATTGTGACTCAGATGTACAAATGTCTGTTACAGAATTATTTTTGGGTTTTTTCGTGTCTCTTATTGAACTACTTTTTTGAAATATGAATTCTTAATGACTGTATGAACTCGAAGGGTTAACTTAAAGCGATCTCTTTTCTTACGAAAGTATAAAAAAAAAAAAAAAAAAAAAGCTCTTCTGACGGCGGTTCCATAGCTGTAACGTCTGCAGCACCTGCTTTTATAGCACTTGACGAATCTACCTCTTCCTGCAGAGGGTTATGCAGCAGCCGTCAGCGCACGCAGGTCTGAGCACCGCGCACGCGATTCGCAGGCGTGTCGGAGAGCTCGGCGCTGAATCTTTTTATTTTTAGCGTTGAGTTATAAATAAGTCAAGTAGTCGTGAAGCCGTATGTAACGGAATCGCTTTTATACACGTCACGTGTTCCACAAAGATGGCTGACAGGTTTATTCTGAAGCGATGGCGGAGCGGAGGTGTGGTGGGCGGGCGTTACCAGGCGGCTCAGTCCAATCATGGAGTTTATGTCTTTACCTTGTTGAATTATGCCCGTATATGGAAGATTTCGGAATAAAATAAATGGCACTGGAGTTTATTATTAAACTGAACCGCCGCGTTTTGTCTTTATTTAGCAATTTCTTGTGTGTGAGGATGTGACTAACAGGACGCCGACCGCCCCTGTATCGGCCCCCGACCGCCCCTGTATCGGCCCCTATCTGGTGGCGTTGGACTTCAGGTCCGCAGCAGTTCGTCGTGGTGTAGATTCCACTAGATGATGAAACCGTTCTGCTGGAATATCGGCTCCTGCGGACAGGACGCTCCTTGTTGCCACAGTTTAGATGGAGGTGCTGACATGTTCTGACCAGCTGACAGGAAGGGGTCAGCGATTCATGCTGCTGCACCAAATTCTGCCCTCCCATCAGCATGATGCAACAGAAAAACATCTCCTGGTCAGGTGGAGCAAGATTTCTGCTTCTCAGTGACACAAGTTTTGCGCTCTTTTGCCCGCTGGAGTCTCGTCTTTGTTTCTCTTAGACACAATGGCGCTGGAACTGGTCGTCCGCTGTTATAGCCCATATGTGCGGAGGAACGGCGAGTTGTGCATTTGGACACGTCAGTTGGAGCTCTAGCATTATATTTGGCTGCTCCTGACTGTGCAGCCTGTTGGGCAGAACGATTCCTGACATCCTCCTCTGACCCCTTTCAGTGACAAGTTGATCCAATCCACAGGATCTCCTTTCACTGGATGTTTTCCTTGATCACGCCATTCCCTGTATACTCTTCACACTGTTACATGAGAGAACCCCCCCGCGGTTGGCAGTGAAGCCCCGGCTAGTCCAGCACCGATGTCCGGCCTCGTTGGAAGTCGCTCCGATCGCTGGATTTTCCCATCTAATTTCACTTTGAAACTGATCCACGGAAAACTTGTCACTGATTTTATGCTCCAGGGTCACGGGGAGAATTCCCATACAGGGAAGCGCCAATCGTGAGAGGGTCGGGGTCTAATAAAGGGGGCCGTTCAGTGGTAATAAGACCTGGATGAGAATTTCGGTAAAAATCATTTTGTTTGACTAATTCTTTAAATATTTTAAACTGAGACGAAAAAATGTACATATTGGGAAAAAAACTCCCAATAGCGCGGTCACATGTCTGACATCGCGGAGGGCGGGGGGTTCGATACGTTCTCATCACACATTTACAACATACAAATTACCACCTTGAATCTGTTTGCTGCAAAAACATCTTATCTGACGGAGGGGCGACTTGTGTTTTTGTTTCCTTTTTCCCCACGGAGGACGCCATAAACAGGCAGGATTTGGTTGTAAACAGATTTCCACAACAGCGTAGCCATCAGCTTGTTGTAGAGTTTGTGCAGCCGCCATCGCTGGGGTTTATTTACTACATTTAAGTGTCCCCAACTTCTGTTTTTGTAATTGTACCTTGGCCTTTGGAAACGCAGCGCTCCACGGACGGGACGCCACGTGCATCTGCTGCATATAACGGCGCGATAGAGCTAAAATACCCACCCAATACCCATTCCCTGTTCTGCCGATCCAGCCCCTGCTTCCCCATGATCCAGCCCCTGCTTCCCCATGATCCAGCCCCTGCTTCCCCATGATCCAGCCCCTGCTTCCCCATGATCCAGCCCCTGCTTCCCCATGATCCAGCCCACAGCCATTGTTTACATGTGGTGTTTTTGAAAGCAAGCAGCCATGTCTTTATATTCTTGGACCATCCGGTCATGTATACGGGGTTTAGGGGTGAGGTACGGCACACTGCAGGGTCGACTTATTTCCAGCTTTCTAGATCATGCAAGGTGGAGCACAAACCGCAGCCGGCAGGGCCTAGCACGCCCCGACACAGTGCTGCCACCACTGGCTGTTTCTGGCAGGTGGATCACCCACCTCGGTTCCTGCCAGATGACACACAACACACCTTGGGGTTACAGATGGCTTAAAGAGTTCAGGAAACAACTTCATAGATTATAATCAGAGATGAGCGAGCGTGCTCGGTGAGGACAGATTCCTGAGCGAGTATCGTCTTTACAGAGTACCTGCCTGCTCGCCCGCAAAGATTCGGGTACCGGCGGGGAGTGAACAGGAGGGAGCCGTGGGGAGAGAGAGATCTCTCTCCCGTTCTCTGCCGCTCCCTGCCCCCCCGAAATTCAAAAAATGCAATTGTGCCAGATCACACATGACATGTACATGTGACGTTATTGGCCCTTTGCTATGTAATTTCGGAGGGCCACTGGGTTGCCATAGCAACTGGACGCCTGACACTGGTGTCTGACCCTGCGACGGTCTGTGGTCACAGATGTACTGCAATGAATTATCATAGTGATCACAGCTATTCTGGTTCAAGTCCCTTAACCCCTTAGTGACCGAGCCTGTTGCGCCTTAATGTCCAGGCCAAATTTTGTAAATCTGCCATGTGTCACTTTAACGTAGAATTACTCCGTAAAGGTTTTGCATATCCAAGCGATTCTGACATTGTTTTTTCGCCACATGTTGTACTTCATTTAGGCGAAAAAAATAGATGATAGAATTTGTGTATATTTATTAAAAGCGCCAAAATTGGGGAAATTTTGAAAAAAATCGTTATTTTTTTCACATTTCCAACTATCACAAATATGTGCAAACATAATATAGAAATTTTTGATAAGATATATTTTTCCATCTGTCTACATTATTCTGGACACACTGGAAAAACATCCGCTTTTTTTAACCATAAGGAGACGTACAAATTTAACATTAATTATCAACATTTTAAGGAACATTTTGTTTTCTTACACCAAGATTGCCAAGGCTCATAGACGTCAGAATGATGGATACCTCCACAATTGACCCCATTTTAAATACCACACCCTGTAATGTATCCACTGAGGGGGTCAGGAGGATTTTGACCCCACAGTATTTTTTCAGGAGTTGATGCAATTTAGAGGGGAAAAAAATTTCATATTTTTGCAAAAATGTAATTTTAAACACAGGATTTTTTTCTATTGTGCAAATGAAAATGAGGATTTACACCCCAAAATGGACCCCCCAGTTTGTCCCATGTTCAGAGACATACCTATTGTGGCCCCAATCTTCTGTCTGTATGCCCAAACCAAAAGGAGTAGCCGGTGGTTTTCAGAACAGAGATTTAGCTTGAATGCGTTTTAGGCCCTATTGCTCACTTGTAGAGCCTGCGAGCGGCCAAAACGATGGAGAATCCCCACAAATTACCCCATTTTGGAAACCAGACCGCTTATTGAATTCATTAAGGGGTGTATGGCGTATTTTGACCCCACAGTTTTTAAATGAATCGAAGGAAAGCAGAAAGAAAAAATTAGGATTTTTTTTTTCCTTTTTTTTTTTAGCAATTATGTCATTTTAAAAATAGTGTTTTTTTTGTAGAGCACACATAGGAATGAAGACTTTCACCCCGAAATGGATCCCCCTGTTTGTCCTGTGTTCAGAGACATACCCATTGTGGCCCTAATCTAATGTCTGGATGCACAACGGGGCCCAAAGTGATAGGAGCAGCCGGTGGCTTTCAGAACAGAGATTTTGCATGAAGGCGTTTTAGGCCCCATTGCCCACTTGTAGAGCCACTGAGCGGCCAAAACGATGAAGAACCCCCACAAATGACCCCATTTTAAAAACTAGACCCCTTAACGCATTCATCTAGGGGTATGCTGCTTATTTTGACACCCCCAGTTTTGAATGAATCAAAGCAAAGCAGAAGGGAAAAAATTTATGATTTTTGTTTTTTTGGCAATTGTCATTTTAAAAATAGTTTTTTTTGTACAGCAAACATGAATGAAGACTTTGACCCCAAAATGGATTACCCAGTTTGTCCCGTGTTCAGAAACATTACCATTGTGGCCCTAATCTTTTGTCTGAATGCATGACGGGGCCCAAACTGAACGGCACATCAAACTTTAACTGTCATTTAACGTTTACGTGATTGCTATTATCCATGTATAAGCGCAATCACGTGACCAAGCGCCACTCACAGCGCCCGCCCGTGACATCTTCAAGCTTTCGGCTACCTTTAGTAGCCAGGAGCAAGGAGATTTTAAATTTCCCCTTGCCTTCTGCAGCTTCTGCGCTTGCATCCGCCATTTTGGCGATGGGCGCATGCGCCAAAGCTAAGGGAAGGTCCACAGAAAAGGATCCTGTCGGGGGACATGGCCGGTGGCCTTAATTCAGTAATTTCACTTCCCCTCACGGATCGGATCCCTGACGGGAGGTGAAACTTAATCTTTTTTTTTTTTTTTTTTTTTTTTTTTTTTACTTTTACGTGATCGCCATTATCAAACGGCTAATGGCGATCACGTGACGTGACACCTCCAGTAACCATCAGCATGGAGCTGTCACGTCCTGAGCCTGCAGGGCTGTCATTCCCAGAGGATGCATGTTTTTACGTCCTCTGGGAATTAAGCCCAGCAGGCCAGAACGTAAAAACACTATGGGCTGGTCACTGAGGGGTTAAAGGGACATAAAAAATGTGTTTTAAAGTAAACCCATTAAAAACAAAAATCCGTTTATTTTTTTGGTACACTTTTTTTCCTCTTTCTATAAAAAAAAAATGTAACCAAAACCCATGTGGATATTTGGGATCATCGTATCCGTAACGATCCGAACCATCAATTTAACACTATTAGCAAAAATGCCTATTTTGTTCATTTTGCCTCCCAGAAAAATTCAATAAAAGGGATCAAAAAAGTTATATATGCCCCAAAATGGTACCAATAAAAACCTCAGCTCCTCCCACAATCCACAGGCCCGCACCGAGCTCCAGCCATGGAAAAACCAAAAAAGCGATAGGACTTCGAATGCAACGATGTAAAAAAATATGATTTAAAAAAAGGGGGTTTTAGAGTGCAAAAGTAGAAAAACCTAACAAAAAATGTTTATCTTTCTATTTGTGTTCGCCCGCAGGAGGAATGGGCTGCGTTATTGATGCTGCATGATTAATGCTGCACAGAAAAACTATGGCAAAAATGGCGTCATCCTCGCTGTCCTTCAAAGAAAATGTAATAAAAGTTGTACAATACATTAGAAGTCCCCCAAAAATGGCACCAATAAAAACAAGCCCTCGTCCAGCCGGGCCGGAGAATAAAGCTGTGGCGTTTGAAAAATGAAAATTCCCCAATGAGTCATTGCGTCCTGATGGCCAAAAATAGGCCGCCACTAAGGGGTTAAACAATAATTGCTCTCCTAAATGGTTAACTGCCGCTATCGGCAACATGGGAGAGCCGCCAGGGCTGTAGCGGACCCTCCTCCCGGCTGCTGCATGCACACTGCAGGACATCTATAGTCGTTTGGTGGTCCTGAAGTGGTTAAAGATGTGGGGGGGGGACTGTCAGGATTTTGGGGGGAAAGAATGTGGCTTCTGCTAATTTCAACACTCCCCTCCCCCTCATTTTTCACATTTTTTGATACCAAGTTGGTCTTTTTTTTTTTTTCCGCAATCCGGGAATTCCAGCTATTCGCCGGTCCTTCTGCTCACGGGTTCGGCTCAATACTTCACATTGTCCTTTTCCTGGAATGACTTAAGCCTCCTAAGCACATTTCTTGCTTGGCGCGGCGTCTGTGTAATCCACGTCTCGTGTTATTTCTTCGCCACCGATCGAAGAATTATTTTTTTCCCCTTTCCGGCAGTTTTATATTTCTAAATCGACTTATGTTTCTGGGGGCTTCTTGTATCCTAACTTAGATGTCCTGACGGAATAGGAAGCGTCTCGTACAAGGCTCGCCGGATGCCATGCAGCGTGGTAATATACAGATGTAGTGTTTACTCCCCATCATGGCGGCGTACAGCAAGGATTACCTGCAGGCCTTGAGTCTGTGCCACGTGGCAACCTGCTGCGAGCTTCTTACAGACGGGCTTAGAGGGCTTGTCTCAGAACAACTCCGGTCCATACGTCCCAGGAATACATGGATGTCATAGAGGAGGTCCCGTGATTGGCGCACCCCGCGCAGCCCTCCCCGTGTCACTGTGTCCTCAGCTTACCTTGATGATAGCAGATGATTGCCTGGGGGTTCAGCTGCTGGATGTGCAGCGATCAGCTGATCGCCAGAGGTCATCCGTTAAAGCAGGATTGTCCAAACAACCACGTTAACAAGGCCTTCTTTTTGTTATCTTTAGGCCTTTGCAGACACTTTTTTATAGCGTTTCTCAGGATTTTCATGCTTTTATTTTTACGGCAGCGGGCTTTACGTTGTCTTGCTTTGTCCTGGGAACAAGAAAACGGAATCCCCTGGGCAAACATCCGTCTTATGACACAAATGTACCTGTACTACGGCTGTGTGCCTAACGAGCCCGACTGCCGGCATCACCGATCCCTACGATGCTTCCAAAAGGAATGAAATGTGGAGGTGGATGTAAGCCACGGCTGCGTCACAATAACAGAAACACAAGGCTCAGCGCCCAAACCTTTATGATATCTGGATAAAACCGCACAACTGTCTAACCGCATAAAAAACCCGGTTCTCGGCACATTTGTGATCAAAACACGGGGGCCCGTCTGCATCGGTGGCTGCCTACACTGTAGCCTTGCAGTCTATTCCCATATCGGTCCCAGGTGCTTCAGTGAGAGTATACAGCCGGGCATCCCGCCTTTTCATTTAATTGGAGGCTTTTGAACCCAAAGCAGTGTCTTTTACCCCTTTAGTGACGCGGCTTATGTTGGCCATAAGGATGTGACTATTTTTTTTAGGGATTTTGATCTCCACTTTTTCAAAGACCATAGCCGTATTTTACTGTCGTCACGGCCGGATGGGGGCTTGTTTCCTGCGTGGCGGAATAGTACTTTTTATTGACACTATTTTTTGGTTACATATAATGTATTCCGCAACTTTTTAGTTATTTTTTTTGGAGGGCTGCGAGAAAAAACATCATTTCTGCCATTATTTTTGGGAAGGTTTTATAGAATTAATCATCCAGCATCTGCCCGCACACAGACCCGGCACCTCGGATGCTCCAACCCGATTCCCACCACCGCAGTCCTGTGAAGGTGTCACAGTGGTTAGGGAATTGTTGGTTAACCTCTTAGTGAGGTCAGTAAAAAGCTTACTATCACGGATGGGCTTTAAGGCAATGGGTTGGCTGACTACTGACAGCCCAGCTCCTGCTTTAACACCCAGGAGTGGAGAAACATCAGATCCTGGCAGTTTAACCACTTACGTGCCACAATCAGTAGCAACTGTGGTATGTAAGCAGATAATAGCAGGAGGGGACACTTTCTGACACCCATTGGCACCTTGCAGTGTGATCATAAGGTACCAGTGGTTTCCTATGGCAGCCTGAAGCCTCTATGTCTGGCGTGTAATTCAGCCTATTAAGCCCCGCCTCCGACAGGGTCTCATAGGCATTGTAGAGCGCACTACATAAGTAATGCAGTGTACTACCTAGACATTGAACAATCACATCTTCAAGTCGCCTTGGGGGACTGAAAATAGTTTCAAAAAGTTCACTAAAGTTTGTAACAACCCGGACAATAAAAATAGTGTTCTTTAATCTCGCATAGTGAATGCCGTGAAAATAATCATAAACTAATGCCAGAAATGTTTTTTTTTCATTTGCTGCCCCCAAAAAAGTAATAAAAATCAATCCAGAAGTCACATGTACCTCAAACTGGTACCAATAAAAACTACAACTCTTCCTCAAAAAACGATCTTTCCCAGAGCGCCGCTGCCGGGCGATGACAATGTTCCGGGTCTCGGAGTGCGGCGAGGCAGTCAGGTGTTTTTCTTCAATAATGGTATTTTTTATTGTGGAAAAGTAGTAAAAAAAGAGGAGCCGAGAGCCGGAAAAAGTGAGAATGTCTGTAAACGTGGAATCGCAGTAATCGTGTGATCGGACCGAACGCCATAAAAACAAAACTCAAAAACAAGAGCGGAACTTCTGGATGTTTTGTCCATCTTCCCTACAAAACAAATATGTGATAAGTTCTACAAGTTCTATGGACCCCGCGGGGCGGCCCGTAATATATAACCCCACGAGTTATGGCTCCGGCACTCTGCTGATGAGTCGCTTAACGGCTCCTTTACACTGGCGATCGCAATACCGACACGAGAAACTCACGGCAAAATCACGTTTTTGTCCACGCGATTTCTGAGCGTCCGCTTCTCTTCCTGAATACACTCGCATCGCTTCCGCCCCCAATTTTCTCTCGCAATAGACAATAGGAGTTCCTAATGTTAAAAGCACATAGTATCGCTCAAACAGTGCAAGTTCATGCGTCGCAATGTGATAAATCGAGAAAAAAAATCGTAAAACGCAGAAAGATCGGGCAGGCAGTGTAACATCGCTAGACAGGAAACATCGCAAATGGGAATGAAGCCATTGACAAGCACGGGTAATTCTGCATTGTCTCGCATTGATCAAAAATCGTGCCATTTTCATGCAAGTGTGAAGGCAGCCTGAGGGTTCACACGGGCGATGAAATCGCGTGATGCGAGAGTAGGAAACGCAGAATTCGGAAACCAATGATTTTCAATGGTTTCCTTCACATTTGTGATGCTGAGAAAAAAAAAATTGCGACGTCTTATTTTTCTGTGATTTTTTATTTATTTTTTTATCACCTATGTTGCCCTTTTTATCGTATCGCGGCGCACGAACTTGCAGTTTTCATGTGATGTACTTTTTAACATAAGAAAGTCCTATTGACTCGAGAAAAGTACAAGCAGCAGCGCTGTGGCTCCAAAAACACTGGGAAAAAAAACGCGATATCATGATCGCCCGTGTGAAGGAGTCCTAAGGCACAATATCGGCTGGTCAGGAAGGGGTTAAGCTGCCTCCATGATGGGTGTAGAAGGCTTTGCAGTCAAAATCTTCTACAGGTCTCATTTTTTTATAGCCTCATCTTTGTCCCAAGCCAACGTCCGGCCCCAGGGGGCGCCATCCTCCGCTGCTCTGATCCGCTTCTCCCTACTCTACGAGGCCAAGTCATGGGGGGGGGGAATAAGTAGTCCGACATCTGTGGAAACCCAACCCGTGTCATGAGCGAGTCCTATATATGTAGTCTGGTCCTCGCCGGTTCCTGCAGGTCCGAGTCAGGAGATGTAACTGTATCCCGGGGACGTGAGCTGCCTGTGGGGAACATCTTGGTGTCCTGACAGTAAAGTGTGATCATTGGTAAGTATGTGCCCCCCTCCAGCAGTAGAATGCGGTTGGCAGATTTATAGTGCAGATGTGGCTGCTATGAAGGTACACAGCCGCTCTGCTCTTAGGTTTGTCTGTATCTGATTCCTGAGCGCTGGGTGACGGCCACAATGCCCCCGTGTTACAGGAGTCGTCACCCCACGTTCTTGGGGTCCTCAATGGCAAATCCATCATACATTATGTGCCCCCCATAGGGGCGAAGACTAGTAAAAAGCGTAACCATCGTGTACTAAGGGTCGGCTCACATCAGCGCTGCGTTGCACTACGATACCGCATGAACACCCAACGGTCCCTTTAAGTGTGTGGGGCCCTTCGGTTTCATCATAAGACATCCATTTGGCCCTTCGGTCCCGAGACAAAACCTGTCCAAGGAGAGAAGAGGGTGAGTTATAGTCGCTGGGCCGATACGTCGGTTTCTGGGGCCGCTCTCCTAATTCTCAGGAGCAGCTTACAACGTCTTAGACCACAGACGGCCCACCAGCGCATCGGGTGAAGAGAGTCCCCAGGAAAGGCGAATCCATGGCAGAACCGAGCCGACGGCACCAGGTAACATATGGACCCCGACAGTCCATCAGCAAATATTGTCCAGGAACTGGAGGGTCTTTTTAAAAGAGCCCATCACATGACCAGGACAGATTTGTACCTCCTGCAACTAAGCAATGAAGGTTTCTATTAAATGACAGCAAGCAGAGCTCTTGAAAAGTATGAATGGACACGGAGAGTATATACAAAGAAAATCATGTATCTTTTCAGTAAACCATGAATAAGCTTTATATGCTAAACTCGGAATACCCCTTTAATATGGCTACCGTTAACCTGTTAATGACCACCCATACGCCTATTTGCAGTGGCCACCAACAGGCTTTCTTGCGTCTGGTGCCCACTACAGCAGGAGCGCAGCTGGCAGAAGTCAACCGGGATCGGTGATGCCTCCAATCCTGTCGGGTTAACCCTTCTAGGGCCGCAGGCAGTGCGACCGCAGCGGGTAATCTCACCAAAATCCACGTTAAATTCTGCATCAGATGGGGCAGATGTTGATGTGAGTTTTCTGCTAGGTGTGGACAGGACCTACAGCACCGTATACATCAGGGCTATATACCGCCCCTTGCAGGAGAACCGCGGTGCTGCACTCTATTCACATCTGCAGTTTATTATGGTCGTCCACCTCAGCTGATGGAGGAAGGCAATGCCCTCCCTACATTATAAGCCAACCTACACTTGTGCCAAACTCTGCCCTCCCATCAGTACGGGGCAACAGAAATCTGGACCCATCTGACAGGAGATGTTTCTTTGCTGCTCAGTGATACAAGTTTTGCGTTCTTTTGCCCGCGGGAGTCTTTCCGTTTCTCTTAGACACAATGGCGCTGGAACTGGTCGCCTGCTGTTATACCATCCGTGCGGAGGAATGGCGAGTTGTGCGTTCGGACACGTTAGTTGGAGCTCCAGCGTTGTATTCAGCTGACTGTGCAGCCTGTTGGTCAGAACGATTCCTGACATCCTCCTGCGACCCCTTTTGGTGACTACAGTGTTTCGCTGAAAATAAAACACTGTCATATTAATTTTTGCCCCAAAAGAGGCGCTAGGTCTTATTTTCAGGGGATGTCTTATAACAGCGGCGGAGCGCTGCGATTTTACTTTTTGTTTTTTGGAGGCAGCTTTCCTGCCTCCCTCCGCCAGCAGCATTAGCACACCCCATCATTCATGAGGTGCACTAAACGCAAAAAATAGAACAGACTGCTCGAAAATCATGTTTTAGCGCATGTCTGCGAGGCTCCAATTGAAATCAATGGGAATGTTATACCACGATTACCACAGCAGTAATCACAGTAAACATGAAGTCTGTGTGCTGCTTACCTCTCACTGTCCGGGTCCCTCCCGCTGGTCTGTGGAGTTCTGGCAGCTTGCTTGCAGTCGCCGACAGAAGATCATTTTGTGGTAACAGAGTTCGTAAACCCCGCCTCCAGGAAACGATGGCTCCGATTGGTCCTCAAGCACCGCAGCTGAGCCAGTCACAGCAATCGCATTGAATGGCTGTGATTGGTTCATCAAGCGCTGCATTGATTAGCTCAGCCGGGGCACTCGAGAACCAATCAGAGTCATTGCTTCCTGGAGGCGGGGTTTACGAACTCCGTTACCAGGAAGCGATCTTCTGTCAGCTGCTGAGGACTGACGGAGCTCCACAGAGCGGCAAAAGGGACCTGTCCGGCGTCTTCTAGGTATTACTTTTTTTTCATGTAGTGTAGCTGGGGCTTATTTTCAGGGAAGCACGGTACTTGTTTCCGTCCCCAGGATCCACTTTCGCTGGATTTTTCCCTCGATCACACCATTCCGGTCTCGTTGGAAGTCGCTCCGATCGCTGGATTTCCCATCTAATGTGGATTCACACTGAAGCTGATCCGTGGAAAACTTGTCACGTGATTTTATGCTCCGGGGTCACGGGGAGAATTACCATACAGGGGGCGCCAATCCTGAGCGGGCCGGGCTGTAATAAAGGGGCAGTTTAGTGTATTCTATAGTTCCTATTTCTTTATTAGAACCCGCTTACTATTACACGCCCGACGCACACAATGTGATTATACATCGTTGCCGCGTCAGTATATTGCGCGCCCGTGCCGCAGCCTCTCCTGCTCTGGTGCGCTCTCTCCGTCCCGTCTATTTCTGTACGCAGTGATGGCTCTGACAGACGGAAATATCTGTTTCCTTATTTACACGCTTTATATCCTTCCTGGGCTGAAAACCAGCAACGAGCCGACCCTCCGCACCTGACCGGGCCCGGTGCATTATGGGAAGTGCCCCCCCGCAGGCCCATCGCCTCCAAATAATCTGCAAATTACATGATGAGTTTTTTATGGAATTTGTATCTCACAAAGCAACAAAAGGGACACCAAACCCACCGAGTCCATCAGCTGCGCAGGCCGTTATTGCTCTCTGTTTTCAGCTGGTGTGAGGCTGCCTGTAGTGCGATGAGCGGCAGGAAGTGCAGAAAACTCCCCCTTTCCCTATTATTGTGTATTTGTACGGCCGGCAGATTTCATCCCCGCAGCTTCGCTGTTGAGAGACGCACAAAACTGGCATGAAAACGGAATCCATTGTTTTCACCAAGTCTCTATACACGGCGAACGATGCGGCACGATGGGAAAATCGGAGTGAAAGCGAGCTGCGCACAGTATTGCACAGACTCACCGCCCGTGTAATGTGCGAGAGAGCGAACACTTCCAGTCCTGCTCTTGTGCGAGACGGACACGAAAATAAGATCCGCTGCGATTTTGTGGTCTAAAGAAATGGCACAAATACCGACAGACCCGATAAATAATGGCTTGTATTACCCGCATCTCACAGAGCACCGAACCCGCGGGGTAATACCAGCCGTGTGACTGCGTCCTCGCGGTCAGTTCGCACTGATGTCAGCATATTTCAGTCCGTGACTGCGCAGCGTATTCACAGACAGAAGGACGCCCATTCCCAGCGTGTCTCCGCCCTCCTGCAGATATGCATATTGGCGCCGGCCCATTGACTTCTACGGTCAAAATAAGACATGCTGCGTATTTTTTTAATACGACTGAAAATCGCGTGAAAAATATGCAAATGTGAAAGAACACATCGATATCAATGGGTTCTATACAGTCTTTATTACATGCGAAATACAAGGCGTATCCGCGCCCGGCAGAAGGAGCACCAGGTGCAATATGGTCGGATTATTCACAGGAGCAACTTTTCTCTTGGACTGATTGGCCGAGATTGAAAAAGTTGCTGCCTGTTTTAGGATCGCCGATTATGTCTTACGGCAGCATTATATATTAGACCGCTGAGCCTCATGTAGGAGGCGGTTTGGCTGCCTTGAAGCATCGTTCCCACCTCTGCACCCGCTGGGGAATGCCCTGCTGCTGGCTCAACCACCGGCAGAAGCTGAGATGGCCAATCCTCCTGACATCGGCTGTCTGGCAACTGTTGGGAGGGAGGCCTCCATTTCACATTAGTTAGTTGGCTGATCCCACCAGTATCGGGATTCAGTCCATTTACATTTAATGTACTTCTATGTCCCCAGCCCCTGCATAGACATAGTTACATGATAAAACAGTAGTTTCCTGCAGCCACCACTAGGAGCGCTCAGGAGCTTCCTGCATACTTGTTTATTATTGAATTCTATGTTCCATCAGTATACAGCCAACTCCTGCGCTCCCCCTAGTGGTGACCACAGGTAGCCAGAATTTCATCATACGGGGTAGCTGGAGCTCCAATTGGTGTAAATATTTTAACCTATTTAGAATAAAAGAAAACAGGACAGATATAACTTCACATGGTCACTAGCTTTTCAAAAATCTTGTGCTTATCTGATGCCACTGTGATAACTAGCAAAACTGCTATGTACTTTAACTAAAATGATGTTTTTATGCTGAAAAATGCCACTAAAGTGCTGCCACTAGGGTTCTCCCTTCCTCCTAACTTACTCTCCCCTGCCTGTAGTCAAGTGTGTCATTTGGGACAGGCCAAGGACAGAACAAGAAGTGGAGGATGGAATGTGTCATTCTGCTCACTGCAGTCTATGATAGCAGAGGGAAGAGGTTGAGAAATGGCTGCTGGAGCCACTGGTGAGTGATTTACTGCTATTTCTTCACATCTCCACTGCTCATTCCTGCTTTTCACTGTCCTACATGATAATGTTAACTGTCTGTCTGCATTGATTAGTACTAATGTAAACTGTCTTATGTGATTATATGTCTCTGTGTGCACTGCTCAATAGTGCTGTCACTGTTCTACATGATGATGTCTCTGTGTCTATGTGCACTGCTCAGTCCTGCTGTACACTGTCCTACATGGTGATATGTCTGTATGGGCACCGCTCGTTACTGCTGTACACTTTTCTACATGATGTGTTACAGACAGACAGCAGGATCTACAGATTTCTGTGTACAGTCTGTAGAACACAGCACAGCAGCAACCTCCTCCCACCAGTTCTGAGAAAACCAAGCATCCAATATATACCCTGCAGGGGGTAAAATGGGGAGCAATACAGAATACAAGTCATATAGCAACCAGCAATAGCGTTATTCCCTATGTACACACAGCAGCTTATTCGGAAAAGTCAGTTGAAGAGTTAGGTGAACTTTAGGTAAGAACATAATGAATATTATTGGAGCTATAACTAAACCCGTGTCCTGCTAATTACACAATAAGGCTCCCCGGGAGACAATGAGCCGATCAGTCTGTGCGCCTCTATGATGGATACATTACAAGGTTCTGACTTCGTGAGCGCTGCCAGATCTGATACGTCCGTGATGAGTGATGCGGCGAAGGGAGCGCCATACTGGAGTTACAGCATTACCATATCAATGTCCTGCTAACACCGACGGACCCATCATCTCATCACCGGGACATCCTGGAGGTAACGTTACTTCTGTCGCTTCAGTATCCTTGCAGATGGAAGTCTGGTCGCAGGCTGCCACCTCCTGGCCATTCCAGATGGGGATTTGGGTTTCCAACAGTGCGGCTCGAGGACTGAAACAGCAAATGGGCGAATGGAAGGAATCAGGTGCTGGTCGGTAAGTAGCGCCAGTACTAAATCCGGGGTCAGAAGGTCTTGGAGGGTTCAGGTAGATGATCAATAACGCCATGCAGACTGGAAGGCACGTACACCTATCGGCAGGTGGTCCCAACCTGCAGCTGTTTGTACAGTTATAATAGTTACTACTAAACCGCGACGTGATGGCGGTATATGAAATAAAACCTAACACGGAGTATCGGCTTTGTCTGTACTTTTCCTTTAACTCAAACTTATAGGTACTCTTTTAGGGTGTCTTCTCAGTTAGCGGTAGGCGAATGCATTCAAAACTACATCCACGTGTGATGGGCACAGGTTTCAAGTGGGTAGCTAATTGGGCACATGCCTATAATACTGCGCCTTTACTCACAAAACCACACGGACATTAATACGTTTGTGAGTAAGGGTTCGGTCAGCCGAGTGCTTTTTCCCCCGCACCTATGTGCACAAGAAAAGCGCGTTTATTAGAACCATTGGTTCACATGTCCATTTTTTACAGGTGCAAAATACTCACACCCACAAAAGATAGGACATGCGTGCGGCGGGAAGGTCCATGCTGCATGTAACATTGTGTGATGTTACAGGGAGTCCCCTCATCACTGAACACTGTGACAGTGCTGTCACAGTGTTCAGTGATGGGGGGACTGCAGCGGGGACAAAAGAACCCCCTGTCACAGCTGTGGCAGAGGACCGCGATGTTCTCCCATTGCCTTCAGTAGGGCCGGCGCTGCAGCTGCCCCATTGAAAGCGATGGGATGCAGGCAACCCCTACAGGGATTTTCGGGGAAGAGCTTGAAATATAAGCTCTTCCCTGAAAATAAACCCTAGCTGAATACAAAATAGAAAAAAAAATAATACATCACCTTGCAGCGCTGTCGGGGCTCCGGTGCTGCTTCTCTCTGGCTCCCCGGCAGTGGTCTTCAGCATTTTCTTCTGGTCAGGAAATTTAAAATCCGCGCCTCCTGGAAGCACTGCCTCTGATTGGCTGAGCGCTGTGACCAATCAGAGGCAGCGCTCAGCCATTCATTGCATGCCCTGCTAGGCAGTGAGCGCTACATCACTAGTGACCGGGTACACCGACCTGCAGGAAGGAGACTGCCGGCAATGTACGCTTCATCACCGGAAGAAGAGGATCTGGCCGGCTATAGGAGAAGTGACCCGGGGAACTGCAGGAGCCAGGAGAAGATCGGGGAGGGGAAGATGAGGTAAGAAGGCTGCCAGGGGAGGAATAGGTAGATATTGATTATTTTTCTAATGACAAAACCCCTTTAACCCCTTAATGAATGTGGATGCACCTTTTGACGGCCTGTTTCGGCGGTCTATGTATGAAGAGAGATCGTGGGGCAACCTTACTTCATACATTCCAGGTGCCGACTGTTTCTTACAGCTGACACCCGGCGTCAGAAGCCGCAATGAGCCGCGCGGCTCATCAGGGTTGTTAACCCTTGAAATGCCGCTGTTAATTCTGACAGCGACATTTAAATTCCGTAGGTCCCGTACGGCCCCCTGCGATGAGATCGCAGGGAGAGGTGCAGGCGTTATGGCATCTGGGGGCCTTCTGAAAGGCCCCAGGGCTGTCTTGGCAGAATGCCTATTAAGCCATGCGTCTGACTGCCTGCCCGATAGCAGTGTAATGTAATGCTATGGGATTACATTATACTGCAGGATCAAAGCATCACAAGTTGTTGTCCCCTCTGGGGACTAAGAAAAAAAAGTAAAATAAGAACAATAAAGTGTTACTAATTATTAAAACTATACAAGTTTGGTATCGTAGGAATCGTACTGATCCAGAGAATAAAGTTATCATGTCATTTTTGTTGCAGTTTGTGCGCCGTAGAAGCAAGACGCACAGAGAAATGGCAGAATTTCATTTTTTCTCCATTTCTCCCCACTTAGAATTTTTTTAAAGTTTTTCAATACATTATATAAACAAAAAAATAAATCTTGTTATTTGTATAATGCCAACTTATTCCGCAGCGCTTTCAGGTCATTTTTAAAAATGTATTATATATATATATATATATATATATGGTGCATTAAATAGCACCATTGAAAATACAACTCGTCCCATAAAAAACAAGCCCTCATACAGCGACGTCGATGGATAAATAAAGGAGTTACGACTTTTTGAAAGGGGGGAGGAAAAAACAAAAGATGGAAAAAAGCTCCATCACTAAGGGGTTAATCATTAGAAAAAAAAATGTTTTTAAAAGTAAAGAAAAACCTTTTCCCATAATTATAATAAAAAAATCAAACCGTATTTGGTATTGTGACGTCTGAAGTCTGATCTATCAAAGTAATGCGTCATTTATCCCGCACGTCATCCAGAAAAAAAATACTCAATGCCTGAACTGTGCTTTTTTGGTCACCCGGTCTTCAAGAAAAAGTTTTATAAAAAGCATTCAAAAAGTCGAATATACTCCAAAATGGTGTCAATAGAAACTACTGGCCGTTCCGCAAAAAACGAGCCCTCGCACAACAACAGAAACATAAAGTTATGGCGGCAGAAAAAAAACCTCTATAAATGTTGCTTGGTCGTTCTGGTTCTGACCCGCAGAATACAGTTATGGCATTTTTGCTGTGTGAGCTGTAGAAACAAGACACCCCCCGGCCCAAAGATGGCGGAATTTGTGGTTTTCTTCCATTTCACTCCACTTAGAAATTATTTTAAGTTTTTCAGTATATTATGTGGCACATTACATGAGAAATACAACTCGTTCCGCAAAAACAACAAGCCCTCCGAGAGCGCCGCCGATGGCTAAGTAAGAGTTATCATTTCTTGGAAGAGGGGAGGAAAAACTGAAAATGGAAGAAAGGGCCGGTCCTTAAGGGGTTAAGCAGCAACATGTGGCGGTATATCTTGTCTCCGCCGCGACTGTATGGCGGCCATCACATATAATGGCACGATGTTATCTACAGGTGGTGCAAGTATGTAAGCTATGGCGGCAGAGGCCCGGCGCGCTCTCCCTGGTCCGGTTTGGGAGCCTGATTAGTCACTTAACCCCTTCAGGACCGCCATCTGTATATAAAACGCTAAATCTGTCTGCGTCGTGTACCAATCCACAGATCTGCTCCGATTTGGTTGAAGTGTTGCCTGAGCGTTCCTCAGCACCCGACACTGGCAGGAGCTCCATGATTGTAGCGTCTGATGACAGCTGAGATTACAAGGTCAGATTCCTGCATCCCAGGTAAATGCGGCCCCGACTGAACGACGGACTACAATTCGTTTGCTTCTCGTTCGTCGTCCAGTTTCTGGATGCATAAAACTAAACAATGTCTTTGTCCGTGTGAACAGGCAGTCGCTCAGTGATAAATGACTGCCTGTTCGCTGGGGATGGCGGCGGGTGGCTGCAACGATCCCCAGCCGGAGGACAATCAGCAGGGTCTCCAGGCAGGTGATGGCTGGGAAAGAATTGAGTCTGGGAACGTTCTTCCAAATCTGACACATTGCTTCTATATTTGTAAACCCCGTAAGGTCCAGCGAAAAAAAGAGGAAAGTCAAGAAATGATGCGGACGGAGCGATGGCAGCTGGTGTTATTTAGTAACTATTTTGTGCCGTACGACTAACTTATTACCAGCAGAAATTGTCACATTTTGAAAAATGCTAATTTGTCCAAATTTCCTCTAAATTTTGGATTTTTTTCTAAATAAACGCAAAACGTACCAACCAAGACTTACCAAAGATATAAAGTAAAATGTGTCACAGAAAAACCTTTAGAATCACTGGAATAAGTTACAGTTATTACCATACAGTGAACCGTCAGGTTTAAAGAATTGCGCTTGGTCACATAGGCCAAAACTGGCTTGGGGGGAAAGTGGTTAAATCATGATCAGAGTCACAGACCCCCTGGCTATCCCTGATGAAGACTCCTGTGTGGTCTCTCTCCATTGACATCATATAACAGCGCCCCCTACCTGATCACAGGATATCTTCGGTTTTAGATCACAGGGAAGGTAATACTACTGCAGTACACCGGGGGGCGCTACAACACAAAGAAACAGAGAAAATCGGTTTAAAAAATAACAGTCAATACATGTGCAGTTTTGTAGATCTTAACCCCTTCATATCTGGCAGTGTTTTTTTGCCTTCGTGCCTGGAGGAAAATTTCATCTTTTTGGGAAATGTGTTCATAGGGCTTGTTCAGATGAGCGCTGTTTGCGCGCATTATAGCTGCGAGAAAAAAATCACAGCTGCAGTGCTGTACAGACCGTGTGAATGGGCTACTTTAAGCTACATGAAGTCGCCCGCTCACACGATCCGAGGTGCGAGCTGCGTGCGTTCAAGGCTCCCATAGGAGTGTATGGAAAGCACGCAGCAAACATAGGACATGTCCTATCCTTCCTGCACCTCGGAGCGACATGCAAGATTGCACTTTTGTTAGGTGCGCTGATTCAGCAGGTCTAACGTTCTCTCATGTGAACACTTCTATAGGAACCCCTGCGCTGCTGGCACCGCGAAAACAGCCCTTGTCTGAACGAGCCCTGATGAAGCATCTATGTCTTTGCTTAGATTGGTGTTAGTTTAGGTCTCACATTTCTGTGTGTGAACATTTACTTAGATCAGAAGGGGTCCCCCACACACACACGGGGTGCCCTCCCCTCCCCCCCTCCCCCCCCATCCCGATGAAGTGTGGATAACAGAACCATCCGAAAGCTTCTCGCTGTAACTTCATGTATTGTTGTTAGCCATTAAAGTGTCTCATATCTACAAGATTACTTGGCTTCTCTCACTGAGAACAACCACATGATGTACAGTAATTAACCGGGGAGGGCAGTACACGGGTATATATGTATACGGATGCAAGTGAGTCTGGATAAGTTGGGGGCAGAGTAGTGACAAATGAGTTTTATCACTGATATAAAATATAAAGTTCTGCACACGGGCAGGAAATACATGTCACCATTACACACTAAATGGGAAACCACAGGGCAAAACGTACATTGAGAAGGATTGTAACAAGGCGGCGCTCTAATAACTATGTATAGATATATCAGGGGTCAGTACAAAGATCTCTCCCATCATCTATTTATACCCAGGACTGTAGCAAGGGGGCGCTCTAATAACTATGTATAGATATATCAGGGGGTAATACAGTGATCTCTCCCATCATCTATTATACCCAGGGCTGTAACCAGGGGGTGCTCTAATAACTATGTATAATAGATCAGAGGACAGTACAAACATCTCACCCATCATCTATTATACCCAGGAGTGTAACAAGGGGGCGCTCTAATAACTATGTATAGATATATCAGGGGATAATACAGAGATCTCTACTATCATCTGGTTATAACCAAGACTGTAACAAGGGGGCGCTCTAATTACTACGTATAGATATATCAGGGGTCAGTACAGAGATCTCTCCCATCATCTATTATACCCAGGACTGTAACAAGGGGGCGCTCTAATAACTATGTATAGATATATCAGGGGACAATACAGAGATCTCTACTATCATCTGGTTATACCCAAGACTGTAACAAGGGGGCGCTCTAATTACTACGTATAGATATATCAGGGGTCAGCACAGAGATCTCTACCATCATCTAGTTATACCCAGGACTGTAAGAAGGGGGCGCTCTAATAATTATGTATAATATATCAGGGGACAATACAGTGATCTCTCCCATCATCTTTTATACCCAGGGCTGTAACAAGGGGGCACTCTAATAACTATGTATAATATATCAGGGGACAGTACAAAGATCTCACCCATCATCTATTATACCCAGGAGTGTAACAAGGGGGCGCTCTAATAACTATGTATACTATATCAGGGGTCAGTACAGAGATCTCTCCCATCATCTAGTTATACCCAGGACTGTAACAAAGGGGGCGCTCTAATAACTATATATAAATATATCAGGGGTCAGTACAGAGATCTCTCCCATCATCTAGTTATACCGAGGACTGTAACAAGGGGGCGCTCTAATAACTATGTATAATATATCAGGGGTCAGTGCAGAGAGCTCTCTCTTCATCTATTATACCCAGGACTGTGACAAGGGGGCGCTCTAATAACTATGTATAAATATATCAAGGGACAATACAGAGATCTCTCCCATCATCTATTATACCCAGGACTGTAACAAGGGGGCGCTCTAATAACTATGTATAAAATATCAGGGGTCAGTACAGAGATTTCTCTCATCTTCTAGTTATACCCAGGACTGTAACAAGAGGGTGCTCTAATAACTATGTATAAATATATCAGAGGACAATACAGAGATCTCTTCCATCATCCAGTTATACCCAAGATTGTAACAAGGGGGTGCTCTAATGACTGTATAGATATATTAGGGGTCAGTACAGAGATCTCACCCATCCTTTATTTATACCCAGGACTGTAACAAAGGGGCGCTCTAATAACTATGTTGTGATGTATCAGGGATTAGTAAAGATATCTCATCCATCATCTATTATACCCATGACTGTAACAAGGGGGCGCTCTAATAACTACCGTATGTATAAATAAATCAAGAGTCAGTACAGAGCTCTCTCCCATCATCTAGTTATACCCAGGACTCTAACAAGGGGGTGCTCTTATAACTATGTATAGATGTATCAGGGGAAAATACAGAGATCTCTCTCATCATCTATTATATCCAGGACTGTAACAAGGGGGCGCTCTAATAACTATGTATACATATATCAGGGATCGGTACAGAGATCTCTCCCATCATCTATTATACCCAGGACTGTAACAAGGGGGAGCTCTAATAACTATGTATACATATATCAGGGATCGGTACAGAGATCTCTTCCATCACCTATTATACCCAGGACTGTAACAGGGGGGGGCGCTGTAATAACTATGTATAATATATCAGGGGACAATACAGAGATCTCTCCGCCATCTATTATACCCAGGACTGTAACAAGGGAGCGCTCTAATAACTATTTACAATATATCAGGAGTCAGTACAGAGATCTCTCCCATCATCTAGTTATACCCAGGAGTGTAACAAGGGGGCGCTCTAATAACTATGTATACTATATCAGGGGTCAGTACAGAGATCTCTCCCATCATCTAGTTATACCCAGGACTGTAACAAAGGGGGCGCTCTAATAACTATATATAAATATATCAGGGGTCAGTACAGAGATCTCTCCCATCATCTAGTTATACCGAGGACTGTAACAAGGGGGCGCTCTAATAACTATGTATAATATATCAGGGGTCAGTGCAGAGAGCTCTCTCTTCATCTATTATACCCAGGACTGTGACAAGGGGGCGCTCTAATAACTATGTATAAATATATCAAGGGACAATACAGAGATCTCTCCCATCATCTATTATACCCAGGACTGTAACAAGGGGGCGCTCTAATAACTATGTATAAAATATCAGGGGTCAGTACAGAGATTTCTCTCATCTTCTAGTTATACCCAGGACTGTAACAAGAGGGTGCTCTAATAACTATGTATAAATATATCAGAGGACAATACAGAGATCTCTTCCATCATCCAGTTATACCCAAGACTGTAACAAGGGGGTGCTCTAATGACTGTATAGATATATTAGGGGTCAGTACAGAGATCTCACCCATCCTTTATTTATACCCAGGACTGTAACAAAGGGGCGCTCTAATAACTATGTTGTGATGTATCAGGGATTAGTAAAGATATCTCATCCATCATCTATTATACCCATGACTGTAACAAGGGGGCGCTCTAATAACTACCGTATGTATAAATAAATCAAGAGTCAGTACAGAGCTCTCTCCCATCATCTAGTTATACCCAGGACTCTAACAAGGGGGTGCTCTTATAACTATGTATAGATGTATCAGGGGAAAATACAGAGATCTCTCTCATCATCTATTATATCCAGGACTGTAACAAGGGGGCGCTCTAATAACTATGTATACATATATCAGGGATCGGTACAGAGATCTCTCCCATCATCTATTATACCCAGGACTGTAACAAGGGGGAGCTCTAATAACTATGTATACATATATCAGGGATCGGTACAGAGATCTCTTCCATCACCTATTATACCCAGGACTGTAACAGGGGGGGGCGCTGTAATAACTATGTATAATATATCAGGGGACAATACAGAGATCTCTCCGCCATCTATTATACCCAGGACTGTAACAAGGGAGCGCTCTAATAACTATTTACAATATATCAGGAGTCAGTACAGAGATCTCTCCCATCATCTAGTTATACCCAGGACTGTAACAAGGGGGCGCTCTAATAACTATGTATAATATATCAGGGTCAGTACAGAGATCTCTCCCATCATCTAGTTATACCCAGGACTGTAACAAGGGGGCGCTCTAATAACTATGTATACATATATCAGGGGACAGTACACAGATCTCTCCCATCGTCTATTATACCCAGGACTGTAACAGGGGGGCGCTCTAATAACTATGTATAATATATCAGGGGACAATACAGAGATCTCTCTCATCATCTATGGTACCCAGGACTGTAACAAGGAAGCGCTCTAATAACTATTTACAATATATCAGGAGTCCGTACAGAGATCTCTCCACCATCTATTGTACCCAGGACTGTAACAAGGGAGAGCTCTTATAACTATGTATAATATATCAGGGGTCAGTACAGAGATCTCTCCCATCATCTATTATACCCAGGACTGTAACAAGCGGGTGCTCTAATAACTATTTACAATATATCAGGGGTCCGTACAGAGATCTCTCCCATCATCTAGTTATACCCAGGGCTGTAACAAGGGAGCGCTCTAATAACTATGTATAAATATAGTTAAAGGGGTTGTCCTGCGGCAGCAAGTGGGGTTATACACTTCTGTATGGCCATATTAATGCACTTTGTAATATACATCGTGCATTAAATATGAGCCTAAGGCCGCCTGCACACGGGCGGAAATCCCGCGGCGGTATGTCCCGCGGGATTTCCGCCACTGAAAGTTTGCATAGGAGTGCATTACAATACGCACTCCTATGCAGACAGCCGCGGTTTGGCCGCGCGAAATCTTGCGCGGCAAACAAACCGCGGCATGTCCTATTTTTGTGCGGGGCACGCACTCACCCGGCCGCCGGCTCCGGTCTGCGCATGGGCCGGCTGCGCCGCAGCCGGCACATGAAAGAGCCGGGGCCGCTAGGCGCGGGTGAGTACGCGCTCGTCCCTGCAGGCTCTCGGGTCGGGTCCCGCGGCGAAAATTCTCGCTGCCGGATCCGACCCGCTCGTCTGCAGGCGGACAGAAGTTATTCACTTACCTGCTCCGTTGCTGGCGTCCCCGTCTCCATGGATCTGTCTAATTCTGATGTCTTCTTGCTTTTTTAGACGCGTTAGCGCTGTGCGGTCTTCTCCCCTTCTCCTAGGTCCAGGCACGAGTGGCGTTCTGGCTCCGCCCCCTTCTACGCGTCATCGCGTAGCTCCGTCACGTGTGCCGATTCCAGCCAATCAGGAGGCTGGAATCGGCAATGGACCGCACAGAGCCCACGGTGCACCATGGGAAAGGACCCGCGGTGCATCGTGGGTGAAGATCCCGGCGGCCATCTTGGTGAAGGAAGAAGAAGGAAGACGTCGCAGAGCGGGGATTTGGGTAAGTAATATGTTTTGTTTTTTTTAACACATCCCTTGTGGTTGTCCTGCGCCGAACGGGGGGCCTATGGGAAAAAAAACAACCCGTTTCGGCGCGAGACAACCCCTTTAAAGAAGGCCTTTAATATAAAAATATAATATTTTAATATATATTAAAATATATATTAAAGAAGGTGCTTTAACCCTTTCCAATCCAATTTGTATCCTGGTTTTCCTAGGGGGCTTACTCTTTTTCTGCCGTTATACAAGCCAGCGCTATATGCTGGCTAAAGTCAGTACTGCATGAGGTGACACGTTGGATAGGCTCCGACAGCAGAGAGGCTGGCAATATACAGTAAGAGAACCCCAACCGATGTCTTCAAACATCGGAGCTGTACAGCCTTGAATCATAATGTCTTTAAAGGTTAGACAGTGGATTGGAAAGGGTTAATAACCATGTATAGGTATATCAGGGGACAATACAGAGATCTCTTCCATCATTTATTATACCCAGGACTGTAAAAAGGGGGCGCTCTAATAACTATGTATAGATATATCAGGGGTCAGTACAGAGATCTCTCCCATCATCTATTATACCTAGGACTGTAACAAGGGGGCGCTCTAATAACTATGTGTAGATATATCAGGAATCAATACAGAGATCTCTCTCATCATCTATTTATACCCAGGACTGTAACAAGGGGGCACTCTAATGACTATGTATAGATATATCAGGGGTCAGTACAGAGATCTCTCCCATCATCTATTATACTCAGGACTGTAACAAGGGGGCGCTCTAATAACTATGTATAGATATATCAGGGGTCAGTACAGAGATCTGTCCCATCATCTAGTTATACCCAGGACTGTAACAAGCGGGCGCTCTAATAACTATGTATAGATATATCAGGGGTCAGTACAGAGATCTCTCCCATCATCTATTCATACCCAGGACTGTGAATGTAACAAGGTGGTGCTCTCTGCATCTAGAAGAAAGAAGGTTTCTACACCAACATAGAAGGGATTCTTTACTGTAAGAGCACTGAGACTGTGTAACTCTCTGCCTAAGGATGTGGTGATGGTGAACTCGCTAACAGAGAACAAGAGGAGCCTGGAGTGTAAGGCCTCCTTCCCACGAGCGTGACGGGCTCCGCCGCGTAATATTCCGCAGTGAAGCCCGTCACGGCGCCCCCCAGAGACCCCATACTTACCAGCGGAAGATAGCGTGAAGACGCTTCCCCGCCCACCGCCGTCGCGTCATGTGACACGCCCACCGCGTCACATGACGCGGCCGGCCGTGTCACGTGACGCGCCGGCCGCGTCATATGACACGCCGGCCGCGTCATATGACACGCCGGCCGCGTCATATGACACGCCGGCCGCGTCATATGACGCGCGGCGGTAGGCGGGGAAGCGTGTTTTCACGCTATCTTCCGCTGGTTGCAGCGGGAGATAGCGTGAACGGACGGCTTCCATTGACTGCAATGGAAGCCGTCAGCGCGTACACCCGCGGCAAATAGAACATGCTGCGGGTGAGGACGGGAGATTTCACGGTGCGTAATTCCGCGGTGGAATTACGCATCGTGAGCATTGAGCTATTAGGTTCAATAGAACCTAATAGCATGGGGCAACGCAGCGGATTTGTGCCGCGGATTTACGCGGCGTAAATCCGTTCGTGGGAAGGAGGCCTAATAATATTACATGTTTTAGCACTGATTACCCAGAAGGATCCGGGATTATCCTGATTGTCAGATTGGAGTCGAGAGGGATTTTTCTTCCTCCTAAAATGAGGATAATTGTCTTCTACCTCATTGGGGTCTTTTGCCTCCTTCTGGGGGGTAATATGCTAAAGTGGATGGACAGGGCTCTATTTTCATCCTTATATACTTTGTTACTAAGCTCTGCATTGCATCTTGTGGATTTGATACTTTGTAGCAAACATCTAGAATTGTCAGATACTTTCTTGATACTTTCTTTCCTTCTCTTTTCTTTTTCTTTCTTTCTGTGAGAAAATGCCAAATTCTCTCCCCTCTCCCCCCCCCCCCCCCCTCCATTTAAGAGTCCAGTGCCAAGGTAACCAGGCTACACAGGAGGAGGTGGAGGCGGCTCACAGAGTCGGGCCGGGTCAGTGCCTGTGATTGGGAGTCTGTGTCAATAGAGGAGGATGTGGAGGGGTTATTACCTCCTGCTAAGACTGCACAGCACTGAGCACACACACTGCACATACATGTCACATGCAGCTCTGAGGGGCCACACCATGTCAGAGGCTGAGAGCAGGATCCTGCAGCTGGCCACCAGAGGGGAGTGGATCACCCTGGAGCAGACGCTGAAAGGGATCGACAAAGGGAATCTTGGAGCCTCCGAAAGTGACCCAGTGGGTGACATGCATTAACTCTTCAGTTTACAACATCTGAGGGTGCATTTACACGGACAATTTCATCGTGTGAGTTTTACGCATTGCATGATGCGCAAAAATCGTACAAAAGTAAAACCCATTATTTGCAATGGGTCTGTTTACATTTACGAATTTTCCCTCGCAGCGATACTGTGAAATAGAAAAAGTGCAGAATATCCCATTTTTCTGCGATTGCTTATTATTTCCTATGGGCAAGTTTTTAAAAAATGGCATCACGCTTGCCTTGCACTCTTAGGGCTCCGTCACACCGGCTTTTTTTTGTATCAGTTTTTTGCAAGGAGTGGAACTTACAGAGAGAAAGTACGATGGAAAGATTCGCATTTCTTCCGTATTTTGGAACCGCCTCTGGTTTTGGCTTACAAAAAACTGTTACAAACAAAGCCCATGTGAAGGAGCCCTCGTGTACGTGCAGGCTTCACGCAAGTGCGAGACCATTTGTTTAGATTTTCCTATTGAAACAACATGTGATTTTCCTGCACGCGATGAGATACGTTTTTCTCGCAAAACACATCGCACTCACTTGCCCGCTCTGGCCCTCGCTCATGTAAATGCACCCGAAGAACGTTAGCAGTAGAGATGAGCGAACGGACTCATTTAGGGCGATTTCGCAATCGAGCAGCGCTTTTTTCGAGTAACTGACTATTCGGGCGAAAAGATTCAGGGGTGCCGGGGGCGGTGTGGTGGAGCGGGGGGTAGCAATGGGCTCTCTCTCCCCCGCCCCCCACTCCCTTCTGCTACCCCCCCGCCCACCCCCCTGCACCCCCCGAATCTTTTCATCCGAGTAGTCAGTTACTCGAAAAAAGCGGTGCTCGATTGCGAAATCGCCCCAAACGAGTCCGCTCGCTCATCTCTAGTTAGGATGTTTCTATACATCTTGCTTTATACAGTCGTTGTATATGTGATTCTGTGATCTGATGTCTGAGCCTCACCCTTTATAATATTAGGGTGTTATTACTTAATAGTAATACTATTATTAATTAATACTATTATTTAATAGTGAAGTTCCTATTTATGCAGTTTACTAATACTAATTAGCGGAACTACAATAACGGTTTAGTAGGGTGTCAATATTTTTGCAATTCTTAATTGTATTGAATTATGTGGGTCCCGAAAATAGTTCATTAGTGGCAGGCATCATCTATCCACGTGATAAGCGATTGGGGCTCTGACTGCTGGGACCCCATGCCCCCCCCCCCCCCCCCCACCACCACCACCTTTCCCGATCATCCCTCTTTTGCTTACTGACTTGTCTGTTTTAGAATAGGTAATGAAATGCTGGTGGGGAATTTCACCACTGAGACCCCCACCAATCCAGAAAATGGGGGTCCTGTATCCCCCTCTCTTCCTCAGAGCTTGAATAGAGTAGCAGCCGAGCATGCGCAGTATGGCCGCATTCATTTCAGTGGGACTGGGGGAAATAGTGGAGAGCTTGAATTGGGCGATCTTGCACACTCTCATAGAGATTAATAGAGCAGCAGGTGCGTGCTTGCTCACCAGTTCACTCATGCAGGACCTTCAGGACCCTCATTCTTGGGACTGGTGGGAGTCACAGCACTCAAACACCCATCAGTCAGAAAGTATTCCCCTATATTGTACGTGACGCTTTTCATCTAGTTTTACAGAACAAATCATTTGGATCTTTACAGTGCAGAAATAATGCCGCCTCACAGTGTCCAAATAATAATGCCACGTTGTGTCCAAACACCGCTATATAATGGTAATAACACAACAATGTGCTCAAATCATCATAAGGCTCCCAATAATACCACCATACAGTGCAGAAATAACACTGCAATACAGTTTGAAAATAGTTTTATCATACAGTTCCTAAATACAGTGCCTGGATAATACCCCCATAGTGATCCTATCTAATACAGCACTCAATAATTAAGACATTCGGTTGCCAAAAATTGTTGCCATATAGTTTCCAATTAACAGCACCGCGCAATGCCATAATAATACCATCATAATGTTCTAAAAAATACCGCCATACAGTGCCACCATAAAGAGCTCAAATAAAACAACCATACAGCGGTTAAATAACACTACCATAATGTGCATAAATAATACATCCATACCATGCCAATATAAGATTGCCATATTGTGTCCCAATAATATTACTGTATAGTGACATAACACCACCATAAAGCATTCAAAGAATACAACATACAGTTACTGAATGAAGCTGACCTACAATGTCTGACACCAAGATAAAGAGCTCAAATACGTTGTCTCCTGAATTGTGCACTAGCTCCCCCTAGAGGCAGATACTTCACCACTGGGTAGACTATCCCCTGATAACCCGCCTGCCTCACACCTCTGGGTGCCTGGATGTGTTGCCAAGCATTCCTGGAAGCAGACCATTATTGTGTGGAGAGGAGATGACAGCGAATACAGCGAAACAAAAACCGACTGAGTCATTGTAACCGGACCTGAAACCCCAAGTATTTATATCTGACACCCTGCCAACCATCCCCGGAGCTGAGCAATGAGGAATTTCCTCACCTCCTAGTGGTTTCATGGCCAACGTCCTGTGTAACCACAATGACCAACCAGGGTCTGCACCACAACAGAGGTCTTATTGTACTATGGAGCCTCCTCTTCTTGGAGAAGAGCCTCGTGGAGCCCCGGTGGTAGAGTGTTACAGATAGATAGATAGATAGATAGATAGATAGATAGATATGAGATAGATATGAGATAGATAGATAGATAGATAGATAGATAGATAGATAGATATGAGATAGATAGATAGATATGAGATAGATAGATATTAGATAGATATTAGATAGATAGATAGATATGAGATAGATAGATATGAGATAGATGATAGATAGATAGATAGATAGATATGAGATAGATAGATAGATATGAGATAGATAGATATGAGATAGATGATTGATAGATAGATAGATAGATAGATAGATAGATAGATATGAGATAGATAGATAGATAGATGATAGATATGAGATAGATAGATATGAGATAGATGGATATGAGATAGATGATAAATAGATATGAGATAGATAGATAGATAGATATGAGATAGATGATAAATAGATATGAGATAGATAGATATGAGATAGATAGATGGATAGATATGTGATAGATAGATAGATAGATAGATAGATAGATAGATAGATAGATAGATAGATAGATAGATACATAGATATGAGATAGATAGATAGATAGATATGAGATAGATAGATAGATAGATATGAGATAGATAGATGATAGATAGATAGATATGAGATAGATAGATGATAGATAGATAGATAGATAGATAGATAGATAGATATGAGATAGATAGGTAGATATGAGATAGATGGATAGATAGATAGATATGAGATAGATAGATAGATAGATAGATAGATAGGTAGATATGAGATAGATAGATAGATAGATAGATAGGTAGATAGATAGATAGATAGATAGATAGATAGATAGATATGAGATAGATAGATGATAGATAGATATGAAATAGATAGGTAGATATGAGATAGATAGATGATAGATAGGTAGATATGAGATAGATAGATAGGTAGATATGAGATAGATAGATAGATAGATATGAGATAGATAGATAGATAAGTCAGAGGGGAAGTAGTTTGTCCAGTAGGTTCAGTGCACAAAAAGTTCATGCAGGTTCTACATTATCTAGAATTTAGAGTGTTAATAGATCAAAATCCAAGTTTTTTGGAAGCAGTAGTGGAGGTCCTAAGTCTAGATCAGTGTTTCCCAATGCCAGTCCTCAAGGTCAGGGTTTCAGGATTTCCTTAGTACGAGGTTAAGGAAAATAAACTTCTCCAACTCTGCTGCTTCAAATAAAATGACATTTGGCCAATGGCCACTTGACACGATGTGCCCACCACTTAGAAAGGTCACCGATAGGTGGCGCTGTAGTAGACAAGGTCTACCATGAGAGAATTGCATCAGTGTCAGATCTGAAGGACAGCATTCATCGGCATGTTGTAGCGATTAAAACTCACTGTGTTTGCAACACCCCTCAGAAGGGTGACCCCGGGCACCTGGCTATCGTGAAGAGCTTGGAGGGTTAAGTGTTGGCTTGTCACGGCAGCACTTACCCTGCTCTGGGCCTGGAGGGACCATACGCAACCAAGGATGGTGTAGATTGCAAGCCAAGCTTCAAAATTTCTCTAGCAGGGAATAATAATAAAGGGGGTGAGGGGGGTTGTAGTAGATATCACTCGTGACGCCACCGTTCCCACACACCATTATTCAATGCGGCGGAGTAAATAACACGGAGACTTCTGTGCAGTACCTCGGGTCCCTAGGAACAGTTAAGGCACGGTATAACCTTGAGATGAACTGGTATAGCAGGTAATTTACAGGCAAAATTCACTTGCAGTAGTTACAGGCTATAACTCAGAGGTAGGGAGGATACACAGGATTAATATGGCCCTATAGTCCAAGTTATCTATATGTCACCGGTCCTGGATTAGGAGCACTCCAAAGGAGGAAAGGGGGTAGGGGTCACTCCACAAACACTTTGGCAAAAACTCTTATTCAGAAAAGACTTATAAAGTAATAAAGTACCTCTGTGTGGTGATCCTAACTGACGGACGGACGCACAGGAAACGCCTATATTGTGGTGTGAACAGGTACCTGTTTTTAGAAAACTGGGGTTGCTCTTTTTCTCTTGCTGGGACTCACTCCTAATACATCCACTCTCCAGATGCTACGGAAAGTCGCTCCTCTTCCTCCATCTTCACCTACATGGAAGCTAAAGGTGCTTCCATGCGGCTCTGTGTTAGCACTCTCTCCTCCTGAAGATGGACTCAGGAGGACTTTCCCGCTTTCAGACACTCACATTTATACCTTCACTTACACCACATGACACAAGAGAATAGATACATTCAGCAGCAGATCTGACAGGCAATGATTTTATCAATGGTAACCCTTCAGACGCTGCAGCTGTGCAACAGACATACAAAAAATGACATGACAGCTTTGCACAGTGCATCCACATGAGACAAAACATGTATGACAATTATGGAGGGGAACAGGATGGTGTTCTGGGCCCCTACATCTTCTGCTCTGGAAATACAAGGCTTTGCAAATGGAGAGCATTGTTGAAAACCAAAGGGGACAAATGTAACATTTGTAGAGTGATTTGCATAGCTACAGCGCCACCTATCGGCGTCTTTTTTACAAATGTTTTCAAAAAAGGCGAGTGCATCATCTGAAGTGGCTGTTGTCAGAATTTCATCTCATTTGGAGCAGCAGAGCGCCCTCCAGAGGCCTTTGAGTTGAGGAAGTTTAATTTTGCTAAGCTTTTATTGTATAGGTGATATAATTATTGTCAGGGTCTCAAAAATGGCCAGAGGTGTTCTTTCTATAGGATATCCTGAAAACATGACCTGCTGTGGGTCCTTGACAACGGGAGATGGAAAACACTGGTCTAGACAGAGACTGACATGCACATCTGAAGATGTTGAAAGTTGGCAGATTTGACCAGGAAAGATTGAATCATCCAATCAACCTGAACAGGAGGTAACTGGGTCCAGTGAGATCAGCCAACTTATTGTGAGGTCATCACTTACTCAGCCAATCATCCACTTTACCATTCAGGGGTAGCAATGGAATAAAAAAGTCATCCTCTCCACCCCAAGGAGCGGACCCTAGCCTAGGAGACAGTGGGGATAAGTTGTAGGCCTTGTCACAGTGGCACTACTGTCTGCCTCCCGTAGGGTAGCCGGGGACAGGTCCAACGGGGCCAAGGGCAGGCTATTTAAACAGAGGGTAACTGGGAACTGGCTTACCTTGGTTTTTTCTCTGGAGTTGTCACGGGTGATGCCACCGTTCCTTCCTCTGCAGCGAATACAATTGATGGTTAATAATGGATCCACACATGGAGAAGTCTATTTAAAAGTCACACTGGGAACGGTCAGTAAAACCCGTTTACTAACAGTTCAACAATTGCATGACAAGTTTGGTCTCTTTCTCTCTCCTTGTTCAAACTCACGATTGCAGCAAAGACGGCGGACACTCAACTCTGTGGAACGTCTCCTCGAGATATCCAGGGAGACGAGTGATATCTTTCGGCTTCCTCAAAGACACATCAACAGATATTCCAAACATCCTGGCTCTCAGACTGGTTCAGGCTAGACTAGGCCAAGAAGTGACCTTCTTGCTAACTGACTTAGACCAGACTCCAGACTCGACTCTACTCACCACTCACATTCTGCAAGACATTTTGAAGTGGCCTATTGTTCTGGGCCCCTACAACAACGCCAGGCAGGGGTCTACTGCTGGGGGAATATGGAGCCTGCGGACCTCCTTAGCTGCCGGCCTGTCAGCACATGTGATTGCCCAACTATTTATCTTATATATTACATTTTATATTTGTTGTAATACTTTCCTGATTATTTTCTGCATCAACAGGAATCTGGTTTAACTCCATTTATGATCGCTGTGAGGGAGAACAGGCTGTCCATAGTGGAGCGATTCCTTGAGCTGGGAGTAAATCTCCAAGAGAAGACTCAGGCAAGTAGAGAAGACAACAATGGTCCGATACTGGTAAATATAGAAGAGTGATAAAGGGGACTGTTGTATCTTGTTTCCACCTGAATAATGGGTGGAGACATGCTTTGGCAGTGCTGAATTTAGGACACGTCCCCATCGGTTGATTGGCTGCTGCAGACGTGCCCTTCTGAGCTGGACCTCCTGCCTCATCCTCCCGGGCCCCACACAGACATATGCCACTTGAAGCGGGGCCGTCCTTGAAGCTGCAGCCGCTACTGCTGCTAGAGTGACAGTGGCCCCCCTTTGCAGCGGCCGCAGGGAGAACGGGGAGAGCGACAGCACCTATAAGCCAGCACAGCAGGGCCCTGAATAGTGCTGATCGGAGGCAGCTCAGTGTGGACAGCATGGGGCCATGTGAGATGGTGGGGGGAAAGTGGGGGTCCCTGCTTCAGTGTGGACGGAAGACGCCATGAGAAACCTACGCAAATGTGACAGGGAGGTGGTGAGTGGAGATGCCACCCCGCCGACGTCGGCAGGACACTAATAGGGTCGGCAGCTGTAAAAGTGGGGGAAGAGTCACAGAGTCGCAGCAGCTGATGTGGCATGCCGCAGAGGCCAGCTGTCAAAAAGCCATTAGGAAGTGTACATGCCAGAGGGGCGTGTACAGCTTGACCCTTTCCTACTGCTGTCCCCGGCCAACCCATGTCTACACCCCTACTTCCGGTGGAGACAAGATACAACAGTACTGTGATAAAGTACCTACAAGGGGTCCAGAAAGTCTTCAGACTCTTTCACTTTTTTACATTTTTGTTATGTTGTGGCCCTACCAGAGCCCTGAACCCAATGGAGCATCTTTGGAGAGACCTGACAATGGCTGTCTGCAGATGGCCCCCATCCAACCTGACAGAGGGCTGAAAATCCCCAAATCCAGGTGTAAATCTTGTGGCATCATCTCCAAGACTGGAGGCTGGAATCACTGCCAAAGGGGCTTCACCTAAATACTGAGTACAGGGTGGGAATACTTATGTCAATGCAAAATGCTAGTTTCTCATTTTTTTTAAATTTACAAAGATTTCTAATATTTTGTTGTCACTTTATCATTATGGGATACAGAGTGCAGAGTGATGGGGAACACAAGGCCACAACATAGAATGTAAAAAAAAGTGAAAGTGCGGACTTTGTGACCAAGCTGTATATATACTGAATGGCCCCTTTATTAGAGCCTCTGGAAGTCTCATGATTGACAACTCCTTGTATAGAAACTCTCCCCGTGACCCCGGAGCATAAAATCACGTGACGAGTTTTCCGTGGATCAGTTTCAGCGTGAATCCACATTAGATGGGAAAATCCAGCGATCGGAGCGACTTCAACAAAGCCCCGTCATCAGTGCTAGACTATGGATGTCAATGCCAACTGTGGGGGGTTCTCTTGTATAACAGTGTGGAGAGTATACAGAGAATGGTGTGATGGAGAAAAAACATCTAGCAAAAGGGGATCCGGTGGACGGAAACAACTCATCACTGAAAGGGGTCGGAGGAGGATGTCAGGAATCATTCTAACCAACAGGCTGCACAGTCAGCTGAATACAACGCTGGAGCTCCAACTAACGTGTCCGAACGCACAACTTGGCGTTCCTTAGCCTAGATGGACTATAACAGAAAGGCGAGACTCCAGCGGGCAAAAGGTCACAAAAAATGTATCACTGAGCAGCAGAAAAACATCTCCTGGTCAGATGGGTCCAGATTTCTGTTGCTGATGCAAGGCCAGAATTTGGCGCAAGCAGCATGAATCGCTGACCCCTTCCTGTCAGCCGGTCAGAACACGTCAGCACCGCCATCTAATCTGCGGCAACTACAAGAAGATTCTTGACCGCAGGGGCCGGTATTCCTGCGCACCGATCTAATCCCCCCATTGCAAACTGCTGCCGAGGTCCAATGCGCTACTAGATGGGGGTCTAATAAAGGGTCGGTCAGTGTATGTCATCTGTACTGACATCTTATCTGTCTCTTCCCGGCGGCGGACAGTTCACTACAGTAACAACAAGATCCAACTCCCATACCAGCAGCGGGTGGAGTGCACCAGCCTCGGCCCCTGAAAACGGCCTTCTCTCAGCGTCCTCCCGCTGTTTCCTGGCTGTTCAGGGACTCAACAAACTTTCCAAACTGTTTCTTCATGAGGATTTTACCCTTCAGACAATTTACACATTTGGGCCTCCTTTCCACAGGCGTTTATGGATTGCGTTCCCTGCGGCGGTAATCCGGCCGCGGGGAACGTAATGCACGCTTTCCATAGCGTTGCTATGGAAGGCACAGCCTCCCTGTACAATCATAGCCATTCTCCACTCGCTGGCGGCGAATCACTGTCAGATAGGCTCAGTGGGGAGAACTGTCACCTCTCCCTGCTCCCGGGTGGCGGCTCCTGAGGCAGAGATCCGCCGCGGGATACTACAACGCCCGTGGACAGGCAGCCTTAGGGCTCATTCACACGGCCGTATGCAGTTTCTGTGCGTGAAGTCCACAGCGTTTTTACGTATCAAAACGGCATATTTACCGCATATTTTCTTGTTCTTGCAGTTTTTTTGTGTGCGTACTCACTGCATTTTTTACACATTCAAAGAATAAAAAAACAAGAAGGTCCTACTGATTTCTCCTGTCTTCACGCGTGCGTACGCAGATAACACATATCCGCATATTCACAGCATTATTACACAATCCCATAGACTTTAATGGGCAATATCCGTCCACAAGAATACATTCACATTCGCCACAGAATTTTCTGCGGCGAATTCCACATCTAAAATCCATATTGAAATCCTCTGTCACTTCTTGATGCGGAAATATTCGCTTCCATGTCGGTATTCTACATGAGGATTGTTAGATGCAGAATTTGCAACAAAAGATTCCACCGTGTGAACAGACCCTCAGGCGAGAAAATTGCCGCTCTTTGCCCGATATGGATAAGCCGCCATTTTTTTCATGTATTTATAATATGCACCTGTAAAATATGCCCATGAGAATGAGCCCCCAGCTGAGTTCTGATGGAGATACAGATGTATAATGCAGAATTCTGGATGAAAGGCTTAGATACATCTTCTCAGCAGGCAGTATCACACAGGATAGGATTAGATACACAGATCAGCAGACTGTATCACATATGATAGAGTTATGGTCCTTTTACACAGGACTATATATTGGGCATACGATGCCCGACACTCGTCCCAGTGATGCTGTTACACAGCAGTGGGTATCGCTGGCATCGCTCACGGTGCAGCCGGCATGGAGGCGGAGCGGCCGGGGAGCGTTCTACCCTCTCCCACCTCTATTCACAGTAAACAGACAGCCGTTCAGAAGTGACCGAAGCTGATTACACTGAACATTTCTCCTCCAGTCGCTGTATGCGTTACATGGGATGATTACACCGGTCAGCACATTTTTACAAAAGTCATTTATTGAAATAAAATTAGTCATTTCTTATCAGTTTTTTATGTGTTCAACACGAATCTGACGGTCAAGATGCAAAATTGGCTCTATTTTTTCTGTAATCTGCAATAATTGTTTACATCATGAAATGCATGCCGATAGTAGTAGGCCGATGGTCAATACCTGTTAAAAGCCATAGGCTACGTCTTAGATGTCTTGGCCTGTCTCTTGTCCAGCTGTTCGAGAGACATCTCTGCGGAGTGTCCAGCAGTAGTCGGCCGGCATGGTAGTGGAGTGTCCAGCAGTAGACAGCCAGCATGGTAGTGGAGTGTCCTGCAGTAGTCAACCAGCACGGAAGTGGAGTGTCCAGCAGTAGTCGGCCAGCATGGTAGTGAAGTGCCCAGCAGCAGTCGGCCAGCATGGTAGTGGAGTGTCAGTCGGCAGTAGGCAGCCAGCATGGTAGTGGGGTGCCCAGCAGTAGGCAGCCAGCATGGTAGTGGGGTGCCCAGCAGTAGGCAGCCAGCATGGTAGTGGAGTGTCCAGCAATAGTCGGCCAGCATGGTAGTGGAGTGTCCAGCAATAGTCGGCCAGCATGGTAGTGGAGTGTCAGTCGGCAGTAGGCAGCCAGCATGGTAGTGGAGTGTCAGGCAGTAGTTGACCAGCATGGTAGTGGACTGTCCCTCAGTAGTCGGCCAGCATGGTAGTGGAGTGTCCAGCAGTAGTCGGCCAGCATGGTAGTGGAGTGTCCAGCAGTAGTCGGCCAGCATGGTAGTGGAGTGTCCAGCAATAGTCGGCCAGCATGGTAGTGGAGTGTCAGTCGGCAGTAGGCAGCCAGCATGGTAGTGGAGTGTCCGGTAGTAGTCGGCCAGCATGGTAGTGGAGTGTCCAACAGTAGCCAACATGGTAGTAGAGTGTCCTGCAGTAGTTGGCCAGCATGGTATTGGAGTGTCGGGCGGCAGTCGGCCAGCACGGGAGTGGAGTGCCCAGCGGCAGTCGGCCATCTGGTACTGGGCCATCTTCCCTGATATCTTTGTTCCATTGTTGCATATCTTGATGAAACGTTCGCCATATTCATCATTAACCACAGTTGTCTGGAAAGAAATCCATGTGGGAATGAAGGAAGCGGATCTTCAGAGACATATTGCAGCCAGGTTTCTGATACTGCATCCGCATGTCTTGTTCCTTGTAGTTTTCGCCCTAACATTCCCGAGAAAGTTTGTAGACACTAGGCGGAAAGCATTCCATGCTTGCTTCGCATCACCCTGCAGCAAGTTGTTGAACCGGACATCTTTGAAGATCTCTTAAATCTGATGAACCACAAAAACTCCCTCTTAAATCTTTGCCTTGCTGAGTCGAGGGACTTCTTCATGAAGGTATCAGAAAGCTGGTGACGTCCGGTCCATGGCTTTCATGAAGTTCTTCATCAAACCTAGTTTCAATGTGAAGGGGTGGTAGCAGGATTTTGTGAGTTGGGTGCTATATATTCTTCTCTCCAACCGCTGCATTGTGTCTGCGAGTCCATGCCTTCCACAAGTAGTGCCATTCCCGTGCTCGGCTCTCCCACTCACATAAGAAACACCTGTATTTTGTAAATCCCTGCTGCAGTCCCATTAAAAGGGCAACTACCTTCAAATCACCAGAGAGGTGCCAGCTGTACCTGTTAGACTCAATGGAATTCAGTAGCTGCTTTAAGTTATAACTGTAAGGATGTTGTTACAGTCCTGCTGGATACATTTAGGTGAAACACAGAAAATGAACTATATGAAATCTCTTCAAAACGAGAGCCAATAAAACCTTCTCATGGTCATATTCGTGTTCAGCGCACCGAGATACTGCAGATTGGGAGCTTTTTAGTCAGTAACTATTTCAGTGTTGACCAGTGTAATCGGCCAGATTCCCGCAGGGGCGCAAAAACCAGAACAATTTTGAATGATCGGCCCGTGTAAAAGAGCCATTAGATACAGACAGGATCACACGATAGTCTTGGGCTGTTTTCACAGCGGTGTTAGGGTCAGTTCAGGGTTTCTGTCTCTTTGCTCTGTTTTTGAAGGAGAGAAACTGTAATAAAATGGAAAAAAAACCGTATCCATTGTTTCCCCATGGGGCGGCTTACATTCTGTTTTTTTGGACAGGACAATTGCGCAGTCTGCAGCCTTATTTTTCCATCCGAAAAACAGAAACCTGACATAACAGAAGTCTTTCCGTTTGCTTTTCCATCTTTTTGAAACCCCATTGAAATCAATGAGGAAAAAACTAAAAAAGTAAGTTACAACTAGAGATGAGTGAGTATACTCGCTAAGGCACATTTCTCGAGCGAGTAGTGCCTTAGCCGAGTATCTCCCCGCTCGTCTCTAAAGATTCGGGGCCGGCGCAGGTGACAGGTGAGTTGCGGCGGTGAGGAGAGAGGGAGAGAGAGATCTCCCCTCCGCTCTCCCCGTTGCTCCCCGCCCCCCGTCGGCCCCCGAATCTTTAGAGACGAGCGGGGAGATACTCGGCTAAGGCACTACTCACTCATCTCTAGTTACAACCCTAACGGGATTTTTAAAAAAGATTTAAAAAAATAATAATATCCTTTATTCGTGATTGTTAAAGATGAAGGTAATCAAGAGTTAAAAAAAAAACTTTACCCATATTTATAATTAAAAAATATATTTGGTATCACTGCATCCAGAAAAGTCTCATCTATCAGAGTATACGGGCTCCGGCACACTTGCGTTTTTCTTGCGCATTGTTTTCACGCGATTCTCAATGGGATTTTCTAATGTTAAAAACGCATCAGAAGTTTGTGCTTTGTGATTTTTGTGCGATGTACTTTTAACATTAGAAAGTCCCATTGACAATCGCGTGGAAAAAACGGAGCGATATCGCGTGAAAAAAAAGGGCAAGAAAAACGCAAGTGGGTGTCCACCCTAACACAATTTATCCCACATGGTGAACATCGTCAGAAAAAAATACACAACCCCAGAATTGTGCTTTTTGGGGCCCGTCTTCCAGACGAAAAATAAAAATGTTTTTTATTAAAAAATTGGATGCAAACAAAAATGGTACCAATAAAAATAGCAGGTCGTCCCATAAAAGACGAACCGTCACACAACTAGACTGATGGGAAGATGAAACGCTTCTGTCTGCCAGAAGAGGCTGAAAATAACTTACTTTATATTTGACTTTTTAACAGTAATACAGCAAATAAATCGTAATAAATTTGATATTGTTATCGTACAAAGCCGCAGAATGAGGCCTCTCAGGGGCGTAACTATAGAGGGTGCAGGGGATGAGGTTGACCCCGGGCCCAGGAGCCTTAGGGAGCCCATAAGGCCTCTCTGCTCCATATAGGGAGCCCAGTACTATGAGTAAAGCATTATAGTTGGGGCCCTGTTACAGGTTTTGCATTGGGGCCCAGGAGTTTCAAGTTATGTCTCTGTGCAGCATGGTTTAGGTATGGGTACGGGTACAGATACAGATAGAGGGAGGGTCCCAGCTCACGTTTTGCATCAGGGCCCTTGAGCCTTTAGTTACGCCCCTGAGGCCTCTCACTTTCCCTCCTGCCGCCCTCCCCCCTCCCTTCCCGAGCACGCTCGGACAAGAATGCAGTTACTTAAGAAGAGCAATGCTTGTTCGAGTAACTGCCTTATCCGAGCATGCTCGCTCATCTCTAGTGGAGACCTATTTAGGGCACACTGGCCTTTTAATAAAGGGGACGGGAGCACGCTTGCATCCTACGGCAGATAGGACTGACCATGTCCCCAGCAATAGGTGAGCCAATGGAACCTTGCTGGCAGCGTGCTGTGACAATGTGATTGTATGGGAGGGCAATGTTTCTTCTTGTGGAGATCACCACAAGAGTGTAGAGAGTCTTATAGGTCATGCAGTGCTTTGTGGGAAAAGCTATGCAAATATGTGATGGAATAGTCCTCCACAGCGCCACCTGTTGGAAAATAGCTTCTCTGTTTTGACCATTTATCATAAGAAGGGATGTGAGCCAAACTAGAATACCCGTGTACATACAGCTACCTACATATAGCTAGAGCCCCTCATCAGAGTGAGGATACGGTTGGCTGAGGAACAGGCCATCAGCGTCTAACCCTCTCTACATTCACACTCTGTATCTGTCACCTGTTACATCACCATCACTCCAGTTATAATATGTGGTAACTTTATGTCACATTATTCCATCTTCATACTCTTATCACATCCAGAGCTGCATTCCCAATACTGCTTTTCCTCCTGTCTTCCAGCACTGCTCCCCGACGGCTCGGGGTGATCAGGATGCTCCTCCTTGTTTTGTAGTGACTTTTTGCTAATCATTTCAGGATGGCCGCACGGCGCTACATGTAGCTGCAGCCAATTCCAAGGATGAGATTGTCCGTCTTCTGCTGGTGAAGAAAGCAGAGCCGAACCTCCCTGGTGGGGTAAGCATTCACATACAGGCTTGTTGCGGGAGGCGCTGCCGCGGACAGATGGAGGCCAGATTTTATAGAAACATATAATTTTACTGAACTTGATGACGATTTCCGCCCCACATGACTCCGCGGGACTTGAATGTTACATAATAACTTTAACCGGGTCTTCACGCTAATAAGCTGTCTCAACTCCAGTCCGGCAAGGCACTTCGCACACTATATATGTATGTGCGCATCTCGTCCTTAGTGCTGCATACTTTATTTTCAGAGGTCCCCAGCACGGTCTAACATTGTGGCCTCAAGACACCGTAGGTGCCGTCTGCACATAATCTCCACTGCCAGCAGTGTGTGCATCCAGTCAGTGTGTGCATCCACCGCAGTGCCGTATGCACTGATTACCGCAGGAGGAAGCCGCAGCACTCCGGCTGGTAATCACCTTAGTGGTGACCAGATGTCCCGAAAGTGGGGCAAATGGCGGTCCCGCCTGGGGGACACAGAGTCCCGAAGCAGGACTGTCCCGCCTAATGTCTAATCACTTTAATATAGACAGACTACGCAATTGCTATGGGGCCCTGAAAGAGAAGGGGCACAGCTCTGATTGCTCCATTTCTTTTGCAACTGCGTAGCAAGAACAGATGCGGACCTTCCGCCTAAAAGGAACTGCATTGTTAGCAAACAAGGAGATGGAGAAATACCCAAGGACCATTGTAAGGAGCATGGAATGGGAGAAAAACATCAGACTCTCCTGTCCTCAGTCACAAACCCAGACACTGTAATGGCGGCCCCATCTCTTCTATGTATGCCACTGACCCCTACGATTTCTGTGCTGGATGACCAGCTTTATACCCCCATATTAGAGCTGTGCTCTGATTAGCTTGGCTACACACCTCTCATGCTGCCGCAGGTTATCTTCATATCTAGATTCTATGTACACTATCCTACCAACTATCCTGAAAACGTTTGATACACTTAAGCTGGTATTTTCCTCCATCCATCCTGCAAACGTCTGGCAAATGCTCTCAGAGAATACGCATCAGTACCTGGGTGTAGAGGACGTCTGGGGAACGCCTCATACCTGAGTGCGTTGTTACCAACAGTTAAGTTCCATTTTGGTCTGGGGATGTTTTACGTGGCATGGTCTCGGTCCATAGGTTGTAGTGACAAGAACCTCGAACACAGAGGTGTACTTTGACATTCTAGACAATAATGCACTGCCGCCAATGTGGCAATACTCTGGGAATGGTCGGCCATACTTCCAACAAGACAATGTGCCTTGTCACAAATCCAACTTTGTTTTACATTGGTTTGAAGACATGGATGTTCCACAATTGGACTGACTGCAGCCTTAACCCTACTGAACATCTTTGGAATGAACTGGAACTTCAGGTCAAGAAGTATGAACAGTATCCATCTTCTTTGAGAGAAGTGAACTTGACAGACATTTGCAGGATGAATGGAGGGAAAAACCAGCTGAAGTGTATCAGACATTAGTAGAAAGTATGCCACGGAGAGTATCTGATGTCATTAGGGCCAAAGGAGCCCCACTAAGTATTAACATATGGAAATAAATACTACTTGTGATTCTTGCTCAGGGGTCCAACTAGTTTAGGCAGGATAGTGTATAAAGTATCTATAATTCTGTATCTAAGTGCTGCGGAATAAGTTGGCGCTATACAAATAAAGATTATTATATTATTATCTGTCCATTGTTATCTTCACAGCTGAAGGAGCAACTACCTCTTCATTACACAGCGCAGCGACCCACCGGAGCCATTAGCGTTACTCAAACATTGTTAAGAGCTTCTCACAAGGATGCCCGTGTCATCGAGGACAAGGTACAGACATAGACTTATAGATAGATATGAGATAGATAGATATGAGATAGATAGATAGATATGATATAGATAGATAGATATGAGATAGATAGATATGAGATAGATAGATAGATAGATATGATATAGATAGATAGATATGAGATAGATAGATATGAGATAGATAGATAGATAATGAGATAGATAGATAGATATGAGATAGATAGATAGATAGATATGAGATAGATAGATAGATAGATAGATAGATAGATAGATAGATAGATATGAGATAGATAGATAGATAGATAGATAGATATGAGATAGATAGATAGATAGATAGATAGATATGAGATAGATAGATAGATAGATAGATAGATAGATAGATATGAGATAGATAGATAGATGGATGGATAGATAGGAGATAGATAGATAGATAGATAGATAGATAGATAGATAGATAGATAGATAGATAGATAGATAGATATGAGATAGATAGATAGATATGAGATTGATAGATAGATAGATAGATATGAGATAGATAGATATGAGATAGATAGATAGATAGATAGATAGGAGAGATAGATAGATAGATAGATGATAGATATGAGATACATAGGAGATAGATAGATAGATAGATAGATAGATATCAGATAGATAGATAGATAGAGATATGAGATAGATAGATAGATAGATAGATAGATAGATAGATAGATAGATAGGAGATAGATAGATAGATAGAGATATGAGATAGATAGATATCAGATAGATAGATAGATAGATAGATAAATAGATAGTAGATAGATAAATAGATAGGAGATAGATAGATATGAGATAGATAGAGAGATAGATACATAGATACATAGATACATAGATACATAGATAGATATGTGATAGATATGAACTAGATAGATAGATAGATAGATAGATAGATAGATAGATAGATAGATAGATAGATAGATATGAGATTGGCCGCCTGCACACGGGCGGAAATCCCGCGGCGGGATTTCCCGCGGGATTTCCGCCACTGAAAGCCTGCATAGGAGTGCATTACAATACGCACTCCTATGCAGACGGCCGCGGTTTGGCCACGCGAAATCTCGCGCGGAAAACAAACCGCGGCATGTCCTATCTCTGTGCGCACAGAAACGTCATTCACCCGGCCGCCTGCTCCGGTCTGCGCATGTGCCGGCTGCCCGGCAGCCGGCACATGAAAGAGCCGGGGACACCGGGCGCGGGTGTGTACGCGCTCCTCCCTGCAGGCGCTGGGGTCGGGTCCCACGGCGAGAATCCTCGCTGCCGGATCTGACCCACCCGTCTGCAGGCGGCCATAGATAGATAGATATGAGATAGATAGATATGAGATAGATAGATAGATAGGAGATGGATAGATAGATATGAGATAGATAGGAGATAGATAGGAGATAGATAGATAGGAGATAGATAGATAGATAGATATGAGATGGATAGATAGATATGAGATAGATAGATAGATATGAGATAGATAGATAGATAGATAGATATGAGATAGATATGAGATAGATAGATATGGGATGGATAGATAGATATGAGATAGATAGATAGATATGAGATAGATAGATAGATAGATATGAGATAGATATGAGATAGATAGATATGAGATAGATATGAGATAGATAGATAGATAGATAGATAGATATGAGATAGATAGATAGATAGATAGATAGATAGGAGATAGATAGATAGATAGATAGATATGAGATAGATAGATAGATAGATAGATAGATATGAGATAGATAGATAGATAGATAGATAGATAGATAGATAGATAGGAGATAGATAGATAGATAGGAGATAGATAGATAGATATGAGATAGATAGATAGATATGAGATAGATAGATATGACACAGATAGATATGAGATAGATAGATAGATAGATAGATAGATAGATAGATAGGAGATAGATAGATAGATAGATAGATAGATAGATAGATAGGAGATAGATAGATAGATAGGAGATAGATAGATAGATAGGAGATAGATAGATAGATATGAGATAGATAGATAGATATGACACAGATAGATATGAGATAGATAGATAGATAGATAGATAGATATGAGATAGATAGATAGATAGATAGATAGGAGATAGATAGATAGATATGAGATAGATAGATAGATAGATAGATAGATAGGAGATAGATAGATAGATAGATAGATAGGAGATAGATAGATAGATATGAGATAGATAGATAGATAGATAGATAGATAGATAGATAGATAGATATGAGATAGATAGATAGATAGATAGATAGATAGATAGATAGGAGATAGATAGATAGATAGATATGAGATAGATAGATAGATAGATAGATAGGAGATAGATAGATAGATAGATAGATAGATAGATAGATAGATAGATAGGAGATAGATAGATAGATAGATAGATAGATAGATAGATAGATAGATAGATGGTAGATAATAAATCCTAGTAGACATATGGAAGGGAATTATTATACCAATGTAGCAAAGTTTAACTTGACTGTGATAACTTTATGCAACAAGTTATTGTATCTTCAGCCATTCAAAAGATATCAAAAGGGCAAATAAACTGCGGAACAGAAAGTTACCATAACCTGTAAAAAGTCTATTTAAACTTTGCTCCACCTGTAAACACAATTCTCTAATATAGAAGTGCAGTTGGTAGGTGAGCAGCAGCTTATATCCCACCGGACTCTGCTGAAGTTCAGCTGTCATATGGACAAGCATTCACCGGACTGCTTATTACCCAGTAACATGCAGATAGGAAGTGGAAGAACACCTACACAGCACCACCTATTGGAAAGTCCCTGTATCTCACTTTCCAGTAGGTGGCACTATGGGGATACTTTTCGATCCCCTGTTGCATGCTATTTTTTATCCCATGGAGCACCGCATGGTCTAAGTAATACTCCCCGCACCAATGTGGGGCTCTCCTCAAGGAGAAACTCTATCTGCCAGATCCAGTAACATTAATAGTTAATGAATAGATTGTCATAAAGAAATGTAAGGCCCTTCAGACCCATGAATGACACCCTAGGCGCCCACCTACCCCCCATCAGATCATCTTAGTAGCTGATCATTGTATTATTTCACTCCCCCAGGACGGCTGTATCCCTCTGTTCCTGGCCATCGAGTCTGGCAATCTGGGGATCTGTAAGGAGCTGCTGTCATCTCACACTGAGGCCCAGCTCAAGGCTACAAGCAAAGTAAGAACATGCAGAGTAACTGCCTGCCATCTGCAGAGCATCGCACCCAGACAGCAGATAGATGGGAGGTGTTATACAGAAGAGGAGATATATATATACAGGGCTGTGACCCCTCTAAGGCTTCCTTCACATTTGCTATATTTAATGCCTAAAATAGAGAAAGTAGGAAACATCCAAACAGATTTCCTGGCGCTGCATTGAAATAATGCTGATTAGAAGTACGAAGCGCTGCAATGTTTGCTGCTGTGAGACCATATTTCTGTTATAATGTAACATTCGCAGTGAGGTTGTGATTGATGTAACCAGCATTTAACATATTAATATATACCACCTGTCAACAACAGAAATATGGTGACTTCGCCCTTCATACATGTTGTAGAAAGCGAGACGTGGAGCTGGTCAGACTCCTTGGCGAATACGGAGCTTCTGTGGATTGTCAGAATGTAAGTATCTATCTCATATCTATCTATCTATTATCTATCTCATATCTATCTATCTATCTATCTATCTATCTATCTATCTCATATCTATCTATTAGAGATGAGCGAGCACCAAAATGCTCGGGTGCTCGTTACTCGGGACGAAATTTTCGCGATGCTCGAGGGTTCGTTTCGAGTAACGAACCCCATTGAAGTCAATGGGCGACCCGAGCATTTTTGTATTTCGCCGATGCTCGCTAAGGTTTCCATTTGTGAAAATCTGGGCAATTCAAGAAAGTGATGGGAACAACACAGCAACGGATAGGGCAGGCGAAGGGCTACATGTTGGGCTGCATCTCAAGTTCCCAGGTCCCACTATTAAGCCACAATAGCAGCAAGAGTGGGCCCCCCCCCAACAACTTTTACTTCTGAAAAGCCCTCATTAGCAATGCATACCTTAGCTAAGCACCACACTACCTCCAACAAAGCACAATCACTGCCTGCATGACACTCCGCTGCCACTTCTCCTGGGTTACATGCTGCCAAATCCCCCCCCCCCCACGACCCAGTGTCCACAGCGCACACCGAAGTGTCCCTGCGCAGCCTTCAGCTGCCCTCATGCCACGCCACCCTCATGTCTATTTATAAGTGCGTCTGCAATGAGGAGGAACCGCAGGCACACACTGCAGAGGGTTGGCACGGCTAGGCAGCGACCCTCTTTAAAAGGGGCGGGGCGATAGCCCACAATGCTGTACAGAAGCAATGAGAAATATAATCCTGTGCCACCGCCATCAGAAGCTGCACACGTGGGCATAGCAATGGGGAACCTATGTGCCACACACTATTCATTCTGTCAAGGTGTCTGCATGCCCCAGTCAGACCGCGGTTTTGTATAAATAGTCACAGGCAGGTACAACTCCGCAATGGGAATTACGTGTGCACCCACAGCATGGGTGGCTCCCTGGAACCCACCGGCTGTACATAAATGTATCCCATTGCAGTGCCCATCACAGCTGAGGTAACGTCCGATTAAATGCAGATGGGCTTCGGCCAACACTGCATGCCACAACCTGACCGGGCTTTTTAATTCATAGACACAGGCAGGTACAGCTCCCTATTGTGAAGTCCCTGTGGACCGACAGCATGGGTGGGTGCCAGGAAGCCACCAGCGGCACATAAATATATCCCATAGCATTGCCCATCACAGCTGAGGTAATGTCATGTTTAATGCAGGTGGGCTTCGGCCCACACTGCATGCCCCAGTCAGACTGGGGTTCTTTACAAGTGGACACATGCAGTTACAACTCCCTGTGGACCGACGGCATGGGTGGCTCCCTGGAACCCACCGGCGGTACATAAATATATCCCATTGCAGTGCCCAGCACAGCTGATGTAACATCAGCTGTAATGCAGGTGGGCAAAAAAATAATTGGATTACACTGTAGGCGAGGGCCCCAAAAAATTGGTGTACCAACAGTACTAATGTATGTCAGAAAAATTGCCCATGCCCAACCAAGAGGGCAGGTGAAACCCATTAATCGCTTTGGTTAATGTGGCTTAATTGGTAACTAGGCCTGGAGGCAGCCCAGTTAAAATAAAAATTGGTTGAGGTGAAAGTTTCAACGCTTTAATGAGCATTGAAACGTATAAAAATTGTTTAGAAAAATTATATGACTGAACCTTGTGGGCCTAAGAAAAGTTGCCCGTTCAGCGTGATTACGTGAGGTTTCAGGAGGAGGAGCAGGAGGAGGAGGAGGAGGAATATTATACACAGATTGATGAAGCAGAAATGTCCCCGTTTTGGATGGTGAGAGAGAACGATGCTTCCATCCGCGGGTGCAGCCTACGTATTGTTTAGGTATCGCTGCTGTCCGCTGGTGGAGAAGAGAAGTCTGGGGAAATCCAGGCTTAGTTCATCTTGATGAGTGTTAGCCTGTCGGCACTGTCGGTTGACAGGTGGGTACGCTTATCTGTGAAGATTCCCCCAGCCGCACTAAACACCCTCTCTGACAAGACGCTAGCCGCAGGACAAGCAAGCGCCTCCAGGGCATACAGCGCGAGTTCAGGCCACGTGTCCAGCTTCGACACCCAGTAGTTGTAGGGGGCAGAGGCGTCACCGAGGACGGTCGTGCGATCGGCTACGTACTCCCTCACCATCCTTTTACAGTGCTCCCGCCGACTCAGCCTTGACTGGGGAGCGGTGACACAGTCTTGCTGGGGAGCCATAAAGCTGGCAAAGGCCTTGGAGAATGTTCCCCTGACTGCGCTGTACATGCTGCCTGATCTCTGCGCCTCCCCTGCTACCTGGCCCTCGGAACTGCGCCTTCGGCCACTAGCGCTGTCGGACGGGAAGTTTACCATCAGTTTGTCCACCAGCGCCCTGTGGTATAGCATCATTCTCGAACCCCTTTCCTCTTCGGGAATGAGAGTGCAAAGACTCTCCTTATACCGTGGGTCGAGCAGTGTGTACACCCAGTAATCCGTAGTGGCCAGAATGCGTGTAACGCGAGGGTCTCGAGAAAGGCATCCTAACATGAAGTCAGCCATGTGTGCCAGGGTACCTGTATGCAACACATGGCTGTCCTCACTAGGAAGATCCCTTTCAGGATCCTCCTCCTCCTCCTCCTCCGGCCATACACGCTGAAAGGATGACAGGCAAGCAGCATGGGTACCCTCAGCAGTGGGCCAAGCTGTCTCTTCCCCCTCCTCCTCATGCTCCTCCCCCTTCTCCTCCTCAACGCGCTGAGATATAGACAGGAGGGTGCTCTGACTATCCAGCGACATACTGTCTTCCCACGCCTCCGTTTCCGATTCCAAAGCGTCTGCCTTTATGCTTTGCAGGGAACTTCTCAAGAGGCATAGCAGAGGAATGGTGACGCTAATGATTGCAGCATCGCCGCTCACCATCTGGGTAGACTCCTCAAAGTTTCCAAGGACCTGGCAGATGTCTGCCAACCAGGCCCACTCTTCTGTAAAGAATTGAGGAGGCTGACTCCCACTGCGCCGCCCATGTTGGAGTTGGTATTCCACTATAGCTCTACGCTGCTCATAGAGCCTGGCCAACATGTGGAGCGTAGAGTTCCACCGTGTGGGCACGTCGCACAGCAGTCGGTGCACTGGCAGATTAAACCGATGTTGCAGGGTCCGCAGGGTGGCAGCGTCCGTCTTGGAGTTGCGGAAATGTGCGCTGACCCGGCGCACCTTTCCGAGCAGGTCTGACAAGTGTGAGTAGCTTTTCAGAAAGCGCTGAACCACCAAATTAAAGACATGGGCCAGGCATGGCACGTGCGTGAGGCTGCAGAGCCGCCACCAGGTTACGGCCGTTGTCACACACGACCATGCCCGGTTGGAGGCTCAGCGGCGCAACCCAGCGGTCGGTCTGCTCTGTCAGACCCTGCAGCAGTTCGTGGGCCGTGTGCCTCTTCTCTCCTAAGCTGAGTAGTTTCAGCACGGCCTGCTGACGCTTGCCCACCGCTGTGCTGCCACGCCGCGCGACACCGACTGCTGGCGACGTGCTGCTGACACATCTTGATTGCGAGACAAAGGTTGCGTTGGAGGAGGAGGAGGAGGGTGGTTTAGTGGAGGAAGCATACACCGCCGCAGATACCAGCACCGAGCTGGGGCCCCCAATTCTGGGGGTGGGTAGGACGTGAGCGGTCCCAGGCTCTGACTCTGTCCCAGCCTCCACTAAATTCACCCAATGTGTCGTCAGGGAGATATAGTGGCCCTGCCCGCCTGTGCTTGTCCACGTGTCCGTTGTTAAGTGGACCTTGGCAGTAACCGCGTTGGTGAGGGCGCGTACAATGTTGCGGGAGACGTGGTCGTGCAGGGCTGGGACGGCACATCGGGAAAAGTAGTGGCGACTGGGAACCGAGTAGCGCGGGGCCGCCGCCGCCATCATGCTTTTGAAAGCCTCCGTTTCCACAACCCTATACGGCAGCATCTCTAGGCTGATCAATTTGGCAATGTGCACGTTTAACGCTTGAGCGTGCGGGTGCGTGGCGGCGTACTTGCGCTTGCGCTCAAACAGTGGCGCTAGCGACATCTGGACGCTGCGCTGAGAGACATTGCTGGATGGGGCCGAGAACAGCGGAGGTGAGGGTGTGGGTGCAGGCCAGGAGACGGTACTGCCTGTGTCCTCAGAGGGGGGTTGGATCTCAGTGGCAGGTTGGGGCACAGGGGGAGAGGCAGTGGTGCAAACCGGAGGCGGTGAACGGGCATCGTCCCACCTTGTGGGGTGCTTAGCCATCATATGCCTGCGCATGCTGGTGGTGGTGCCTCCCCAGCTGATCTTGGCGCGACAAAGGTTGCACACCACTGTTCGTCGGTCGTCAGGCGTCTCTGTGAAAAACTGTCACACCGTAGAGCACCTTGACCTCTGCAGGGTGGCATGGCGCGAGGGGGCGCTTTGGGAAACAGTTGGTGGATTATTCGGTCTGGCCCTGCCTCTACCCCTGGCCACCGCACTGGCTCGGCCTGTGCCCACACCCTGACTTGGGCCTCCTCGCCCGCGTCCACGTCCTCTAGGCCTACCCCTACCCCTCAGCATGCTGTATTACCAGTAGTGCAGAAACAGAACGCTGTAATTAAATGTGCCACTTATTGGCCTGTGGTTGGAGGCTGACTTCGCTTACGGAACGCACAGCAGAGCCAGGAAATAATTTTGTGCAAGCCTGCTGTAACACTTAGCTGGCTGCGTATGAATTAGGAGGACAACTACACCCAGCACAGACCCAGTACACTGAGGACAGTCACTGGCAGCCCAAATAGATTTTTTTTCCCAAATGTTTTTGGAAAGGCCCACTGCCTATATTCAATAAATATATGTCTTCTGTCCCTGCCTCAGCAGCACTACTGGCCCTGGACAATGTATAATTACTGCAGGGCGCAATGCTCTGCACGGCCGATATACAAAAAAAAAAAAATGTGCAACACTGCAAAAAGCAGCCTCCACAGTACTGCACACGGTCAGATGTGGCCCTAAGAAGGACCGTTGGGGTTCTTGAAGACTAAAATAACACCTAACCCTCTCCCTATAGCAGCTCCGGCACCAGCAGCACTGTCCCTGATCTCTGTGAGAACGCATCTGTGGTGAGCCGCGGGAGGGGCCGATTTATATACTCGGGTGACATCTGATCTCCCCAGCCACTCACTGCAGGGGGGTGGTATAGGGCTTGAACGTCGCAGGGGGAAGTTGTAATGCCTTCCCTGTCTTTCTATTGGCCAGAAAAGCGCGCTAACGTCTCAGAGATGAAAGTGAAAGTAGCTCGAACATCGCGTGGTGCTCGCCTCTAGTAACGAGCATCTCGAACACGCTAATACTCGAACGAGTATCAAGCTCGGACGAGTACGTTCGCTCATCTCTACTATCTATCTATCTCATATCTATCTATCTCATATCTATCTATCTCATATCTATCTATCTATCTCCTATCTATCTATCTATCTATCTATCTATCAATCTATCTCATATCTATCTTTCTCATATCTATCTTTCTCATATCTATCTATCTATCTATCTCATATCTCCCTCTCTCATATCTATCTATCTATCTGTCTATCTCCTATCTATATCTATCTATCTATCTCATATCTATCTATCTATCTCCTATCTATCTATCTATCTATCTATATATCTCATATCTATCAATCTATCTCATATCTATCTTTCTCATATCTATCTTTCTCATATCTATCTATCTATCTATCTATCTCCTATCTATCTATCTATCTATCTATCTATCTATCTATCTCATATCTATCTATCTATCTCATATCTATCTATCTATCTATCTATCTCCTATCTATCTATCTATCTATCTCATATCTATCTATCTATTTATCTATATCTATATATCTATCTCATATCTATCTATGTATCTCATATCTATCTATTTTCCTCTCTTTGTCTGTCACATCTATGTATCTACAGTATCTATCATTATTGATTGCACAGGTTGAGGGACAGACCCCTTTACACATTGCAGCTTGGGAAGGTGATGAGATGATTGTGAAGTTGCTTTATCAGTGTAAAGCCAACCCCAACATCAGTGACCAGGTAACCTCTAGTTGCTTCTTCTATGAGAGATTACATTGTCTTCTCCCTGTCCGTCTCCTTTCTTCTCCCTATTCTCTTCCGCAACATTCTCCCTCTCCCGCTCTTCCTCTCCTTTCCCTTCTCTACTCTCCCCCTCCTCTCCTTTCCCTCATATCCTCTCCTCCTATTCTCCTTTCCCTCCCTTTCTCCTTTCCCTCTCCTTTCCTCTCCCTCTCTTCTACCCCTCCTCTACTTTCTTTCTCCTGTCCTTTCTGTTCCTTATCCTTTCCCTCTCCTCTTCCTTTCCTATCCTATCCTCTCCTCTCCCCCTTCTCTCCTTTCCCTCTCTCTATCCCTCTTCTATCCTCTCACCCACCTCTCCCCCTCTTTCTCCCTCTCCTTTACCTTTCCTCTCATTTTCTTTTCTTCCACCCCTCCTCTCCTTTCCTTTACCTCTCCCTTTTCTATCATCCCCCCCCCCCCCCTCATCTCCTTCCCCTCTCCTCCCGTCTCCCTCTCCCTTCTTGTACAGGGGTTTATTTATCTTTATATTCTACTAGTCATGAATCTCCAGCTGGCAATGCGCTGAGACCCGACTCCTTTTGGGATTATGGCCCATGTCTCAGGATGCGATGACCAAAGCAGAGCAGGCTGTGACTTTACTGCATCTAATCTAAGCATCATATACTGCAGACCACAGATTAATATGAGGTCCACGAGTCGTGTTGAGAGAACTTAGGAAAAGTTTGGTTCGCCAAATTTTGGCAAAAGTTCAGTTCAGTTAATATTAGTTTGAACCGAACCAGACCTTCAACAGTTCCTCTAAAAATTAGTGCCTAACATTGGAGGCGTTGGTCCTCCTTTGGTCACTACTGTTGCCTTACAGCACTGGGATTCTAGGTTCAAATCCAAGTAATGAGTTTGTGTGTTCTCCCTGTGTTTTATAGTAATCATGGTTATTTATATAGCACATATATATTTGTATATTAAGCAGCACTGTATATCACACTATATTTTCTATCCCCATTGGGGCTCACAATCTACATATACCTATAAATATGTTTTTGGGGTAGGAGCAAACCCCACAAACACAGGGAGAACATACAAACTATGCTGCCACTGAGCCGCAGGGCCGTCAACCTTCAAGTGGGTTCGGCTGGGATGACTCGTCCAAGGTTCGGGTTCCTTATGAACTTTTAGCAGAATTCGACCCAAATCAAGGTTTGGTTTAGTTCACTCAACACTATCCAGTAGGTGTGGGGGATATAGGTTTGGGGGAGTGCATGACGCTTATACCTCTGAGGGATCCCCATGTTTACGTTTCCATTTGGTGGTTGGTGGTCATTTTTTAATATGCACTTTAATTATTTTTGATTGGACTGTTTGCTTTGCTTTTTTTTATTTTGGGGGGGTCAAACATAGTATCACACATGACAGCTTAATATTCTCGCCATATACTACTGCACTTGATGCTTTAGGTTTATGTACACAACCACAGAAGCACGCTGTCCCTTTAACACTACACAATGGGAAATAAAGCATAAGAGAGATATAAGTGTCCTCATTCTACATGTAGGTGATGGGCTGCTCACTCTTCTTTCTCGGTGTTTCCTGTAGATGGACAGATCTCCCCTGCACATTGCTGCACAGAGAGGACACACCGGGGTTGTTGAAATCCTCACTGAGAAGTTTCGGGCTAATGTGCTAGCACGGACTAAGGTGACAATTTCCTGATGGCTGGAATCATGTAGGTAGTTTTTGGTGCATATTTTTCAAACCAAACACAAGAGAGGATACAAAATAGAGAAGTATCTACCCTTCTTTCCCTTCTTTCCTTCCTTCCTTCCTTCCTTCCTTCTTTTCCTTCCTTCCTTCCTTCCTTCCCTTCCTTCCCTTCCTTTCTTTCTTTCCTACCTTTCTTCCCTTTTCGTTCTCATTTCCTTCCTTTCTTCTATCCCATTTTCCTTCCTTCCATTTTCTTTCCTGATTCCCTCTTTCCTTTTCCTTCCTTCCATTTTCCTTCTCTTTCCCACCTCCCTCCCTCCCTCCCTTCCTTCCATATTTTCAGGACAGAGTTGGTACGGCATCTATGGCTTCCATCATCAACTACTTGCTTCTGTACAAAGAGCGTATAAATATAATTTGACCTTTACCCCTCGCCATTACAAGTCTGATACTTTTTAAGACGTAGCACCAAATCTTGCGCCAAATCATTTTCAGATTTTCTCCCGTTCTTCTGGATTTGTTTCCTAGGATGGCGACACTCTCCTGCACATCGCCTCACAGTGCGGACATCCAGAAACTGCGCTCTCATTCTTGAAAAAGGGCGTCCTGCTCCATATGCCTAATAAAGTGGGTATCATAATAATGCCAACATCCTATACTGGCTCCAGACCGACTGAGATCACATTAGCTTATTACCAGACCAGTGAGTGGAGTCTGAGACCGGAGACCTTCCCTCATTTATGGGTTCAGTTCTCTGCATTCATCCTGCAGTATAAAGAATGGAGGTTTTCTTTCTGGCTGCCATGTGTGGTGTATACACTTCCTCTTCTACTGGATACCAGATAGGTTAATTTGTAAATTTACTATGGGAAACATTTCCAAAGTGATGCAGGACCCGTGAAGCTATACAAAAATGGCGCAGTTTGTCGAAAATTGATCCAAATGTTGCGTAATGTGTTTGGTGCATCTGAGTGGTGTTAGCCCTATTCATCTCCTTACTCCATGGTATGACTGGTAGTCATGCGAATTATTAAAAGGTATCAAAAAATATGTGGCACATTCTTAATAATCACGTTCATCATAAAGATGTTTGCTTAATAAACTTGGCGCCCCAATATACGGCATTCTTTGGTACAATATTCTTAGGAAATCTTCCCCTATATATAAAAATAAGTCCTATTCATTTTTTTATAAAATTATAGAGGAAGTAATTAGGACATGGCGATTGGAACCAGAAGGAAGACCTCCATGCTTTATACTGCAGGCAACATCCAGAGAACTAGAAAATAATAGAAATAAGATGACATGAGATGGATTGTTGGTAACTCAGGGCTTTATTCTGATCATTGCTTTTGAAGTCAGGAAGGATTCGTTTTGCTTCTAACATGAGGTGAATTGGCTTATAGAACATAGGGGGTAATTTGTCTCTCTTCATCCGTGTGCAAGAAGCCTTACTTTGTAACCAAGACGACATCCCAAAGATTCAAAATCTTTGGGGAAAATAGTGATAACCTGAGGTGTGTAGAGCAGATTTAATTGGAGTGATGAGGAGATTATAGCATCCATTAAGATGAGTTGCTCATGGGCGGGTCTAAATGACAGGCACAGCCCCTGAGGGTCCAAAGAAAATAACCATTTACTGAATGTAAAATGATCAGAGGCTAGAGACAGTCAGCCTCTACTCTTGGGTAGTAATACAGGGAGGTTACAGCTATACCACTGATTAATTTAAACAATGGATTCTGGACCTTGTACTGTATCTGACTATTATTCGCATTACTATTGATGGTGGTGTTGTATAGTAATAAAGTGTCTTCCTTAACCTTGCAGTCAGGGGCGCTGTGCCTCCATGCAGCAGCCAGGAGGGGGCACACTGCTGTGGTAAAGGCTCTGCTGCAAAAGGGAGCACAAGTTGATGCTACGACCAAGGAGAACTACACCGCACTTCATATTGCTGTGGAGAACTGTAAACCGCAGGTGGTGCAGACCTTACTTGGCTTCGGAGCACAAGTGCAACCAAAAGGAGGAAAGGTGAGAGTACAAAGACCCAAGAAAGGTTAAAGCGACCATCCAGCCCTGGACTAACAAAGATGGCCGAACTGCTTCTCTGACTACCGGATGCACACTGTGCATTAGTATGCATTATTAAGCTAAGACATTATATGCTACTTGGATTGGACAGTGCTTTACATGTGAGCAGCACTGGCCAATCAGACCAGCATGTAGTGTCTTAGACTATCAATACATACTAATACACAGTGTACATCAGGTAGTCAGAGAAGCGGTGCGGCCATCTTTGTTTGTCCAGGACCATAGAGGGTTACTTCAAACACATGTACTATGTAGTTCGCACCAGAACTGTGGGTTTTTGATCTTCTATGCTGGCCTCCACCACATTTTTTTTAAAGGGTGGGGCCTAGTATTAAGGGGTGTGGCCATGTATGGCCCACCAGATTTACTATATTCTACACCAGTAATTGATGTAAATTATAGCTGAAAACTACAGCTGCTAGTAGCTGGTGAAGGTTTTAGTCTGGCGCTTGAAGGTTCCACTAAGATACGTCTCTTATTACATTTGTCGCCTTGATGTTAGTGTATAGTTTAATTTGACCTGCGTCTGGAATACCAACCAAGTAAATGAAGTATGCTTATTTTCAATAACTGACCCCAAATTTGCCCAAAGGGCAAGAAACCTCCGCAGTTGCAGACCGTCATTAAAAACTTACTTTTATTGAACTTAATTACTTTTGTTAAACTATATTAATATACTAAGAGGCGTAGGAATTAAGAATACAAACACCTGCCTAGCAAACCTGGGACCGCTGAGCCACCTGTAATATATATCATCCACTGCTGAGCTGCCTGTATTATATATCATCCAATGCTGCTGAGCCGCCTGTATTATATATCATCCACTGCTGCTGAGCCGCCTGTATTATATATCATCCACTGCTGAGTCACCTATATTATATATCATCCACTGCTGCTGAGCCACCTATAATATATATCATCCAATGCTGCTGAGCCGCCTGTATTATATATCATCCACTGCTGCTGAGCCACCTGTAATATATATCACCCACTGCTGCTGAGCCACCTGTAATATATATCATCCAATGCTGAGCCACCTATAATATATATCATCTGCTGCTGCTGAGCCACCTGTAATATATATCATCCAATGCTGAGCCACCTATAATATATATCATCTGCTGCTGCTGAGCCACTTATAATATATATCATCCGCTGCTGCTGAGCCGCCTGTAATATATATCATCCACTGCTGCTGAGCCACCTATAATATATATCATCCAATGCTGCTGAGCCACCTGTAATATATATCATCCACTGCTGCTGAGCCACCTATAATATATATCATCCACTGCTGCTGAGCCACCTGTAATATATATCATCCAATGCTGAGCCACCTATAATATATATCATCCGCTGCTGCTGAGCCGCCTGTAATATATATCATCCACTGCTGCTGAGCCACCTATAATATATATCATCCAATGCTGCTGAGCCGCCTGTATTATATATCATCCACTGCTGCTGAGCCACCTGTAATATATATCACCCACTGCTGCTGAGCCACCTGTAATATATATCATCCAATGCTGAGCCACCTATAATATATATCATCTGCTGCTGCTGAGCCACCTGTAATATATATCATCCAATGCTGAGCCACCTATAATATATATCATCTGCTGCTGCTGAGCCACTTATAATATATATCATCCGCTGCTGCTGAGCCGCCTGTAATATATATCATCCACTGCTGCTGAGCCACCTATAATATATATCATCCAATGCTGCTGAGCCACCTGTAATATATATCATCCACTGCTGCTGAGCCACCTATAATATATATCATCCACTGCTGCTGAGCCGCGTGTAATATATATCATCCACTGCTGAGTCACCTATATTATATATCATCCACTGCTGCTGAGCCACCTATAATATATATCATCCAATGCTGCTGAGCCGCCTGTATTATATATCATCCACTGCTGCTGAGCCACCTGTAATATATATCACCCACTGCTGCTGAGCCACCTGTAATATATATCATCCAATGCTGAGCCACCTATAATATATATCATCTGCTGCTGCTGAGCCACTTATAATATATATCATCCATTGCTGCTGAGCCGCCTGTAATATATATCATCCATTGCTGCTGAGCCACTTATAATATATATCATCCGCTGCTGCTGAGCCACCTATAATATATATCATCCACTGCTGAGCCACCTATAATATATATCATCCGCTGCTGCTGAGCCACCTATAATATATATCATCCGCTGCTGCTGAGCCACCTATAATATATATCATCCAATGCTGCTGAGCCGCCTGTATTGTATATCATCCACTGCTGCTGAGCCACCTGTAATATATATCACCCACTGCTGCTGAGCCACCTGTAATATATATCATCCAATGCTGAACCACCTATAATATATATCATCTGCTGCTGCTGAGCCACTTATAATATATATCATCCGCTGCTGCTGAGCCACCTGTAATATATATCATCCACTGCTGCTGAGCCACCTGTAATATATATCATCCACTGCTGCTGAGCCACTTATAATATATATCATCCACTGCTGCTGAGCCACCTGTAATATATATCATCCACAGCTGCTGAGCCACTTATAATATATATCATCCACTGCTGCTGAGCCACCTATAATATATATCATCCACTGCTGCTGAGCCACCTATAATATATATCATCCACTGCTGCTGAGCTACCTATAATATATATCATCCACTGCTGCTGAGCCACCTATAATATATATCATCCACTGCTGCTGAGCCACTTATAATATATATCATCCACTGCTGCTGAGCCACCTGTAATATATATCATCCACTGCTACTGAGCTACCTATAATATATATCATCCACTGCTGCTGAGCCACTTATAATATATATCATCCACTGCTGCTGAGCCACCTGTAATATATATCATCCACTGCTGCTGAGCCACTTATAATATATATCATCTGCTGCTGCTGAGCCACTTATAATATATATCATCTGCTGCTGCTGAGCCACCTATAATATATATCATTCAATGCTGCGGAGCCGCCTGTAATATATATCATCTAATGCTGCTGAGCCACTTATAATATATATCATCTGCTGCTGCTGAGACGCCTGCAATATATATCATCCACTGCTGCTGAGCCGCATGTAATATATATCATCCACTGCTGCTGAGCCACCTATAATATATATCATCTAATGCTGCTGAGCCACTTATAATATATATCATCCAATGCTGCTGAGCCACCTGTATTATGTATCATCCACTGCTGAGCCACCTATAATATGTATCATCCACTGCTGAGCCACCTATAATATGTATCATTCACTGCTGCTGAGCCGCCTGTAATATATATCATCCGCTGCTGCTGAGCCACTTATAATATATATCATCCACTGCTGCTGAGCCACCTGTAATATATATCATCCACTGCTGCTGAGCCACTTATAATATATATCATCCACTGCTGCTGAGCCACTTATAATATATATCATCCACTGCTGCTGAGCCACTTATAATATATATCATCCACTGCTGCTGAGCCACCTATAATATATATCATCCACTGCTGCTGAGCCACCTATAATATATATCATCCACTGCTGCTGAGCCGCCTGTAATATATATCATCCACTGCTGCTGAGCCACTTATAATATATATCATCAACTGCTTCTGAGCCACCTATAATATATATCATCCACTGCTGCTGAGCCACTTATAATATATATCATCCGCTGCTGCTGAGCCACCTATAATATATATCATCTAATGCTGCTGAGCCACTTATAATATATATCATCCACTGCTGCTGAGCCACCTGTAATATATATCATCCACTGCTGCTGAGCCACTTATAATATATATCATCCGCTGCTGCTGAGCCACCTATAATATATATCATCCAATGCTGCTGAGCCACCTGTAATATATATCATCCACTGCTGCTGAGCCACTTATAATATATATCATCTGCTGCTGCTGAGCCACCTGTAATATATATCATCCGCTGCTGCTGAGCCACCTATAATATATATCATCCACTGCTGCTGAGCCACCTGTAATATATATCATCCACTGCTGCTGAGCCACTTATAATATATATCATCTGCTGCTGCTGAGCCACCTGTAATATATATCATCCGCTGCTGCTGAGCCACCTATAATATATATCATCCGCTGCTGCTGAGCCACCTGTAATATATATCATCCACTGCTGCTGAGCCACTTATAATATATATCATCTGCTGCTGCTGAGCCACCTGTAATATATATCATCCACTGCTGCTGAGCCACCTATAATATATATCATCCGCTGCTGCTGAGCCACTTATAATATATATCATCTGCTGCTGCTGAGCCACCTGTAATATATATCATCCACTGCTGCTGAGCCACCTGTAATATATATCATCCACTGCTGCTGAGCCACTTATAATATATATCATCTGCTGCTGCTGAGCCACCTGTAATATATATCATCCGCTGCTGCTGAGCCACCTATAATATATATCATCCACTGCTGCTGAGCCACCTGTAATATATATCATCCACTGCTGCTGAGCCACTTATAATATATATCATCTGCTGCTGCTGAGCCACCTGTAATATATATCATCCGCTGCTGCTGAGCCACCTATAATATATATCATCCGCTGCTGCTGAGCCACCTGTAATATATATCATCCACTGCTGCTGAGCCACTTATAATATATATCATCTGCTGCTGCTGAGCCACCTGTAATATATATCATCCACTGCTGCTGAGCCACCTATAATATATATCATCCGCTGCTGCTGAGCCACTTATAATATATATCATCTGCTGCTGCTGAGCCACCTGTAATATATATCATCCACTGCTGCTGAGCCACCTGTAATATATATCATCCTCTGCTGCTGAGCCACTTATAATATATATCATCCACTGCTGCTGAGCCACCTGTAATATATATCATCCACTGCTGCTGAGCCACTTATAATATATATCATCCACTGCTGCTGAGCCACCTGTAATATATATCATCCACTGCTGCTGAGCTACCTATAATATATATCATCCACTGCTGCTGAGCCACTTATAATATATATCATCCACTGCTGCTGAGCCACCTGTAATATATATCATCCACTGCTGCTGAGCCACTTATAATATATATCATCTGCTGCTGCTGAGCCACTTATAATATATATCATCTGCTGCTGCTGAGCCACCTATAATATATATCATTCAATGCTGCGGAGCCGCCTATAATATATATCATCTAATGCTGCTGAGCCACTTATAATATGTATCATCTGCTGCTGCTGAGACGCCTGCAATATATATCATCCACTGCTGCTGAGCCGCATGTAATATATATCATCCACTGCTGCTGAGCCACCTGTATTATGTATCATCCACTGCTGAGCCACCTATAATATGTATCATCCACTGCTGAGCCACCTATAATATGTATCATTCACTGCTGCTGAGCCACCTATAATATGTATCATTCACTGCTGCTGAGCCGCCTGTAATATATATCATCCGCTGCTGCTGAGCCACTTATAATATATATCATCCACTGCTGCTGAGCCACCTGTAATATATATCATCCACTGCTGCTGAGCCACTTATAATATATATCATCCACTGCTGCTGAGCCACCTATAATATATATCATCCACTGCTGCTGAGCCACCTATAATATATATCATCCACTGCTGCTGAGCCGCCTGTAATATATATCATCCACTGCTGCTGAGCCACTTATAATATATATCATCCACTGCTTCTGAGCCACCTATAATATATATCATCTAATGCTGCTGAGCCACTTATAATATATATCATCCACTGCTGCTGAGCCACCTGTAATATATATCATCCACTGCTGCTGAGCCACTTATAATATATATCATCCGCTGCTGCTGAGCCACCTATAATATATATCATCCAATGCTGCTGAGCCACCTGTAATATATATCATCCACTGCTGCTGAGCCACTTATAATATATATCATCTGCTGCTGCTGAGCCACCTGTAATATATATCATCCGCTGCTGCTGAGCCACCTATAATATATATCATCCACTGCTGCTGAGCCACTTATAATATATATCATCCACTGCTGCTGAGCCACCTGTAATATATATCATCCACTGCTGCTGAGCCACTTATAATATATATCATCCACTGCTGCTGAGCCACCTATAATATATATCATCTGCTGCTGCTGAGCCACCTATAATATATATCATCCACTGCTGCTGAGCCACCTATAATATATATCATCCGCTGCTGCTGAGCCACCTATAATATATATCATCCACTGCTGCTGAGCCACCTGTAATATATATCATCCACTGCTGCTGAGCCACTTATAATATATATCATCCACTGCTGCTGAGCCACCTATAATATATATCATCCACTGCTGCTGAGCCACCTATAATATATATCATCTGCTGCTGCTGAGCCACCTATAATATATATCATCCACTGCTGCTGAGCCACTTATAATATATATCATCCACTGCTGCTGAGCCACCTATAATATATATCATCCACTGCTGCTGAGCCACCTGTAATATACATCATCCACTGCTGCTGAGCCACTTATAATATATATCATCCACTGCTGCTGAGCCACCTATAATATATATCATCCACTGCTGCTGAGCCACCTATAATATATATCATCTGCTGCTGCTGAGCCACCTATAATATATATCATCCACTGCTGCTGAGCCACTTATAATATATATCATCCACTGCTGCTGAGCCACCTATAATATATATCATCCACTGCTGCTGAGCCACCTATAATATATATCATCCACTGCTGCTGAGCCACTTATAATATATATCATCCACTGCTTCTGAGCCACTTATAATATATATCATCCACTGCTGCTGAGCCACTTATAATATATATCATCCAATGCTGCTGAGCCACCTATAATATATATCATCCACTGCTGCTGAGCCACCTATAATATGTATCATCCACTGCTGCTGAGCCGCCTGTAATATATATCATCCACTGCTGCTGAGCCACCTGTAATATATATCATCCACTGCTGCTGAGCCACTTATAATATATATCATCCACTGCTGCTGAGCCACCTATAATATATATCATCCACTGCTGCTGAGCTACCTATAATATATATCATCTGCTGCTGCTGAGCCACCTATAATATATATCATCCGCTGCTGCTGAGCCACCTGTAATATATATCATCCACTGCTGCTGAGCCACCTATAATATATATCATCCACTGCTGCTGAGCCACCTATAATATATATCATCTGCTGCTGCTGAGCCACCTATAATATATATCATCCACTGCTGCTGAGCCACTTATAATATATATCATCCACTGCTGCTGAGCCGCCTGTAATATATATCATCCACTGCTGCTGAGCCACTTATAATATATATCATCCACTGCTGCTGAGCCACCTATAATATCTATCATCTAATGCTGCTGAGCCACCTATAATATATATCATCCACTGCTGCTGAGCCACCTATAATATATATCATCCACTGCTGCTGAGCCGCCTGTAATATATATCATCCACTGCTGCTGAGCCACTTATAATATATATCATCCTCTGCTGCTGAGCCACCTATAATATATATCATCCGCTGCTGCTGAGCCACTTATAATATATATCATCCACTGCTGCTGAGCCGCCTGTAATATATATCATCCACTGCTGCTGAGCCACTTATAATATATATCATCCACTGCTGCTGAGCCACCTATAATATATATCATCCGCTGCTGCTGAGCCACTTATAATATATATCATCCACTGCTGCTGAGCCACCTATAATATATATCATCTAATGCTGCTGAGCCACCTATAATATATATCATCCACTGCTGCTGAGCCGCCTGTAATATATATCATCCACTGCTGCTGAGCCGCCTGTAATATATATCATCCACTGCCGAGCCACTTATAATATATATCATCCACTGCTGCTGAGCCACCTATAATATATATCATCCGCTGCTGCTGAGCCACCTATAATATATATCATCCACTGCTGCTGCAATAAGCTGTATAATGTGTTTTATAGTAGCTCTATAAGATATCATGCAGGTCGCTGTTGCAGACTAATAACCTCCATAATAATCGTCAGGTCTGTGTTGAAGCTGAGAGAAACATAGAACCCTCCTTCCTTTCCCAACATGTTTCGCCATCGTAGTGGGGGTCTGGGGTTACTAGAGGCGCACCCACCTAAATGACAGCTGTTATGTAACATTATGGGGGGATTCTCCCATCTGACTGACCAGCAAGATGCTGCATGCTAAGTGGCCAATGGAGAGAAAGGTAACGATGCAGGGTCGGTCTGTCAGGGCTCGGGGTCCGGGAAACTGAAAGTCCCTGAAAATACCCGCAACCCCAGTCCCTACCTACTTGCCCCCCTGGGCTAAGCCCCAGGGCGCAAAGTGGGCGACGGTCCCTACTCTCACTAAGGAAGGGGGCACTGGGACTAACAAACAGACAGACACTGGAACAAACAACAGCAAGGAGAGTCAGACAATCCAGGTCGGCAACGAGAGGGTACGCGGTACAAGAGGGTCAGGCAAAGGCAACGTCGGGTCAAAAGCAGAGAGTCAATATCAGGAGTCAAAACACGAAGTACGCTGGTGTAGCAGGGAAACCAAACTAACACTGGCACTGGTCTGCAGACACCAGCAGGTTTAAATGCTGTCAGAGCTGCCGCCCCAGGAGCTGATTGGGGGCAGGGAGTCTGACAGCAGCTGGGTGCACCCAGCAGCACTGGGGAACCCACCTCCAGCCCTGCAGGAGGCAGGGAAGGAGACACATGCCTGGTTGCCATGATACCGAGGATGCGGCGCGGGGCAGCACCCACCATGTCCCTAGCAACCCGGCGGCGAGGCGGAGCTTGGCGGCCAGGGGAGGTGACGAGGACCGGGGCCCCCCTGCGCCGCACAGCAGCCGCACGTGTGACAGGACCGGCGGTGCGGGCACGACGGACCCGCGAACCGCCAGTCCTTACACAGTCCTTTAGGCAATCGTACAGAGTGACTCCCTCATTCATGGCCAATCCTGACGTGTAATGATGTCATCAGCCCAGAAAATGGCGGTTTGGCCTTTCCCAGCATGCTTAGCGTGTCTCTTCTAGGACTTTGATATTTTTTCACTTCATTTTGCGGAGCATGCTCAGTACATAAGATCTCATATTTAGGTGGATTTGCCGAGGTCCGCAGTTCAGCAGATACTATGATCTATAGAGCAGCCCAGTCTGCAGAGGTTCACATTTTAGAAAACTTTTCTGTGGCCTCCGTACTGTGAGAAGGGATTCTACAAGCTCACCATGTAAGGATCACTGCGGGTTACTGATTGGATATTCAAGGCATTGAATCCATAGGTAGTTTAAGTTCAAGGGAGAGAGGCCTGGTACACTAATACATAGATTTTTTCCCAAATGTCAGTATATACTCTTCAACTTATACCTATGGCTAAAATGATGTAAGTGCGTACCAACGGTGCTGCGGGTGGTACGGACCCTAACACAGCAATCTCCGAGGGTATTCCATAGTATACTGCATCTTCCAATCTTAACCCTTTCCACTGTCTGACGTCTTCCTACATTCTGATTGAAGCTTGTACAGCTCCAATGTCAGAAGACTTCCGACATGGTATTCTTACCGTCTATTGCCAGCCACTCCACTGTCGGAACCTCTCTGGCGCACACACACTGGCTTTAGCCAGCAGATGGCACCATGGTATAACAAAGAGAAAGCCTTTTAGGAAACCCTGAATCCAAAATTGGATTGGAAAGGGTTAAATGTTACTCATGCAGAACAATTCAATTTATCATAAGCCTGTGGGGTAATTCTGATGTTCCCACAGACACCTAGATGGGTCGCCATAGTTAGGACAATATAATATATCATCATGAATCCCTACTAGTCCAAGCGACCATAACCTGACTAGTTCATAGGCTATGCGTCTATTTATATTGAGCGACTCCTAAAGCGTACTAGGATGTACTATCCCCCCTGCCATATGGCATCAGTACCCCACACTCGCCACATGAGAACCTCTTGGGTGATTATGGGGTGCTACATTACAAAGAGAAAGCCTTATCAAAAGTTCTACAGTTCATAGAAGTGACTCATAGTGTTTACAAAAGATAGTTTTAAGTGAATGCTGAATAAGAAAATCCCGAATTTATGCCCTAAAGTGGAAGATCCAGTGCGCCTCCTCACATTGAATGTTTTTGTCCAGAACCCCCTTGTGGGGACCCAGTTCTATCTGACAAATATGCCAGAATATTAGTTTAGTACCATCGCCTCCATGACATCCATTAACATGCCTTGCAAAGGGGGGTCTATTTTCGTGTGTATAGTGCTCAGGTATTTGGAAATGCGTCTCCTAAGCTTCTGAACCGTCTTACCAGTATATATTACTCCATATATAACTCCTGTGCTGGGACATGTTATTTCCTGCTTTGTTTGATACATTTTCTTGCCCGCTAGATTGACAAGTGTAGAGGCATTAATGATAAATGGACAGGAAGAGCGCCTCCCACAGGGGTGAGAGTCGGCAAGTCTGGACTGGGGTAGTTGTCTATTTAGGGCAAGAGGACTAAAGACTGGTTTACACAGAGCGATGATCGCTCAAAGATCGCTCAAACGACAGTTTGAGTGACAGCTTTGAGCGACCATTTTGCATAAACTATTATGTAGCTACTCAGCTACTTAAGAGCTATTTAGCGTGCAAATGAAGCCTTAGCTGAAAGCAGTTAATAGCCCGAGGGCTCTTATCTGCTTTCAGTTCCTTTGTTCTCCGATAGGAAAAAATGCTATCAGCACTCCCCGTGGAGAACTGCTGATGAATGATTTTTAGGTTGGCCTGAATTTAACAATCAGCTAGCAGTGCACAAAAAGTGCACGATGGTCGCATGTTTAGACGCAAGGATGATCGCTCTTTCTTCTGAGCAGTTTCTTCTTGCTCTTCAGTATTCCCCACTGAAGGGGGATGCCAACTATCCTAGTGGAGCAGGTTGCTTGTTGCTGTGAAGTTTCTATAGATGTTGGTTTTAAATGCATCAATTCTCATCCAGTGAGATGTCTAAATCTAAAAAGTGAATATGCTTTTCATGGATATCACAGGTAACAGCAGACCGATGTGATTGTTTCTCAAAGTGGATACAAATCTCCACGTTACATCCATGGTCTCCAAACTTTGGCTCTAATGGTGTAGGAAAACTGCAATTAACAGCAACATTTAGGAGACTTAATATTGTGTCATTCAGCCAGAATTCAATCTTTGCTGCTTTCCATGATTACTACCTTGTATGGCCACATGATGGCGACAAAGTCCCACACTCTGATACAATGTAACCATAAATGTATCACTGGGACTAACACTGTGATACAATGTAGCAAGGAATGTATCAGTGAAACTGACACTCTAATAGAATATAGCCATAAATGTATCACTGGAACTAAGGCTTAGTCAGACGGATGTTTGTTCGCTGTGCATGTTTTGAGCAATTGTGATTCGCATCTAATAGAACCAATGCTTTTCAATGGCAGCGGTCACATGTCCGATTTTTACATGCGCAAAAAGGTCTGCAACGCAAATTATAGGACACCATATTTTAAAACGCGGCCATATGCGTTCTGCGTTCGCAAATAATTTTCTCAAAAGCGCAGGACTTGCCATTGCCTGCTATTGTGTTCTTTAGAACACTCCGCACTGTTTAATTTTTTTTATGCGTGACACGCACTGAGGTCACCCAAATTTTTTATGCATGCGTTTTGCAAACAAAAATTCGCACATAAAAATGCCCGTCTGACTGAGCCCTTAGACTCTGATACAATGTAGCAAGGAATGTATCACCGGCACTAACACTCTGATACATTGTAGCTGTAAATGTATCACTGGGACTGACGCTGTGATACAAATGTATCACCAGGACAGATGGATTTATAGGACTCATCCTATCAGAAACAGAAATAAGCACTTTGTGTTACGTCTTCCGTTTATGAGACAGTATAAAGTCCGAGATGTGACTCATTTGGGCTCTGCTGCCGTAGGGATTTACTTGGTTGCCTTTCAGTCATAAAACAAAGCGAGTTTCATATTATTACAAACACAGTAAGAATTTTACAAGGATCAGGCAATGCTTTTAGATACTGAAGGATTTCCACCCCCCTTAAGCACCTTTTCCCTGTAAACCCCAGCTCTCCAACTTGTTCTCCGACAGCTACAAAGCTACAACTCCCATCATACTCTCACAACTGGAGTAGTTTTGAAACAGTCCAAAGGCCACAAGTTAGTGACCCATGGTTTAAACACTGACGCCTGGAAAGGGTTTGTAGTAGAGAGGCCAGCTGCTGTAGACAACCTCTTATAAAATGCCAAATTGAATTTGGTAGCCCCTCTGAACCCCATGACATGAGTCCCAGATCTGGAGGAGGGAATTGAGGGGAAACTGATCAAATTGCCAACGATGCAAAGCCAGGAGGATTAGCTAACACTAGAAAGAAGAGAGAGTATTCAAAAAGATCTAGAAAAGCTTGAACAGTGGACAGTGACTAATAGATTGGTATTTAACAAGGAGAAATGCAAAGTCCTACATCTGGGCAAGAAAAATGAAAAAAACTCATGCAGAATGGGAGGAATTGGGCTAAGCAGCAGCACATGTGAAAAAGACTTGGGTAAACTAATAGATCATAGACTGAACATGAGTCAACAATGTGATGCAGCAGCCAAAAGGCAAACACAATTCTGGGATGTATTAAGAGAAGCATAGAGTCTAGATCACATGAGGTCATTATCCCCCTCTACTCTACCTTAGTCAGACCTCATCTGGAATACTGTGTCCAGTTCTGGGCACCCCAATTTAAAAAAGACGTAGACAAACTGGAGCAAGTTAAGAGAAGAGTTACCAAGATGGTGAGCGGTCTGCAAATCATGTTCTATGAGGAACGGTTAAAGGATCTGGGAATATTTAGCAGAAGAGAAGGCTGAGAGGAGACTTAATAGCTGTCTACAAATATCTGAAGGGCTGTCACAGTGCAGAGGGATCAGCCCTATTCTCATCTGCACAAGGAAAGACTAGAAGCAATGGGATGAAAATGAAAGGGAGGAGATACAGATTAGATATTAGACAGTGAGGGGATCAATGAGTGGAACAGGTTACCACGGGAAGTGGGGAGTTCTCCTTCAATGGAAATGTTCAAACAAAGGCTGGACAAATATTTGTCTGGGATGATTTAGTGATCCTGCACGGAGCAGGGGGTTGGACCGGATGGCCCTGGAGGACCCTTCCAACTCTTCCATTCTATTATATTAATGAGCTGCAGCTAGTTCCACCTACCCCGCCCTCCAGCCAATGATTGACTGCTGTCTGCCTATTAGTGTGCATAGAGAGAGAGCTGCCAATCATTGGCTGGAGAGCAGGGTGGGCGTGGCTAGCTGCAGATCATGAATATGCAGGACTACTTCTGTATCTGGCTGCTACTAATTAAATGCAAGTTTCTTCCGAACTACTGCACTGATCTACACAGCAGACATATCACTGTAATCAGTGTGACGAGCACTACCTTATGGTGCTCTCGGAGAGGGCTGCAAAAAGGTGGTGACAAAGTCTCTTTAAGTTCTAAAAAAATGATTTCAATGTCAAACAATCCCATGTCTTTGAATTCTCCATTGGAGGGAGATCTGGGGATCATACTGGCCAAGGAATCTCTGAGACACCTTGCAGAGTTGCTGATGTTCGCTGTGTGGGGCCAACGCATAATTCTAATGGAAAGTGGTGTTTGGTGCACCCTGAAGATACGGCAGTTTGACCTCATTAATATAACTGTGTGCAGTCAGTATGCCCTGATGCTTACTAGAGGTGATCGACTGTTGAAGCTGAAGACACCCCAAACCATGACTCCACAATGATGACCTGCGTGGCGTTCCAAAATGATGGAAGGATCAGTTCAATTGCCACGTGGCCTCCAGATCCTAGCTTGATGATCATCGTTAATGGGGCTGAATCTTGAATCGTCTCTGAACACCACATTGTGCCATCCGCCACACCAGGTAGCTTGGAGGAAGTGACAACTGCAAGCGTTCATGAGCATGGTGCACTGCGAGGGGCAGTCTTTACAATGGGTCATTTGGCCATCCTGTCTATAAATGACTATGAGGGCGGCCATCTTCTCTATACATGACTATAGGGTGGTCATCTTGTTTATACATCACTATGGGGGCCAACCATCTTGTCTATACCTGACTATGGGGTGGTCATCTTGTCTATAAGTGACTATGGGGGCGGACATCTTTCCTGAGCTACATTTAACAGCACTTAGAGAGATGCTTTACAGCAGTTCCATTGGCCATGCACAAAGTGACCAGGAGAGACCCATTGACTTGTGTTGGAGGCTTGTAGGCGGGCTCTGAGACCTCTGCAGGGATGGGGTGTAGATGGTCACAGCTTATAACTATTGTGAATGGTGGGTGTTATATACATATAGGTGTCGCCTCTCAGTGTAATCCTGCCTGTGATGTTAGTGAGATCACAGCTGCAAAGCTTTCTCTACAGATTAGGAAGTGACTACCGTGTTTTCCCAAAAATGAGACACTGTCTTATATTAATTTTTGCCCCAAAAGAGGCACAGTGTCTTATTTTTGAGGGATGTTTTATTATATACTTACCTAGCAGGCTCGGTCCACATGCCTGAGTTGCGGTATTGATTGCAGTGAGCCTCGGCATTGATTGGCAATTCATAAATCCCGCCTCCACAATGCTATGGCTGTGTTTGGTTCTTGAGCGAGGCTCAGCCAATCAATGCAGCACTGGATTAACCAATGACAGCTATCACATCAGTTCATCGAGAGCTGCATTGATTGGCTGAGCAGCGCTCGAGAACCAATCAGAGCCATCGCCTCCAAGAGGCGGGATTTATGAATCCTGTAACCAGGAAGCAATCTTCTGTTGGCAGCCAAGGACTGCAGGAAGCATGCTAGAGCTTCAGAGACCAGATGGGGAGATGTAGACTGAGCCTGCTAGGTAATGTATTGCTTTTTTCTTTTTAATGCAGCTAGGGCTTATTTTCAGGGCAGGGCTTATATTTCAAGTCGTCCCAAAAATTCCCAAAAAATCAGGGTAGGTCTTATTTTGGAGAAACAGGGTAGTATTAGTCTCTTTGGCCATTATGAAAAATGCAGGATTTTAGGATTTTTTAAAAATATAGTTTGAAACCGAAAATCTAAAAAAATCACCAAAAATTCTTAAAAATATATATTTAACAGAAACATAACGTTTATATAATAGGTCATTTTTTATAACACCTTTCCTGTAACAACAACACAAATCTGTTTCTGTGGGTGTGACAACTTCTGCAAAATTAGCTTCACAGACCGGTATTCCCCTTTTATCACGCTCCCCGATCATTTAATTGGCTCGAGACAGCACCCATTTGAATAACTTATTTCTCTGCTGCTACCCTGAAAATTGGGAAATGCTGCGACAACTTCCTCATAATGTCGCATTTTCTCTGTGAGGTAGTGTATAGAATGAAGCAACTTTACAAACTTCCTCTGGCCAGGAAACCCCAAACCAGACGGCAAAATAGCCCAGAGACCCTACCAAGTAGCCGCCCTGCACCAGCTTGGGAAATACGTGTTTGGATTTCACAAAAATGTTTTCATTCACTGCCAGCAAGCAGAGGTTTTAAAAACGGTGGGGAACTGAAACATAAGTCATATCAGAAAGAACAATTCTTTATATACATACAAGTGGGCGATCCCTTTAACAAGGTCGTTGTCCCTCAGGACCAGGAGACGCCGTTACACATTGCAGCGCGGATAAAAGATGGGGAGAAAGTGGCTGACATTCTACTGAAGAGCGGAGCCGACGTCAACATGGAGCGAGCAGTGAGTACAGCTGCACCCCGCACATTCACTTTCCTCTTTCTACCTATTACTCTGTAGCGGGGGGACGTGACGACAATGTAACCTCAGGGATTATTGCATGTCTTACTGCCTTTTTATATGAGCCGCTAACTTGTTCAGATTCCGGCATCCAGCGGGCATTTGAATGATTATCGTTCAATGTAAAGGCACGCCCCGGCTGAACGACGAACGGGAATTTGTTTGCTTTTCGTTCTTCCTTCAGTTTCAGCATACATAAATATACTTAACGATGATCAGCTTGTGTAAACAGGCAGTCGTTCATTTATGACCTGTATGCGCCGCTGCGGATCGGCTGCACTTAGAGTGGGAGATATAAAAAGATGCGCCTGCACGATCACAAGGCCTTTCTGCACCAGGCCTGCAGATACGGCTAGGAGGAACAGGGGTTACCGAAGAATCAGCGCGATTGGCAAGTGCCAGCTGTTTACCCACTCAGACACCTCTGCCACCTGCGTTCCACACCGCAGTCCCAAATATGCGCCGGATGCTTCTGCTACAATAACAAGCATTCTGTGAGTGACCACATGGGCGCATGCGCTAATACGCTCACCGCTACGGAGAACAGTACGTAGAGCAATTAAGTGTTGTTCCAAAGCTCTTCTAGAGGAAGTAGCCCAAAAAGTAGAACAAAGAAATGTGTAGTGGAGTGGGGGATAGCAGGGGGGAACAGGGGGGAGATCTCTCTCTCTCCCCCGCCCCCACTCCCCACCACAACCCCCCGCTCACCCCCGGCGCCCCCCGAATATTTTCGCCCGATTAGGCAGTTACTCGAAAAAAGCGATGCTTGATCGAGTAATTACTCTAAACGAGTACGTTCGCTCATCTCTAGTTTCCTGTTAAAGGGATTAATGATCAATTTCTTAACCCCTTCCTGCTGCAGCCCTTTTTTGTTTTAACATTTGCATTTTTTCCTCCCCACTTTCATCAGGCCTCGCTCACACAGGCGGTTAGCGGGTGTTTTTAACGCCCATTAAGAGCGCTGCACTGAGCCCCCATTCATTCCAATGGGGCTTCTCAGATAAGTGTTGTACCGGAATAAAACAAATGTTGTTGAAATACACGGGGGGCATTAAAAACTCTGTTCTAGAACGCTGTGTGCAGCATTTACAGCGATGTTAGCGCTGCTTATTACGCCACGAGGAGGGGGACATGGTGACGTCATCAGCCTGCTGTGCTTGCATCGTTGCTGCACATAATACGCAGTTAAGATTGCAGGCAAACACTCACAAGAACGCTGCTCTCAACGCTGTAAAACCCCTTTTACAAACGCTTGTGTGGGCGTGGCCTAATGTTTTCACTTTCTGGTGACGTGGCTGTATGAGGGCTTGTTTTTTGCATTTTTCAATGATACCATTTAATGTACCATGTAATCTATTGGGAAACTTGAAAAAAATTGTAAGGGGGGGAAAATTGGGGGGGAAAAATTCAATCTTGCCCTTTTTTTTGTCAGAGGAGGGGGATAGTTCCTTTAACTATGCGGTAAAAATGACATGTTATCTTTATTCTGTGGGTCAGTACCAAATTCATATAGCTTTCCTTATTAACTCCTTCCCGCTCCAGGACGTACATTCACGTCCTGGAGCGTCGGGGTATGGGTCAGTTTGTGCGCTGTAGAAACAAGACGCACTAAAAGATGGCGGAATGTTTTCTTTTCATTTTACTCCACTTAGAATTTTGTAAAAGTTTTTTCAGTACATTATAAGGTACATTAAATAGCACCATTGAAAAATACAACTTGTGCCGCAAAAAACAACAAGCCCTCATACAGCGACGTCGGTGGATAAATAAAGGAGTTACGGTATAATTTTTTTAAGGGGGGAAGGAAAAATCTAAAATGGAAAAAAAAAGGGCCGCGTCATTAAGAGGTTAAACACCTTTCAATAAAAACCTGCTTTCTGTCGCCAAAACGTCTTGTTTTCCCATTGAGGCAGTTATGTGAGGGCTTGTTTTTGTATCTTTTATTGATATCATTTGAGGGACATAGAACTTGTTGAACACTTTTTATTACATTTTTTCTTTGAGTCTGTGTGACAAAAAAAAGTGCAAATCTGATATTGCGTATTGTATTTTTTGTGCTGACGTTTGCCCTCTGGCATTACTAATGTGATGTTTTACTAAACCAGACTTTTACAGAAGCGGGGATACCAATTTTTACTTATTTCTTCATGTGATAACTGGGATAGGTGTCTTTTTTAAGCTTTTACTAGTTTTTGTAATAATTCATTAACCTTTTTTTTTCCTACATTTTTTTAGCCCCCAGAAGGCCCGGCTGCCATGATACCCAGACGACACATCGCAGGGGGGCCGTTCGGGGCGGCCTTGAATGCTGATCTGGGCATTCTTCAAATACCATTGACAGTAGCATTTAAAGAGTTAACAGCTGTGATCGGAATTATCTCCTACCATGGCTGTTGCAGATGGGTGTCAGCTGTCAAAGATGGCTGACACCCACTGTGTATGCAGAGGGATTGACTCCCAAGCCAGCTCCACACTCGGACACTCGACACTCAACATACACTGTACATATATGTCATGAAGGGGTTAAAAAAATTTTACTTTCAAAGCCCTTCATCTCCTATCCACAACATGGGGGAACAATGTATGATTGCTTTGGGGTCCAACTGCTGGGACTCCCAATAATAAATCTCAAACTCAAAATAAATCATACAAACTCCATGCAGATGTTGTCCTTGGTTGAATTTCCACCCCGTTCTGCAAGACAACAGTGCTAACCACTGAGCCACCCACCATCCTAGCCACTAATGACTCTATTCCTTCTTGTTGCTAGAATGGTGAGACTGCAATGCATGTAGCCGCTCAATACGGCAACTTGAAGATGATCCGAGCCCTGATGGAGGAGGGAGGGGAGGTCACGTGGCAGTCAAAGGTGCGTTCATTGTCTCTTCCTCTCCATACCTCTGTTGTTGACTTTGTTATCCTTGAATTCGATTAAAGGGGTTGTCCAGGGAGCTTAAATACTAACATGGACCCGCAATGTCAGAACCTCTGGCCCTGTTGGCCCAGCTGAGTAATATGGTAGGGGCCCGATTTCTGTGCCCGTCACGTCATTGCAAGGGCTGTTTAGCTCATCTTAATATTAAGCCAGTCCCCCTCTCTGTCTCTGCATTAGCCATCTGTCCCCATTTCTGTCCCACTCTGTCTCTGCGTCAGCCTTCTGTCCCCAACTCTGTTCCACTCTGTCTCTGCATCAACCGTCTGTTCCCATCTCTGTCCCACTCTGTCTCTGCATCGGCTTTCTGTCCCCAACTTTGTTCCACTCTGTCTCTGCATCGACCGTCTGTCCCCATCTCTGTCCCACTCTGTCTCTGCATCGGCCGCCTGTCCCCATCTCTGTCCCACTCTGTCTCTGCATCAGCCGCCTGTCCCCATCTCTGTTCTACGCTGTCTCCGCGTCAGCCGTCTGTCCCCATCTCTGTTCTACGCTGTCTCCGCGTCAGCCGCCTGTCCCCATCTCTGTTCTACGCTGTCTCCGCGTCAGCCGTCTGTCCCCATCTCTGAGCCACTTTGTCTCTGCATCGGCAAGCCCCTCTGCTACAGACAACGAGGCTGGCTTAGTTATTAAAATCAGCTGAACATCTATCCCCTCCGATAATGGATAATTCTGAAAGACTAGTTAGAGGTTCACATACTTGTTTTTAGCTTCTTTCATATAAACTTTGCAGTAGGAAGTGCATCTTAAATTGTGACCGTGTCACCGCAGGCTAGAGAAAGCGCTCTTCACACAGCCGTCCGGCACTGTCATCTCCCCATCGTGGATGTTATACTCAACTATCTAACCAATGAGAATAGTCAGGCTGATGCTGTGGCGTGTGTCAACCAACCCAACCAGGTACGTCAACATACATGATACATACATGATACAGCCCCAGAGTCCGATGATCTGGAACGTTTCACAGTAGCAACTGGTGATCATTGGTAAGTCCTTTATAGGCAATGACTGCTCTGCACACATCTGGTGATCCAGGAGTTTGACAGTGCGGCATTGGTTTGGCCCCATTTTGGCAGATTGAAGGAAGTTTACTACATAAGGCCTGATATCAGAAGATCTTTACTCTTGGTTTCAGAAAGGGGAGACCTCTCTACATGTAGCGGCGGCTCTGGGTAAGAACATGATCCACTATGAGGAAGAGGATGTGAAGATCATCAGGCTCCTGCTTGATCATGATGCTGATATTTCCACCACCACATCTCAGGTATAGATAAGCCTTAAAGGGGTTGTCTCGCGAAACCAAGTGGGGTTATACACTTCTGTATGGCCATATTAATGCACTTTGTAATGTACATTGTGCATTAAATATGAGCCATACAGAAGTTATTCCACTTACCTGCTCCGTTGCTGGCGTCCTCGTCTCCATGGTTCCGTCTAAATTCGCTGGCAGCTTGCTTTTTTAGACGCGCTTGCGCAGTCCGGTCTTCTCCATTCAGCACGAGCCGCTTCAGTGTGCTCCCCGCTACAGCTCTTCTGCGCATGCGCAGACGAGCTGTCACTGCTCGGGAGCGCGCTGAAGCGGCCATTCTGCACCATCCTCTGTTAGAGGAAGGTGCAGAAACTGGAGCTGCCCAGCGGAGAAGCCCAGCCCAGCCCAGCAGCCCCGAGAAGCCTCCCAGGTAAGTGATGGGTCGGGGGGGGGCTGCCGCTGCGCCGGGCTGCGCCGCCGCTGCGCCGGGCTGCGCCGGGGGGGGCTGTCGCTGCGATGGGGGGGCTGTCGCTAGGCCGGGGGGGGCTGCCGCTAGGCCGGGGGAACTAGCGCTGGGCTCCGGAACCTAGCGCTGGGCTCCGGGGCCTTCACCTGGGCTGAGGGTCTAGCGCTGGGGAGCCGGGGGCTAGCGCCGCTTACCTGCTGCCTGGCGGTGGGCGTCTGGTCGGCGGCTGCGGGGCGTCCGGTTGCCATGGAGACACAGCTGGCGGCGTCTCGGGAGCGCGCACGTCGGGCTGCAGCGAGCGACGGGGAAAGAGCCGGCGGCCATCTTGAGGAAACTTTTATAAGTTGCTGAAACGCTGGAACGGTAAGTACGAACCAGCTAGAAATGTCATTTACAGGGGGGCTTAGTAATGTGTGTTTAATGGGGGGGACTGGGCAAAAAAAAAATTAACTGCTTCCTCGAGACATCTCCTTTAATGTTTGAAATTTCTTCTTATGCTTGAGGATATGATATTCAAAGGGTTAATATATAATGTACTTGGCCTAAATTTGCTTACTGGTGATGGTGGCACCTTCTTTGGGATGATTCCACCAAGCCTCTGATCTCATGACTATTAACCCCTTGAGTGGCACGCCCGGAAATTTTCCGGGACGAGCTCCACTGCTCATAGTGACATAGCCCGGAAGATTTCCGGGCTATGTGTCACTATGGGAGCTGCAGAGCACAATGCCACAAGCTGTAACATTGTGCTCTGCCTGCACAGACCCACAGAGAACAAAGCAAGGGCTTTGAAAAACCAGCAGAAGATATTGCCGATATGCCGGCAATATCTCCTGCTTTGTTTACAGGTTGCTATAGAGACCATCGGCTTGTCAGAAGCAAGCCGATGGTCTCTGTGGCAGGGAGAGCTTGGTGCTTGGCTATCAGAGGACAGCTTGGTACTAGCTCTTACAGCAGAGAGCAGAGAAAACCTCCGATCTCTGCTGTGTTAACCCTTTACATGCTGCAGTCTATGTGACTGCAGCATGTAAAGGGCTGTCACCATCGGACCCCCGGAATGTGATCAGGGGTCCTGATGGGTCCCTGTGGAAGTCCCCTAAAGGGACAAAAAAAAATTTTTTTTTTAAATTATAAAAAAAATAATAAAAACACTTGTCTCCCTTTACTTTGTAAAAAAATCAAAAATACAATCACACATGTGGTATCCGTGTGCGTCGTAATGACCCAGAGAAGGAAGTTAATGCATTATTTAACCCCTTAATGACATGGCCCCTTTTTTTCTTTTTTCCCCATTTCTTTTTTTCCTCCCCCCTGTTTAAAAAATCACAACTTGTCCCGCAAAAAACAAGCACTTATATTCTGACTCAATAACATGGCTGTAAGCGTATCGGCTGAGGTAACTTCTCTTGTAGTTATGAACCAGTACTCACACCAAATATATGTTGTCAGACAGCATCCAACTCGACTGCAGAGGCATGTGAGAAGATTCCAGGGTTTATTCAGGTAGAAATCTTGTATAATGCACATTCAGCAGTAGGTAAAAAGAGTGATGATGAGCCAGAGCACAGAGTAGAGACCTAACACATAGGCTATAGACAGGAAACTCCCTAGCAGGAGGAAAAGGAGGGGTTATGCAACACAGGGGGTACAGAGAACCAGGAGGGACAAACTAAAGAAGGCAAACACAGTACAGGTTATACATGTCAATGAATAGAGTCAGGTAGATGAGACATGACACTCCCCGTCTGAAATCTTTAGATTTCACTGAATACTGTTTTGACATAATGTCCTTCAAAGTCCAGAAATTCTTGTTCAACCTAAAAAACAAATAAACAAACGCAACGGCAATAATAAATGAACAAATCAACTGTTGTGGCAAAGGTAATCCACAGGTGGACTTCTTCAGTTTCTCTCGGTTGCAGTCTGCGGTGATATGCTCCCCGCCATGAGCTGTGTAGGATAATCATAGCTTCCTTAGGTCACTTCCTGCCTTGGAAGAAAAGGCACTAGTTCAAATTCTGTGACTGTAGGGTGTGCCTTACACATATGCCAACCACTACACTTTGACGATGCGTTCTTTGCAAAACACTGAGCAATGTGAATTAGTCTGCCAATAGCTTGCACGAGAGATCTCCATGTCGAGAAACGTTCAAAGCGATGTGACTTCAGCTTCACCTTAGAAGTTACAGAAGTGTAGAGCGTAGAACTTAGGGCTCTGATTTCCTTGTCAGACGCGGGTTCCACCAGATCATAGATGGCATTGGTAGGTAACAAACAAGGATCTTCGTATAGAAAACTTGGAGGTGAAGACCATATGTGGTCTAGCAGATTTGATATTGGTGCGGCTCTTGTTCCCCGGTCGTCTGGATTAAGTTCTGTAGGGATGTAATGCCACTGGTTAGGGGTGGAGAAACTTCTGATCCTTTCTACTCGGTGTCCTACATACATGTAGAATTGTTTTGTTTGGTTGTGTATATAACCGAGAACAACCTTACTGTCTGTGTAAAAGGGGAATGAATCAAATGCGACGTCCATTTCATCCCTTATCACTTCGGCCATCTCTACTGCTAACACGGCTGCACAGAGTTCAAGTCTTGGTATGGAATGCGCAGGTTTTGGGGTTAGTTTGGCCTTACCTAGTACGAATCCACAGTGTAGCTCATTGTTGGCTCCTGAGATCTTCAGATAGGCCACTGCGGCTATGGCTTCCATTGATGCATCAGAGAAGATGTGTATTTCCCTTTTGACAGCAGCTGAAAGAGAACTGGGAGCATAACAGCGCGGTACTTGGAGTTGTTCTAATACTTTCAAGGACCTTTTCCATTTTTCCCACCTTTGTTGTTTCTCAACAGGTAAGGGAGCGTCCCAATCCATATTCTCAGTAGTAAGCTGTCTCAGAAGTATCTTGCCCTGAATAGTGATGGGGGCTATGAATCCGAGAGGATCATAAAAACTGTTCACGACCGATAAAACTCCACGCTTGGTGAAAGGTTTGTCGCAAGCTAATACTTGAAATATAAATGCATCTTGTTCGATATTCCAGAGCAATCCTAGGCTGCGTTGTATAGGAAGAACCTCAGAGCTGAGGTCAAGGTCCCGCAAGTTGATTGCATGATCGTCAGATGGAAAGGCCTTCATTACTTCCTTGCTGTTGGAGGTAATCTTGTGAAGCCTAAGGTTTGCGGCAGACAGCATTTCCTTGGTTCTGGTGAGGAGATCAATCACCTCTGCGCTTGTGGGTAAGGATTTAAGTCCGTCGTCTACGTAGAGGTTCTTCTCGACGAATTGCCGAGCATCCGATCCGTGCTCCTTCTCACCTTCTTGGGCTGTCCTTCTCAGTCCATAGATTGCTACAGCAGGTGATGGACTGTTGCCAAAGACATGTACCTTCATCCGGTAATCTATGACCTCTTTACTGACATCATTGTCCTTGTGCCATAGGAACCTGAGATAGTTTCTGTCATCTTCCTTAACGATGAAGCAATGGAACATCTGCTGGATGTCAGCCATAACCGCAACGGGTTCTTGTCCAAAGCGAATTAGAACGCCCATGAGGCTGTTGTTTAGGTTAGGGCCTGTGAGGAGAAGGTTGTTGAGAGAGACACCTTCATGCTGAGCACTGGAATCAAACACAACTCTGATTTGTTCAGGCTTGCGGGGGTGATACACGCCAAAGGACGGAAGGTACCAGCATTCTTCTCCTTCCCTTACCGGTGGCGCAGGTTCTGCATGGTCTCTATCGAATACCTTCTGCATGAAGTCTACGAAATGTTTTTTCATTACTGGTTTTCTCTCAAGAGTGCGTTTCAGAGAGGAGAATCTAGTGGTAGCTTGCTGCCTATTGTTAGGTAGCTTTACTCTTGGAGAACGGAAGGGTAAGGGAGCTACCCAGCTATTGGAGTCATCTTGGGTGAATTCCCTTTCCATGACCTTGAGAAATTCAATGTCTTCTCTAGCAGGTGCCAACTTGTTATCGTCACTTGTTGTATTGAACACTGTTGATCCAAGACTGTCATCCCAGAGGAAAGTGTTTGTACTGTCTTGTTGGTCGTGGTGCCACTTACTGTTAGTCAGTTTCTCCTTCACCCGATAATGGTGTGGGCATGGATGAAAATAAGTACCGCGACCATTTGGCAAGATGTGTGTTTTAAATGAGGAAATCTTGGTTGGCTTTTTCATCTTGTCTATACAGACATTGCCTATGATGACCCATCCTAAGTCAAGGCGCTGGGCAAATGGTGCATCATGAGGTCCATTAATTTGCTGACGTATTTTGTGCACCCTAAGAATGTCTCTACCCAGCAGAAGTAGGATCTCTGCGCTCTTGTCAAGGGCTGGTATTTCGTTAGCTATAGCCCTTAGGTGGGGATGATGGAAAGCGGCCTCTGGTGTAGGGATCTCTCCCCTATTGGATGGTATCTGATTACATTCAACAAGTGTGGGCAAGGGTATCTCAAGATTGCCCTTAAGAGAGGCTACTACAAGTCCGCTGGCTCTTCTCCCCGAGACCTCTGTCACTCCACTACATGTACCCAAGGTGTATGGGTAAACATCTCCCTTTATGTTAAACAAATCAAAGAGTTCTGACCTTGCAAGTGATCGGTTGCTCTGGTCATCGAGGATGGTGTACACCTTCATAGTCCTTTCTGGTTGACCCTGGGGGTACACATCGACTAGGCATATCCTTGCACAGGACTGGTCGCAAATGCCTTCTCCACAGACTTCTGTGCATGAAGAAGATACAGTGGTAGGACTTGCTGCTTGATCTGTGTTCTCCCCGCCATACGTTGGTGGGGTAGGGAAACTTGTAGCTGGTGCAGTACTAGTTTGAGATGGGTGAAGAGCTTGTACATGATCTTCACAACCACACTCAATGCATTTGATGGCATTTTTACAGTCTTTAGCAATGTGTTCAGTAGAAGCGCAACATCTGAAACATACCCCAAACTTCTTTAGAAGCTCCTTGCGTTCCTGGAGTGGTTTCTTCCTGAAGCCGATGCACTTCTTGAGGGGATGAGGCTTCTTATGTAAGGGACACAGGCGATTAGGGTTTTCAACCTTTTCATCTTGATTGCTCTTGTAACTGACTCCCTGTGAAGCTGACAAAGTAGAGGGAAAAATATCAGTCTTTTTTACTGACACTGGACCTCTGCGGCCTTTGTAGTCGATGCGTGGGTTGTCAGACTTGAATGGATGTGGACCGGGATTGGATTCCTCATAGGAGAAGCTTGGATCGTTCTTGGATTCTGCAATGTTTTTGATGAACTCACAGAAGTAGGAAAATGGAGGAAAGGAGACTTGATTTTCTCTCTTATATCTTGACCCCAGAGCGGTCCACTTCTCTTGAAGGTTGTATGGCAGCTTTGACACGATTGGGTTTACTCCACGAGCAGTGTCCAGGTAACTGAGGCCAGGTAGGTGAGGGTCTCCCTTGGCCAGCTGTAGCTCTAGCAGTAAGTCACAGGGCTCTTGGAATTTCTGATTGTCTTTAGCAGATATCCTTGGAAAGGTTTGCAGACGTTTGAACAGAGCGTTTTCTATTGCTTCAGGACTACCATAGGTTCTCTCCAGTCTCTCCCAAGCGGCTGCAAGGCCTGCTGCTGGATTTTCAATGTGGACAGATCTGAGTCTCTTTACTCGTTCTGTAGACTGTGGGCCAAGCCACCGGATCAGTAGATCTAGTTCTTCCGAAGCAGTAATGCCGAGATCGTGAGTTGCAGTTCTGAAGGCACATTTCCAGCCTCTGTAATTCTCAGGCTGGTCGTCGAACCTTATCAGTCCTGTCTTGGTGAGCTCACGACGTACCATGTATTTTGCAAACTCTGACATGTCGGTTTTCTCTGACTTCAGGTGTGAAATTGGTTGAGTGGTGCTAATCACATCGTTTGTGGTGTTTTGCATGAGAGACGTAGGTACATATGGGGCTGTCAGGGTATTCAGCCTGGGAGCTGGTTTGAAGTCCATAGGTTTGGTGACATGTGGATATGGAACCATGTAATTGCTAGAGGTTTGGAGAACCGCTGGTATTTTGAATTGTCCATGAATACCGGTATATTGAGCTTGCTGGGGTGCAGAGCCTTGATGCTCCATATAGGATGGAAGGTTGGTGTGAGGAACGAGCGGAGTTCTGTGCTGACTTTGCATGCCTGATACTGTGGAATGATGTGCGGCCTGCCGCTCTGGAGAGACGTCTGTTTTGTCTGGAATGTTTGCGGCAGATGGGGAATTGAAGCATTGCCTTAGTACATAGTCTCTTGTACGCTTGAGAGGTTCCTCTGCATCCATTCCGCTGAAGTCAATGCTGTCTCTTTCGCTCTGACTCGTGGCTTGTTCTAAAACTCTTAACCTTGCTACGGCTGTAGCATGTTCGCATTGTTTCTCCAGAGCCTCTATTTCCGCCTTTCTATGTGCAGCTTCCACTTCTGCTTCCTTATGTGCAGCTTCCACTTCCGCTTTTTTATGTGCAGCTTCCACTTCCGCTTCTGCTTTCTTATGTGCAGCTTCCACTTCTGCTTCCTTATGCGCAGCTTCCACTTCCGCTTTCTTCTGCGCAAAGACGGCCTGTATCTTAGTCGCTTCCGCTTCTACGCGTGCTTTTAGAAGCTGCTCACTGAGGGTGGAATGCTTTGAAGATCGTGACCTAGATGTACGCTTGGAGTGCCTGGTAGAGTCAGAAATGTGAGATGACACCTTCTGAAGTTGCGCAATTCTCGCTTCTGTCTTAGACTTAATGTCGTGTACTAAGCTGTCTCTTCCTACACTGAGATGTTGGAAGCTTTGCAATTCCTCTATGGAATCCTCTGTGTTTAATTTTCTCAAAGCATTTTCGTACTCCTGGACCTTTATATTATAATGTTCATACGTTGCACGAAGCTGTTGCAGGGCTCCCTCTAGTGGTGACACATGGAGTGAAGACAGACTCTGCTGAATGTTGGAGACATGACTTAGTAATGTTTCCCACAGTTTTAAAATGTCAGAGGAAAGTTCCTGCTTGAGACTTTCAAGGTTCTCTCTAACTTTCCAGGTTGGCTTATTAGAGCGCCTGTCTCTCTCACTAGACTGCAGACTAGGGTCCATGCTAGCTTGTGCCTCAGAGTGTCCTTCAGCCATGATGCAGCACACAGGATGGAGGTAACACTGAGGAGAGTTATAGCTTGGTGGGAGATTATGAGCTGCAGCTGTGGTTGTATGTGGAGCTGCTGGAGGAGTCTTTACAGCGGTGTCTGGCTGTATTTATACACTCTTTTTACTATTCTGACTCAATAACATGGCTGTAAGCGTATCGGCTGAAGTAACTTCTCTTGTAGTTATGAACCAGTACTCACAGAAGATATATGTTGTCAGACAGCATCCAACTCGACTGCAGAGGCATGGGAGAAGATTCCAGGGTTTATTCAGGTAGAAATCTTGTATAATGCACATTCAGCAGTAGGTAAAAAGAGTGATGGTGAGCCAGAGCACAGAGTAGAGACCTAGCACATAGGCTATAGACAGGAAACTCCCTAGCAGGAGGAAAGGGAGGGGTTATGCAACACAGGGGGTACAGAGAACCAGGAGGGACAAACTAAAGAAGGCAAACACTTACAGATACAGTACAGGTTATACATGTCAATGAATAGAGTCAGGTAGATGAGACATGACACCTCATATGGTCATGTCAATAGAAAAATGAAAAAGTTATGGCTCTTGAGACGCAACTGCAAAATTAGTTGAAATTCAATGATTAGACCATTTTAAAAAACCTGCCCTGGTGGGCACGACAGGGTGGTAGGAAACCCGCCACTCAAGGGGTTAATACACTGAACGATCACTGCATTAGGAACAGCTGGCATGTGACATCCTGCGATCAGTTCTGTGGTACCACATGATGGGCGCATCATGATCTGCTCTCAGATAATGTATTGCCCTCTCGTCTGTGCAGCAGAAAACAACATTTGACAGTCATGGGTAAACATAGTGACTTGAGTGACTTTCACCGTGGACAGATTATTGATGCCCGGAGATGTGGTACCACTATTTCTGAAACAGTCACACATGTTGGCTGTTCCCGAACCATGATATCAAGAATGTAACAAGACTGGTTGAACCATGGACAGACATCTGACAGAAGGTCACACAGTAGCAGGTCACATGTGGTTGATCCTAGAGGCGAGTGTCAGGTGGTACATCTGGTATCTCAGCAACGATGTGCCACAGTGGAATGATTGACCCAGCACTACAGCAATGGGGAAGTTAGATACACATTTGCCACGCGGCATACCTTGCGTTGATGAGGGTTCAATAGCCAAAGACCTACAAGGGTACCCTGATGACTTCGCATCATCGTCAACAGCACCTTGCATGGACCCAGAAAAGACATCAATGGACCTTGGACACATGGTAGAAAAGACATCTGGAGTGATGAGTCCCACTTTTTGCTGAACCAAACGAATGTCCGGGTCCACATCTGGTGTAAACTGCATGAAGTCGCATCCCATGGGTTCATTATTGGAGTTCAGCATGGCGGTGGTGATGTTGTCATGCTCTGGGGAGCGTTTTCCTGGAATGGACTAAGGTCATTAGTCATCATACGACAATTCTTGGACGGTGAACACTACAGGGACCTGTAACTGACCATTTGCACCCATATCTACAGGAAGTTTTCCCCGGCCACTGTGTCATCGTTCAGCAGGACAACGGTCCATGTAATCGACCTGAGATCTTTAGGGAGTGGTTGGAGGCACATGACAATGAACTCTCCACGCTGCCTTAGCTCCCAAACTCACCGGATTGTAACCTCACTGATCATGTTTGGGAACTGCTGGAAAGGGCTGTGAGATCTGCAACCACTTATCCACTAAATGTGCACCAACAGACAGAGCCACTGCAGCGGGCATGGGGCGAGATGAGTATGGAGGGTGTTCACCACCTTGTGGAATCTGTTCTTTGATGGCTGACCAATTATGACTGACTGTCCTGTCCTGAGCGCTACTGTAATGGATTCTGTTTGCCTGAAGTTCTCACATCTCAAAGCAAAATTTAAATGAATGTTAAGAATTATAATAATATTTATTCGACCAGTTTAGAGAGTAGAAACAGCTTGTTGACTCATTAGAAGATTTGTGGCCACACATAAAGGATAAGCTGCCACTCTGTGAGTTGTCGGTACTTTCAGGGGGTGACTCAGTACATAGGCCCAGGCTTCATACACATTGCTGTTTATGGTGAAATCTCTGTTATATAAACTCTGTACAGCACTTGGCACGATCCATATCCACCGAACTGGACAGTGAAAACACAAGAAAGACACACGGGGGGGCGAAGTGTTCATAATTACGGAGAAGAATACAATAAACAGTACAAGTGGACATAAATATAATTATTATACTGCCCCTTATGTACAATAATATACTGTCCATAATATTTCTCTCTCTGTACAAGAATGTAACTACTATAATACTAACCCAATATGTACAAGAATATAACTACTATAATACTGCCCCTATGTACAAGAATATAACTACTATAATACTGCCTCCTATGTACAAGAGCATAACTACTATAATACTGCCCCCCTATGTACAAGGATATAACTACTATAATACTGCCCCCCTATGTACAAGGATATAACTACTATAATACTGCCCCCCTATGTACACGAATATAACTACTATAATACTGCCCTCTATGTACAAGAATATAACTAATATAATACTGCTCCTATGGTCAAGAATATAACTACTATAATACTGTCCCCTATGTACAAGAATATAACTACTATAATACTGCCCCTATGTACAAGAATATAACTACTATAATACTGCCCCCTATGTACAAGAATATAACGACTATAATACTGCCTCCTATGTACAAGAGCATAACTACTATAATACTGCCCCCCTATGTACAAGGATATAACTACTATAATACTGCCCCCCTATGTACAAGGATATAACTACTATAATACTGCCCCCCTATGTACACGAATATAACTACTATAATACTGACCTCTATGTACAAGAATATAACTACTATAATACTGCTCCTATGTACAAGAATATAACTACTGTAATACTGCCTCCTATGTACAAGAATATAACTACTATAATACTGCTCCTATGTACAAGAATACAACTACTATAATACTGCTCCTATGTACAAGAATATAACTACTATAATACTGCTCCTATGTACAAGAATACAACTAAGATAATACTGCCCCCTATGTACAAGAATATATCTACTATAATACTGCCCCTATGTACAAGAATATAACTACTATAATACTAACCCAATATGTACAAGAATATAACTAGTATAATACTGCCCCCTATGTACAAGAATATAACTACTATACTACTAACCCAATATGTACAAGAATATAACTACTATAATACTCCCCCGTATGTAGAAGAATATAACTACTATAATACTGCTCCTATGTACAAGAATATAACTAGTATAATACTGCCCCCCAATGTACAAGAATATACCTACTATAATACTGCCCCTATGTACAAGAATATAACTACTATAATACTTCCCCATATGTAAAAGAATAGAACTACTATAATACTGCCCTCTATGTACAAGAATAGAACTACAATAACACTGCTCCACATGTACAAAAATATAACTAATATAATACTGCCCCTATGTACAAGAATATAACTACTATAATACTGCCCCCTATGTACAAGAATATAACTACTATAATACTGCCCCCTATGTACAAGAATATAACTACTATAATACTGCCCCCTATGTACAAGAATATAACTACTATAATACTGCCCCTATGTACAAGAATATAACTACTATAATACTGCCCTCTATGTACAAGAATATAACTACTATAATACTGCCCTCTATGTACAAGAATATAACTACTATAATACTGCCCCCTATGTACAAGAATATAACTACTACAATAATGCCCCTATGTACAAGAATATAACTATTATAATACTGCCCCTATGTACATGAATATAACTACTATAATACTGCTCCCCTATGTACAAGAATATAACTACTATAATACTGCCCCCTATGTACAAGAATATAAGTACTATAATACTACCTCCTATGTACAAGAATATAACTACTATAATACTGACCCCTATGTACAAGAATATAACTACTATAATACTGCCCCCTATGTACAAGATTATAACTACTATAATACTGTGCCTATGTACAAGAATATAACTACTATAATACTGCCCCCTATGTACAAGAATATAACTACTATAATACTGCCCCTATGTACAAGAATATAACTACTATAATACTAACCCAATATGTACAAGAATATAACTAGTATAATACTGCCCCCTATGTACAAGAATATAACTACTACACTACTAACCCAATATGTACAAGAATATAACTACTATAATACTGCCCCCTATGTAGAAGAATATAACTACTATAATACTGCTCCTATGTACAAGAATATAACTAGTATAATACTGCCCCCTATGTACAAGAATATAACTAGTATAATACCGCCCCAGATGTACAAGAATATAACTACTATAATACTGCCTCCTATGTACAAGAATATAACTACTATAATACTGCCTCCTATGTACAAGAATATAACTACTATAATACTGCCCCCTATGTACAAGAATATAACGACTATAATACTGCCCCCTATGTACAAGAATATAACTACTATTATACTGCACTCTGTGTACAAGATTATAACTAATATAATACTGCTCCCTATGTACAAGAATATAACTGCTATAATACTGCTGCCTATGTACAAGAATATAACTACTATAATACTGTCCCCTATGTACAAGAATATAACTACTATAATACAGCCCTGTATGTACAAGAATATAACTACTATAATACTGCTCCTATGTACAAGAATATAACAACTATAATACTGCCACCTATGTACAAGAATATAACTACTATAATACTGCCCCCTATGTACAAGAATATAATTACTATAATACTGCCTCCTATGTACAAGAATATAACAACTATAATACTGCCACCTATGTACAAGAATATTACCACTATAATCCTGCTCCCTTTGTACAAGAATATAACTACTATAATACTGCCCCCTATGTACAAGAATATAACTACTATAATACTGCCCCTATGTATAAGAATATAACCACTATAATCCTGCTCCCTTTGTACAAGAATATAACTACTATAGAACTGCCCCCTATGTACAAGAATATAACTACTATAATACTAACCCAATATGTACAAGAATATAACTACTATAATACTGCCCCCTATGTACAAGAACATAACTACTATAATACTGCCCCCATGTACAAGAACATAACTACTATAATACTGCCCTCTATGTACAAGAATATAACTACTATAATACTGCTCCTATGTACAAGAATATAACTACTATACTACTAACCCAATATGTACAAGAATATAACTACTATAATACTGCCCCCTATGTACAAGAATATAACTACTATAATACTAACCCAATATGTACAAGAATATAACTACTATAATACTGCCCCCTATGTACAAGAACATAACTACTATAATACTGCCCCCCATGTACAAGAACATAACTACTATAATACTGCCCCCCATGTACAAGAACATAACTACTATAATACTGCTCCTATGTACAAGAATATAACTACTATAATACTGCCCTCTATTTACAAGAATATAACTACTATAATACTGCTCCTATGTACAAGAATATAACTACTATATTACTGCCTCCCAAGTACAAGAATATAACTACAATACTACCCCAATATGTACAAGAATATAAATACTGTAATACTCCCCTCTATGTACAAGAATATAACTACTATAATACTGCCTCCTATGTACATGAATATAACTACTATAATACTGCCCCCTATGTACAAGAATATAACTTCTATAATACTGCTCCTATGTACAAGAATATAACTACTATAATACTAACCCAATATGTACAAGAATTTAACTAGTATAATACTGCCCCCTATGTACAAAAATGTAACTACTATAATACTGCCCCCTATGTACAAGAATATAACTACTATAATACTGCCCCCTATGTACAAGAATATAACTCGTATAATACTGCCCCCTATGTACAAGATTAGAACTACTATTATACTGTTCCTACGTACAAGAATATAACTACTATAATACTGCCATCTATGTGCAAGAATATAACTACTATAATACTGCTCCTATGTACAAGAATACAACTACTATAATACTGCTCCTATGTACAAGAATATAACTACTATAATACTGCTCCTATGTACAAGAATACAACTAATATAATACTGCCCCCTATGTACAAGAATATAACTACTATAATACTGCCCCTATGTACAAGAATATAACTACTATAATACTGCTCCCTATGTACAAGAATATAACTAGTATAATACTGCCCCCTATGTACAAGAATATAACTACTATAATACTAACCCAATATGTACAAGAATATAACTAGTATAATACTGCCCCCTATGTACAAGAATATAACTACTATACTACTAACCCAATATGTACAAGAATATAACTACTATAATACTGCCCCCTATGTAGAAGAATATAACTACTATAATACTGCTCCTATGTACAAGAATATAACTAGTATAATACTGCCCCCCAATGTACAAGAATATACCTACTATAATACTGCGCCCTATGTACAAAAATATAACTACTATAATACTGCCCCTATGTACAAGAATATAACTACTATAATACTGCCCCCTATGTACAAGAATATAACTACTATAATACTGCCCCCTATGTACAAGAATATAACTACTATAATTCTGCCCCTATGTACAAGAATATAACTACTATAATACTGCCCTCTATGTGCAAGAATATAACTACTATAATACTGCCCCCTATGTACAAGAATATAACTACTACAATAATGCCCCTATGTACAAGAATATAACTATTATAATACTGCCCCCTATGTACATGAATATAACTACTATAATACTGCTCCCCTATGTACAAGAATATAACTACTATAATACTGCCCCCTATGTACAAGAATATAAGTACTATAATACTACCTCCTATGTTCAAGAATATAACTACTATAATACTGACCCCTATGTACAAGAATATAACTACTATAATACTGCCCCCTATGTACAAGAATATAACTACTATAATACTGTGGCTATGTACAAGAATATAACTACTATAATACTGCCCCCTATGTAGAAGAATATAACTACTATAATACTGCCCCTATGTACAAGAATATAACTACTATAATACTAACCCAATATGTACAAGAATATAACTAGTATAATACTGCCCCCTATGTTCAAGAATATAACTACTATACTACTAACCCAATATGTACAAGAATATAACTAGTATAATACTGCCCCCTATGTACAAGAATATAACTACTATAATACTAACCCAATATGTACAAGAATATAACTAGTATAATACTGCCCCCTATGTACAAGAATATAACTACTATAATACTGCCCCCTATGTAGAAGAATATAACTACTATAATACTGCTCCTATGTACAAGAATATAACTAGTATAATACTGCCCCCCAATGTACAAGAATATACCTACTATAATACTGCCCCCTATGTACAGGAATATAACTACTATAATACTTCCCCATATGTACAAGAATAGAACTACTATAATACTGCCCTCTATGTACAAGAATAGAACTGCAATAACACTGCTCCACGTGTACAAAAATATAACTACTATAATACTGCCCCCTATGTACAAGAATATAACTACTATAATACTGCCCCTATGTACAAGAATATAACTACTATAATACTGCCCTCTATGTACAAGAATATAACTACTATAATACTGCCCCCTATGTACAAGAATATAACTACTACAATAATGCCCCCTATGTACAAGAATATAACTACTATAATACTGCCCCCTATGTACAAGAATATAAGTACTATAATACTACCTCCTATGTACAAGAATATAACTACTATAATACTGCCCCCATGTACAAGAATATAACTACTATAATACTACCTCCTATGTACAAGAATATAACTACTATAATACTGCCCCCTATGTACAAGAATATAACTACTATAATACTGACCCCTATGTACAAGAATATAACTACTATAATACTGCCCCCTATGTACAAGAATATAACTACTATAATAGTGTGCCTATGTACAAGAATATAACTACTATAATACTGCCCCCTATGTACAAGAATATAACTACTATAATACTCCTCCTATGTACAAGAATATAACTACTATAATACTGCCCCCTATGTACAAGAATATAACTACTATAATACTGACCCCTATGTACAAGAATATAACTACTATAATACTGCCCCCTATGTACAAGAATATAACTACTATAATACTGCCCCCTATGTACAAGAATATAACTACTATAATACTGTGCCTATGTACAAGAATATAACTACTATAATACTGCCCCCTATGTACAAGAATATAACTACTATAATACTCCTCCTATGTACAAGAATATAACTACTATAATACTGCCCCCTATGTACAAGAATATAACTACTATAATACTCCTCCTATGTACAAGAATATAACTACTATAATACTGCCTCCTATGTACAAGAATATAACTACTATAATACTGCTCCCTATGTACAAGAATATAACTACTATAATACTGCCCCCTATGTACAAGAATATAACTACTATAATACTGCCTCCTATGTACAAGAATATAACTACTATAATACTGCCCCCTATGTACAAGAATATAACTACTATAATACTGCCTCCTATGTACAAGAATATAACTACTATAATACTGCTCCCTATGTACAAGAATATAACTACTATAATACTGCCTCCTATGTACAAGAATATAACTACTATAATACTGCCCTCTATGTACAAGAATATAATTACTATAGTACTGCACCCTATGTACAAGAATATAACTACTATAATACTGCCGCCTATGTACAAGAATATAACTACTATAATACTGCCCCCTATGTACAAGAATATAACTACTATAATACTCCTCCTATGTACAAGAATATAACTACTATAATACTGCCCCCTATGTACAAGAATATAACTACTATAATACTCCTCCTATGTACAAGAATATAACTACTATAATACTGCCTCCTATGTACAAGAATATAACTACTATAATACTGCCCCCTATGTAGAAGAATATAACTACTATAATACTGCTCCTATGTACAAGAATATAACTAGTATAATACTGCCCCCCAATGTACAAGAATATACCTACTATAATACTGCCCCCTATGTACAAAAATATAACTACTATAATACTGCCCCTATGTACAAGAATATAACTACTATAATACTGCCCCCTATGTACAAGAATATAACTACTATAATACTGCCCCCTATGTACAAGAATATAACTACTATAATTCTGCCCCTATGTACAAGAATATAACTACTATAATACTGCCCTCTATGTGCAAGAATATAACTACTATAATACTGCCCCCTATGTACAAGAATATAACTACTATAATACTAACCCAATATGTACAAGAATATAACTAGTATAATACTGCCCCCTATGTACAAGAATATAACTACTACACTACTAACCCAATATGTACAAGAATATAACTACTATAATACTGCCCCCTATGTAGAAGAATATAACTACTATAATACTGCTCCTATGTACAAGAATATAACTAGTATAATACTGCCCCCTATGTACAAGAATATAACTAGTATAATACCGCCCCAGATGTACAAGAATATAACTACTATAATACTGCCTCCTATGTACAAGAATATAACTACTATAATACTGCCTCCTATGTACAAGAATATAACTACTATAATACTGCCCCCTATGTACAAGAATATAACGACTATAATACTGCCCCCTATGTACAAGAATATAACTACTATTATACTGCACTCTGTGTACAAGATTATAACTAATATAATACTGCTCCCTATGTACAAGAATATAACTGCTATAATACTGCTGCCTATGTACAAGAATATAACTACTATAATACTGTCCCCTATGTTCAAGAATATAACTACTATAATACTGCCCTGTATGTACAAGAATATAACTACTATAATACTGCTCCTATGTACAAGAATATAACAACTATAATACTGCCACCTATGTACAAGAATATAACTACTATAATACTGCCCCCTATGTACAAGAATATAATTACTATAATACTGCCTCCTATGTACAAGAATATAACAACTATAATACTGCCACCTATGTACAAGAATATAACCACTATAATCCTGCTCCCTTTGTACAAGAATATAACTACTATAATACTGCCCCCTATGTACAAGAATATAACTACTATAATACTGCCCCTATGTATAAGAATATAACCACTATAATCCTGCTCCCTTTGTACAAGAATATAACTACTATAATACTGCCCCCTATGTACAAGAATATAACTACTATAATACTAACCCAATATGTACAAGAATATAACTAGTATAATACTGCCCCCTATGTACAAGAATATAACTACTATACTACTAACCCAATATGTACAAGAATATAACTACTATAATACTGCCCCCTATGTAGAAGAATATAACTACTATAATACTGCTCCTATGTACAAGAATATAACTAGTATAATACTGCCCCCCAATGTACAAGAATATACCTACTATAATACTGCCCCCTATGTACAAAAATATAACTACTATAATACTGCCCCTATGTACAAGAATATAACTACTATAATACTGCCCCCTATGTACAAGAATATAACTACTATAATACTGCCCCCTATGTACAAGAATATAACTACTATAATTCTGCCCCTATGTACAAGAATATAACTACTATAATACTGCCCTCTATGTGCAAGAATATAACTACTATAATACTGCCCCCTATGTACAAGAATATAACTACTACAATAATGCCCCTATGTACAAGAATATAACTATTATAATACTGCCCCCTATGTACATGAATATAACTACTATAATACTGCTCCCCTATGTACAAGAATATAACTACTATAATACTGCCCCCTATGTACAAGAATATAAGTACTATAATACTACCTCCTATGTTCAAGAATATAACTACTATAATACTGACCCCTATGTACAAGAATATAACTACTATAATACTGCCCCCTATGTACAAGAATATAACTACTATAATACTGTGGCTATGTACAAGAATATAACTACTATAATACTGCCCCCTATGTAGAAGAATATAACTACTATAATACTGCCCCTATGTACAAGAATATAACTACTATAATACTAACCCAATATGTACAAGAATATAACTAGTATAATACTGCCCCCTATGTTCAAGAATATAACTACTATACTACTAACCCAATATGTACAAGAATATAACTAGTATAATACTGCCCCCTATGTACAAGAATATAACTACTATAATACTAACCCAATATGTACAAGAATATAACTAGTATAATACTGCCCCTATGTACAAGAATATAACTACTATAATACTGCCCGCTATGTAGAAGAATATAACTACTATAATACTGCTCCTATGTACAAGAATATAACTAGTATAATACTGCCCCCCAATGTACAAGAATATACCTACTATAATACTGCCCCCTATGTACAGGAATATAACTACTATAATACTTCCCCATATGTACAAGAATAGAACTACTATAATACTGCCCTCTATGTACAAGAATAGAACTGCAATAACACTGCTCCACGTGTACAAAAATATAACTACTATAATACTGCCCCCTATGTACAAGAATATAACTACTATAATACTGCCCCTATGTACAAGAATATAACTACTATAATACTGCCCTCTATGTACAAGAATATAACTACTATAATACTGCCCCCTATGTACAAGAATATAACTACTACAATAATGCCCCCTATGTACAAGAATATAACTACTATAATACTGCCCCCTATGTACAAGAATATAAGTACTATAATACTACCTCCTATGTACAAGAATATAACTACTATAATACTGCCCCCATGTACAAGAATATAACTACTATAATACTACCTCCTATGTACAAGAATATAACTACTATAATACTGCCCCCTATGTACAAGAATATAACTACTATAATACTGACCCCTATGTACAAGAATATAACTACTATAATACTGCCCCCTATGTACAAGAATATAACTACTATAATACTGTGCCTATGTACAAGAATATAACTACTATAATACTGCCCCCTATGTACAAGAATATAACTACTATAATACTCCTCCTATGTACAAGAATATAACTACTATAATACTGCCCCCTATGTACAAGAATATAACTACTATAATACTGACCCCTATGTACAAGAATATAACTACTATAATACTGCCCCCTATGTACAAGAATATAACTACTATAATACTGCCCCCTATGTACAAGAATATAACTACTATAATACTGTGCCTATGTACAAGAATATAACTACTATAATACTGCCCCCTATGTACAAGAATATAACTACTATAATACTCCTCCTATGTACAAGAATATAACTACTATAATACTGCCCCCTATGTACAAGAATATAACTACTATAATACTCCTCCTATGTACAAGAATATAACTACTATAATACTGCCTCCTATGTACAAGAATATAACTACTATAATACTGCTCCCTATGTACAAGAATATAACTACTATAATACTGCCCCCTATGTACAAGAATATAACTACTATAATACTGCCTCCTATGTACAAGAATATAACTACTATAATACTGCCCCCTATGTACAAGAATATAACTACTATAATACTGCCTCCTATGTACAAGAATATAACTACTATAATACTGCTCCCTATGTACAAGAATATAACTACTATAATACTGCCTCCTATGTACAAGAATATAACTACTATAATACTGCCCTCTATGTACAAGAATATAATTACTATAGTACTGCACCCTATGTACAAGAATATAACTACTATAATACTGCCGCCTATGTTCAAGAATATAACTACTATAATACTGCCCCCTATGTACAAGAATATAACTACTATAATACTCCTCCTATGTACAAGAATATAACTACTATAATACTGCCTCCTATGTACAAGAATATAACTACTATAATACTGCTCCCTATGTACAAGAATATAACTACTATAATACTGCCCCCTATGTACAAGAATATAACTACTATAATACTGCCTCCTATGTACAAGAATATAACTACTATAATACTGCCCCCTATGTACAAGAATATAACTACTATAATACTGCCTCCTATGTACAAGAATATAACTACTATAATACTGCTCCCTATGTACAAGAATATAACTACTATAATACTGCCTCCTATGTACAAGAATATAACTACTATAATACTGCCTCCTATGTACAAGAATATAATTACTATAGTACTGCACCCTATGTACAAGAATATAACTACTATAATACTGCCGCCTATGTACAAGAATATAACTACTATAATACTGCCCCTATGTACAAGAATATAACTACTATAATACTGCCGCCTATGTACAAGAATATAACTACTATAATACTGCACCCTATGTACAAGAATATAACTACTATAATACTGCCGCCTATGTACAAGAATATAACTATTATAATACTGCCCCCTATGTACAAGAATATAACTACTATAATACTGACCCCTATGTACAAGAATATACCTACTATAATACTGCTCCTATGTACAAGAATATAACTACTATAATACTGACCCCTATGTACAAGAATATACCTACTATAATACTGCCTCCTATGTACAAGAATATAACTACTATAATACTGCCCCCTATGTACAAGAATATAACTACTATAATACTGCCTCCTATGTACAAGAATATAACTACTATAATACTGCTCCCTATGTACAAGAATATAACTACTATAATACTGCCTCCTATGTACAAGAATATAACTACTATAATACTGCCTCCTATGTACAAGAATATAATTACTATAGTACTGCACCCTATGTACAAGAATATAACTACTATAATACTGCCGCCTATGTACAAGAATATAACTACTATAATACTGCCCCTATGTACAAGAATATAACTACTATAATACTGCCGCCTATGTACAAGAATATAACTACTATAATACTGCACCCTATGTACAAGAATATAACTACTATAATACTGCCGCCTATGTACAAGAATATAACTATTATAATACTGCCCCCTATGTACAAGAATATAACTACTATAATACTGACCCCTATGTACAAGAATATACCTACTATAATACTGTGCCTATGTACAAGAATATACCTACTATAATACTACCCCTATGTACAAGAATATAACTACTATAATACTGCCCCCTATGTACATGAATATAACTACTATAATACTGCCTCCTATGTACAAGAATATAACTACTATAATACTGCCTCCTATGTACAAGAATATAACTACTATAATACTGCTCTCCTATGTACAAGAATATAACTACTATAATACTGCCCCCTATGTACAAGAATATAACTACTATAATACTGCCTCCTATGTACAAGAATATAACTACTATAACACTGCTCCTTATGTACATGAATATAACTACTATAATACTGCCTTCTATGTACAAGAATATAACTACTATAATACTGCTCCTATGTATAAGAATATAACTACTATAATACTGCTCCTTATGTACATGAATATAACTACTATAATACTGCCTTCTATGTACAAGAATATAACTACTATAATACTGCCTCCTATGTACAAGAATATAACTACTATAATACTGCCCCCTATGTACAAGAATATAACTACTATAATACTGCTCCTTATGTTCATGAATATAACTACTATAATACTGCTCTCTATGTACAAGAATATACCTACTATAATACTACCCCCTGGTCTATGTGCATCAATACATGCTATAATATCGTGGTAATAAAGTCATTTTCTTCCAATTCTGCTTCCAAGTGCTTTTGTTCTTACAGCTGTATAGAAGACAAACATCTTCAGGCCTTAGTCAGACGGGCGTTTTTGCGCGCGATTTGCGCTTGCGCATGCGATTCGCGCATATATAGAACCAATGGTTCGCTATGGTATCGGTCACATGTCCGCTTTTTATGCGGATATGCGATAAATTATATATTATATATATATCTGCGTTTGGCATTTTATGTGCGCACCAAAATAATTTTTTTCGCCGGCCAGTCTAAGTTTCATGCGCATTTTGATGCGCATGACGATTTTTCTCCGGTCAGACGGGCGTTTTGCTGCGACGATTAACGCGGCTAGGTGCAGATTTTTCCCGCGATTTTTCGCCTCCGGTCACGCGATGTGCGCATGCACATGCGACATGCGATGCGCAAATCGCACGAAAAAACGCCCGTCTGACTAAGGCCTCACAGCTAAGTGCTTGTGCGCTGCACCCTTTGTGCTCATCATGATCTCACCTGTGTTAATGTCCTTGAATCTGTATCCCTCCCGCAGTATATGGCTATTGTTGTCATTGATTAATATATATGGTGTTAAAAATTCCTTTTTCACTCTCTGCAGACAGGGGAGACTCCGCTGCATCACTGCGCCAGGATGGGGAATGAAGACATCCTACTGGAGATGATTAAACATATAGGATGCAACCGCATGCAGAAGACCATGAACAGACAGGAAAAGGTGAGCTGGACTTCTGCTAAGGAACCCAAGTCATGTTCTAGAAAAGATACCCCACCTGCATGATTTTTACATGCTGAAAATTAATAAGGTTTAAAATCTTGCAAACTGCCCCATTATTCCTAGTTGTACACAGAGCGCAGTATTATAATAGCTATGTTCTTGTAGATAGGGGGCAGTATTATATTAGTTATATTCTTGTACACAGGGGACAGTATTATAGTAGTTATATTCTTGTACATAGGGGGCAGTATTATAGTAGTTATATTCTTGTACATAGGGGGCAGTATTATAGTAGTTATATTCTTGTACATAGGGGGCAGTATTATAGTCGTTATATTCTTGTACATAGGAGCAGTATTATAGTAGTTATATTCTTGTACATAGGGGGCAGTATTATAGTAGTTATATTCTTGTACATAGGGGCAGTATTATAGTAGTTATATTCTTGTACACAGGGGACAGTATTATGGTAGTTATATTCTTGTACATAGGAGCAGTATTATAGTAGTTATATTCTTGTACATAGGAGCAGTATTATAGTAGTTATATTCTTGTACATAGGTGGCAGTATTATAGTAGTTATATTCTTGTACATAGGGACAGTATTATAGTAGTTATATTCTTGTACATAGGGGCAGTATTATAGTAGTTATATTCTTGTACACAGGGGACAGTATTATGGTAGTTATATTCTTGTACATAGGAGCAGTATTATAATAGTTATATTCTTGTACATAGGGGGCAGTATTATAGTAGTTATATTCTTGTACATAGGAGCAGTATTATATTAGTTATATTCTTGTACATAGGGGGCAGTATTATAGTATTTATATTCTTGTACATAGGAGCAGTATTATAGTAGTTATATTCTTGTACATAGGGGCAGTATTATAGTAGTTATATTCTTGTACACAGGGGACAGTATTATGGTAGTTATATTCTTGTACATAGGAGCAGTATTATAATAGTTATATTCTTGTACATAGGGAGCAGTATTATAGTATTTATATTCTTGTACATAGGAGCAGTATTATAGTAGTTATATTCTTGTACATAGGGAGCAGTATTATAGTATTTATATTCTTGTACATAGGAGCAGTATTATAGTAGTTATATTCTTGTACATAGGAGCAGTATTATAGTATTTATATTCTTGTACATAGGAGCAGTATTATAGTAGTTATATTCTTGTACATAGGTGGCAGTATTATAGTAGTTATATTCTTGTACATAGGGACAGTATTATAGTAGTTATATTCTTGTACATAGGGGCAGTATTATAGTAGTTATATTCTTGTACACAGGGGACAGTATTATGGTAGTTATATTCTTGTACATAGGAGCAGTATTATAATAGTTATATTCTTGTACATAGGGAGCAGTATTATAGTAGTTATATTCTTGTACATAGGGGGCAGTATTATAGTAGTTATATTCTTGTACATAGGGGGCAGTATTACAGTAGTTATATTCTTGTACATAGGGGGCAGTATTATAGTCGTTATATTCTTGTACATAGGAGAGGATAGACGTGTGCTTGTGAGCTCCCAGTAGGGAGGAGGCATGGCCTCTGACCCAGGAGGAAGTGAGTGCAGCTGGGCTGACGATCCTGGGAGAGCCCAGAGCCTGGAGTGTGGCTTGCAGCATGGAGATCAAGAAAGTGGTAACCAGGAAATGGTGGCTGGTGAGATTACTGAATCATGTAAAGCATTTGGATTGAGTATGAAAGTGACTAAGAAAAGTTTATTTAAACTGGAAAGACAAATTTTGAAGTTAAGAGAAGAGATTAAGATAGAGACGGATCCAAAGACAAAGCTGATGAAGTGTGAGTGCCTGGATAATTGCACACGTGAGCTCGCTATACTAAAGGAGCGACTAGACAAAGAAGCAAATGCAATACCTAAAGTAGAAAACTGGGCAATGGAGAAAAAGAGGGAGGCCAGAGTGCAAAACATGAAGAGGGAGGCCAGAGTGCAAAACATGAAGATTAAAGAAGTCATTGAGAAAAAAGGTACCGATTATAATGTTGTGTATAGTATGGTGGAGCAGGGAACCCCTCTGAGATGTGTGGGTGCAGCGCCTGGAGGGTCACTTCTTTCAGGGTCATTGAGTATGGGAGCTGAGCTATCAGACTGAAAATGCTGGTAATACTGAGGAGCAAAATGTGACAGCTAATAAGGGGTTAATTGCAAAGGACTCTGTTTGCAGTGCTGATGAAATGAATGCAAGTAGTAATCTGGTGTATGCTTCAGGTACTGACATTGTAAATGAAACACCGTGCAGTGTCATGAGTGAAGAGACAACTGCATCGTCCGGAGTAGATATGGTGGAGATTTGTGAAGGTTCTCAGCCATCCGCAGAGGTGTGTGTACAGCAATCTGCAGGACAGTCTCATACCACCGCAGGTGTGTCTGCAAGACAGTCTCATACCACCGCAGGTGTGTCTGCAGGACAGTCTCATACCACCGCAGGTGTGTCTGCAGGACAGTCTCATACCACCGCAGGTGTCAGCAATGCAGAAAGATACAAAATTTATTTCCCCATTACAAAATTTAGCAACGTTTCGGTCCCAATAGACCTTCCTCAAGCCAATACATATTACATAAAGTGCACCATATATATAGGGAATGTGAAAACCACCAACCAATAACATACAAACATACACAGGAGTATCTCATCACTGATTACCTCGTCCCACATGTCCCAGCCGCTGTCCGGCGCATCGCTGATGACGTCATCTCTAATTGACCTCCTTTCATGTTAATGTGTCCGTCTATACTGCACTGCGCCATCTACGCATGTGCCGTGTATCAGCTCTCGCGAGAGCGAGCTCCCAGACACATCAGAGCACAGGGGCCATGTTGTTAGAGGGCAAAGTATGCCAATAATGTGTCTGCGCATGCGCCGCTCATCTGTCATCGCGAGAGCCGATGCTCGGCTCTATCAAAGCGCATGAAATTGACTTCCGCATTCCATGTCTATGCTGTCTTCTCAGATGCATTCTCAATATGTCAATCACAAGCAGCATTGCAATAAAGAGTACCAAGGTCGCACAATCGGTCCTACGTTTTTATTGGTATACAAACCTTCTTTACCTGGACTGCATCTCTGGAGCCCTCCTGGTTTGGGCTTCCTTACTGGCGTTTGCATACCGTGTTGCCTGACTCTGTATGAGGATATTTGCAGTGCTGCTGGGAACCTTTCTTTCTGCTTATTGATACCACCGCAGGTGTGTCTGCAGGACAGTCTCATACCACCGCAGGTGTGTCTGCAGGACAGTCTCATACCACCGCAGGTGTCTGCAGGACAGTTTCATACCACCGCAGGTGAGTCTGCAGGACAGTCTCATACCACCGCAGGTGTGTCTGCAGGACAGTGTGAAACCACCGCAGGTGTGTCTGCAGATCAATCAGGAGTCAGTAAGCCTGCTGATGAGGAAAGGTCAGGCACTCATCCCTCTGCTGACCGTCCACAATTCAACAGACTATTCTCCAATGTCACAAATTCAGCTCCCCCTCCACCACAGAGGAGAAACGCTGTCAGGATTAAGTACACAGGGCCAGAGGAGAACATTCCCTCCAGACTGTACATTGGGAAGAGTCTCCTAAAAGACTTTATGAAGTTCAAAGCCTCTGAGGTGTACGCTCTGATCCATATCCCCTCCAGCAGGATCTACGACATCAGCTTTAAGCTGCAATATGACTTGGATGCATTCTGGAGTATATATAATGACACAAGGGGACAGTCAATCTGGGAGTATCTCCAGGTGATCCAGCTGTCCAAGCCTCAGGTAGTGAGGGCCACCATATTGTTCCAGTCTGAGGTGGTGGCGCTGGCAGATCTGGAGCACTGGCTGAGTAGGCAATGTATGATCATGAACGATCCGGAAAAAATCTATGATGAGGAGGGAATCTGGAATGGTGGATACACTGTAAAGATCCAATTAGAGCGAGCCAATGGTGTGACCAGACATCTACCGCACTCCTTCTATCTAGGCTCAGAGAGAGGAATATGCTATTACCCTGGTCAGCCTCGTCTATGTCATAGGTGTGGGGGCAGACACCTCGCTTTTAACTGCTCTCGAGTCAAGTGTTCATTATGTGGACAGTTTGGACATTCAAAAAGCGATTGTAGAGGACCCGTCATCTGTAACCTGTGTTTAGGAGCAGGTCATACATTCCGGGAGTGTCCACACGCAGAGCATAATAAAGGAGCTGATGATATCGGCATAGAGCCCATGGAGGAAGGTAAAGAGGATGTCGCCGCAAGAGCAGATACAGCCCCAGAACCCAACAGTCCTAATACTAAAGTAGTGCAAAGTACCAGTGACCCTGCTTTAGAGACTGATAACTCACCTGCTGCACTACAAGTACCAGCAAAGGGAGAGATGGATGGTCCTCCCACTGCAGTACAAGTACCAGCCACCGAGAATGCATCTGATGGAAAAAGAAAAATCCTTGCTGTAAGAAGTGAAATATCCCCTGTTGTACTACAAGCACCAGCTATTGAAGAGAAACCTCATGAAAAGAAGAAGATACCCAGTAAACCTGTTGCTAAATCACCTGAACAGCAGCCATGTAAGGCTACAGAACCCTCCGACCGAGCCGCAAGGCCCAGACGCCCCCCTGCGGATGAAGAGGGGTTCCAGGCGGTGAAAAGAAAGAATAAAACTGCTGCGGTGATGTTTCGAGCAGGATTTGCAAAGAAAACCCCGGATCAGCCCGGTGCCAGCAATAACCTCCGGACAGTATGGAGTGCTGGGAGAAGAATCAGAGAAGTCGGAAAAAGAATGTGTCTCTTTACATAACTCTGATGACGACCTTCAGGAAGAGGAACCTCAACCATCAGTGTCCACCAAAAGATGGGGCTCTGCAGGTGACAGCAGCGGACGGAGGAGGAAAAGCAAGAAAGATCAGTGACTCAAATGAGTTTGAGAGTCTGCTCTATAAATGTGAACAGTGTAAAGACGAACAGGAGGCAGGCGATCTACCAGCCGCTGTCAGAGGAGAGCAGGAGGCAGGCGATCTACCAGCGGCTGTCAAAGGAGAGATCTGATGTCTTCTGCTTACAGGAGACCTACCTGAGGAGTAATGCTGATGTGTATGCAGCCAGGAGGGACAGGAGACATGGAGCGTCTTCTTTTAGACTGTCCATTTAGTATACAGGTATGGGAAGCCGTGTCCCTGGCCCTGCAGTTACCCCAACTGAGAAGGCAGCCATATTGCCAAGTAGTGTATGCAGACTTCCTGCCACAGCTTAGTGAATATAACAGAAGTACTCTATATGTGATAAATGTGGTGACCGTGTACCATCTGTGGTGTGCAAGATGCTGCCTGGTCATCAATAAGGAAGTCAACTCCTGTAATAATGTCATGAAGAACATCATTGAAAGTCTGAAAACAGTATATAAGAAAGACCTAGAAAACAATGTACATAGTATAAACTGGAGGAGGATCCGGGTACCAACATCTGTGCAGTTGGTCTGAAGTTTAATTTGTTTTGTTTTTCTGTTTTGTTTTTCTGTTTTCGTTGTTGACTCTTATGTTTTTATTGTAAATATATTGAAATAATTTTGTTGCAAGTTTTCAAATAAAAAGATCATTATAGTAGTTATATTCTTGTACATAGGGGGCAGTATTATAGTAGTTATATTCTTGTACATAGGGGGCAGTATTATAGTAGTTATATTCTTGTACATAGGGAGCAGTATTATAGTAGTTATATTCTTGTACATAGGGGACAGTATTATAGTAGTTATATTCTTGTACATAGGGGGCAGTATTATAGTAGTTATATTCTTGTACATAGGAGGCAGTATTATAGTAGTTATATTCTTGTACACAGGGAACAGTATTATAGTAGTTATATTCTTGTACATAGGGGACAGTATTATAGTAGTTATATTCTTGTACATAGGGGGCAGTATTATAGTAGTTATATTCTTGTACATAGGAGGCAGTATTATAGTAGTTATATTCTTGTACATAGGGGCAGTATTATAGTAGTTATATTCTTGTACATAGGAGGCAGTATTATAGTAGTTGTATTCTTGTACATAGGAGCAGTATTATAGTAGTTATATTCTTGTACATAGGGGGCAGTATTATAGTAGTTATATTCTTGTACATATGGGGCAGCATTATAGTAGTTATATTCTTGTACATAGGGGGCAGTATTATAGTAGTTATATACTTGTACATAGGAGGCAGTATTATAGTAGTTATATTCTTGTACATGGGGGGTATTATTATAGTAGTTATATTCTTGTACATAGGGAGCAGTATTATAGTAGTTATATTCTTGTACATAGGGAACAGTATTATAGTAGTTATATTCTTGTACATAGAGGGCAGTATTATAGTAGTTATATTCTTGTACATAGGGGGCAGTATTATAGTAGTTATATTCTTGTACATATCGGGCAGTATTATAGTAGTTATATTCTTGTACATAGGAGGCAGTATTATAGTAGTTATATTCTTGTACATAGGAGGCAGTATTATAGTAGTTATATTCTTGTACATAGGGGGCAGTATTATAGTAGTTATATACTTGTACATTGGGGCAGTATTATAGTAGTTATATTCTTGTACATAGGAGGCAGTATTATAGTAGTTATATTCTTGTACATAGGGGGCAGTATTATAGTAGTTATATTCTTGTACATAGGGGGCAGTATTATAGTAGTTATATTCTTGTACATAGGGGGCAGTATTATAGTAGTTATATTCTTGTACATAGGGGCAGTATTATAGTAGTTATATTCTTGTACATAGGGGGCAGTATTATAGTAGTTATATTCTTGTACATAGGAGCAGTATTATAGTAGTTATATTCTTGTACATAGGGGGCAGTATTATAGTAGTTATATTCTTGTACATAGGGAGCAGTATTATAGTAGTTATATTCTTGTACATAGGGAGCAGTATTATAGTAGTTATATTCTTGTACATAGGAGGCAGTATTATAGTAGTTATATTCTTGTACATAGGGGGCAGTATTATAGTAGTTATATACTTGTACATTGGGGCAGTATTATAGTAGTTATATTCTTGTACATAGCGGGCAGTATTATAGTAGTTATATTCTTGTACATAGGGGGCAGAATTATAGTAGTTATATTCTTGTACATAGCGGGCAGTATTATAGTAGTTATATTCTTGTACATAGGGGGCAGTATTATAGTAGTTATATTCTTGTACATAGGGGGCAGTATTATAGTAGTTATATTCTTGTACATAGGAGCAGTATTATAGTAGTTATATTCTTGCACATAGGAGGCAGTAGTATAGTAGTTATATTCTTGTACATAGGGGGCAGTATTATAGTAGTTATATTCTTGTACATAGGGGGCAGTATTATAGTAGTTATATTATTGTACATAGGAGGCAGTATTACAGTAGTTATATTCTTGTACATATGAGCAGTATTATAGTAGTTATATACTTGTACATAGGGGGCAGTATTATAGTAGTTATATTCTTGTACATGGGGGGTATTATTATAGTAGTTATATTCTTGTACATGGGGGGTATTATTATAGTAGTTATATTCTTGTACATATGGAGCAGTATTATAGTAGTTATATTCTTGTACATAGGGAGCACTATTATAGTAGTTATATTCTTGTACATAGGAGGCAGTATTATAGTAGTTATATTCTTGTACATAGGGGGGAGTATTATAGTAGTTATATTCTTGTACATAGTGAGCAGTATTATAGTAGTTATATTCCTGTACATAGGGGGCAGTATTATAGTAGTTATATTCTTGTACATAGGGGCAGTATTATAGTAGTTATATTCTTGTACATAGGAGCAGTATTATAGTAGTTATATTCTTGTACATAGGAGGCAGTATTATAGTAGTTATATTCTTGTACATAGGGGATAGTATTATAGTAGTTATATTCTTGTACATAGGGGGCAGTATTATAGTAGTTATATTCTTGTACATAGGGGGCAGTATTATAGTAGTTATATACTTGTACATAGGGGGCAGTATTATAGTAGTTATATACTTGTACATAGGGGGCAGTATTATAGTAGTTATATTCTTGTACATAGGAGGCAGTATTATAGTAGTAATATTTTTACACATAGGGGTCAGCATTATTCTATAGATACATGGTAAAACAGTTTTGCAACTTTGTTTAGTAACCCTTTGAGCTATAATGATGAACACACGTATAGCCTAATGTCTTGGTAGATGCGTAATGACCTTACAGGGGTGCCCTGCAATATGTGCAGTTACTTTGCTTATGTTCTCCTTTCTGTTGTCGAGAGAGGTTGAGGCAATTTTATATTTTGATGCTAAAAGTTTTTTCGTTTGAGATTCATTTAATAACAAATATAAACATTGGCCCCTGGATTCTCCTATGAACTAAGCAGGGAAGGAAGAAGGGGGCTGCTGGAGGTCAGTGTCGTGTATTTTCTCACAGGTTCTAGTTTCACATATGATTGTTTTTGTAGCAGATTATGTTAGAGATAATAAACATTGGTTTCCTAATTACAACACCTAGTGAGGATGTGGACTGTATAAGCACATTAGTCCCTGACTTTACTCTGGTTTGTTGTAGAACGGATGGTCGCCATTGTTGGTGGCTGCAGAAAAAGGTCACATTGGAATTGTGAAAATCCTGCTGCAGAATCATGCCAGAGTGGATGTATTTGATGAGGTAAGATGCTACAATGCACCGATATAATATGGCCTCGCCTCGTATCACAGCAGAATGAAAAATACCATATGACAAGAAGTTTTGAAAGTTTCTTATGGTCCTGGTGCCACTGCAGAGTACCGTGTCATACCATTGAATTGTTTACCCCTCTTATTTGATTATGACTGGACTATTATGTTTTTTTTTTCCTTTACCAATGAATGCCTCGCATTTATTATTATCTATCATTCACATGTAGTGTGGCTTTAAGACTCCAGGGGAGCCCAGGGTGGCAGTACCAATGTGGTTCACTGATGGATATGCAGGGCAACCCGCCGGATTATCATGGCATCATTAATAGGTTGCTGGTCTGCATGGTGAACTACATATATCAGAATGGTCAGGCACCCTGTATCCACTATGTGTGGGAGGTCACATTGGGTGATACAGTCTTCCTATTCCTTGTGCTATACTGGATTGATTAATAAAATTAATAATTGAGCATTAGAACATATGTGTGGTGTCATGCTTATGGAATTACTAATGGATGTGCCCATTACATGGGAGAATTGATTTGGGTCTCCCTGTATGTATTAGTATGGGGGAATTGATTGATTATGGTAGTTGTTTTATTCATCCAGAATTGGTAGACATATGGGGTGATTATGAATAAAATGGTTTATGAAGTATCGGTAATATCCCCATTATGCAGAATAAAGGTGATGTGAATGACATATATAGTCCTTTAATTGAATGGGATAAATAGAAGCGCTGGATAGTCAGGTATACGTCCAATACATTTTATGTACATTTCTAGTCCTCCAAAGTGGATGCGGATCTTGGTCTCTTGTAGTGGTTCCCGGCAGCCGTGTGCTTGCGCGGTGGGCCGGTGGCATGACTTGACTGTGCTACCACTTGCGGTGCGTTCTTGATACAACAGGCCTGCGCTATGGATGGGTTGGATGCGCATGCGCCGGTAGCGCGACTGTGTTAACACATGTGAGACGTTCTTGGTACAACAGGTTTGCGCTACGGATGAGAATAGTGCGCATGCGCCGTTAGTATGCCCGAACAGCTGATTATGACGTCGCAGCAGGGAACCCCACACTAATCCCGCGAGATCTTCAGCGAGAACTTTTGAGATGAGGGACGTCAGAGGGGCGCGACTATATCGGCAACAGAGGATCCTTTACGCACAGCATGACACCTACACACTCATCCTGATTATGTATGCTGCACCGGTGGTAGGAGACGTATACACCCAATGATAGTGTACCTGTTTTAATTGTATTTTGCTACGATGTCTGTGATAGGTGGAGGTGGAGCTATGGGGGGTATTTAATGTTGGCATTTGTGTGTATGAACTAGGACTTGATAAAGACTCTCATTAGAGGGTTGAAACGTTGTTTGGGCAATAAAGAAATCTACTTTAATCAAAATCCCCGGAGTGCTGCTCTTCCATACTTTGTACTACCTGAATGATGGTCCAGGATCCAGGACCCTGAATGAGCGTGCACCACTGTGGTGAGGATTATCTTCCCTTTCATACTACAAGGTGGAAAGTGTGCTGTGATCTATCTATCATCTGTCACTATGTGTGGGAGTATACGCCAAGCAGCCACCCCCCTCTATATCAGGAGGCAGTGTGAGTGGGTGTCTCATCGGTGTCCTGCACAGGTGTTATTCACTCCTCCATTTGGTAGTCAGCTACCTGCATGGTGAGAGGAGGATGCATCTATATGCACTACTCAGTCAGTAAGTAACGGCCATTTTCTGTGATTGTTTTTAATTTTTTATATTTCCCCTTCTGTGATCCATTTGTTTTTCCTTTAGTAACATTTTATAGGATTTATATCATCACAAGAATTCTTGACTTTTAGTAGTTCGGAGGAGGACAGTAACCATGTGGTGAGCTGCAACGTATGCTAAATGTTTACAGTCTTGCCAGAGAAAAAGTCAAACTTCACCTGCCAGAAATGCAAGTTTGTGTCTCTATTGGAGGAAAATGTGAAAAGTCTTCAGGAGAGGATAGCTACATTGTAACTCATTAAGAAGCCGATTTTCTTGACAGAAGAGAAATGACCTTTCAGAATATTGAAGGAAAATTAATTTTCAGTGTTCCTGCAGAAGCCGAGGAATGGAAGCATGTGACCCAAAGAAGCCGGAGGATCAGGAGTCAGTCAGCACCCATACTGATCAGGAACTGGTACCAGTGACCTCTGATGCAGCAGAACAATGAAGTACAGCAAGAAATGACTTTACCCACCAAGAACTGCGTAGTAAGCACACAGAATCCTCTAGGTTGGAGAAAAGGAAGTGCTGTTGTGAAGAAGGACAGGAGAGAGGTGTTTGTGTGGGATTTCTTACTGAGAGGAACAGAGGCCGCTGTCTGTAGACCTGACATAACCTCACAGAGGGCTGCTGTCTTCCAGGGGCACAAATCAGAGCTGTGTCTGATAGGCGTCAAGACTCTTCAGTCCTACAGAACACCACCCATTCCTGGAGCAAGAGAAACTGATCACATACTAAAATGTTTCTACACAAATGCACAGAGCATGGGAAACAAACAAGGAGAATTGGAGCTCCTAACACAGGAAGAGAAATATGATGTCATAAGCATCACGGAAACTTGGTGGGATGATACACATGAATGGAACACAAGGCTTGAAGGATACAACTTATTTATAAGAAACAGACCTAATAAAAGGGGAAGGAGGTATTGTGTTGTATGTTAGGAACACATTCATCTCCACAGAGATTCGAGCTTCAGAGCTGGGAGTTCTGTAGAAACTGTTTGGGTAAGAATACAAGGAGAGAACAACAGAAAGGACACCATTGTAGGCATTTACTCTAGGCCGCCTGGACAAGCAGAAGATATGGATGAACTCTTTCTACATCAGATGGCCCAGCTCTCAAAAAAGCATAACATAGGGATTATGGGAGATTTTACCTATCAGACATTGGTTGGGAATCTCTCTAATATAAAAGTAATGGATCCAACAAATTCTTATCCGCTCTTGCTGACAACTTTATCTTCCAAAAGTTAGAAGAGAAAACAAGTGGATCTGCTATCTTGGACCTAATTCTTGCCAACAGGGAGGGAATGGTTGAGGAAGTAAGGGTGGCTGGGACCTTAGGGGGCAGTGATAATGATATCCTTGGATGTTGGATAACAAGGGGAGGAAGACCTGAGAAAACTCAGACCTCAAGGATGGACTTCAGAAAGGTAAATTTCAATGAACTCAGAAAGAAGGTAGGAAGAATCCAATGGCTGGATGATCTTAAGGACTGAAATGTCCAAGAAGGTTGGGAAATATTGCAAAATGAGATTCTCAAAGCACAATCATTAAAAATCCCTAAAAGAAGGAAGAATGGGAAGCATTGCTGCAGCATGTAAATATGTCCCAAAGCTGCTAACTATGGACTTGCAGGAGGCAGAAAAGATGAATATAAATTGTTGCTCTTTTTGACCGTGGGGGACCAGATTTTAGCAAAAAATATTATTTTGGTCAACCCCTTTAAGAAAATAAGTGCAGTATTCATTTCTTCATTTGTCCTCACAACACTGCATGTTTAGGCAGCTGTTACTGTCTGTCTCTTTTGGTTGTATCTTCCAATGATCTAATCTGTATCATGGAAAATATGCTGTCCATTTTTCTTTGGACTACTACTTGCACTTCACCCCCTGAAACTTAGGGAAATAAGTATAGTGTCCATTGCTTCAGTTGTCCTCACAACACTAGATGTGTTTAAGTAGCTGCCTTTGTCTGTCAATTCTGACCGTATCCTCCAATAATCTAATGTGCATTATGAAAAATAGACTGTTTGTCATGGATCGAACCCCGGACCCCCTGTGCTCCACTCGGCAGCTCTCCCTGTTAGCTATACAATCTTCTGGACAGCTCACTTGATGGACCTTAGGCTTGTTCCCAGCTTCTGCTATCCAGTCCCTGTTTTAGCTCCGCCCGGCCCCTGATTAGACATGCTATAAAAGCCCGGCCCTTCCTCCAGCACCTTGCATGATTATTGTGCTGCAGAGCCTTAGTCAAGCTCCTCTCCTGCCTGCTCCAATACAAACCTAAACTGAGACCTACTGATACCGACCTCTGGCTCTCCTCTAACACCTCTCTGGCCCTAGATGGCTACTACACCAGCGACTCCAAACCCAGCGCCAGAAACGCCACACATTTATGTTTTTTTGACTAATATTTTTCCTTCACCCCCTGATACTTAGGAAGATAAGTATAGCATTCATTGCCTCATTCATCCTCACAACATTAGATGTGCTTAGGAAGTTGCACTGCTTGTCTCTTCTGAATGTACCTTCCAATGAGAATATAGAAAATGATCTGCTCCTGTTTTTTGGACGTATACTTGCCCTTCACTCCTTTTACCGAACAAAAGATGAGTGAAAATTAAAATATACATTTGATAAAGTTGGATTAATTGACTGTTAGTTCTGTTAGTATTGAATCATCTAAAGGCTTTATGGGGTAATGAGATATTTTAGACATCCACTGGAAACATTGAACATCCAGACACTTTTCAGGATTTTGTGATACATTTTCTTTCTTAACCCACAGAGCCGGTTAGCGTGATAATAATACAATAATCATTCATATTACTGTTCCTCTTCATCTACAGCATGGCAAAGCAGCCTTACACCTGGCTTGTGAGAATGGCCATGACAAGATTGCAGACGTTTTACTCTGGCACAAAGCTTTCGTGAATGCAAAAACCAAGCTTGGTCTGACTCCTCTCCACCTGTGTGCTCAAAATGGCTTCAACCAACTTGTGAAGTTACTCGTAGAAGCTCACCTGGCCAGTATAGACATCATGTCCCTGGTAAATACCATCCTCCTTATAAGACCTATCCCAACTAACCACAAACCCACTGTATGTATAATGTACTCTGATTCTTGTCCTGATAAATCAGTGATCTGTTGTCATGGCAACAATTGTTTCTTCAAAATTCTTAAGATTATTCTAGGTTGATATCTATCATTATAGGCAGCCGTGTCTGAACTAGAGACACCACCTCTTTGGTTGCTATAAGACCCAAAAAGATCTAAGGGTATCACTTAAGATTGGTTCAATCACTGTTTATCGTGGGCTTTATTACCTTGTCCACAGTTTTATATCTACACAATCAACAGAAAATTAGCAAATAAGATAGAGTTAGCAATGACCTCAGGGTCTCACATAACTTCTCTTCTACAAGGGATGGTGGGCTTTAAGCTCCCGTTGTGGTGAGGGGGGGGGGGTGGGGTGGAGGGAACACTTGGATAGCAGGAAACTATTTTGAGTTTTGTAATGAGGTGGTTCTTCATTGAAATTAAGGAACATGTTACTACATGCTTCTTCATCTCAAGGACTCAATGAAGGAGGTCAACATAAAAAGAATAGCAGTGCACCCAGCCAACCTCAATGTCCACAGTTCTCTGTATAATAACACCCTAATAACCCCTTCATGCCACAGGGCATAGATTTAGGTCCTGGACACATGGGCTTCCTGGGCTGTTAAGCCTTTAAATGACTCTATCAATTCTGACAGCTGCATTTATATACCCCAATCTGTGTTCAGGGGTCCCTAATGCCCCCGACACCCCGTAAAGAGATTGTGGGGTGCTGTTTGACTGCCAGGGCAGCCTAGGGCCCTCTGAAGGCACATCCTGATAGACTGCGTCTCAGAATGCAGTAAATGTAATACCATGGTATTACAGTATATTATATTAGTGATCAAATGATTACAAGTTGAAGTTCCCTATGAAGACTAAAAAAAATGTAAATGTAAAAATGTTACTACCGGTAACTATTAGAGAAAGTTAAAAGTAAGCTACCTACACATGGCTAGTCGCGATATTGGGCTGTGGAGCTTGGCCTGATATCGCGCTCGCCATCGTGCAATTCACCCCCGATCACTTTTGGCTAGTAGCAATCCTCCGGCATGGCTTTCAGCCGCATTGGAGGATAGGCAATTGTTTGTCATTGCTTTCAATGGGAAACCTTGTATCGCACTCGCTTGCAGATCGCATGTCGTCTGATGTGTTTTTCTGTCCCATTCAAAACAATAGGTGATGCGTTCCGAGGAACGCAAACATTTACGACATGCCTCAATTTTTTACCGGTGCAGGAAAGAATCGCTCATTTATATGATTCCATTCAAAAGAATAGGGTTCATATTTGTATCTCGCAACGCACAAATCTCGCACGACTTTCTCGGCCGCATGAAGGTCGTCGTAATAAAAGCTTACAAAAAAAACCTTTTCCCATATTTATAATAAAAAATCTAAATAAAAAAAACAAATATATATTTATTATCACCGTGCTCATAAAAGTTCGATCTGTCAAAGTCACGCACTATTTATATCCTGTATGATGAACATCGTCAGAAAAAATAATACCCAACACCAGCGATCAGAAGGTCAGACGAACCTGACAATGATACCAAAAGAAACTACAGAAAGTCCAGCAGAAAATGAGCGTCCGCACAACTATATCAACTGAGAAATAAAATCATTATGGCGGTTAGCAGAAGGCGACTGAAAATAAATTGCCTTTAAAAAAAAAAATTATAATTTTTTTCAAAGTAGCACAGTGAAAAAAAAAAACTATATAAATTGAGGCCTTGTTCACACGAGCGTGTTTACGTGCGCACAAAACTGCACATCTGTTAGAACCATTGGTTCCCTTTGCACCTGCAAAACATAGGACATGCGTGCGCCATAGGTCCATACTGCGCATCAATATTGCGCACAGTAGTCCCCTTGTCACTGAACACTGTGACAGCACTGTGACAGTCTTCAGTGACAAGGGGACTCCCCGCAGGGAGTAAGGAATCCCCTGCCACAGCTGTGGTAGAGGATTCCAATGTTCTGCCATTGCTTTCAATGGGGCCGCCGCTGCTGCGGGCGTCCCCATTGAAAGCAATGGGCTGCCAGCAACCTCTGCAATAATTTTCATGGAAGGGCTTTAAATATAAGCCTTTCCCTGAAAATCATCCTTAGCTGGTGTAAGAAATAAAAAATATATATATATTCACCTCTCCACCGCAGTCGGGGCTCAGGTGCGTCTAGCCGCTTGTCTTCCTGCACTGCTCTGAAGCTATTTCAGCAAGGGCTGTATCTGATTAGCTAAGTGCTCAGCCAATCACAGGCAGTGCCCAGCCATTCAATGAATTCAGCCAATCAGATGCAGCCCTTTCAGCAGGTGGGAATTTTAACCCCCCTTCCTGCTGAAAGAACTTCATAACAGTACTGGAGACCAAGCGGCTAGACGCGCCTGAGCACCAACAGCAGCGGAGAGGTAAGTATATATGTTTTTTTTTATTTTTTGCTACAGCTAGGAATAATTTTAAGGAAAATCACTGCGAGGGGTGCCGGCATCCTATTGCTTTCAATGTGGCCGCCGGCAGCACCATTGACGGCAATAGGCACGCAGCTTTGTTCACGCATGTTTTGGCACATGCGTGGACACACAGATTCATGCACACACACGCACGTGCAAAACAACGCTCGTGTGAACGAGGCCTTAGTCTCGTCATAATCATACTAACACACAGAATAAAGCTACTATGCCATTTATGCCACAGTGTGAACGCTTAAAAACAAGACTCCCGCCCACATCCAACGGGCGGTAATCAACTTCCACTCCATATACTATTCTCTCTGAATTCCCAGAAGTGTACGCCATCAAGACCAAGAACAACACCCAATATACATGTTCTGGGATTAAGACCGATATCGACAAGATGGACTGTCTTAATTCTCTCTCGTGCCCCACTCCAAAATTCACACAATTTTACACAATCCCAGACCACATGCAGTAGATCTGCGCCATCCATGTAACACCTCGGCCAGTCTGAGTGTCATCTAATATCCATGTTATACCACTTTAATGGAGTGCGATAAACTCTCTGCACTAAATACAATTGATACAGGTAGAGACATCATTGGAATCAGACACAACACTGCGGCCCGTTTATCTTCACTAATACGGCCAAAATCGTATTCCCATCTTTCTTTTACCTTTATTCATTGGGAATTGCTGTAAATAGTAAGAAAGCATCTGTCTATATGAATAAGATATTACACCCATCGTAGCTCCAGAACATCCAAGAAAGTTCACCAAAGGGTGTTGAACCGTAAGTACTAGAGATGAGGTAGTATACTTGCTAAGGCACATTACTCGAGGGAGTAGTGCCTTAGCCGAGTATCTCCCCGCTCGTCTCTAAAGATTCGGGGGCCGGTGGGGGGCGGGAGCGGCGGGGGAGAGCAGGGAGGAACGGAGGGGAGATCTCTCTCTCCCTCTTTACCCCCCGCTCCCCCTTGCTCCCCGCCGCAACTCACCTGTCACCTGCGCTGGCCCCCAAATCTTTAGAGACGAGCGGGGAGATACTTGGCTAAGGCACTACTCGCTCGAGTAATGTGCCTTAGCGAGTATACTCGCTCATCTCTAGTAAGTACACATACTGACCGACCCTGAGCAGTAAACTCATGTCGTAACTGAAGAACCTGCAACAAATAAAATCATAAAGATCTCTAAATTGTTCAAAACTGTAAAAAAGACCCCCAGAATGTACCTGGCCCAAAAGATTGCCCCTCTTCTCACACGGTGAAAATTCCAAAATATATCAAAAATACACATAATAAGACCCATAGATACTCACATCCCCCGTATACAACAGCGGATCATCTGCATATAGTGAGATACGTTCCTCAATTTCTCCATACTGCAATCCAATTATATCAGCTGATTGCCTTATCAAACCAGCCAGGGGCTCGATTGCCAAGGCAATGAGGAGCGGGTACAGGGGTGACACCCCGGCCGTGTTCCCTTCTAACACATCCAGTATTATGACCATTTACCCTCACTCTTGCCCACGGCTTCATAGAAATTTTTTAAAGTTTTTCACATTTAATAGTTTTATTGAAAGATACAACTCATCCTGCAAAAACAAGGCTCAGACAGCTCCGCCGATAGAAAATCAAAGAGTTCTGATTTTCTGAAAGTGTGAAGGAAAAAGCAAAACTGACCAAAAAAAGGGTCTGCATCCTTAGGGGGTTAATAAAAGGGGTGTTCCTCAATGCAGAAGGGATGGTGTAGGCATAGAAAACTGGTGTCTTGCTGTTTGAGGCTTGTAGCAGAGATGCAGGAGAGACTCAATCAATGTGTCCCCTGCCTCTCAGGACCAATGGGTAATTCATTGTGAAGTGTGGGTTACATAAGACAGTGTGGGGTAGAGAGGTCCCAGCAGCTGTCTGTCTACATCAGTTCAGGTTACTAAAATTTTGGGCAGAGTATTTAGACTGGTGAACTGGGTCCAAATAGAACAGAGAATTATAAATATGTTGCGATTGTGAAACAATTTAGCTCTTTTCCAGCCAATACCAGTCATTAATTTCCTTTTCAACTGATTACTGTTGCAGACCAAGCGAACCCCTCTGCACCTGGCTGCCCTGAATGGTCAACTGGACGTGTGCAGCAGTCTACTGCATATGAAGGCCGATGTCTACGCAGCAGATATTGTAAGATTCTGTGGAAATTCTATAAGCATTGATGCAATTAAACATAAGTAGATGGGGGACAGGCTGGGGTGGAGTTTTGTGACAGACCGGTCACATACTACTTCCTGGGAATTGACAAGGGGTGCCTATTCATCCTGCTGGTAGAGCTGAAAGACAAAAAAATAAAGCCGCTCCCGTAGTGTGACACCATAGGCACAAGTAGGATAGAAATGGAGCACAACCTGGTGAGATATACCATTACCTTAGTAAGTTGTGCAAAATCTAGGCACAACACTGTGGAAATTATATATTAGGAAGGCACGCTGCTCAACTAGACCTATTAATTAGTCAGGCGGCAGAGTTGAGGATGGATTGGAGGGGTGCAAAAGTATTGGCTAGGAGGCTGTCTGGGGTGTAACTAAAGGCTCAGGGGCCCTGATGCAAAATGTGAGCTGAAGCCCCCCCTCTATCTGTATCTGTACCCGTACCCATACCTAAACCATGCTGCACAGAGACATAACTTGAAGCTTCTGGGCCCCAATGCAAAACCTGTAACAGGGCCCCCAACTATAATGCTTCATTCATAGTACTGGGCACCCTATATGGAGAAGGGAGGCCTCATGGGCCCCCTAAGGCTCCTGGGCCCGGGTGCAGCCGCATCCCCTGCACCATCTATAGTTATGCCCTCGGAGGCTGTAGAGAAAAATATTGCAGTAGTCTAGATGGGAGATGATGAGGGCATGCACTAGCATTTGTGTTGCTTTGGGTTGAGGAAAGATCGTATCCACAAGATGTTTTTGAGTTGGAGGTGGCAGAAGGCGACAAGGGCTTGTATGTCGGGTTTGAAGGAGACTTATGGGATTGGGGAAAATGTGGAGCCGTTGGCTGTGATTGATAAGATTGGTGGCATATTGAGTGAGGTGGAGAAAAGATAATGAGTTTAGTTTACTCCATGTTGAGTTTTAGAAAGCACGAAGATAAAAGGGGGATATGCCTGATAGACATTCTGGGATTCGGTATTCATCAGTCTTAACCACTTCCTGACCAGAAGCTATAACCCCCTTCCTTACCAGGCATGGACCGACCAGACATTTACAGTCTATGGACAGTCAGGAACTGGTTAAAATCTGGAAAAAACCTTTAAGGGACTAGACTGAAAGAGAGCACATAAAGCATAAGAAACCTGCCAAGCCAAGTAATCAGCCAAGATACAGACTCTTCTTTGTAAGACGACTTAACACTTCCTTGTATGGAGCCTGTATTCCTTTGTGGGCCATGGAACCAGGAATTCTCATGTGGCTTCAGAACCAGCGGTGTGGTCGGACATATATAATAACACATTTGTGTTTCTCGTGTTGGTGACGCATGTTGGCTGCATAGTATTTGCTCACTGACATCAGAGGCGGCACTTCTATCACAAGTGTCACATCAGACATGAAAGGCTTGAACGTCGGTCACGCTAAGTATCTCTTCCTGGATTGCTCGCTGTGTTTGAGATCAGGCGGCCGCAGTACACTTCCCTTTGGGTTGCTCCCTTTCCTCCCAGTAATTATTCTTCTCTACCACTGATGATACTCAGGCTGCGACCTTGCATGGAATGTGGAGAGAATTTCCTGGACCTTCCTGACTAAATTTGTGGACTTAAAGTGTACCTGAGTTTTCAACAAGTCTTCTAAAATACCCTAGGTTCTCCTTACCTGCTCATTTCTTGCGGGTTGCACCCTGTTTGATGTCTGCAAGTTCTGATTTGTAGGTGGTATTCCCCATTTTTCTGTTATTCTGCTGTTCGAAACCCACTTTCATGCAGGAGGTGTGTAGCAAGCCTACCATTTTGCCAGTAGTTCACTGTCCTGTACTTCCTTGCCCTTACTTCCCATGCTGCATTGCACAGTCTGTGGTCCAATCAGCAGGTGGGCAGTATCTATATGCTTACCCCTCTACTCTCTCAGGACAATTCAGGCATTTGGGCCAAAAAGTGAGTAAACCCAATACAATGTGGGTACACACATAGACACATACACATACAGGAGAAGCAGAGATTGTGGAGATTATTATCATAGTGTCTGCAGATCTGTTGATCTGAAGCCTTCGATTGCACGGGAGCCTCCTATGAAGGTAGCTCCACCCCCAGATTGTTGAGGAAACGTCCCTGTGTCTTTGTTACTAAAGAAGCTCTGTACCTTACGACAGACAGTGGATCTCAGAGAAGCTGAAAGTGGGACCCCTAGGGGCAGCCACTTCAAATGTGATTTAAAGTGGTAAAAGAACAAAATTAGAAAAAATAGAAAAAAGTTAATGCCCCTTTTAAGGAGATTTGTCAAGCATTTCAACCAGATTTCAACCATTCTCTAGAGGCCACAAAGACTGTTAAGCTTAGCATAGAGTTTTGTGCAGTTATGGGCAAGAACTACTTATTCCTGAATTGCAGATAGAGTTTTGTATTGCGGAGGCTTCAGCCTTTCTCATGGCAGAACATCTTACGACTATCGTGAAACTTCTCCAAACGACAACCTCTTTACCCCTCAACAACACGGGAGGTACGTTTTCATCCTGGCTGCCTGGTACTTTAGGCAACAGGATGCAAACTTATGTTCTGTGCATGGCACGGGTTCAGACGCTGAGCCTGTGCCATCTGTGGCGGGAGTGAAAACACCAATCTCTGCTGTTAACCCCTTAAATACCGCGATCAATGTTGATAAAGACATGTAAATGGTTCATAGAAGGAGCATGCTCCCTCTGTGACATCATTGGCCCATCACAATGTAATTGTGGTGAGCCGATGGGTTGTAATGGCAACCGGGCGCCATTACCTGGTGTTCGGGTCTGCCATAGCATATGATCGCTAGCAATAGTGAAAATACAGTGCAGTACAGATGTACTGGAATGCATTATCATAGCAATCAGAGGATTGGGGGTTCAAGTCACCTACAGGTACACACAAAATGTAACAAATAAAAGTAATAAAAAAACATAAAAAGTAGCAGTGAAAAAAATACCTTTTTGCCCACTTTCCCCTCTTTTAAAAAAAATACAATAAAAAAGAAAAAACACGTTTGATTTCACCTTCTCCGTAACAACCTGAACAATTCATTTAACACCCTATTTATGCTGCACGGCAACAACAGTTTAAAGAAAAACTAAAAAACTGAGACAAAATGCTTATTTTGTTCATTAAAAAGTACCAATGAGACCACAGCTCATTACCCAAAGTACAAGCCCTCACAGAGCTCTGCTCATGGGAAATAGAAAAGTTATGGGAATTTGAATGCAGCGATGCAAAAAAAGAAATTTCTAAAAAAAAGGAGTTTTATTGTGCCTCTGATTGGCTGAGTGCTGTGATGCTCAGACAATCAGAGCCAGCGCTCGATGAACCAATCACAGCCATTCATTGGCTGTGATTGATTCATTGAGCACTGGCTCTGATTGGCTGAGTCGCGGCCATCAACCAATCAGAGGCACAACTCCTTTTTTTAGAAATTTCTTTCTAAATCAGGGGCAGCACTTCCTAGAGGCAGGGATTTTCTAATCCCCGGCCAGAAGAGATGCTGAAGACAACTGCCAGGGACCGGGTAGAGGACAGGCCGGAGCTGTACAGCAATTCTTAGGTCATGTATGTGTTTTTTAAAATTTTCCCTGCAGTTAGGGCTTACTTTAGGGCTTTGACAGTAGGATTTCCTACTGTCAAAGGTGCATCGCACCGCACAAAAACTGCATTTTCATGCGGCATGGTGCAATGCAACAGAGAGGAAGGTTCCATAGGGAAACATGGGCTACGAAACCTCACAAGTCATGTGCATATCGCAATGTAACATGTTATAAAACATCGCTAATGTGAAGTAACCCATAGCTATCGCCCCAATCGTACCATAATTCATCCATAATTATAATTATGTGCCTTGTGTTAACCCTCATTACCTGGGTTTGCTGGACCTTCACCCAAGAGCAGACCCAGGTAAGTCGACCTTTACTAAAACTACGGGCTCCTGCACACGGACGGATTTGATTTCGGAATCAGGGGTCGCGGCTGCCTCTGGATTTCACAGTAAATACCACCCATAGACCCGCTGCTTCCTGTACACGAGCAGAAATTGAAGTCAATGTAAGCCGTCCGTCCGGCGGCCCTTCTGCAGTGAGCACTGCAGAGAGTCGTGGGATCCGCGTCATCACCTAGCGATGGTGTGGCTCTATCTGTACGGCGCTCTCGCAGTACAGAAAAGGAAGAATACAGATAGGTGAGCGGGGTCACCGGCGGGCACAGGGTCAGATCCTGCTGTCGTGTACAAGACACCTAATTGGGTAAGCCTGGCCTAGACAAACCCCTTGTGAACTAAGCACATCATCACAAATCCCTCTGCTGGTTTGTTACAATGTATCAGTCTGGAGTCCAGGCAGTTTAGCTGTAACACAGCCACCAGATAAGCAGCATTACTGATCTTCCTATCATTTCCCTCTCTCCCAGCAAGGACAGACGCCTCTTCACCTCGCTGCTGAAAATGACCACTCCGAGGTAGTTAAGCTGTTCCTGAAACATCGACCTGAGCTGGTGACGTCGGCCAACATGGAAGGTTCCACTTGTGCTCATATAGCCGCCGCCAAGGGCAGTGTCGCTGTGATCAGAGAGCTTCTAAAGTCTAATATGGGTGGTGTGACCTCGGCACGGAACAAGGTAAACTTGTAACCTGCAGAAATAATGGCCGAATGATAGATTCTGTACAAACATTTGAAGGATAAGACCAGGTCTTTTTTAAAAGGGCATAAATATTCACCATTAGACCCGATTTTCTAGTTTACATATGGATTAAATATAGAAACAGTTGAGTACTTTCTTTTGTTCTGCTCCTGAGTTACATCATGTATTATACCCCAGAGCTGCACTCACTATTCTGCTGGTGGAGTCACTGTGTACATACATTACTTATCCTGTACTGCTCCTGAGTTACATCCTGTATTATACCCCAGAGCTGCACTCACTATTCTGCTGGTGGAGTCACTGTGTACATACATTACTTATCCTGTACTGACCCTGAGTTACATCCTGTATTATACCCCAGAGCTGCACTCACTATTCTGCTGGTGGAGTCACTGTGTACATACATTACTTATCCTGTACTGATCCTGAGTTACATCCTGTATTATACTCCAGAGCTTCACTCACTATTCTGCTGCTGGAGTCACTGTGTACATACATTACTAATCCTGTACTGATCCTGAATTACATCCTGTATTATGCTCCAGAGCTGCACTCACTATTCTACTGGTGGAGTCACTGTGTACATACATTACTTATCCCGTACTGATCCTGAGTTACATCCTGTATTATACCCCAGAGCTGCACTCCCTATTCTGCTGGTGGAGTCACTGTGTACATACATTCCTTATCCTGTACTGATCCTGAGTTACATGCTGTATTATGCTCCAGAGCTGCACTCACTATTCTGCTGGTGGAGTCACTGTGTACATACATTACTTATCCTGTACTGATCCTGAGTTACATCCAGTATTATACTCCAGAGCTGCACTCACTATTCTGCTGGTGGAGTCACTGTGCACATACATCACTTATCCTGTACTGATCCTGAGTTACATCCTGTATTATACTCCAGAGCTGCACTCACTATTCTGCTGGTGGAGTCACTGTGTACATACATTACGTATCCTGTACTGATCCTGAGTTACATCCTGTATTATACTCCAGACCTGCACTCACTATTCTGCTGGTGGAGTCACTGTGTACCTACATTACTTATCCTGTACTGATCCTGAGTTACATCCAGTATTATACTCCAGAGCTGCACTCACAATCCTGCTGGTGCAGTCACTGTGTGCATACATTACTAATCCTATACTGATCCTGAGTTGCATCCTGTATTATGCTCCAGAGCTGCACTCACTATTCTGCTGGTGGAGTCACTGTGTACATACATTACTAATCCTGTACTGATCCTGAGTTGCATCCTGTATTATGCTCCAGAGCTGCACTCACTATTCTGCTGGTGGAGTCACTGTATACATACATTACTTATTCTGTACGGCTCCTGAGTTACATCCTATATTACACTCCAGAGCTGCACTCACTATTCTGCTGCTGGAGTCACTGTGTACATACATTACTTATCCAGTACTGATCCTGAGTTGCATCCTGTATTATGCTCCAGAAATGCACTCACTATTCTGCTGGTGGAGTCACTGTGTTCATACATTACTTATCCTGTACTGATCATGAGTTACATCCTGTTTTATACTACTTATACAGGATAAGTAATGTATGTAAGCCGTGACTCCACCAGCAGAATAGTGAGTGCAGCTCTGGAGTATAATACAGGATGTAACTCAGGATCAGTACAGGATTAGTAATGTATGTACACAGTGACTCCACCAGCAGAATAGTGAGTGCAGCTCTGGAGTATAATATTGGATGTAACTCAGGAGCAGTACAGGATAAGTAATGTAGGTACACAGTGACTCCACCAGCAGAATAGTGAGTGCAGCTCTGGAGTATAATACAGGATGTAACTCAGGATCAGTACAGGATAGGTAATGTGTTACGCCTGTCAGCTCATAGTTAATTCTGCCAGCACACCTTGTTCTGTCCAGACGAGCCAGGGTTAACATCTCCTGTGCCTTCCAGTCAAGTTAATTACCCTGCTGTGTGTCTGAGAGGTGTGCTGGTGATTGACAGGTCTATCTACCTATCGGCTCCTCCCACCTTCCTATAATATCCAGCTCTGGCTGCCTGGAAGTGGCCGATTATTGTTCTGTTGTTCAGTTTTCAGTGTCTGCTGAGTAGTCCAGCTACTCTGACCTGCTGGTAATCTAGCCCTGGTACTTTGTGCCATTCCCTCTGCTAGCTAGTCTGCCTCGTTTAGTATCCTGCTTCTGTCAGCTTGTCCACTAGACCTCACTGTTATCAGCCAGGCCTTACCATCTGCCTCTGTTCTGTTTGTATTGTTTCGTGTTGGTTCCTGTCATCTGACTTTCCTGTCGGTACTAGTGGGTAGTAGTCTCTTGCATAGGTACGGCGGTCCCTGCCTGTCCCCCCTAGTAAGCGTAGGGTCAGAGTTGGCGGCCTGGACATGTCCACCATCAGGGCTATCTCCAGGAAGGGACAGTGGCGTGGGTGTAGATCAGGAAGCCCCGCGCCATGTGTACCTAAGCACCCCACTAGTACCGTAACATAATGTATGTACACAGTGACCCCACCAGCAGAATAGTGAGTGCAGTTCTGGAGTATTATCCAGGATGTAACTCAGGAGCAGCACAGGATAAGTAATGTATGTACACAGTGGCTCCACCAGCAGAATAGTGAGTGCAGCTCTGGAGTATAATACAGGATGTAACTCAGCGTCAGTACAGGATAAGTAATGTATGTACACAGTGACTCCACCAGCAGAATAGTGAGTGCAGCTCTGGGGTATAATACAGGATGTAACTCAGGATCAGTACAGGATAAGTAATGTATGTACACAGTGACTCCACCAGCAGAATAGTGAGTGCAGCTCTGGGGTATAATACAGGATGTAACTCAGGGTCAGTACAGGATAAGTAATGTATGTACACTGTGACTCCACTAGCAGAATAGTGAGTGCAGCTCTGGAGTATAATACAGGATGTAACTCAGCGTCAGTACAGGATAAGTAATGTATGTACACAGTGACTCGACCAGCAGAATAGTGAGTGCAGCTCTGGGGTATAATACAGGATGTAACTCAGCATCGTTACAGGATAAGTAATGTATGTACACAGTGACCCCACCAGCAGAATAGTGAGTGCAGCTCTGGAGTATAATACAGGATGTAACTCAGCGTCAGTACAGGATAAGTAATGTATGTACACAGTGACTCCACCAGCAGAATAGTGAGTGCAGCTCTGGGGTATAATACAGGATGTAACTCAGGATCAGTACAGGATAAGTAGTGTATGTACACTGTGACTCCACTAGCAGAATAGTGAGTGCAGCTCTTGAGGATAATACAGGATGTAACTCAGGAGCAGTACAGGATAAGTAATGTATGTACACAGTGACTTTACCAGCAGAATAGTGAGTGCAGCTCTGGAGTATAAGATGGGATGTAACTCAGGAGCAGTACAGGATACGTAATGTATGTACACAGTGACTCCACCAGCAGAATAGTGAGTGCAGCTGTGGAGCATAATACAGGATGTAACTCAGGAGCAGTACAGGATAAGTAATGTATGTACACACTGACTCCACCAGCAGAATAGTGAGTGCAGCTCTGGGGTATAATACAGGATGTAACTCAGGAGCAGTACAGGATAAGTCATGTATGTACACAGTGACTCTACCAGCAGAATAGTGAGTGCAGCTCTGGAGTATAATACAGGATGTAACTCAGGAGCAGTACAGGATAAGTAATGTATGTACACAGATAGTCCACCAGCAGAATAGTGAGTGCAGCTCTGGAGTATAATACATGATGTAACTCAGGAGCAGTGCAGGATAAGTAATGTATGTACACAGTGACTCCACCAGCTGAATAGTGAGTGCAGCTCTGGGGTATAATACAGGATGTAACTCGGCATCAGTACAGGATAAATAATGTACAATGTTGACCATTTATCTTTATATGCACATGTAATGCCAGTTAAGTGTTGAAACAGTTAATAGATTTAGACTTTGCTTCAGAAATTATTTAGTTACTTTCTGCCCCCAAAATGTTACTATTGTTTGCTAAGCATTTCTTGTATCCCCTATCCCCCGCCTTGTGCAATGAAGTGATGACGGATATATTTGTGTATCTACAAGACCTTTGATGTAAGTGTGTACAATAGCAGTGGATATTCCGGTTATGTCCGGTCGCCCACATTGTCCTGCAGCAGAGGAATAGCAAGGAGACTAAGGAACCTTCCACTGTGATCCACCGTATGGCAGGAAATCTTTTCTCACCTCGGGTGCTATAATGTCCGTGTCCTCTAACATCTGTAGGCATCGGCACATGTCATTAGAGAGAAAATGCTCCTTACTATAGATGTAAAGATAAACCACGGCTGTAGCCCATTATTCTATGCAGTAAACTACAAAATGGCGCTTGTTGCGTGGGGGGCGGAGGGGTACTGTCCATGTCCGGGATTGCAGATCCACAACCTTCCACGTGACCTGTTAGGGCTTGTTCACACGTGTCTGACAGCCGCCATTATTTGCTCCATCCTAGGAGCTGAACAATGGAAATAGTGGAAGTGCCGGTTATGGCCCATAGTGGACCCAAATGGAACCCACTGAGTAGAATGGCTTCCGTTCGGCACTGTTATGCACTCTAGGATTTCCCGGGTGAAATAATGCTGCATGCAGCGCCATTTTGTCCAATATTTTCACGGAAACCAGCAATAGAGGCTCCAAACTGAACCTCCGGCACTGATGGGAACAGCCTTAGGGATGTGACGGTTAACAAACTGCTGACTGTCCTAATAACCATCAACAGTGTTGGCAGCAGGTCTGCAATTGTCAGCAGATGTTCTGCTAAAGATGTCAACAAAGTTTTATGTTGAGTCCAGGGGCATTACTAAAGTCTCACATTACATTGCTGCTACCATACCAAGTCCAAACATTACCATCATACAGCCAAAATACTAACGACCACCTGACTGAGTGAGTTACATGTGATGATGTCACCATCATGTAATAAGGGGCAGAGCTCAGAGCCACGGTGACTGATCACATGATGGTGACATCACAGGTCCTGTAAGCACACGGCTGCTGGTTTAGGACCTGTGACCAACTCCAATCCCTTTCACTATATTATATCAGTAAGTGGTGAATTGCACCACCAGAAACACTGAACAAAACCACTATACAAAGGTCAGTATTACCAATAACATCACTATACAGGGCCAAATATTACTTGCACCATGACTGCTACCATTACCACTAAATACTGACTAATATTACCACAGTGTTTCTGAATAATAACACACTATACATAGACAAATATTACCGCTATACCAGGTCCAAATATTACTGCCACATCATGACTACTAATGTAATCACTTCATAATGACTGAGTAATATTACTATACTGTTACTGAATAAAACACATTGTATAAAGGCTGATATCAGCGTATAGTGGTAGATATGAGTTCTGCACAGACACTCTGTAGACTGTATAAGTGATAACAGTATCATTATATCCAGTGATCACAGGTGACGTTTTCCCTGACTGGAGGCCTACACTTTTCACATCTTTTCTGTCTGGCCCAGATCTCCATGATGACTTCTTCCAGCCGTGACTTGTCTCTGTAAAGTTGGTAACAGAAAACATTTTTGGCTCCTCGCTTTTCCAGCACCCTGCCAATGGTTTCCCAACCTACACAAACCCTTCATCCTTCCTCTATATCCAGTGTGCTCTTTAAAAAGTAATAATGTCTGTGAGTGCCCCCTTAAAATAGTGCCTATAAGTGTCCCTTTAGAAGTTAATAATGCCACCTGTCTGCCCCTTTGAATGCTTTAGTGTCCCCCTAGTGCCCCACTCACTAATGGTACCGCATGAGGTCCCCTTGACTCGGTAATGGTGCCCCATAGTGGCTCCAGTTAGATATGTTGCCCCCACACTAAGTAAGAGTACTCCCCAACTTAGTATCTATACCCTCTTAGTGCCCTTGCTTTGTAATAGCACCTCTTGGTGCCCTCAACTCAGTATTGATGTCCCTTTAATACCCTTTTACTGAGCAATAGCGCTCCTTTGTGCCCCCCAATTAGTACTGATACCCTTTAGTGCTGTTGCGAATAGTGCTCCGCACTCAGTAGAAAAGCCCCCTTATTAACAGTGCCTCTTAGTGACCCCTATTCAGTAGCATTGCCACAATGCACAGTAGGGTCTGGCTGGTTGGGGAAAGGTTATGGTGATAAATGTAGATGTGTAGGTCAGGACAGCCAAGGGTCAGTAATAAGGAGGTGTTCAGAGATGTACCAAGGATGATCCGAGGCAGAACCTGGAGATAGATCTGAGCTCAGTATCTAGGACCCTGGTAAGGTACCAGGTGTAAATCCAAAGGAGCAAATCAGGAGTGGAGGTGTGCATGTGATAAATTTGGGAGAAACCTTTACCTAAGGTTCAGGCAATGTCTGTAAAGCCAGGAGAATTCAAAAATGCCATCTATAGCGACAAAACATTTTTAATGTCTTCCTTTCTGTTGATCCAGATTAATGACTCCACCCCCCTGCATCTGGCGGCATCGGGGGGACATGCAGAGGTGGTGAAAGTCTTACTGGAAGCGGGAGCATCTGCATCGGATGAGGATGCGGTAAGTTATCCAGGAGACTGGATCTCAATCAAGGGGTTGTCTGGTTTATTAAGATGTGTTGCAAATATTCTACTGGGGGATTTTGAGCCAGCGAAGGGGAGAGGGGCTTCACTCTGCACCCTTATCTACTAACTAGAGCGTGGAGGACTGGGCACATCAGTGCTTTACATGGGCAGTTCATTGATTTTCTATAGGAACGGTGTAATACATCATTTTCCCTGTGGTGGCACTAGCAGCACACTTGGACATTTTTCATTTCCATTCAAAGTTTTTGCCCCCCACATGTGTACTAGCGAGTGGTCCGAGTGGGAGTGGATGGTAATGGGGAAGGCAACCTATGGGGCAGGGGTGTGGCTGTGATGTAGGCTTCTGCCAGTTGTCCCCCAGGGACATAGAGCAGCATGGTGATGTGGCATTTGGGAGGAGGCAACAACTTCTCCACGTGTAACCCCTTAGTGACCAAGCTTTTTTTTGTTTTTCCATTTTCCTTTTTTCTTCCCCCCTTTTTTAAAAGCGTAACCCCTTTATTTATCCATTGACGTCGCTGTATGAGGACTTGATTTTTGCGGGACGAGTTGTATTTTTCGATGGTGCCATTTATTATACTATATAATGTACTGGAAACCTTTTTAAAAATTCTAAGTGGAGAGAAATGGAAAAAAAATTTAACTCCGCCATCTTTCGGTGCGTCTAACTGCAACAAAACTGACCTGATACCTTTATTCACTGGGTCGGTACGATTGCTGCGATACCAAACTTATGTCGTTTTTTTTTTTGCTGTACTATTTGTATTTTTTTTTTCAAAGATATTTAATTCTTTTAACTTATTTTCTGCCGCCATCTTCTGCGCACAATAGCTTTTTTATTTTTCTCTCGACATAGCTGTTTGAGGGCTCCTTTTTTGCGGGACGTCCTGTAGTTTGTGTTGGTACTGTTTTGGAATTCATACGACTTTTTGATCGCTTTTTATTGTATTTTTTCTTGGAGACTGGGTGACCAAAAAAGCGCTTTTCTAGCGTTATTTTTTTTTCTGCTGAAGACGTTCATTGTGCGCGGTAAATAATGCGCAACGTTGATTGATCGAACTTTTACTGTCGCAACGATACCAAATATGTATTTTTATTTTATAATTCAGATTATTTTATTATAAATATGGCAAAAGAGGTTTTTTTAAAATTTTTATTCCTTTTTTCTTATTTTTTGAAGTAAATAGTTAAACTTTATTAATCTTTATTTTACTTTTTACAGACGCAGCGATACAAAATATGTATTTTTGTTTTATTATTTAGATTCTTATATTACAAATATGGCAAAAGGTTTTTTTTTTAATCTTTTATTACTTTTTTTTTAATAATTAGTAAAACTTTATTGTTCTTATTTTACTTTTTTTCTTAGTCCCCAGAGGGGACAACAACTTGTGATGCTTTGATCACTCCTGCGGTATGATGTAATACCATAGCCAGAGGCTAACTTGAAGCTTCTGGGCCCCGATGCAAAACCTGTAACAGGGCCTCCAACTATAATGCTTTATTCATAGTACTGGGCTCCCTATATGGAGAGGAGAGGCCTTATGGGCCCCCTAAAGCTCCTGGGCCCGGGTTCAACCGCATGCTCTGCATCCTCTATAGTTACGCCCCTGACAATTACATCATACTGCGATCGGCCAGGCAGTCTATCAAGCAACCCTACAAGCATGGCTTGATAGGCATTCTGCCATTACTCCCCTGGGGCCTTTCAAAAGACCCCCGGCTGCCATGACACCCCCAGTTCCCTGCGATCTCCCTTCATAGATGTCCTGCAGCTGTGTATCGGCGGTCGTTAAGCGGGTAAATTAATTGCTTTGAACGTTTATTATTAACAGTAACACAATAAGGCGCCGGTTCTTCCCGGTGTGTTAGCGTCACAGCCAGATGAAAAGCGTAAGTTAGCAAACAGAAGGCTGGCGGTATGGCTGGTGGCATGCTGTCCTGTGAACAAGGCCGGTAACTCTTGGAACTCTCCGCAGTAAACTTGCAGTAGACTCCTTTACTAACATTTCTTCTCTCCCTGAGGCCGCATTCCCACATCTTACGGCACCGGCTCACAGGGAACACCAAGCCCCACCATGCAATCCCGAGTTAAAGAATAAGCCATCATTATAACACTAACACAACATCATCATAAAACACACTGTAACAATAAAGCATAATATGGGGCGCAGGGGTGCCCCCCTTACACATGCAACAATACATTTACCAGTGTGCCAATACGTTGCTTTTTAGTGATCACCAATTAAATGTATGCCGTTGTGTATTATAGGAAGGAATGTCCGCCATCCATCTGGCAGCTAAGAAGGGGCACATCAGTGTCCTGGACGTGTTAAAGGGCAGCGTCTCGTTTCATCTTACGAGCACTAAGGTATGATCATCTGGGGTGTTGTGGATTGAATCTATCGACTTCTTGCTTTAAGAAAACGGGGCATTTGTATTATACTGGAGTTTGTGCACCAGCTTTCTGGCATACAAAATTGCAATTTTTGGGGCTTTTAAACTGGACACCGCCACTTTTTCAAAAAGTGGGCATAGCCCAGCATTAGGAGGTGTGGTCACACATGGCCATCCATATTCACTATAATGTACAGCCAGAACGTACATTATAGCAGAAAGCTATGCCAGCTTGCAACCGCCGTAGGCTCCCATTTGGCGCATAGAGGTGCTGCCGGATGCTGCAAATGTATGAAGAGATGCAAGCCCCTTAATATATTTGTGGCAGAAATGCTAGTGCATGGTTACATAGCCACTGCTCTACAGAAATATGCCCCAATGTGTGTAAATGGGTAAATAAGAACAGAACATACTCATTGCAACACATGTATTGGTGGAAACCACAGGGGGCAGCGTTGGACCCAGTTCTTTTTGGTAGATATAGTGACCCCTTCCTGACATGCCCCTGGATTAAGATGTCATCCGGGACTTGGGTATCATGGCAGCCTAGGGCTTCCTGAATCTGTCAGGGCTGCCATGAGTGTTTGCCTATTAAGATGTTCCTGTGGTAGGGCTTGCTAGTATGTCTGTCAAAATACAATATAATGCAATACTAAATAATTGCTAGTTCAAGTCCCCTGTTGAGACTTAAAAAAAGTAAAAATAAGTAAATTAAAGATTTTTTTAAAACTATTATGGAAATATTTAAACAAAAAACATGGTTCATGGTTATGTGAAGAGGATCTGCAGCAGACCATGGTTCATGGTTATCGGATGATAAAAAGAAAATAATGTTGGTATTTCTATGTCCGTAAATGTCCAGTTTATTAAAATCACATTATTAATCTCACACAATGAACTTTTTAGGGCCAAGCGATTTTCATTGGCACATTTCAGGAGCCATAACTTGTTGGCAGAGCCATGTGAGGACTTGTTTTTTTTTTTGGGGGGGGGGGGGGGGGACGAATTCTGTATTTTAATGGCACTACTCTGGGGTACATATGATGTGTTGTAGAACTTAGGGGAGGGGAAGCAGATCCAGAAATTGTTTGGGGGTTTGGTTTTTACAGCGTTCACCATTCGGTAAAAATCATCTGATAACATTCTTATCTGAATCAGCACGATTACTGCGATTCCAAGTTTTGTATAGATTTTTTTTATTTTTTACTATTTTTGCACAATAAACACATGTTTTTAAGGAAAAGTAATCGACTCAACATTGCCACATTTAAGATCCAGAACATTCTTATTTTCCTGCAGAGTAGCTCTATCAGGACTTGTGTTTTTATGGGAAGAGTTGTAGTTTTTATTGGTATCACCAAATAAAAATAAAAAATTGCACTTCTGGCATTATGTTCTAAAATATATTTATGGCGTTCACCATGCCCAATAACTAACAAAATATTTTCATTGTCTGTCATGTCAGGGACTTGAAGATGCAATCATTTGATCACTAGGACAGTACACTGTATTAACTATGTATTGCATTCTACTAAGCCTATTACAGCAGTCTATTAGACTCTATAGGAGGCGAGGACTAATAGGCTGAGTTGAATGGCATACACAGAGGAGTTTGTCAGACCTCCGACTGCCATAGGGACGCATTGGTACCTTGCGATCGCAGAGTGGGGTGCTGATGGGTGACAGAGGGAGCCCCTCCCCTGTCATCTGTTTACATGCGCAGTTACTATTGATTGCTGAATGTAAGGGATTAAACTGCTATTATCTAAGATTTCTCTGATCCTGGCAGTTACAGCAGGAGCCTGGCTGTCAATAGTCAATCAAGCTGCCAACTTAAATAGATGTATTTGCAGGTTTAAAGCCCATTAGTGAGGTCAGTAAAAGGCGTACTGCGGTCACTAAGAGCTTAAGGGGTACATTGAAAGGGACCCCAATGCTCAATCAAACTTTGCATCCTCATCATCTTTGATCTCACTCTCCAGACAGGATTCACAGCTCTTCATGTTGCAGCACATTTTGGGCAAGCGGATTTTGTGCGAGAGATATTATCCAAGGTCCCAGCCACAATCAACAGTGAGCCTCCAAAATCCACGGCCGACATGGCACTCATGAAAGAGCACGGGGGTGAGGTAAGGACCCATGTGGGGAGAAAAGGAAAAGTGTAACTTTTCACTTATGGCATCTATGGAATAAATACCGCTATAAAGTGAGTAGTCCTTCTGAACTTATATTTGATGGGTCTATATATGATACAATGGCAAAGCAATGTCCTATATACGGTAACCTATAGTCTCTGTATTATTATATATATATATATATATATATATATATATATATATATATATATATATACACAATAATGCACTAACAGTTTCTTCATCTTCTACAGTCTGGTTACACACCCTTGCATCTGGCTTCTCAATCCGGTCATGAAAGTCTTGTGCGCCTTTTACTGAATTACCCAGGAGTCCAAGCAGATGCGGCAACCAGGCGTCAGGTGACTACCTTCATATTGTTATTACCATGTTTCAGCATCTTAACAATTGAAGAACGAGTACTGTTTGTCCAATGTGAATGGTAAGCAGTTTAAGGTTCAACTTTGTTAAGAAATGGTATATTATAAGCTGAACTGTAGCACTCAATGCCAAGTAGCTGCTGGTAAAGCAAATAAGATCACTCAATGCAGAATGTGTGCACTTCTATAATAGAAAACTGCATTGTCATGTTAGGACTGTAGGAAGGATCTGCCATAGTGACACAGGTCATAATGTATGAATTATGCTAATGCATAAGTTTATGATAAACATGTATAACAGTAATAGCTTAAAAAAGTAGTAGAAACCAAATTAAAATGATTTCTTCACTTGATCTGTTAGTGGTTTTAATGTATGGTTAATCTGTGTGTAGATGAAAATGCTGACAATTTGTCTCCACAGGGTTCGACTCCCATACACCTTGCAGCTCAGAATGGGCACACTGCTGTTGTCGGTCTCCTCCTCAGTAAATCCACCTCTCAGCTGCATGTGAAAGACAACAGAGGAAGGACATGTCTCCACCTGGCGGCTGTTAATGGTCACATTGAGATGATGAGAGCTCTTATTGGACAAGGAGCAGAGATTAATGTGACTGATAAGGTTATTTTCTTATAATGACATCATTTAGACTTGAGGCACTCCTCAGGGGTGGGGCTTGGTGCTTTATAATTTATTACATTTCCCCAATTTGACAATTAGTTGAGGATCTGGTCAACAAAGGGGAGTTATAGAAGTTTTCCAATTATATTATCTGTCATCACCCACAGATGTTTTACTTCTTGGTAAAAAATGATCTTCACTACACCCCTACAAAACAATTATATCGGTACATTTCCAATTTGGGAATGGATAAAAACAAAATTATTTCCCAAGGACGTCAAGGCATGTCCATTTTGTAGGATTATTAAGCTCCATCCATCCTATTATTACCCCCCTTAAATGATATTTGTATATACTTTATGTGCCTTGAACAGTAAACTTAAAGCATACCGGAGTTTTCAACAAGTATTCTTAATTACTCCAGGTTCTCTAAACCTGCTCATTTGCTGCTGTTTGCATCCTGCTTCACGTCTGTAAGTTCTGATTTTCAGGTGATCTTCCCCGTTTTCCATTTGCCTCGCTGTTTGGAGTCCACTTTTATGCATGGGACATGCAGAAAGCCTTGGATTCTGCCTGTTGTTCCCTGTCCTGCACTTCCTGTCCCTCACTTTCCATGCTGCATTGCACAGTATATGATCCAATCAACGGGGTGTGATATAATGATACTAATGAATCATCACAGAGCTTTCTGTGTCATTCTGCCATTATTCTGGTCTAGAGAAAGCTGGGTTGATCTCATCAATATTCATTTCTCCCTCCATTCACACCTGCGCCAAAGTTCTCTTTTTTATGTAACATGCATTTATGAAAGCTCTTTGTTCTGATGTTAATGAAGTTACTAAGTGACAAGGGGATGTCAATTACTACATTCCCCCAACCAGTTGTCTCCCATCCTGTGTCCAGTATACATCAACCAGACACTGCGGAACTCAGACTTGATACTGTATTTATCAGAGGAGAAATTTATCATGGGGATTATCGGTCGTCCGAAGGTCCCAGCCCAACAGCTGATATATTTTTGGAACCATGGGGGGGCCCTTCTGTAAATATCTTTGTATATTTTTATCTAACCACTGCTAACCCTTTTAAGAATAAAGCTTAAAACTTTGTTAGTCGTCCTTTTAAGGGACCCGTAATTCGGCAGTATGTTAATTATGTGTGGGCTAGTGGAAACCGAGGTGGTTGACCTACCTATCAGAAATGGTCAGTGGTGGCAGCAAGGTGTGTTGGGGGTGCAAGGCCGTGCAGGGTTCAATTTGGGCTCCATCTTGAACAAGTGCAGAATCTGGGAAGCTGGAACTAAGTCGACCCTACAGTCTTCCCACTGGGTTGTAGATATCACAGGTTGATGGTTTTTGGACCCATAAACCGCTGTCTGATCCTTGACAAATTAGTCATAGCAGTAGCGTGTCCATCACTAAGGGGGCAATAAGGAAACATCTCTGTGTCCATGTTACTACAGAAGCTCTATATCTAACAACAGAGGGTGGATTGCAGAGAAGCTGGCAAGGAGACCACTGGTGGCAGGCACTTCAAATGTGATATCCAGTGCTAAAGTCACAACATTTTAAGTGCTAGTATATTACAGAAATAATGAGACTAATACAAGCTAGTGGATGAGAAAACTTAGTGCCCCTTTAAATAGAGAGATAGATTGATAGATAGATATGAGATATCTGCTTGACCTATTGATACAATTGTGCAATTATTCTCTCATGTGTATCTGTTTTGTGGGTAGAATGAATGGTCTCCTCTGCACTTCGCGGCCAAGTCTGGGTTTTTAGAGACTGTCCGCTTCCTTGTCGAATGTGGTGCAATCCCCACCTTGGAGTGCAGCAGTGGGAAGACAGCGATCCAGTATGCTGCTGGTGAAAACCATCAAGATGTGGTCAGCTTCCTACTGAAGAGAAGCCATAATACCCTCAAACTCACAGAAGACAGGAAGGTAATTCTCCCTAAAACACAGTCATACTGGGTCATGTGGGCCATGACAATGATGCATTATTATAATAATTCAGAAATTTGTGAATAAAAGATGGTGACCAGGCAAATATCCATCAATTAGCTGCTGGGTAAATTACTTAAAATAGAAGGATTGTGGGTGGTCCAACCTCCTTATATCTGCACTGATTTCCAACAATGAAAAGAAGTATCTAATTATAATCCCAGCAATAACTTTTAACTATCCAAAAAGTTGTCTTTCTGTTGGGATTGGCAAACATATAGAAATGTCCCATGCTTTTACTATGGTGCTCATTAAGAGAGGAGCCAATGCTAAGGTGGACCTATTAATTTTGTCAGCAGGCTATATGAACCCTCCAACTTTCCTCTTTGTGAGGTCACCACAATGTCCTAATAAAAATATTTCCTAATAGACATAGGGAACATAGGAATGCCCCCCAGTCCCACGATGGTGGAATAGATAGTGTAGGATCCTCCAGTGGACCAGGGTTCTGTGGTTTACATTAGTGTTCACGGACTTTGAGTTTCACTTTATTGTTTGTTTTCACAGTTTGTGATTGATTTAATGCTTTGTGGGAAGCTGAACAAGAACAGAATTATAGAAGAATACATCCTGAATTCTGCTGCTCCCCTGGACACCGCCGTGAAACTTTCCAGAGCTTTTAATGTCAACGCCCTAAAAGAGAAAGAGAGGGCAGTTGACCTACTCAATGCTGCCAAATACACAGAAACCATGGCCACTGAACTCTTGACGTTGGCCTCTGGTACTAAAAATGCAGGCTACATCCTCAGGGCAGTAGACCACCGTGGCATCACCATTCTGGACTGTTTAATTGAGTGTGAGCAGAAAGATGTTGTTGCCCACCCTGCCGTTCAGAAATACTTGACTGAAGTCTGGTACGGGAACCTGGACTGGACTGCTTGGAAGCTGGTCCTTCTCTTCTTTACATTTTTAGCTTGCCCCCCAGTTTGGTTTGTGTTCTCTCTACCTCTCAAGCATCGTTTTAACAAAATCCCCATCATGAAGTTTATGAGCTACTTGGCCTCACACATATTCCTGCTGGTACTCTTCATCCTCACCATCGTCTACCCTCCTTTGAGTCCAATTTATGAAGGACGAATGATCCCTTCTTGGAATGAATGGTTGCTGCTCATGTGGTTGTCGGGAACATTGGTTTCAGAACTTACCCATCAAGGTGAGAGGGCAGGCCTTGCCTGGATACGTGTATTTGTCTTGGGATTTTCTGCCATCGCCTTCCTTTGCCACCTACTCGCATTCTTGTTTACAGACATCGACCGCCTACACTGCCTATTTTCCAGGAACATCTTTCTGGGAATTGCCATGACCCTTTCATTTATTCAGTTCTTGGAGTTCCTCACATTCCACCACCTCTTTGGACCATGGGCGATCATCATCAGAGATTTGATCAAGGACCTCACCAGGTTTGCTGTAATTCTTGCCTTATTTCATGTAGCTTTCACCATGCAACTCTCTGCGGTCTATCAGCCGGTATATCCAGAGTCCAGAGCCAACCAGCTTAATAATGAAACAGAGACCACCAAAGATGAGACCAATATTCAGGATCCAATAGACATCACTGTCCTCTTGTTCTTCTCACTGTTTGGTCTGGTGGAACCTAATTGTCTTCCATCGTTAAGCAGGACGCCGCAGTTCACCTTCGTCATTATCCACTTTGTGTTTGGAGTTTACCTGGTTGTTACTTTAATTGTGCTAATCAATCTATTGATCGCCATGATGAGCGATACCTACCAACGCATACAAGCACAGTCTGACACGGAATGGAAATTCGGAAGAGCCACTTTAATAAGAGATATGACCAGGAAACCCGGAACACCTTCTCCATTCAACCTTTTCACCAACCTGTTCTACTACATCAAACTACTGTGCAAACATAAAGGTAAGATCAATAGTAAACGTCATCTGACTTAGCGATAAATCATCAGGATTTGAGAGAGACAGAGAGATTGATTATTTGGCGGACAGTTGTCCCATGTAAAGTCATCCTTAAAGGGGCTGTCCAGTTGCGAACTATGGATGGGCCTTTCCACATGATAGGCCATTAATAGTAGATCAGTGGGGGTCTGCTACTCAAGGTCCCTGCCAATCTGCTGTTTTCTAGGTCAGTGTGTTTGTGTACTGAACTGATTTCTGCAGGAAGCAGACAGCTCCATTCTCACTGCAGTTGCCGAGCTTGGTATTACAGGCAAAGTTCCTATTCACATCAATGGAAACTTTGCTTGTAATACCAAGTCTAGGAACTGCAGTAAGAACGGAGCTGCCTGCTTCCTGCAGAAATTAGCTCACTGCAGGAGCACACTGGCTCGACAAATAGCTGATTGGTGGAGGACTCGGATGGCAGATCTCTACTGACTTACAACTGGATAATCTCTTTAATTGTGGTTCTGTCAATGTCTTCAACCATTGTAGGGAGTTAAAAGGAGTGGCCACAAATAGAGTATTTTGGTCTGAAGAATCTGATCTGTCCTGTACTACACAGACCGTCTATTGATATGAGTAAGAACTAAGTAATGCTTTATTTCATTTGCGGGGGCACTGCAGGAAAATTAAAGTCCAGGGTCCATCAGGTTCTGTCCACATTTTTTTTTTTTTTAGCCAATTTCTTTTTATTGAAAAACGTACCATATAAAATACAATCACAATGCAAAACTTGAAGATAAAGTAAGAAAAGTTTAACAAAGCACCACAGAGTTTATCTTCAAAATCGTTACTTCTGTTAGGTTCTGTTAGTTTGACACCATGTATATTGCCATAAACCGTGCTATTCTGGCCGTCATAATTGACAGAAACCCTGACGGTACTCCTACTGGGGCTGCGAAACACCAATGTGAACAAAGGCTTACACTGTGAAGTATTTCAGTAGTCATCATATGACTGATTCTGAATGGAATACATCCACTGGTTGGATGAGGACACGGCTATAAGAAATTTAACTTTGGGTCAACCCAAAAAGAAGGTTGTCCCATCTTCTTAAAAACATTGTAGTTTACTACTGCGGCTTCAGCTACATGTGACCCTAGACTGTCATCTTCTTGGATTAGAATAGGCCCTAACCTGAAATGATAAAGCCCTCTAGCTCATACAATAACATGTACTGTACATTACACATGAGCAGTGGTGGGACCAAATTTCTTTATGCCCAAGACAGGGTTGTTAAACCCATTGTCCAACTGTGACCCCTAAATTTAGCATAATAGCTTTTGGATGGGCAATTGCTCTAATTCACACAATGTCTGATTGGTGGTAGAAAGAATGGAAAAGGCAGTTGCATACTCCACCTTCCAATGTCGTGGCAGGTGACTGCTTACTCCGCCTACTCCTTCGGTCCTATGAATGAACAACTTCCTAAAATGACAACCATGAAGTGCCCAGGTCAGGCTTGACTTACTCATTATTTAAATGCACAAGACACGAAAAGCAGAGGTGGAGCAGGGCAGCAAGCACCAAGCTCTATGATCCCAATATAATTGAATATGAAGGCATGAACCCGCAGAGGCCAGTGGCCCTATTTTGATATTCGGCTTTGTGTACGTCCTTGTTATCCACCGTGTGATTTCCTTATGGTCAGAGTTCAGAATTTTGTAATCATAGTTTAATCTGTTGTAGGGAAGATGTGTTCTTCTAACGCTAGAACGCTAATGAATGAGGAGGATCTAGATGGCTTCTCTGACACTCGTTCCATTGATTTACTCGCCCACTCATCGTTTGGGTGGTTACGAAACACTGCCAGGAGAACCATGCAGGTATCACCAGAAGGTAAGTTCTACAACTCAAATAATCATTGAGCATTTCCTAATTAGTGCCCAATGTTAGGTGCTTGGGTTGATTCCAGATCCCAGATAAGGATATTCCTCTTGGCAGAAGTAAATGGACCTTAATCACATTGTATTAGTTGTAGAGCATCAAAAGAGATTAGTTGATCAGTTGGAGGGTCATTAAACGTCATTAGATGCTGCTGGTGGATCTGAGTGACCAAGAGTAGATGAGAGAAATGCCATTACAGGATTAGCAGTGCTGCAGCATGACATGCCCTATGACTGCCAGGGGGTATGTCATGTTTGCTCCAGTAAGAAGACGAATAGTAGTGCTGGGCAGGGTAGACAGGTCCTGGTAGTGGGAGACTCAATTATGAGTGGGACAGACAGGGCAATCTGCCAGAAAGACCAGGATTGTCCAATGGTGTGTTGTCTTCCTGGATCTTGAGTGGGACTTTGGGGATCTGGTTGATAGATTACTGAGTGGGGCTGGTGAGAGTGACCCAGCGATCATGGTACACATTGGCACCAATAATAAAGTTAGAGGGAGGTGAAAGGTCCTTAAAAACTATTTCAGTGAACTAAGATGTAAGCTTAGGGCAAGGACCTCGAAAGTAGTATTTTTCTGAAATACGACCCATATCACATGCCACAGAAGGAAGGCAGCGGGAGATGAGGGAGGTAAACAAGTGGCTCAAGAATTGGTATAGGAATGAGGGTTTTGGGTTCCTAGAGAACTGGGCCGACTTCGGTGTTGGCTGCAGGTTCTACCGTAAAGACGGGCTGCATCATAATGGGGAGGGGGCAGCTGTGTTAGGGAGAAGATGGCTAGAAGGTTGGATGAGTGTTTAAACTATGGACTTTCTAAACTGTATGGGGACTAATGCTAGAAGTGTGACCAATACAATGATTGGTAATAGAAGTCTGACCAATAAGGTTGACTAACTGGAATAATAATGTCTGAGGAAAATTATGACAGAGGGTGAATAACTGAGACCTGATTTGACGAAACCTGTGGCTGGGCGGTGAATTTACAGGGTTACAGTGTGTTCAGAAGGGATCATAAATCCAGAAAGGGGGAGGGGTTTGTCTTTATGTGCCCAGATTACGGGTAGATATATGTGAGGGAGATCAACATGTGGAGTCTCTATGGGTGGAAATACATGGAGGGTAAAAGAACAATAAAATCCTCATAGGGGGTTTTCTATAGACCACCAAATATAACAGAGGCTACTGACAATCTATTACTGTGGCAAATAGATGAAGCAGCAAATCACAATGAAGTAATTATTATGGGGGACTTTAACTATCCGGATATAAACTGGGGAGCCGAAACCTGCGGATCTCATGGAGGTAACAAGTTTCTGTCAATAGCTAAAGCTAATTTACTTTCCCAACTTGTACAGGACCCAACTAGGGGGACAGCTATTTTGGACTTAATATTAACCCCTTCACGACCAATAACGTACCGGTACGTCATGGAGCCGCGGGGTATGTATGAAGAGAGGTTGCGTGGCAACAGTGTTTATAACAGCTGACACCCGCGGGCAATAGCCTCGAGCGGCTGCGCGGCCGATCGCGGCTATTAACCATTTAAATGCCGCTGTCAATTCTGACAGCAGCATTTAAATCCCCCGAACGATGTTCGGAGGTCCCGCACGGCCCGCCCGCGGTGAGATCAGGGGAGCTGTGCAAGTGTCATGGCAGCCGGGGGCCTAATGAAAGGCCCCAGGGCTGCCTTAACAGACTGCCTATGAAGCTATCCCCGTTTGATAGACTGCCTGTCAAAAAGCAGTATGACGTAATGCTATAACATTACGTCATACTGCAGGAGCGATCAAAGCATCGCATCTTAAAGTCCCCCAGGGGGACTTCAAAGTAATGTAAAAAAAAAGATCAATAAAGTTTTTTTTAATTTAAAAAAAAAAGTTGTAAAAGTTTAAATCACCCCCCTTTTGCCATATCTATTATTAAAAAATCTAAATAATAAATGAGAAATATGTATTTGGTATCGCCGCGTCCGTAAAAGTCCGAACTATCAAAGTAGAGCATTATTTTTCCCGCACAGTGAACATCGTCCAAAAAAAAAAATGAAGAACGCCAGAAATGCACATTTTTAGTTACCCTGTCTCCCAGAAAAAATGCAATAAAAAGCGATCAAAAAGTCGTATGTATTCCAAATTGATACTATCGGAAACTACAGGACATTAAGCAAAAAATTAGACCTTGCTGAACTACGTCGACGGAAAAATAAAAAAGTTATTGTGTGCACAAGATGACCACAGAAAATAATTGAAAAAAATTTAATGTTTTGAAAAAAAAAGAGGAGTATAGTAAAAAAAAAACTATACTAGTTTGGTATCGTAGTAATCGTACCGACCCATAGAATACAGTTATCATGTCATTTTTGTTGCCGTTTGTGCGCTGTAGAAACAAGACACACTAAAAGATGGCGAAATGTTGTTGTTTTTTTTTTCATTTTACTCCACTTAGAATTTTTTTAAAGTTTTTCAGTACATTATACGGTACATTAAATAGCACCATTGAAAAATACAACTCGTCCCGCAAAAACAAGCCCTCATACAGCGACGTTGATGGATAAATAAAGGAGTTACGATTTTTTTTTAAGGGGGGAGGAAAAAACGAGAATGAAAAAAGAAAAAGGGGCCGCGTCATTAAGGGGTTAACCAACAGACCTGACAGAATATCGGGGGTGCAGGTTGGGGGGCACCTCGGAAATAGTGACTATAATATAATAAATTTCCACTTGTCTTTCAAAAGGGAGTTTTATCAAGGAGCTACAAAAATACTAAATTTTAGGAATGCAAAGTTCAATCGGCTCAGAGACGCCTTTAACCTTATTGACTGAGCTAATGTCCGCAGAAATAAGAGAACAGACAGTAAATGGAACATTTTAAAAGCATCTTAGAATACTTACTGTGAGCGGGATCATACATTACAGGAATAAAGGAATAGGAGAAAACTAATGTGGCTCACTAAAGATGTAAAGGGGGCAATAATTTTACATTAATTTTTGCCCCAAAAGAGGCGCTAGGTCTTACTTTTTTGGGGATGCCTTATTATACTTACCTTGCAGGCTCATTCCAGGTCCCTCCCGCTGCTTTCCGGACCTCCGACGTGCATTTTGCAGTCCCCGGACACTCGCAAAAGATCACTTCCTGGTTACGGGATTCATAAATCCCGCCTCCAGGAAGCGATGGCTTTGATTGGCTGAGCAGCGCTCAATGAACCAATGCAATGGCTGTGATTGGTTTATTGAGTGCTGCTTTGATTGGCTGAGCAGCGGTCAAAGAACCAATCACAGCCATTGCTTTATGGAGGCAGGATTTATGAATTGGCTGAGCCGTGGCATTACCGAGCCTGCTAGGTAATATATTCCTGGGTTTTTTTTGTTAGGTACTGCAGCTTGTCCTATCCTTTTGCATGAGATGAGCCACAGTACAAGGAATAGCTGTTCATACAGGTGAACTGATCTAAAACTGATGGAAGGAAAGTGGTCCGGACGTTGGACCTTTACTGTTGAAACATTGATATCCTAACCTACAAATGTTACAGTCCAGTGGGACCTCTTTAAGCTTCAGTTGCATGAAAATAGAAAATCCCTTTTTTTGAACATTCAATTAGAAAATCCCTTAAAGGCGGTCATCGATCAGGACAGCCTCTACTAAAGTCTATAGATTACAGAGGACAGTGGTATATAACACCTTTTCAGTCACCTATAGAGCTGTGCGTAGCTACTCAGCCCCGGTATGGATCTATAGTCGTGGCCAAAAGTTTTGGGATGGACACAAGTTTTGGTTTTCACAAAGAGTCCTGTGTCATGCCGAGAATAGAGCATTCATGGGTGGAGTTACTTTTCATCCAACGGAGTGGGCTCATTCACAGCCTAAGTGCTCAATCACATGGGCATATTGTCACCGTGTATTACGCACGCGTATTTCCTGTGCATAACACACGGTGAATGGAGGCATTTCATTCTTCCATTTACACCTGCATTGGAGCTGCGAGGTGACACTGCCTATAAAACACAGAAGAAATAAATTGCAGCATGCTCTATTTCTCCATGTTTTATACACAGCCCTTCAAGGAACTGGAAACCCTGCGCCTTCGAATTGCCTGCGAATGGACAGTGTTTAATACGCAGCCCCCCTGCACAGAGCGGGGATTTGGGGGGGGGGGGGGGGAATCACACTGCGCATGCCCATGATGTCAGATTCCTGGACATGTGCAGTTTATACTCAGCCCATATACGCTCTCTGCCAGCTCTATGTTGATAGAGCAAAAGGGTTGTGTACGTGTAAGGTCTCCTTCACAGGGGGCAACACGGCATCACAGTGAGAAAATTGCGATTTTCTAGCACCACATGCGAGGATTTTCAGGGAGGAAGGGGTGGTTGAAATATAAGCACTACCCCAAAAATATGCCTAAAGATAGGACATGCCACGATTTTGTATATGAGCCCATTCAAAAGAATGGGGCTCATATTTGTGCGTCTCGCAGCACACAAATCTCGCACGATTTTCTTGGCCGTGTGAAAGTGGCCTAAAAGATCTAAAAACACTGAAGCAGCAAACTTTGTGAAAACTATTTGGGTCAGTCTCAAAACTTTTGGCCATGACTGTATATACTGTACGTGTGTTACAAGCAGACTGTGAATATTATACATTGCAGTCACTGCGCCAAATATGACAGTAAATCGCTCCAGTCCTGTGTCAGGTTACTCCGACCTCTACTGCTCATTACAAGGTTATATAACTGGCCCCCTGGACAAATATGGAGAGCTGAAGAGCAAGACAGACGGCGAGGAACTCCCAAGGAGGTTCCAGGAAAGACTCTGAGGTTTTATGATGTGATAGAGGAGACAGCAGCACATCCAGTCAGCGTCTACGCAAGCAGCAGAGATACATGGCATGGGATTATAGTAGGTGATGACACATTACAAAGTCACTGAACGTTTCATAGAATTTCCAGGGATTCATCTGATGCTCATTTACAGGAATTAAAGGGGAAGTCTACTGTTATAGAATGCTCCCCTGACAAGAAGCTGGTCACAGGGTGTCCTGCTGTTGGGACCCTCAGCGATCAGCTGGAATCTGTAAGGGAATCCAACAGCAAGTGTTCAATTCCACCACAGTGCCCCCACAGGGCGAAGAGAGTATTACACAGTTTTCATTGAAGCCTATTCTCTCCTCTGATTAATAGAGAGGCCTTAAAGGTGTCATGCCAAATAATATCCACAAGAGCTGGACCCCCACTGATCTTGAGAACAGGAGTCCCACAGGTCCTCATATGAATGAAGCAGTAATCTATTCATTTCAATGAGAGCATCACAAATTGCGGAGTACAAGCTTTTGTCAATTTCCACACTCCCATTGAAATAAAAAGAGCAGCGGCGTACACACCTGACTGCCACCACTTCATGAGTTTTTGGAACTGGACCCTCACCAATCATAAAGTTTTCCCCTATTGTATGGATAGAGGATAACTCTATAACTTGACAAACCCCTTTAAGTTGTGATCTTCAACAGTATTTCCTCAACGGGCTCATGAAAAGGGGGGTTATAAAGCAGACACCCTCCTTTAGGCCTCATTTACACGACGGTGTTTGATTTTATTCCATGTGTACGTCTGTTTAAAGGCCCAACTTTTTTCTGGCATTGCTTAGCAACGATCCGTGAAAAGTAAATCCCATACAAATGCCAATCTGTGCCCGCTGTTTATTTGTGCATGCATTGACTTGAATGGGCAGCTGTCGTCTGAAAAAATGGGTCAGAATTGGGCATGCTGCAATTTTTTTACGCCATTAGGGCATAAATAGCCTCCATGGGTCCATGTGTTGTTGGCATGCAGTCAGATACACACATGGACAGCACACGGACAAGAGCCGTGCCCATATGAATAAGATGTGCAAAGATGACCTCTATTTGTTACATAATGACTCCTCCACCTTTTTCTCGTCTTTGTTTCTATCCTCAAACTGCATGATCTACCTCTGCCCATGTGGTGGCGCTACATTTCTCACTAGCAGTGGTAATGTTAACAAATATGACATCTATGAATATTCTGATGGATTATCTGATTCCTTCTCCAGAACACTCAAATATAGATTTATTTTGGTAGCTTTTGCACGGTAGTCTTGGGATTTATTGGAGACCCTCTACAAAGAGCCGCTCTAGTTCTGTTGGACTCTGCCGTTGATGCACTGTGTGGCCACCGATTCATTTAAACAGTCGCTATGTACTAATACAATTCGTCTACAGCAGCTGTAAGGATAACCTTGGCATCTGCTGCACCCAAAGGGGTCTATGGACACATGGGATGTATACGCATATACTGCAAACGGTGGGAACACAGCCTAAGGCGGAAGCTCTTTTTGACAAATTCCCATGTTCTCTATGGTTACCCACTTAAATGGTTACAATCCGTGGAGTCAGTAGCATATAACAGTGTATCAGGATTATAAGGCTACTGTACACCTGCACTCTAAAGAAAGTTGCTGCTATAGGAACATGGTGAACCCTCAGCGATTCTGCAGCCTCTTTTAAAATCTGTAGTGTTTCACCAACCCTACATCCTTCCTTTAAATCTGTCTTTATTGTTTGGGCCTTCCAACTGTGTTGCTGTCCTTTCCATTACCAATTATAGTGACTTTCCTCACTTTCTACAATGTTCTCCATCACATATTCAACTTGTACTACTCGGAGTCGGGTATCCTCGTGCCTTAGTCGAAGTCGGTGTCCTCGTGCCCTACTCGGAGTCGGGTGTCCTCGTGCCCTACTCGGAGTCGGGTGTCCTCGTGCCCTACTCGGAGTCGGGTGTCCTCGTGCCCTACTCGGAGTCGGGTGTCCTCGTGCCCTACTCGGAGTCGGGTGTCCTCGTGCCCTACTCGGAGTCGGGTGTCCTCGTGCCCTACTCGGAGTCGGGTGTCCTCGTGCCCTACTCGGAGTCGGGTGTCCCTGTGCCCTACTTGGAGTCGGGTGTCCCTGTGCCCTACTCGGAGTCGGGTGTCCTCGTGCCCTACTTAGAGTTAGATGTTCTCATACCCTACATGTGTCCATCACCATGCACAAATGATTAGCACTGGAGAATGTAGTCCTGTATTTGGCAATGTATCTAATTCCCTCTCCTTCCTCTTGTAGGTGGAATCCACAGAAACCATCCATTCGCCAGCCCCGTACATGTGGATGAGATTATAGACTGGCAAGCAGTTTCTGTACGATTCATGTCTCTGAAGGGACAGACAGATGGGGTCACGAGTCCTGAGAGACCCCTCACCCCTTACATCATGGAGACCAAGAAGAAGACGCTGACTGACCAGATGATGAGTACAAAGCAACAGAATGGACACATATAGTCAAAAGCTAACTCGAAGTACCCCATCACATTTCCTACACATTGGATGGACCTTCTGAAGGGCCCAGTACCAGAACCATAAGGCACATGCCCATCGGCACGCCGAGCAGTAGACTTTGAAGAAAGTGGTCTTCAACATAAAAGCATATTTAAAGGGTCTGTCCAGGATTAGAAAAACATGGCTGATTTATTCCAAAAACTGAGCCACACCTGTCCACAGGCTGCGTCTGGTATTGCAACTTGGTCCCCCTTCAATTCAATGGAGTTGAGCTAAAATACCAAACACAACCATGGACAAGTGTGGTGCTGTTTTTGGAAGAAAGCAGTCATGTTTGTCTAATCCTGGACAATCCCTGTAATCTAACCATGGGAACAACCATCGTACTGCTCTGAAATGTCCCGGATACGAGATAACAATCCCAAGTCCAACATACGGACTGATGCTTGGCTCTTTAGTCAACAGATTTGTGCTCCAACTCCCTCACTAATATGCTTTGTATTTGAATAGGGAGCAGCGAAGAAGAGGGACTGCCAGACGCATATGGCGCCACTCTGCTGTAGTAGCACGGCTCCTTCACACTGGCAAGAAAATCGTGCGTTTTTCGCGCGATGCTGGAGTGATTAAAAAATGCAGAATTATGAAACAAATGATTTTCAATGGTTTCATTCCCATTTGAGATGTTTTCACTCCTTTGATGTGGAGTGGAAATCACATCGCAACGCATGAACTTGCAATTTTCGGGCAATGCATTTTTAATAGAGATGAGCGAGCATACTCGGTTCGAGTGTTTTTGCACTCGAGCACCGCTTTTTCCGAGAAACTGACTACTCGGACGAAAAGATTCGGGGGGGGGGGGCGCCGGGGGGTAGCAGTGGGGAACAGGGGGGAGCTCTCTCTCTCTCCCCCCCCCCCACTCCCCTCTGCAACCCCCCGCTCACCCCCGGCGTCCCCCGAACGTATTCCTATTCCTGACAAAGGCCTCCATGTTTACCATGTAACTCAGCCTATTGGCCCCCGCCTCCGGCACAGTCTAATAGGCTGTTCTCCTAGGATTAGCAGAATACACTACATAAGTAATGCAGTGTACTAACCTAGCGATCCAATGACCGCATCTTCAAGTCCCCTTCGAGGCAGTAAATAATAATGTCAAAAAGTGTAAAAATCCAGTTTAACCTCTTAATGACACGGCCTATTTTGGGCTTAAGGATGCAACAACTTTTGGCAGATTTTCATCTCCATTTTTCAAAAGCCATAACTTTTTTTTATTTTTGAGCCGACACGGACGCATGAGGGCTTGTGTTTTTGCGTGGCAAACTGTAGTTTTTATTGGTGCCACTTTTGGGTACATAAAACTATATCGTAAAACTTTTATTAATGTTTTTTATGATAGCAGGGAGAGAAAACATCAATTCTGCCATAGAGTTTGGGTTGTTTTTTTTTACAGTGTTAATCATGCATTTTTCTGCAGGTCGGTACGATTACAATAGTCTTAGATTTTTTTTAGGTTTTTCCACGGTTTTGGAAATCAGTTTTTTTTTCTAAATCGCTGCATTCAAAGTCCTATAACCTTTTTATTTATCCATGGACGGAGCTCTGTCAGGGCTTATTTTTGGTGAGACGAGCTGTAGTTTTTATTGGTACCATTTTGGGGTACATACGGCTTTATTGATCACTTTTATCGCATTTTTTGGGAGGTAAAATGCTAAAAATTAGCATTTTGCCTCAGTTTTTTTTATGCCTTTTGCTGTGCAGGATAAACGTGTGTTCAGCTTATTATATGCGTCGTTACGGACATACCAAATATGTTTATTTTTTAAATTTTTTTGCTAATATGAAAAAAGCACAAAAAGGGGTTTTGTTGCATTTTTTTCAACATTTATCTTTTTTGTACATTATTTTTAACTTTTTTCTACGGCATTTGTGTCCCTCTGGGGGACTTACATCATTGCACCGATGATCGCTATGATAAGGCATTGCAGGACTTCTCTCCTGCAATGCCTTATTGCTTATTACAGCGATCACAGGCAGTGGTAATACAGGACGCCTGTAGGTGGCATTCCTGTTACCATGGCAACCAGCCGGGCTCTCTGCGATTACATCGCGAGAGCCTGATGGCGTCACAGAAGGAGCGTGCTTCCTCTGTGAACCCTTCCCATGCCGCGATCCCAGCCGACTCCCGCTGCCGGATAGTGCGAGATCTCTTCTCTTTTTAAATGGATAAAATATATACTTTTTAAATTTAAATAACAACACATCTTACTGCATTCATAACGACCAAGACGATGACGATATGTTGTTTGTCACATGGTGAAATAACTGCAGAAACTAACGCCAGAATTGCTATTTTTCTTTTGTGCGCCTCCCAAAAACACAATAAAAAGCAATCCAGAAGTCACAGGTACCTCAACCTGCTACAATAGCAACTACAGCTCAATTAATACTACAAAAAATACACCCCACAGAGCTCCACTGTCTAAGGTAAATGTTGTGGGTCTTAGAATGCGGCGAGTCAATTGTTTTACCTTAAGAATGTGTTTTATTGTGCAAAAATAAAAACTTTTTAAAAATCTCTATAAACTTGGTATTGCAGTAATCGTGCTGATTCAGATAAGAAAGTTATTCATGGAAGCCGATGGGGCCCAGCCTTGGTTGGTTCTAACCTCTTTGCTACTCTATGGGAGTGTGGAGGGGACACAGACAAGTGGTCTTTGCTCTGGCACCCCTTCTCTTCATAGATCATTTCCCCTGGAGATGCACAATATGTAGCACTTAAACGTGTGCCACATTCAACTTTTACCACCTATCCATAGGACAGGTGATAAAACTCGGATTTGTGGGGGTCTCACCACTGAGACCCGCACCGATTCCGATAATGGGGATCCCACTTCCCCCTTACCTCCTCACTATAGGCTCATTGCACCCCCTGCAGTTGGGAGGAGATTGAACTGACCGATGGTCATGCTTGCATGGTGCCGCTCCATTCATCTTGTATGGGGCTGCTGGAGATAGCGGAGTTCTTATACTCCATTATTTCCGCTACCCCATTGTAATGAATGGAGCGGCGCCATGAATGTGCCACTGCTGCTCCATTCATTCTCCATGCTAGTGCGGGGGTGGCACAGTGAGGGGGACATGGGACTTCCATTTTCAGGATTAGTAGTGGTCTCAGCGGTGTGACCCCCAGTGATCAGGCTATCACCTATCCTATGGATAGATGATAAAAGTTGATTTTGGTAGAACCCATTTAACTGTAATTTTGGAGGGACATGGATTGGACATCTGACAACCTATAGAAACGGATGGAGACGTTGCCTGCTGAGGGTCGGTTGGAGGTGCAGTCACCTATAATAGCTGCACACAATATGTGAATACTGGCTTGCTGTCCTTTTTCTGCTCCCTGAGCACCTCCGCCACCAGATGAAGTGTCGCTCATCTGCAGCTCGGATGTAAGTGCAGCGTCCGAGGAGCAGGCCCTAGCCTAGGAGACAGTGAGATGAGTTGTAGGCCTTGTCACGGTGGCACCACTGCCTCCCACCCGGAGGGTAGCCAGGGACACGTCCAATGGGGCTATGGGCAGGCTATTAAAGTAATCGGTAACTGGGAACTGAGTTACTTTAGTTCTTCCTTTGGGTTGTCACGAGTGACGCCACCATTCCTTTCTCTGCGGTGAAGCTGGATGATGAAATGATAGTCCACAGACACAGAGTAGAGTTGAAAACAAAGTCAGAAATGGTCGGCAATGTTGTTTTAGGGCCCACAGTCCTAGTTATCTGTGCAGCTCCGCTCCTGGAAAATAATACACTGCTTTTTTCATCTTTGGACTCTCAACCTGTCAACACTCACTCTTTCAAATATCTCTTAGTGCTGCATGGCAAACTCTTCTTTCTCACAGGGGCTTGTAGTTATCCCCAGGTCTCTTGAGATCAAAGATGTCCAAGGGAGATACCTTTCGGCTTCTTCCATTCTCACTTCCACAGCACAGGGAAATTCTATATGCAGCGCATCAAAGACAAATCAAGAGATATTCCAAGTGTCCTTGCTCTCAGATTGGTTCAGGCTAGACTAGGCCAAGAACTGACTTTCTCTCCAACTAACGTCTACCAGACTCCTTGCAGACTGACTGAGAGACGTGACTAGACGTGACTAGACTGGCTTACACTCACACTCTGCAAACATTAATATAAAGCATGGTCAGGTGAGAACAACCTCACAACACAAAACGATACATTTCCAGACAGAGACAGCTCATTTGCAGACATTAACCCTTCCAGTGCTGCAGAGGTGCACTACACACTATTAAATGCACATGACAAACATGAAAGACATTTTGAAGTGGCCTATAGCTCTGGGCCCCTACATGAGCCTCTTACGGGAAGACACATTATTTTGAGATAGTTTTAGAAGTAAGTAATGAATCACTTATGAATGTGATATTCCCTTCTGGTGTTTTCTGGTGCTCGGTTACCAGAGGGGTCAGATTACTATTTTTTTAATGGAGTAATAAACTCTAGGGTATTTTATGTGGCGGTAGTTTCCCACCCGTCCAGCCAGAATAAGCTGCAGCCGATAGGCTCTTTAGCCTGCTGTGCCACCAGCGCACCCGCTTCACATAAGTGCATTCCTTAGCCATCAGTTTTCCTCACCGCTGGGTTTCCACACAAGGAGAGTTCAGCTTCTCTGTTTCTAGATCTTATTTCAGCAAATGAGGAGTTTATTAACGCTAGTTATGTTCCTGGTTAGGACCAGGGGTGTAGCTAAAGACTCATAAACCAGAATTGCAAAAGTTCAGTTTGGGCTGCCTCCTCCGCCACAACTACCTAGAACCTTCTGCAGCATCATAAAATACTAGAGGCACAGGCCCCAATACATATGGTTTGCTGCTCACCTCTGAAAAAATTATTATAGATAGATACCAGCTCTAACAGTGTTATTGATTACAGTGCAGTTACCTCCAGTGCTAACAGGTGGCACGTCCTCTGATTGGAGTTGTCTACTTTCCCCTTTTTTTCTCTTTCTGAGCCAAAATGTCATTGCAGACCTTTTTCAACCACAATTTGTCACTGTTCAGTCTCCCCATCTATTCGCTACCCTCAGTACCTCCCATAGTAAAAGAACTTAAGGCCCATTTAGACACAACGATTATCGCTCAAAAGATGTCTTTTGAGCGACTTTTAAGTGATAGTCATTGTGTCATTTACATCACAAGATGATCGCTCAAACGTTAAGCGATCACCTTGCACTCCAGAGGATGCAGAAGACAAGCAGGGAGCCGCTTGTTCTCTGCATCCAGCTGTTCCCCGCTGGGAGCGCCCGGCTGTCGTGCAGCCGAGCGCTCCCAGCGGAGAATGCAGAAGACAAGCAGGGTGTTATACGGTGGTCCCACTTGTCTTCTGCATCCAGTTGTTCTCTGCACGGAGCGCCCGGCTGTTATACAGCCAGACACTCTGAGCGGGGTATGGAGAACAGCGCTGGACCGCTCTGTTCTCAATACCCAGCCTGTCATCAGGGAGCAGAATACAGCTGAAACAATAGTATCAGCTGTATCCCATTGGGAATCCCTGATAAGGCTTATGGTTAGCATGCTGAAAGACAACAATGAGCGATGGCATAACGAAAACTGTGCGATGTCAGTGAGTTACACACAACGATTATCGATCAAAAGACGGCTTTTGAGCTAATTTTGAGCGATAATCGTTGTGTCTAAGTGGGCCTTTACTCAGCACCCGATAAAGTTAAAGATCCTTTATAAAGTAATAAAGCTCCGCTGTGCCTCTAAGTAAATGTGCCCCTTCTGAGTCATCTCAAAGTAATCGAGTCGGTGCCAGGAACAAAAGGGGTGCAACACTGGATTCCACAACTAAAAACAAGTGGTAGCTAGAAGACAGACCAATAACAGCACCAAGTCAGGACCCAAGGTAAGAGACATAATTAGAACTCCAACTGATCGACCCTCACTGGAGACCGGAGCACCATCAAGATTAGGAACGTAAAAATTACTCATTGGGCTGATTGGATCTTTAACATGGCACCTGATGATGTCATCAGGTCATACCGTTTTCTTTATAATATGAATGATGAAAAGATCTGAGGTGAATGACAAATGTGTGAGAACTTAGCTGCCATAAGATGTGGTAAATCAGCCTGAAAACAGGCTCTCAGCTGTAGATGCTTTCAAAAACCGGAAGGACGCTGGAAATACTTCTCCACAAAGTTGCTTCATCGAAATGTATTTCAAGTAGAATCTGATTAATAGCTCAGTCTGAGATGAGGAACAGCACGGGGCGAGTTCTGCCAAACAATTTCTCCCCTTCGGTGCTACCAACATGGCACCAATCCAGCTTTGAGCTGAACATCTATTACTCAGGTCTTTGGCTTGACTCTAAGTTGGGGCAGAGGACAGAGAGGGCGTGGGGAGAGTTGGCAAGACTGACATACACATTTATCTGCCTCTTGTGCTTTGTTCACACTGGAATCAGGGCTTCTGCTTCTCCCATAACAGATTCATTCTTGCTCCTTGGCATTAAAGTTCCCGTTCTCCGCACACCAACATGTCTGTGTTTGTATGCTGACCAACCACTCCTGATGTGACTTAAAGCACTATGAGAAACACCTGATGAAAGTGGCTGCTCATAGCACCTTGCCTGGGCCAACGGCTGCTTCTACTGCACCAGCAGCCCCTCCAAAGCCCTCTCCAAGCCCCTCACCCTCAAACCCTCCTGAGATCCCTGTGTTGCCCTTGGGCTCAATCGTTAAGCGCTCATTTACGCACTGGCAACATCTCTGATGGATCGGCTGCCGCTATGTGGGTTTTATGTGTCTCAACGTCAACAAGTCAACACTAGAAAAGCCTTAAATCTCCATAATCACCCCAGTGTGAATGGAAGATCTTTTATCTCGTCTTTGGCTTCTTGGTCTATGACCATACATGGAGATGTGGAAGAAGCCAGTATGTCATGATATGGGAGGCTGGGAATAATGGAGAAGACGGCCTTTCCTTAGACTTTCAACAAACCGTCTTGCCAATAAATGTTTCTTTTTACAGAACTCTGGAGGACACATCAGAAACAAGATGCCTTTTGGCCTCCGGATGAAAATGTCTATTTTTTCTCTCTGTTGCTTACAGATGACTGACTGCAGCTGGCAGGTCTAAATTCTACAAATCCGTGTTTTGTTATCATAGGCTGCGGCCAAGACATCTCTTATCCTCTGTCATGTATCAAAGCTGGACATCAAGCGCGCAAAAGATACACAGAGGTTTTCTGTTCTGATTCGCCTGTTCTAGAGTGAAAAAGTAGGATGGTTCTAAAAGAAACAAATCTAAGTACAGAACACAAAGTATCTCATTATCTGGTACAACATTCCAGGTGCTTATACCGACTGTTCAGAACTAAATACAGAAGATGCCCAGGTTATACCTGCATCGTCTTTATCACTATATACAGGAGATGTATAACTTACACCAGCTGAACATATATAATTACATAAGGCGATACCCAGGTTATACCAGCATGCTCCATATCACTATATACAGGAGATGTATTACTTATATCAGCTGTACATGAATAATTACATACAGGAGAACCCAGGTTATACAGATGGTCCAAATCACTATATATAGGGAGATGTGTACGTTACACCAGCTGTATATATATAATTATATACAGGAGATATCCAGGTAATACCAGCATGGTCTACATGACTATATACAGGAGATGTATAACTTATACCAATTGTACAGTATTAAATAAAGTAGATTCCAAGGTTATACCGGCATTGTCCATATCACTATATACAGGATGTATGGTTTAAACCAGTTGCGCATATATAATTATATACAGAAGATACCCAGGTCATATCAGCATGGTCCTTATTACTATATACAGGAGATGTATAGCTTAGCTGTACATATATATATATATATATATAACACTGGTCTACAAAACTAAACCTTTTTTCTTTGGCCTCCTGCACATGGGCGGAAATTCCGCGGTGGGATTTCCCCGTAGAATTTCCACCCGTGGACGCTACTATAAGATTGCGTTAGATAATGCAATCCTATGCAGACAGCTGCGATTTGACCGCATAAAAAACTTGCGCTGTAAACAAATTGCAGCATGTCCTATTTCTGTGCGAGCCTCGCAGAGGTCCACACAGAGACGCCAAGGCTGACGCACCGACTCTGCACTGCGCATGTGCGGCTGTGCGCCAGCCGCCGCATCGCAGTGCAAAGAGAGAAGACGCGGAACGGGTGAGTAAAAGGTCAATACCGGGGCACAGGTCGCATCCTGCTGCGGGATCCGACCCGGCCGTGTGCAGGCGGCCTTTCACAAGAATATTGAATTGTGATTCTTGCTGTATTTCATCTTCTGAACTCCAATATGTTGTTAGAAGTTTCCATCCATTTTTAGTGACACACGTTTCAAGTTTTACAAAGTTAGTACTTAGGTAAGTAGACATCATGTGAAATCCAGTTTACCTAGAAAGTTTTTGATGATGATTGATGGGATATGTTGCTCCTGGGACGTCTCTCTTCATGGTCCACCAATAGTCAGCCGGCATACCGGGACTCCACTTGCCTCGGTTCCTCTGTTCCCTCGTAGAATTTGCTGATGGGAACGCTCGCCGTGTCGGTCACTGACAGACCCAAGATTTGCTGGGAAGAAGTCCACATGGGAGTCCAAGAAGTGAGGTGTTCTTGCACCCCATAGCCTGGTAGGATTTCACAAAATCGCTCACTCGATCACAACAGACTTATGATTTCCAGGAAAAGGAGGAGACATTCTTGAGCGACAACTGGGCTGCTGTTTGCAATGGATTTACCAGATCCTGACAGCCGTGGCGGAGGGTCGCTTCTTCCTCAAAGTGATACGAGGCGGTTTTGACATAAACACCTCGCATCCGCAGAGAATTCATATGATGTGATTGGGACGTGATTCATGGATGATATTGTGCTGGTCCATGGGAAGTTAGCCTAAATGCTGCAGCACTTCTATCAATTGCTTTTGCAAATTGTAGAGATGAGCGAGCGTACTCGTCCGAGCTTGATGCTCGTTTGAGTATTAGGGTGTTCGAGATGCTCGTTACTAGAGACGAGCACCACGCGGTGCTCGACTCCATTACATTTCCTTCCCTGAGAAATTTGCGCCCTTTTCTGGCCAATAGAAAGACAGGGAAGGCATTACAACTTCCTCCTGTGCATTCCAGCCCTATCCCACCCCCCTGCAGTGAGTGGCTGGGGAGATCAAGTGACCCCCGAGTATTTAAATCTGCCCCGCCCGCGGCTCGCCTCAGACATACGCTGGCAGAGATTAGGGAGAGTGCTGCTGATGCTGTTGCTGGTTTAGGGAGAGTGTTAGCGTCTACAAGAACCCCAACAGTCCTTCTTAGGGCCACAGCTCACCTAGTGCACTACTGTTGTGGGTGCTGGAAGCAGTTTAGCCTTTTTTTTTTTTGCTATATCGGTCGTGCAGCCCCATTACAGCTATAGCGTTCTCAGGCTGCAGTCTGTACTAAGTAGTATAGGGGAAGTATTGGTGAGGCAGGGACAGTGGTAGTGTGGAATCCTGTCTACCTGTGCATTTAAGTCCGTGGTTTCTGGGAGTTGTAGTACCTCAGCATTGCACTGCAAGGCATCAGTTCAGCCTTCAGTGTCATCTTTTGCTGGGGGCAGTTAGTGTAACGTAAGCGCTCTCTGCCTCCAAGCGCACGTTTAAAAAGCACTAATATTTTTCTCCACTCTGTGTTACCAGTCAGCTGCCGGCGCAGTGTACAGTGCCAGACAGCCATAGAGGGAGAGTCCAATACACGCTCCATTGCCTGCATTGCATTGGAAAAAAACTAATTTTAAAAAAGGACTTCTTTTTTACGTCTGCTTGTAACCCAGTGTGCACATTACTGCATGGCCTGTGGGACTGGAGGTGAATCTCAACTGCATAGTGCACTGCTAGTCCTGCTTGCATCCTTCCTTATAATTTATCTCTGGCTTTATTTAGCATTATATTACCGCTGGCAGCCAGCAACTGAGCGGCAATAATTCACAAACATTTTTACACCGCTCTGTCTCTGCTCGATTCTTAATCCAGCATGCTGAGGGGTAGGGGTAGGGGCAGAGGACGTGGACGCGGTCGTGGTCGAGGACGCAGAGTCCCAAGTGAGGGTGTGGGCATAGGCCGAGTTCCTGGTCCAGGTGAATCGCAGCCGGCTGCTGCGGGAGTAGGAGACAGAAAAGCTTCTGGGGTCCCCAGCTTCATATCGCAATTTTTAGGTCCACGTGGTAGACCTTTATTAAAAAATGAGCAGTGGGAGCAGGTCCTGTCGTGGATGGCAGAAAGTGCATCCAGCAATCTATCGACCACCCAGTCTTCTACGCCGTCCACTGCTGCAACTCTGAATCCTCTGGCTGCTGCTCCTCCCTTCTCCCAGCCTCCTCACTCCATGAAAATGACACATTCTGAGGAGCAGGCAGACTCCCAGGAACTGTTCTCGGGCCCATGCGCAGATTTGGCAACAATGGTTCCTCTCCCATCGGAGGAGTTTGTCGAGACCGATGCCCAACCTTTGGAAAGTTCCCGGGGTCCAGGGGATGAGGCTGGGGACTTCCGGCAACTGTCTCAAGAGCTTTCAGTGGGTGAGGAGGACGATGGCGATGAGACACAGTTGTCTATCAGTGAGGTAGTAGTAAGGGCAGTAAGTCCGAGGGAGGAGCGCACAGAGGATTCGGAGGAAGAGACGCTGGACGATGAGGTGATTGACCCCACCTGGTGTGATAAGCCAACTGAGGATCGGTCTTCAGAGGGGGAGGCAATTGCAGCCGCAGGACAGGTTGGAAGAGGCAGTGGGGTGGCCAGGGGTAGAGGTAGGGCACGAGCGAATAATCCACCAGCTGTTTCCCAAAGCACCCCCTCGCGCCAAGCCACGGTGCAGAGGCCAAGGTGCTCTAAGGTGTGGCCGTTTTTCACTGAGACGCCGGACGACCGATGAACAGTGGTGTGCAACCTTTGTCGCGCCAAGATCAGCCGGGGAGCCACCACCACCAGCATGCACAGGCATATGATGGCCAAGCACCCCACAAGGTGGGACGAAGGCCGTTCACCGCTTCCAGCTTGTGCCACTGCCTCTCCCCCTGGCCCCAACCTGCCACAGAGATCCAACCGCCCTCTCAGGACACAGGCACGACCATCTCCTGGCCTGGACCCACACCCTCATCTCCGCTGTCCTCGGCCCCATCCAGCAATGTCTCTCAACGCAGCATCCAGCTGTCGCTAAGAGAATCGTTGGAGTGAAAGCGCAAATACGCCGCCACGCACCCGCACGCTCAAGCTTTAAATGTCCACATAGCCAAATTGATCAGCCTGGAGATGCTCCCCTACAGGCTGGTGGAAACTGAGGCGTTCAAAAAAATGATGGCGGCGGCAGCCCCGTGCTACTCAGTCCCCAGCCGCCACTATTTTTAATGGTGTGCCATCCCAGCCTTGCATGACCACGTCTCACGCAACATCGTACGCGCCCTCACCAACTCGGTTACTGCCAAGGTCCACTTAACAACGGACACGTGCATAAGCACAGGCGGGCAGGGCCACTATATCTCCCTGATGGTGAATTTAGTGGAGGCTGGGACCGAGTCAGAGCCTGGGACCGCTCATGTACTACCCACCCCCAGAACTGCGGGCCCCAGATTGGTGCTGGTATCTGCGGCGGTGTATGCCACCTCCACTAAACCTTCCTCCTCCTCCTCCAACGCAACCTCTACCTCACAATAAAGACTTGTCAGCAGCAGCACGTTGCCAGCAGTCGGTGTCACGCAGTGCGGAAGCACAGCGGTGGGCAAGCGTTAGCAGGCCGCGCTGAAGCTACTCAGCTTAGGAGAGAAGAGGCACACGGCCCACGAACTGTTGCACGGTCTGACAGAGCAGACCGACCGCTGGCTTTCACCACTGAGCCTCCAACCGGGCATGGTCGTGTGTGACAACGGCCGTAACCTGGTAGCGGCTCTGCAGCTCGGCAGCCTCACGCACGTACCATGCCTGGCCCACGTCTTTAATTTGGTGGTTCAGCGCTTTCTGAAAGGCTACCCACACTTGTCAGACCTGCTCGGCAAGGTGCGCCGGGTCAGCGCACATTTCTGCAAGTCCCACACGGACGCTGCCACCCTGCGCGCCCTGCAACATCGGTTTAATCTGTCAGTGCACCGACTGCTGTGCGACGTGCCCACACAGTGGAACTCTACGCTCCACATGTTGGCCAGGCTCTATGAGCAGCGTAGAGCTATAGTGGAATACCAACTCCAACATGGGCGGCGAAGTGGGAGTCAGCCTCCTCAATTCTTTACAGAGGAGTGGGCCTGGATGGCAGATATCTGCCAGATCTTTGGAAACTTTGAGGAGTCCACCCTAATGGTGAGCGGCGATGCTGCAATCATTAGCGTCACCATTCCCCTGCTATGCCTCTTGAGAAGTTCCCTGCAAAGCATAAAGGCTGATGCTTTGCGGGCGGAAACTGAGGCGGGGGAAGACAGTATGTCGCTGGATAGTCAGAGCACCCTCATGTCTATATCTCAGCGCGTGGAGGAGGAGCCTGAGGAGGAAGAGACAGCTGGGCCCACTGCAGAGGGTGCCCATGCAGCTTGCCTCTCATCCATTCAGCGTGTATGGCCGGAGGAGGAGAAGGAGGAGGAGGATACTCAAAGTGATCGTCCTAGTAAGGACAGCCATATGTTGCATCCAGGTACCCTGGCACACATAGCTGACTTTATGTTAGCATGCCTTTCTCGTGACCCTCGCGTTACACGCATTCTGGCCACTACGGATTACTGTGTGTACACACTGCTTGACCCACGGTATAAGGAGAACCTTTCCACTCTCATTCCCGAAGAGGAAAGGGGTTTGAAAGTGATGCAATACCACAGAGCCCTGGTGGACAAACTGATGGTAAACTCCCCATCTGACAGCGCTAGTGGCAGAAGGCGCAGTTCAGAGGGCCACGTAGAAGGGGATGCGCGGAGATCAGGCAGCATGTTCAGCGCAGCAGGGGAACACTCTCCAAGGCCTTTGCCAGCTTTATGGCTCCCCAGCAAGACTGTCTCACACCTCCCCAGTCCAGGCTGAGTCGGAGGGAGCACTGTAAGAAGATGGTGAGGGAGTACGCAGCCGATCGCATGACCGTCCTCCGTGACGCCTCTGCTCCGTACAACTACTGGGTGTCAAAGCTGGACACGTGGCCTGAACTCGCGCTGTATTCCCTGGAGGTGTTGGCATGCCCTGCGGCTAGCGTCTTGTCAGAGAGGATGTTTAGTGCAGCTGGGGGAATCATCACGGACAAGCGTACCCGCCTGTCAACCGACAGTGCCGACAGGCTTACACTCATAAAGATGAACAAAGCCTGGATTTCCCCAGACTTCTCTTCTCCACCAGCGGACAGCAGCGCTACCTAAAGAACTTTGTCAATCTGTGTATGGTATTCGTCCTCCTCCTCCGGCTCCTCCTCCTGAAACCTCTCGTAATCACCGCGAATGGGCAATTTTTCTGTGGGCCAAAAGGCTCATATAACTTTTCTAAATAATATTTATCTGTTTCAATTCTCATTAAAGCATTGAAACTTCCACCTGAACCAATTGTTTTTTAGACTAGGCTGCCTCCAGAGCTAGTTAAAAATTAAGCCACAGTACGCTAAGCGATTAATGGGTTTCACCTGCCCTCTGGGTTGGGCATGGGCAATTTTTCTGGGATGCATTTGTACTGTCGGTACAACTATTTTTCGGGCCCTCGCCTACAATGTAATCCAAGTAATTTTTATGGGCTTCGCCTGCACTCATGGTACACCACTGTGTCTGGGGTTGGCCTACACATTTGCTACAGAAATGTTACTCTGTTCTGCCTACCTATACTTCTGCCACAGCAATGCTACATGGGTCTGACTATACTTCAGCAACAGAAATGTTACTTCAGTCTGCCGATACTTCTGCTCCGGAAATGTTACCTTGGTTGGTGTATACTGTTACTACTGTAATTTTACTAATACTGAGCTCTGCCCATAATGCTTCAACGGAAATGTTACTGGGGCAGGTCTATACTGCTATAACAGAAATGTAACTAATAGTGGGCTTTGCCCATACTGCTTCTACGTTATTGTTGCTGGGGCCTGTCTATACTCCTACTACTGAAATCTTACCAATACTACGCTCTCCCTACACTGCTGCCAGGGAAATGTGAATCTGCTGCTTTGTCTCTACTGCTTCTACGTTACTGTTGCTGGGGCCTGTCTATACTCCTACTACTGAAATCTTACCAATACTATGCTCTCCCTACACTGCTGCCAGGGAAATGTGAATCTGCTGCTTTGCCCATACTGCTTCTACTTTACTGTTACTGGGGTCTGTCTATACTGATACTACCGAAATGTTACTAGGGTCTGTGTATACTTCTGCAAATGAAATGTTAATGGGGTCTGTCCTCACTGCTGCCAATGAAATGTTACAGGGGTTTATGCATACTCTTACCGCTGAAATGTTACTAATTTTCGGCTCTGCCTATACTGCTGCTACTGCAATGTTACAGGGTAGTGGGAACGGAGGCTTCCCAAAGACATGATGGTGGCGAGGCCGCGCTACTAGGTTCCACAGGCGCGACAACTTTTCAGCGACGCGGTCACTGGGAAGGTGCATATAACCACGGACACGGGGACAGGACACGTACTGCCTCTAAAACTTTCCCGTCCCCCTCCTCCAACTATGAAAACATTCTTGTCCGAAGCCCACCTGCATTTAATCTGACGTTAGCTCTGCTGTCCAGGGCACTGCAATGGGATATATTTATGTACCACCGGTAGCTTCCTGGGACCCACCCATGCTGTCGGTCCACACGGAGTTGTAACTGCATGTGTCTACTTATAAAGAACCCCAGTCTGACTGGGGCATGCAGTGTGGGCCGAAGCCCACCTGCATTAAATCTGACGTTACCTCAGCTGTGCTGAGCAATGCAATGGGATATATTTATGTACCGCCGGTGGGTTCCAGGGAGCCACCCATGCTGTCGGTCCACAGGGACTTCACATAGGGGATTTGTACCTGCCAGTGTCTATGTATTAAAAACCCCGGTCAGGTTGGGGCATGCAGTGTGGGCCGAAGCCCACCTGCATTTAATCTGACGTTACCTCAGCTGTGTTGGGCAATGCAATGGGATTTATTTATGTACCGCCGGTGGGTTTCTGGCACCCACCCATGCTGTCGGTCCACATGGACTTCACAATAGGGAGTTGTACCTGCCTGTGTCTACTTATAAAAAAAACCCAGTCTGACTGGTGCATGCAGTGTGGGCCGAAGCCCACCTGCATTTAATCTGACGTTACCTCTGCTGTCCGGGGCACTGCATTGGGACAAACTACAGGAGCAATACAGCGCTACTGAGACGTGCACAGCTACGCTAGCATAGGAGTCCGCTGTAGGCCCGCGATTGCTGAGGGTTTGTGCAGAGGCCTATGTCCTTTGTGCAGTGAAAGTCCGCTTCCTGCCCAGGATTGCTGAAGCTGTGGGCCGAGGCCTATGTCGTGGGTGCGGTGCAAGTCTGCCATGTTTGGCCGCTCAGATCAATTTTTTGTTCATGTCTTGGGCTTCCTAGGACCCACCTATGCTGTTGGTGCAAACTTAGTTCCCATTGCGGTGTTTGACCTGTCTGGCACAAAGACACTGACTGACTTGGGTAGAGGGCAGAGCGCAGATGGTTTTCCCCTTGCAGTGTGGATTGAGCTATGCGACACCTTGACAGAATGAATAGTGTGTGGCACATGGGTTCCCCATTGCTATGCCCACGTTTGCAGCTCCTGATGGAGGTGGCACAGGATTGGATGTCTCATTTCTTCTGTACAGCATTGTGGGCTATCGCCCCGCCCCTTTTAAAGAGGGTCGCTGCCTGGCCCTGCCAACCCTCTGCAGTGTGTGCCTCTGGTTCCTCCTCATGGCTGACGCACTTATAAATAGACATGAGGGTGGTGTGGCTGTGAGGCCAGCGTGTGGCATGAGGTCAGCTGAAGGCTGCGCAGGGACACTTTGGTGTGCGCTGTGGACACTGGGTCGTGCAGGGGGGTTGAGCAGCATGTAACCCAGGAGAAGTGGCAGCGGAGTGTCATGCAGGCAGTGATTGTGCTTTGTTGGAGGTAGTGTGGTGCTTAGCTAAGGTGTGCCTTGCTAATGAGGGTTTGTCCGAAGTAAAAATTGGTAGGGGGGGGCACTCTTGCCGCTATTGTGGCTGAATAGTGGGACCTGGGAACCTGAAATGCAGCCCAGCATGTTGCCCCTCGCCTGGCCTATCCGTTTCTGTGTCGTTTCCAGCATTTTCTTGGGTTTTGCAGATTTTCACACATGAAAACCTTAGCGAGCATCGGTGATATACAAAAATGCTCGGGTCGCCCATTGACTTCAATGGGGTTCGTTACTCGAAACGAACCCTCGAGCATCGCGGAAAGTTTGACTCGAGTAACGAGCACCCGAGCATTTTGGTGCTCGCTCATCTCTAGAAAATTGTTTCATCAGTCCCAGTTTTACATACAGTGGAGGCGAATACACTTTTTAAGGATCCAGTAAAGGTACATGTAAAGGAGATGCTTAGGCCATTGTTTTTGAATATAGTGAGATTTGCTATCTCTGCCGTCCCATCACATAAAAAAACAGCAGACTTTAATGACCCAATTGCATTTCAAGCAATGAAGCAACAACCTTTAAATCTCCACAGATATTGCAGTTTTCATACTGATTTTTTTCTAACTAAAGTTTCATATTTCTGTATGTCTCTTTCATATCAGCAGCATGTGCTACAGGTATTTGTTCTACAAGTATTTGTTCTACAGGTATTTGTGCTGCAGGTATTTGCCCTACAGGTATTTGTCCTACAGGTATTTGCACTACAGGTATTTGTGCTACAAGTATTTGCACTACAGGTATTTGTGCTACAGGTATTTGTGGTGCAGGTATTTGCCCTACAGGTATTTGTCCTACAGGTATTTGTCCTACAGGTATTTGCGCTACAGGTATATGCGCTACAGGTATATGCGCTACAAGTATTTGCGCTACAGGTATTTGTGCTACAGGTATTTGTTCTACAAGTATTTGTTCTACAGGTATTTGCGCTACAGGTATTTGTGCTACAGGTATTTGTGCTGCAGGTATTTGCCCTACAGGTATTTGTCCTACAGGTATTTGCACTACAGGTATTTGTGCTACAAGTATTTGCACTACAAGTATTTGTGCTACAGGTATTTGTGCTGCAGGTATTTGCCCTACAGGTATTTGTCCTACAGGTATTTGCGCTACAGGTATTTGTGCTACAAGTATTTGTGCTACAAGTATTTGCACTACAGGTATTTATGCTACAAGTATTTGTATTGCAGGTATTTGTGCTGAAGTATTTGCGCTACAGGTATTTGCGCTACAAGTATTTGCGCTACAGGTATTTATGCTACAGGTATTTGCGCTACAGGTATTTATGCTACAGGTATTTGCGCTACAGGTATTTGTGCTGCAAGTGTTTGCGCTACAGGTATTTGCGCTACAGGTATTTGTGCTGCAGGTATTTGTTCTACAGGTATTTGCGCTACAGGTATTTGTGCTGCAGGTATTTGTGCTGCAGGTATTTGTTCTACAGGTATTTGCGCTACAGGTATTTGCGCTACAGGTATTTGCGCTACAGGTATTTGTACTGCAGGTATTTGTACTGCAGGTATTTGTGCTGCAGGTATTTGTTCTACAGGTATTTGCGCTACAGGTATTTGCGCTACAGGTATTTGCGCTGCAGGTATTTGTGCTGCAGGTATTTGTTCTAGAGGTATTTGTGCTACAGGTATTTTTGCTACAGGTATTTGTGCTGCAGGTATTTGTGCTACAGGTATTTGTGCTGCAGGTATTTGTGCTACAGGTATTCACAGGGATTGATTATCATTATGAAAATACACAGCCTTCAAACTAACTTTCGATGAGTCTATGAACAATCGCCACTCATCTGCTGTTGATTTCCAAGGGCCTCCAGAAGAGAACAAACATTATTACAAAAAACACCTTTTTATTCGGAAAAAAAGCTGTTTAACATCCCTCACGCGGCTACAATATCCACATATTTGTATGTGTTTGCAGAGTAGATTCCATCCTTTAAGCCTGGAACTTAGAAGTTCTGATTGCTGTTTAGACAAGTTTAAATCCCGGATAAGATGATGAAGATCTTCTTGAGATAAGATGTGAGGTTGCGATGAGCGTTGGACACTTCTCTAATTGCTGTATGTTTCCTCTTCAGTGTGAGTCCGGTTAGAGTCAGAGCAGTCAGTCACAAGATCTGGACACTCTCAGCACGGGATGCTCTTCACTATGTAAGACGGCCCTATTGCAGATTGCAAACTAAGATAATTACCTGTATATTTTGTTTTAGATGTGATTGCTTTAATGTTAGTTAAGCAGAAATAGCAGTCGGTTAAATAGTCCTGCGGGGTACTGGTGTATCTTGACGCCACCAGAAGTTAGGGGTGTGACAGCTGTCACCAGGAGTGAACGCCCCTATCACGCTCCTAGCTTCGCATTGGCTCACAAGATACAGCAGGACAGCAGCCTTCAAACAGTGACTGCGGTAACAGGGCGCTGTAAGTGTTATATCCAGTTGGCCCCGCTCCCTCATGCTTCCCCCTGCACTCTGTCGTCTAAGAAACAGCAGAGTGCCTAACGAAGCTGTGGGGGACTGGGAGGCGGGGTTTTAGAATGGAGAGGAAGGAAGCGACCAGGGAGGGGGTTTGGAGTGATAGGAAAGAGAAGGGGAGGAAGAGGAGGAGTCAGTTTGCAGAAGGAGAAGAAGAAGGAAGACGTCTGCAAGCAAGAGGTCTGCAAGCAAGATTGAACATGGAGCAGTTGGTGCAGCAGATTCGAGAAGCGGTGGCCAGCCAGGGTCCCCAGTGGCTCATGAAGATGGCCGAAGAGTTCGGAACGGCGGCGCCGGCGGCGGTACCGGAGGTGAGAGCAGAGGAAGAGCCACCAGCGGAGAGCAGCGGCGCAGAACCACGTGGGAGACCGCAAAGAAGAAGACAACCACCAACAAGATTGAGCCCCAGCCCAGCAGCAAAGAAGGGGGGCAGAAGCAGTCCGAGAGCAGCGGGAGCGTGCGGGAGTGGAGCGGCGCGGTCGCAGCGCCCGGCGGACGCAGCCAGGCGGGGGGATCGCAGGAGTGGAGTCGCAATGGGACCGGAGGCCGGAGGTACACTCACCAGGAGCGGAGGAGCGGTGCAGAGGTCGGGTAAGTCCGGCGCGGGCAAGGGGAGGCCCGCGGCTGTGCAGGTGTGCAGGGAGATGGAGAGCGGGACACGTGTCTCCCTCAACAGGCGGAGGGATCCGCGAGCCGGAAGTAGTCCCGGCAGGAGGCCTGCACTACTGAAAGAGGCCACAGGGGGCTACGGGAGCGAGCCCCTTTTCAGCCCGGATGAAGTTAGTGGTGGTGAGGGAGAGCAAAGTGGAGGTAGCGCAGGGGGAAGGGGGGGGGTCGCACTACAAAGAGAGTCTTTAGGAGTGTAGGGGGAAGGGAGTGTAGGGACAGTGAAGATAGTATAGACAGCGGAGCATCTGTAAGGAGTGCGCATGGGGCGTTGGCAACAGCCCCTTTGCCCGAGGGTGGGAGGGTGGGGGAGGGGCGAGGGTTTTTTGTACAGCGGCAGGCGCTAGCAGCAGTAAGGACACCCAGAAGAGGGCAGGGCGAGCGGTACGAGCGGCGCACAGGCGGGCGCTCACCGGGCAGCTCGGCAGCAGAGCGAGCAAGTTGGCGCGGTATGGAGGAACATGCAGCAGGGCGAGGTAAGTATTATGAGACGGGGGAGCGAAGGCGCGAAAAGGGGGCGCAGCGGGTTAGGCCAAGTAGGAGAGCGCGTGTAGCTACTAGCTCTTCGGCATCTCCAGAGGATCGTGGTTGGAAAGGAAGGACCCCCGTATTGGACGCGCAGAGAAGGGCAGAAGCGGCGGTTGCATACGATAGGCGCAGTGGCCGCGAGCGGGGCGCTCGGGTTTCACGTGATACTTCATCTCTCTCGCCGGCTTCTTCCACAGATAATAGGTACGCTGCCCGCAACATCAGGCATAATTTGGCATCTTCGGCCGGTAGGGCCTCCAGTGCACAAAGCCAGAGGAGCCGTGGTGTCACCCATGAATTGGGATCGGAACGACACGCAGGCCAGAGGCGGGATCGTACATCAACGCCACCCGGCCCGAGCTTCCTCATGGCGGGACCAGGGAGGAACAAGGCGGGTGAGTCACACTATAAGAATGTCTGGGATGTCTCTTTAACATCAAGTGATAAGAGTAACAAAGAGTTTATGGGTGCGCTTAAAGCGCTGGTACATCGTTTTGATGTGGAAAAAGGTTTGGCTCACGCACCCGAGAGCTCGCAAGGGGTGAGTCGTAGGGGCGAAGAGTCAGGAAGTGATGGTTTGAAGTTCGCAGACACTCTATTCTGCGGGGTAGCCCCTCTGGGGGTGGGTTTGACAGAAGAGTTGACGGAAAAGATTAAGAATGGTTTATATGTTGACATATGGTCACTACTGTCGGTGGAGCATATTGCCGTCGACAAGGAGCGGTTCTCGGAGCGCGGGACCGATAAAAAAGCAAAAGTGGCTAAGACGTTTGGTAATTGGCTACAGGCGTTTTTGATTCTGGCGCACGTAGCGTGTCAAAATAGTCCTCAAAAAGGTCCCGAATTATTGGTGTATATAAACACCATTCACAGTGCGTATAAACTACACGGAGGGTCGGCGTGGTGGCGGTACGACGAGGATTTTCGTCGTCGTATTTCGGGTATGAAGAACATAAGCTGGGCCACGAAGGCAACGGATGTATGGATCCAGCTTATTCTATCGCAAAAGCCGGTGAAGCCGTTTTTTCAGGGGACCGCCACAGGGGCCAGTGGACAGCAGGCACCTGTGGCCCCAAAACCCTCCGGGTCGTGTTGGGCCTTTAACGAAGGTCATTGCCGATTCTACGCCTCGTGCAAATTTCGTCACGAGTGCTCAGTATGCGGAGGAGCGCACTCCGCAGTACGGTGCTTTAGACGACAGAGAGCAGCAGCTACACCAGGGGTGCCCGGCGCAGGAGCGAACCCCGGTGAACGTCAGGTACCTGGAGCAGTGGCTCGTCAGGTACCGCAGGACGCAGGAGTCAAAAGTAATTAGAGCGGGTTTTACGGAGGGCTTCCGGATACCGCATAACCCGTCTTGTTCCCTTAGGCTCAGCGGCAATCTAAAATCGGCCCGCGAAAATAAAGAATTAGTGATGGAGAAGTTACTGAAGGAGGTGGAATTGGGTCGGATGGCGGGCCCATTTCGGGAACCCCCATTCGGGAACTTGCGGGTTTCGCCTTTGGGTCTGGTCCCGAAGAAGGAACCGGGCAAGTTCCGGCTTATCCATCATTTATCGTTTCCGGCAGGAGATTCAGTCAACGATGGGATTACGAAAGAGCAAGCGGCAGTGTCGTACGCGTCTTTCGATCGGGCTGTGTATCTAGTTCGACGGGCCGGAGCTGGCGCAATGTTAGCCAAGGCTGACATTGAATCAGCGTTCCGTTTGCTGCCGGTACACCCCGATTGTTTCCATCTTTTGGGGTGTAGAATAGAAGGTTACTATTTTGTCGACATGTGTTTACCGATGGGATGCTCGATTTCGTGCTATTATTTTGAGGTTTTCAGCTCGTTCTTAGAGTGGATGCTTAGATTCGAGACGGGCATCCCTTCGGTCTTACATTATCTTGACGATTTTTTATTCGTGGGGCCCCCCGAAGCAGGCGTATGTGGTTTTTTGTTGGCATCTTTTCAGAAGCTGATGAGAAGAGCAGGCGTTCCCCTGTCGGCGGAAAAAACAGTCGGGCCAGTGACATCTTTGGAGTTTTTAGGTATCGAGATCGATACGAGGGAAATGGTTTTTCGTTTACCGGAAGAAAAAATCGCGCGGTTGCGTCAAATGGTGGAGACGGTTAGTACGGCGCGGAAAGTCACACTGCATCAAATGCAGGTGCTTCTGGGTCTGCTAAATTTTGCGTGTCGGGTCATCCCCATGGGTCGCGCGTTTTCAAGGCGATTGTCTTTGGCAACGAAAGGGGCAAGGGAGCCTCATCATTTTGTCAGGGTGACAAAGGAAATGAAGGCGGATCTGCACATTTGGAAGGTTTTCCTCGAAACTTTCAATGGGCAGGTCATTTGCCAACGGGAGGAAGTGGACAACGAAGAGTTAGGGTTAGTATCTGACGCATCCGGAGCCTGCGGTTTTGGTGTGATCTTTGGTAACAGGTGGTGTAACTCCGGGTGGCCGGAGGCCTGGGTTGAAAGAGGATGGACAAGAGATATAGCACTGCTGGAAATTTTTCCCATCATGGTCGCCATTGAACTATGGGGCCCGGTTTTGGCCAACAGAAGTATATGTTTTTGGTCGGATAACCAGACGGTGGTGAGAGCGGTGAATAAACAGTCTTCGGCTTCCAAACTGGTATTGGCGGCGTTACGCCATTTGGTTTTGTGTTGCTTACAGCATAACATAAAGTTCAAAGCGAACCATGTCCCAGGACACTTGAATAACAAAGCTGACGCTCTTTCTCGATTCCAGATGTCGAAATTCAGGGAGCTTCCCCCGACGGCGGACGTCGAGGGGGTATGTTGCCCTGCTTTCTTATGGCAAATAATAGAAAGGAGCTGCTGAATCTGGTTCGTAAGTCGGTAACCGAGGCCACTTGGAGACGGTATAACGCAATTTGGAAACAGTGGTTTGAGGTCGCCGGGGAGGTTTTTCCGAACTCGGAACAGGCTAGAGCGGTAACGTTGGATATATTGGCGAACCTGCGTGGGCTTGGAGCGTCGGCGGATGCGGCGAAAAAACACGTATCGGCGATAGCGTTTTTGTTACGCCTACAGGGGAGTCGCGACGTGACAAAAGATTTCGTTTTTACACAGATACTGAAAGGATGGAGAAAAGAGAAGTTTTCTTGGGATGGGAGACGCCCGATCACTTTCGAGCTGCTTTGCGTGATGATGAAAACCATGGGGTCAGTATGCGTGAACGTGGAAGAAGCGACGCTTTTTAGAGCGGCTTTTTCCTTGGCCTTTTTTGCGGCTTTACGGCTGGGGGAACTGGTCTCGGCGAGTAGAAATAAGCCGGGAGGTCTTCAATTTTCGGATGTTTTTGGTCGGGAGCGACGATGTTAAAATTCGTATAAGAAAATCGAAAACGGACGTGTACGGAGCGGGGGAATGGTTGCGAATAGGAGCGCTGGGGACAGAGTGGTGCCCAGTAAGGTTAGTAAGGGACTTTATGGTACACCACAGCGGGGACGGCCCGCTGTTGGTGCACGCGGCGGGTGCTCCATTAACAAGGTACCAGTTCACGGCGGTAATGAGGTCATGCCTAAAAAGTCTGGGTTTTGCGCCGAACGATTTTGGTTCTCATTCATTTAGAATTGGAGCGGCCACATCGGCTTTTGTATGCGGTTTACGGAGTGAGGAAGTAAAAAGGGTCGGTAGGTGGAAGTCGGAGGCATACCGGTCCTATGTAAGGCCGGATTTGAGGGTATTGTAAAAAATGGTTATGAGGTTGATGTTGGGGACATTTCTTCCCTGTGTTCTTGATTTATTCTACAGGTTCAAACTGGACAGTGTGGGTATTGGGCCACTCATACATATATTGGGCCGAGAAGAGGGCCAGAGCAAGGCCGATGGGTGCCCATCTGGGACAAATGGACGTATGCGTGCAATGGCACGGCATACGAGGGTTAAAATGGACTGGGCTGCTCCACGAGGTACTGCAAGTCAGCAGGCGGTCTCCGGACAGAGTTGTTTTGGTAATCCACGCGGGTGGAAACGATTTGGGGAAGATAAAAGTGGGAGAATTGTTGACGTTAATGAAAGAAGATTTATGTCGTTTTAAAAAATTTTTTAATAAAGTTATTTTAGTTTGGTCAGATATTGTGGCCAGAAGGTTCTGGAGAGAAGCGCGGGATATGGAAGCGATAGAAAGAGCAAGGAGAAATGTTAATTTTAAAATGTCGAGGTTTGTTCAGTCTATAGGGGGGGTAGCTATTAGACACTGGGAGTTAGAGAAGAGAGAGATAGGTATGTTCAGAGGTGACGGTGTACACCTTAGCGATATTGGCACCGACACATTTCTGTCAGGATTGCAGGACGGGGTAGAGGAGGCGTTGTGGCTGGCATGTGGGGGGCGGAGTGCAGTATAGGGTTATACTGCATCCTTCATGGCGGTAAATTTCTTTCCATGCCAGCAATGGATGGAAGGGCTGTACAGGCCCATTATGGGGCTTTCTTATGCCTGGTTCTTTCGCGTTTAAAGTTAAAAAAGTTACGAAGCAGTTTAAGCGGCATGGAAGAGGGAAAGTTATAAAGTTGTTTGGTTGAAAGAGAAAATCAATAAAGCTGTGGCCTACCCACGTAAAACGCCAGCAAGTTGTTGTGTTGATTTATTTTATAAGATAGTGGGGAGCTAAGGTGGGAAAAGGGGAGTCCTCCCAGTCTAAGAAACAGCAGAGTGCCTAACGAAGCTGTGGGGGACTGGGAGGCGGGGTTTTAGAATGGAGAGGAAGGAAGCGACCAGGGAGGGGGTTTGGAGTGATAGGAAAGAGAAGGGGAGGAAGAGGAGGAGTCAGTTTGCAGAAGGAGAAGAAGAAGGAAGACGCCCACCCACCCGCCCTTTATGACAAAGGGGAGGTGAGACAGGCATTATGGTAGGAGTTAGGTCTGTTATGAAGTTGTCACAGCTTAAGTTTAGGCGGTAAATTTCTTTCCATGCCAGCAATGGATGGAAGGGCTGTACAGGCCCATTATGGGGCTTTCTTATGCCTGGTTCTTTCGCGTTTAAAGTTAAAAAAGTTACGAAGCAGTTTAAGCGGCATGGAAGAGGGAAAGTTATAAAGTTGTTTGGTTGAAAGAGAAAATCAATAAAGCTGTGGCCTACCCACGTAAAACGCCAGCAAGTTGTTGTGTTGATTTATTTTATAAGATAGTGGGGAGCTAAGGTGGGAAAAGGGGAGTCCTCCCAGTCCCCGCTGTCGGGCAGTATCGCCCTCTGCTTCAGCACTGTTCCTGGTGTACTGTGGAGTCTCGGAGCTGCCGGCACCACTCCTGTCCGCTGCTCTCACAGTACTCCCCTGCCACTGTCGTCTCATGTCCGCTACGGCACCGTCTCTCCCCCACCGCCGTTGGCCTTCCCTCTGCACTCCCGGCTGCCTCCCTGCAGCCACGCCGGATCACAGCTGCTGTGTCCTGCTCGCTCCAATGGCCCTTACTTACAGCGGATAGTCCTCCCCGAGCCTCCCCTCTGCGCTGCCGACTGGCTACCTGCAGCCACGCCACATCACACCGGTGTGTCCTGGTCCCTCCCCTGCTCCTTACTGCTGTATCTTATGAGCCAATGCGAAGCTAGGCGTGTGACAGTCGCCTTCACTTTTGGTGACAGCGGTCGTACCCCTAGCTTTTGGTGGCGTTAACATTAGAGATGAGCGAACACCAAAATGTTCGGGTGTTCGTTATTCGTAACGAACTTCCCGTGATGCTCGAGGGTTCGTTTCGAACAACGAACCCCATTGAAGTCAATGGGCGACCAGAACATTTTTGTATTTTGCCGATGCTCGCTAAGGTTTTCATGTGTGAAAATCTGGGCAATTCAGGAAAGTGATGGGAATGACACAGTGACGGATAGGGCAGGCGAGGGGCTACATGTTGGGCTGCATCTCAAGTTCCCAGGTCCCACTATTAAGCCACAATACCGGCAAGAGTGGGCCCCCCCCCTCCCAACAACTTTTACTTCTGAAAAGCCCTCATTAGCATGGCATACCTTTGCTAAGCACCACACTACCTCCAACAAAGCACAATCACTGCCTGCATGACACTCCACTGACACTTCTCCTGGGTTACATGCTGCCCAACCGCCCCCCCTCCCCCCCACAGCGCACACCAAAGTGTCCCTGCGCAGCCTTCAGCTGCCCTCATGCCACACCACGCTCATGTCTATTTAGAATTGCGTCTGCCATGACGAGGGACCGCAGGCACACACTGCAGAGGTTGGCACGGCTAGGCAGCGACCCTCTTTAAAAGGGGCGCGGCGATAGCCCACAATGCTGTACAGAAGCAATGAGAAATAGAATCCTGTGCCACCGCCATCAGGAGCTGCACACGTGGGCATAGCAATGGGGAACCTATGTGCCACACACTATTCATTCTGTCAAGGTGTCTGCATGCCCCAGTCAGACCGGGCTTTTTAATTCATAGACACAGGCAGGTACAACTCCCTATTGTGAAGTCCCTGTCGACCCACAGCATGGGTGGCTCCCTGGAACCCACCGGCGGTACACAGAAATATCCCATTGCATTGCCCAACACAGCTGAGGTAGTAATGTCGTGCTTAATGCAGGTGGGCTTCGGCCCACACTGCATGCCCCAGTCTGACTGGGGTTCTTTATAAGTGTACAGATGTAGTAAAAACTCCGTGTGCACCTACAGCATGGGTGGGTGCCAGGAAGCCACCGGCGGTACATAGAAATATCCCATTGCATTGCCCAACACAGCTGAGGTAGTAATGTTGTGCTTAACCCTTTCCAATCCAATTTGTATATGGTTTTCCTAGGGGGCTTACTCTTTTTCTGCCGTTATACAACGGCGCTATATGCTGGCTAAAGCCAGTACTGCATGAGCTGACACGTAGGATAGGCTCCGACAGCAGAGAGGCTGGCAATATACAGTAAGAGAACCCCGACGGACGTCTACCAACAACGGAGCTGTACAGCCTTAAACCCTAATGTCTTCACAGGTCACACAGTGGACTGGAAAGGGTTAATGCAGGTGGGTTTCGGCCCACACTGCATGCCCCAGTCAGACTGGGGTTCTTTACAAGTGGACACATGTAGGTTTAACTCCCTGTGGACCCACTGCCTGGGTGGGTGCCAGGAAGCCACCGGCGGTACATAGAAATATCCCATTGCATTGCCCAACACAGCTGAGGTAGTAATGTCGTGCGTAATACAGGTGGGCTTCGGCCCACACTGCATGCCCCAGTCAGACGGGTTCTTTAGAAGTGTACAGATGTATTAAAAACTCAGTGTGCACCTACAGCATGGGTGGCTCCCTGGAACCCACCGGCGGTACACAAAAATATCCCATTGCATTGCCCAACACAGCTGAGGTAGTAATGTCGTGCGTAATACAGGTGGGCTTCGGCCCACACTGCATGCCCCAGTCAGACTGGGGTTCTTTACAAGTGGACACATGTAGGTTTAACTCCCTGTGGACCCACTGCCTGGGTGGGTGCCAGGAAGCCACCGGCGGTACATAGAAATATCCCATTGCATTGCCCAACACAGCTGAGGTAACGTCAGCTGTAATGCAGGTGGGCTAAAAATTAATTTGATTACACTGTAGGCGAGGGCCCACAAAAATTGCTGTATCAACAGTACTAATGTACATCCCAAAAATTGGCCATGGCCAGCCAAGAGGGCAGGTGAAACACATTAATCGCTTTGGTTAATGTGGCTTAAGTGGTAACTAGGCCTGGAGGCAGCCCAGTGTAACGAAAAATTGGTTCAAGTTAAAGTTCCAATGCTTTTAAGCGCATTGAAACTTATAAAAATTGTTCTGAAAAATTATTTGAGTGAGCCTTGTGGCCCTAAGAAAAATTGCCCGTTCAGCGTGATTACGTGAGGTTTCAGGAGGAGGAGCAGGAGGAGGAGGAGGAGGAATATTAGACACAGATTGATGAAGCAGAAATGTCCCCGTTTTGGATGGTGAGAGAGAACGTAGCTTCCATCCGCGGGTGCAGCCTACGTATTGCTTACGTATCGCTGCTGTCCGCTGGTGGAGAACAGAAGTCTGGGGAAATCCAGCCTTTGTTCATCTTGATGAGTGTTAGCCTGTCGGCACTGTCGGTTGACAAGCGGCTACGCTTATCTGTGATGATTCCCCCAGCCGCACTAAACACCCTCTCCGACAACACGCTAGCCGCAGGACAAGCAAGCACCTCAAGGGCATACAGGGCTAGTTCAGGCCACGTGTCCAGCTTCGACACCCAGTAGTTGTAGGGGGCAGAGGCGTCACCAAGGATGGTCGTGCGATCCGCTACGTACTCCCTCACCATCCTTTTGCAGTGCTCCCGCCGACTCAGCCGTGACTGGGGAGCGGTGACACAGTCTTGGTGGGGAGCCATAAAGCTGGCCAGGCCCTTAAAGACTGTTGCACTGCCTGGGATGTACATGCTGCTCGATCTCCGCACCTCCCCTGCAACATGGCCCTCGGAACTGCGCCTTCTGCCACTAGCGCTGTCGGCTGGGAATTTTACCATCAGCTTGTCCGCAAGGGTCCTGTGGTATAGCAACACTCTCGAACCCCTTTCCTCTTCGGGAATCAGAGTGGGCAGGTTCTCCTTATACCGTGGATCGAGCAGTGTGTACACCCAGTAATCCGTAGTGGCCAGAATGCGTGCAACGCGAGGGTCACGAGAAAGGCATCCTAACATGAAGTCAGCCATGTGTGCCAGGGTACCTGTACGCAACACATGGCTGTCTTCACTAGGAAGATCACTTTCAGGATCCTCCTCCTCCTCCTCCTCCTCCTCAGGCCATACACGCTGAAAGGATGACAGGCAATCAGCCGGTGTACCGTCAGCAGCGGCCCAAGCTGTCTCTTCCCCCTCCTCCTCATCCTCCTCATGCTCCTCCTCCTCCTCCTGTACGCGCTGAGAAATAGACAGGAGGGTGCCCTGACTATCCAGCGGCATACTGTCTTCCCCCGCCCCCGTTTCCGAGCGCAAAGCAGCTGCCTTTATGGTTTGCAGGGAATTTCTCAAGATGCATAGCAGAGGAATGGTGACGCTAATGATTGTAGCATCGCCGCTCACCACCTGGGTAGACTCCTCAAAATTACCAAGGACATGGCAGATGTCTGCCAACCAGGCCCACTCTTCTGAAAGGAATTGAGGAGGCTGACTCCCACTGCGCCGCCCATGTTGGAGTTGGTATTCGACTATAGCTCTACGCTGTTCATAGAGCCTGGCCAACATGTGGAGCGTAGAGTTCCACCGTGTGGGCACGTCGCACAGCAGTCGGTGCACTGGCAGCTTAAAGTGATGTTGCAGGGTGCGCAGGGTGGCAGCGTCCGTGTGGGACTTGCGGAAATGTGCGCAGAGCCGGCGCGCCTTTACGAGCAGGTCTGACAAGCGTGGGTAGCTTTTCAGAAAGCGCTGAACCACCAAATTAAAGACGTGGGCCAGGCATGGCACGTGCGTGAGGCTGCCGAGCTGCAGAGCCGCCACCAGGTTACGGCCGTTGTCACACACGACCATGCCCGGTTGGAGGCTCAGCGGCGCAAGCCAGCGGTCGGTCTGCTGTGTCAGACCCTGCAGCAGTTCGTGGGCCATGTGCCTCTTATCGCCTAAGCTGAGTAGTTTCAGCACGGCCTGCTGACGCTTGCCCACCGCTGTGCTGCCACACCGCGCGACACCGACTGCTGGCGACATGCTGCTGCTAACACATCTTGATTGTGAGACAGAGGAGGAGGAGGAGGAGGAGGGTGCTTTAGTGGAGGAAGCATACACCTCCGCAGATACCAGCACCGAGCTGGGGCCCGCAATTCTGGGGGTGGGTAGGACGTGAGCGGTCCCAGGCTCTGACTCTGTCCCAGCCTCCACTAAATTCACCCAATGTGCCGTCAGGGAGATGTAGTGGCCCTGCCCGCCTGTGCTTGTCCACGTGTCCGTAGTTAAGTGGACCGTGGCAGTAACCGCGTTGGTGAGGGCGCGCACAATGTTGCGGGAGACGTGGTCGTGCAGGGCTGGGACGGCACATCGGGAAAAGTAGTGGCGACTGGGAACTGAGTAGCGCGGGGCCGCCGCCTCCATGATACTTTTGAAGGACTCCGTTTCCACAACCCTATACGGCAGCATCTCAAGGCTGATGAATTTTGCGATGCGGACGGTTAACGTTTGAGCGTGCGGGTGCGTGGCGGCGTACTTGCGCTCGAACACTTGCGCAAGCGACGGCTGAACGGTGCGCTGAACTACACTGCTGGATGGGGCCGAGGACAGCGGAGATGAGGGTGTGGGTGCAGGCCATGAGGCGGTAGTGCCTGTGTCCTGAGAGGGGGGTTGCATCTCAGTGGCAGGTTGGGGCACAGGGGGAGAGGCAGGGGTGCAAACCGGAGGCGGTGAACGGCCTTTGTCCCACCTTGCGGGGTGCTTGGCCATCATATGTCTGCGCATGGTGGTGGTGGTGAGGCTGTTGGTGTTGGCTCCCCGGCTGAGCTTTGCGCGACAAAGGTTGCACACCACTGTTCGTCGGTCGTCAGGCGTCTCTGTGAAAAACTGCCAGACCTTAGAGCACCTCGGCCTCCGCAGGGTGGCATGGCGCGAGGGGGCGCTTTGGGAAACACTTGGTGGATTATTCGGTCTGGCCCTGCCTCTACCCCTGGCCCTGGACACCGCACTGCCTCTTGCAACCTGCCCTGCTGATGCCCTTGACTCCCCCTCTGAAGACCTGTCCTCCTGAGTAAGCGTTGCACACCAGGTGGGGTCAGTCACCTCATCGTCCTGCTGCTCTTCCTCCGAATCCTCTGTGCGCTGCTCCCTGGGACTTACTGCCCTTACTACTACCTCACTGCAAGACAACTGTGTCTGATCGTCATCGTCCTCCTGACCCACAGAAAGTTGTTGAGACAGTTGGCGGAAGTCCCCAGCCTCTTCCCCCGGACCCCGGGAACTTTCGAATGGTTGGGCATCAGTGACGATAAACTCCTCTGGTGGGAGAGGAACCGCTGCTGCCCAATCTAAGCAGGGGCCCGAGAACAGTTCCTGGGAGTGCTCCCGCTCCTGAGCAGGTGTTATTGTAGTGGAGTGAGGAGGCTGGGAGGAAGGAGGAGCAGCAGACAGAGGATTCGGATTGGCAGCAGTGGACGGCGCAGAACTGCGGGTAGACGATAGGTTGCTCGAAGCACTTTCTGCCATCCAGGACAGGACCTGCTCACACTGCTCATTTTCTAATAACCGTCTCCCGCGTGGACCCATTAATTGGGCGATGAATGTGGGGACGCCAGAAACGTGCCTCTCTCCTAATCGCGCAGTAGTCGGCTGCGACACACCTGGATCAGGAGCTTGGCCTGTGCCCACACCCTGACTTGGCCCTCCGCGTCCTCGGCCGCGTCCACGTCCTCTAGGCCTACCCCTACCCCTCAGCATGCTGTATTACCAGTGATTTGATTTCACAGGCAGGAAATAAATTGGCGCAAGACTGCAGGCCAAATATAATTTTTGCCCTTTTTGGAAAACGAAAGGCCCCACTGCCTCTAGTGAATGAATTATCTAAGTTTAATAACTGTGCTGTGTCCCTGCTTATGTGTCACAGAACGTGAGGGTAGCAGAGTTATTATAACTCTTGGAGAGCAGGTATTTTTTTCCCAATTAAGGAAAGCAAATGGCGAAGCCAGCAGTAAAGCGTAGCTGGGTGCGTATGATTTAGCAATGTTTTTCACGCAGCTCACACGTCTCCACAGGCGTAAGGACGGACAGAGGCTGGACAAATAGATTTGTTTTCAGTTTTTTCCCACCAACAGGCAGCACTGCGTATATTCAATGAACATGAGAAGTTTAATAACTGTGCTGTGTCCCTGCTTATGTGTCACAGAACGTGAGGGTAGCAGAGTTATTATAACTCTGGCAGAGCAGGTATTTTTTTCCCAATTAAGGAAAGCAAATGGCGAAGCCAGCAGTAAAGCGTAGCTGGGTGCGTATGATTTAGCACTGTTCTTCACGCAGCTCACACGTCTCCACAGGCGTTAGGACGGACAGAGGCTGGACAAATAGATTTGTTTTCAGTTTTTTCCCACCAACAGGCAGCACTGCGTATATTCAATGAACATGAGAAGTTTAATAACTGTGCTGTGTCCCTGCTTATGTGTCACAGAACGTGAGGGTAGCAGAGTTATTATAACTCTGGCAGAGCAGGTATTTTTTTCCCAATTAAGGAAAGCAAATGGCGAAGCCAGCAGTAAAGCGTAGCTGGGTGCGTATGATTTAGCAATGTTTTTCACGCAGCTCACACGTCTCCACAGGCGTAAGGACGGACAGAGGCTGGACAAATAGATTTGTTTTCAGTTTTTTCCCACCAACAGGCAGCACTGCGTATATTCAATGAACATGAGAAGTTTAATAACTGTGCTGTGTCCCTGCTTATGTGTCACAGAACGTGAGGGTAGCAGAGTTATTATAACTCTTGGAGAGCAGGTATTTTTTTCCCAATTAAGGAAAGCAAATGGCGAAGCCAGCAGTAAAGCGTAGCTGGGTGCGTATGATTTAGCAATGTTTTTCACGCAGCTCACACGTGTCCACAGCCCGTAAGGACGGACAGAGGCTGGACAAATAGATTTGTTTTCAGTTTTTTCCCACCAAAAGGCAGCACTGCGTATATTCTATGAATAATAACTGTGTTGTGGCCCTGCCTATACAATTCTTTCCCTGCAGTATCAATGGAGGGTGGAATGCTCTGCAGAGGCGATTTTGAGAAGCCCAAAAAAAATGCAGCACAGCTAACAGCAGCCTGAACAGAACTGCACACGGATAAATATGGCCCTAGAAAGGACCGTTGAGGTTCTTGAAGGCTACACTCACTCCTAACACTCTCCCTGCCTATGCAGCACTTCTGTCCCTAATGCCAGGTGCAACGGTCTGCAGAGGCGATTTTGAGAAAAAAAAAAATCCCACTGCTAACAGCAGCCAACACACAGCTATCAGTGGCCCTAATAAGGACCTTTGGGGGGTCTTGAAGCCTACACTAACTACCAATTCTTTCCCTACAGCAGCTCCGGTATAAACAGCACTGTCCCTCATCTAACTCACACCGCATCTGAGGCGAGCCGCGGGAGGGGCCGACTTTTATATTAGGCGAACACCTGATCTCGCCAGCCACTCACAGCAGGGGGGTGGTATAGGGCTTAAACGTTGCAGGGGGAAGTTGTAATGCCTTCCCTGTCTTTCAATTGGCCAGAAAAGCGCGCTAACGTCTCAGGGAAGGAAGTGAAAGTAACCAGAACACCGCATGGTGTTCGTTACGAATAACGAACATCCCGAACACCCTAATATTCGCACGAATATCAAGCTCGGACGAACGCGTTCGCTCATCTCTAGTTAACATGCAACAGTACTGTTCTGCGGCTCCCTCCAAATCATCAGATTGGCAAATGATGTGAACTTTTTTCCTGCCCATAAGTAGCCTAACACATTATAAACAGCAATATGAGGGCCCAAGTCTTATCAGTATCACCAACTTTACACAAGCAAAATATTCCCGTCAATCATAATAAAAAACGTTCTAGGTAAAATGTATTTCACATGTTGACTTATGTAAGTAGTAATTTTATAAAACTTGAAATCTGTGTCACAAAAAAACCCTGCCGGAAGGAAAAAGTCCAACAACATGTGTGAATTCAGGAGGCGAAATACAACTAGAATGACTATTAAATGTTCTTGTGAAAAACAATCATGGCAACCAGCGTAATTACATACATAACATGAGGTAGATTCTCCTCCGTATATACACAGAGAGGGGAGGTAGATTCTCCTCAGTATATACACAGAGGTGAGGTAGATTCTCCTCAGTATATACACAGAGGTGAGGTAGATTCTCCTCAGTATATACACATAGAGGTGAGGTAGATTCTCCTCAGTATATACACATAGAGGTCAGGTAGATTCTTCTCAGTATATACACATAGAGGTGAGGTAGATTCTCCTCAGTATATACACATAGAGGTGAGGTAGATTCTCCTCCGTATATACACCTAGAGATGAGGTAGATTGTCCTCAGTATATACACAGAGGTGAGGTAGATTCTCCTCAGTGTATACACATAGAGGTCACGTAGATTCTCCTCCGTATATACACATAGAGATGAGGTAGATTGTCCTCAGTATATACACATAGAGGTGAGGTAGATTCTCCTCAGTATATACACATAGAGGTGAGGTAGATTCTCCTCAGTATATACACATAGAGGTGAGGTAGATTCTCTTCAGTATATACACATAGAGGTGAGGTAGATTCTCCTCAGTATATACACATAGAGGTGAGGTAGATTCTCTTCAGTATATACACATAGAGGTGAGGTAGATTCTCCTCAGTATATACACATAGAGGTGAGGTAGATTCTCCTCAGTATACAGATCATTTCCATAGGCTTTATGGTTTCTAAGAAAGGAACTTTCATGTATCACAGATTTTTACGCTTAGAATTGAATATTGAAGTTGCAACCCCTTTACCTTTCCTATTAGGATGTAAAGAATGGTTGTGGCAAATTTTAAGTTTGTACGACACCAGGAAGTTACATTACATAGGGGGTCACTTACTTTTGCACTTAGCATTGAATAATCGAGTTGTGACGCCTTTACTCTTCCTATTTAGGACCTAAAGAATGGTCCTGCGAAATTTCATGTGTGTACGACACTGAAAAGTTTGAGAATTTGTGGCGGGTCAGTCAGTCAGTCAGTCAGTCAGTGAGTCAGTGAGTCAGTGAGTCAGTGAGTCAGTCAGTCAGTCAGTCAGTCAGTGAGTCAGTGAGTCAGTGAGTCAGTGAGTCAGTGAGTCAGTGAGTCAGTCAGTCAGTCAGTCAGTCAGTGAGGGCTTTTGCCTTTATATATATATAGGATATAACTTATACCAGCTGTGCATATATCATTATATACAGGAAATGCCCATATTATATCAGCATGGTCCATGTAACTATATGCAGGAGATGTATAGCATATACCGGATTAATATGTACAATTATATACAGGAGATACCCAGGTTATAGCAGCATCGTCGATAACACTATGTACAAGACGATGCATACCTTTACCAGCTGTGTATATATGCTTATATACATAATATACCCAGGTTATATCAGCAGGGTCCATATATAATTATATACAGAATGTATATACTATAAAACTAATAAGACTTTTCCGTATTCACTTGTTTATATCACAAATTCTATAAGATCTTTCGGCTACAGAAGAATGTCCCCCAGGGATTTGTCTGTGACTTCGGTGTGGCGATCGCTTCTTCCTGCACACAATGCTTTTCCCCATGGAGAAGAATTACTGCTGCCTGATGGGGAAATAATTGGCCAGTGGATTTTTGCAGAGGGGTAGAGCATTGTGCCTGTGTGATCGCTTCTCCTGCAATCAATCCAATGCTTGTCACATACTGGAGTAGCAGCAGGTCTATATGTAACTGAGATTTGCTGCAAATGTTCAATAATTTCACCTAAACGCAGTGTAGTGGCCCAGAACACCACCCTGGTCCCCTCCATAAATGTCATACATGTATGTCCTGTGTTGATGCACTGTGCAAAGTTGTCTTGTCATCTCCAGTATGTGAGTTGCACAACTGCGGTGCTTGAGAGGTTAACGTCTCTGAAATCCAAAAGCTTGCATGTAAATGTATCAAGTCTGTCATGTCATGTGGTATGAGAGGAGGTTATAAAAGTGAGTGATGGAGAGCAGGAACCAGATAGTCTTGTATGCCGCAAAGTGAATAACGATGCGGCGTGGGACGGGGGGGCAGGGAAGGAAAGGGTTAAAGAGCGAGCTTAGGTAAAGGGGGTGGAGCTAATACAGGAAGGAGACGGCCAGAGAGAGGGAAAGAGCACAAACGGCTTGGACAGTGAAGAAGAAGGACGCAGAAGAGCAGATGAGAGTGAGAAAGCAACTAATGAAACTAAAGCAAGACCAAGAGCACAGAAGACAGGAGATTCAGTGGAAAGAAGCCGGCGGAAGGGGGAGAAGGACGGAAGAATCGGGTGGAAGACACAGACAGCGGCTGACAGAAGAGAGAAGATGGACGACTTACGTTAGAAGATTCAAGAAGCGGGGGAAGCAAGACAGCACCGGATGGCTGGAGGGGCTGCTGACAAGTTGCAGGACGACCGCGAACTCCACGGAGCCAGTCGGGCAGGAAGATCAGCTCCAGAGGCCCGGGGAGGACGCCGCCAGCTGGAACAAGGCGCCGTGAGCCAGGCCGCGCCGAAGACAGCAGCCCCCGGCAAGATTATGCCCGAGCCCGGCAGCGAAACCGGGAGGAGGACGAGGTACCCTAGGCAGCGCAGGCCCGAGGGGGGCCGGAAGGGTGAGAGACAAAATGGCGCCGGAAGCGAGGCGTACGGCGGGAGGACCGACAGGGGAGGTGCAGCGGTCATCGCCAATCGGTGATCCGGAGCGAAGTGGACAGCGTTCGGCAGCCTTAACAGGCTCTGAACCGCTGCATCGTCGCGCGGCCGGGCGCAGGACTGCAATGCCGGAGAGAGGTGAGCGGGGAACAAGCAGCGGAGAAGAGCAGGGGAGCGCGCGGTCAGGCCGCACGTCCTCTCAAAATGGCGGCGCGGCACACGGGGGGCCGCAAGGAGCACGAAGCGCGCGACATAGAGGAAGCCCGCGCTTCGGGGGGGAGGGGGGAGGGAGGAACGAGAGCTCGAGGGGGAGGCTATCCAGTAGGGTCCCATACAACACCCCCCCCCCACACAGCCCGGGGAGCACTAGCGGGTCCAGCAGCAGCGAGGGGAGGGGCGGCAGCTTGCTTTACCCTCCACCAGAGGCCCTGAGCTTAGGGACAGAATGCCACGCAGAGGGATATAGACCAGCTGGCAGGCAGTGCGGCACATTCGGGATCAGAGCCAGGAGACACCCAGAACCGCGGCCCACTCCATCAACCCCCCACAGAGCATGGCCATACTGTGGGCACATCGTTTTCCCTCCACCATGTACCAGCCCCCACCAGCCCAGTCTGGCGCGTACAGGCGCTGTTACAGTAACCCCTGTTACATACCCCCCTCAGCAGAGCACGTAGACTAGTCCCCCCCCCCCCCCCCACACACACACACACAGTCAGTCGCACCACAGGAGCTCTAAAAGAAAGGGCCAAGGGGCCGGACACAGGCAGAAGGAGCGAGCGAGGCAGGAGAGGCAGGACCGAGAGTTTCAGGCTCAACTAGAACAGTCAAGGGCAGGGCGCAGCAGCAGCGGCAGGGCGCGCGAGGCAAGCGGGGAGGAGGGGAGCAGTGACCAAGCCGAGTCCTACCAGCTAGAGGAACAGCCACGGCGGTCGGACCCGCAGTCACCCCTTTATCGGAAGGCCCGGGAACGCCGCAGGTGGCAGGACCTCACGCAGGAGCGGTCAGGGCCGGACCAGCCTGGCTTATCACAGTCAGTTAGCAGGAGGAGGGCTCCGCATACGAGAGGTCGGCAGCCCGGGCACGATTCGAGCCGGAACCGCGGGAGCGGTACAGCGAGGACATCACCCTTGACAACGCCGGAGGTCGGTCCAGCTGGTGAGTCCGCATTATACGATGTTTGGAAAAATGTTACAGATCCCGCAACGGTTGCAGAGAAAAGTGATTTGGTGTCTGTGCTAAGGTCGCTGTTGAGCAAGATTGATACAAAAAAGGGGCTTTCAGTGTCCTGTGTGGCTCCAGGGGGTGCAGGCCCGCCTGTGGGTAATACTGGAGTTGGCTCAACAGCGGGTACAGAAGGTGAGAAAATGTTACAGATCCTGCAACGGTTGCGGAGAAAGGTGATTTGGTGTCTGTTCTAAGGTCGCTGTTGAGCAAGATTGATACAAAAAGGGGCTTTTAGTGTCCTGTGTGGCTCCAGGGGGTGCAGGCCCGCCTGTGGTTAATACTGGAGTTGGCTCAACAGCGGGTACAGAAGGTGAGAAAATGTTACAGATCCCGCAACGGTTGCGGAGAAAGGTGATTTGGTGTCTGTTCTAAGGTCGCTGTTGAGCAAGATTGATACAAAAAGGGGCTTTTAGTGTCCTGTGTGGCTCCAGGGGGTGCAGGCCCGCCTGTGGTTAATACTGGAGTTGGCTCAACAGCGGGTACAGAAGGTGATCCAACCGATGGTTTGCAATATGTGGATTCTCTGTTCTGTGGGGTGGCCCCTCTGGGGGCAGGTCTGCCTGATGATACGGTTGAGAAAATTAAGAACGGTGTTTACATTGATATATGGTCCTTGCTATCAGCGGACCACGTGATGGTGGATAAAGAACGGACGATGGAGTGTGGTGCTAAAAACAAAAAAAAAACAAAAAAAAACTTAAAATTAAAACTTTTGGAAACTGGTTACAAGTGTATTTGGTTCTGGTGCATGTGACATGCTAGCATCAGCCGCTCAAAGCTCCAGGAAGGATGGTATATTTAAACATCATTTACAGCGCGTACAGGTTCGCAGCTTGATGGCGCTATGATGAGGATTTTAGACGTCGGGTATCGGGTAGGAGTTACATGAGTTGGGCCTCTAAGGCCACTGATGAGTGGATACAGCTGATTCTAGCAGCGACCCGCTTAGACTTCCTTTCCCGGGGGAGCCGCGGGGGGCGCATCTCAGCCACCCGCGGTCTCTCTTAGACCAAACGGCTCTGTTGGTCTGTACAACAAGGGCCACTGCATACTTTATTTCCGTACGCTTACCAACAGCCACCACTTTATGCCCTAACTTAGGATCGGCAAGAGACGATATTGAGTTAGTCAAAAAAAAAACAAAAAAAAAACAAATGGAATTGGGCCGCATGGTCGGCCTGGTTAACGACTCACCGTTTGAGACCTTGCGCGTGTCCCCGTTGGGTCTGGTACCCAAGAAGGAAACCGGGAAGTTTCGCTTGATCCATCATTTATCTTTTCCAAGCTGGGGAATCGGTCGATGATGGCATCTCAAAAGAAGAAGCAGCGGTAGCCTATACTTCTTTCGACCGCGCAATACGGCTAGTGAAGGCAGCGGGCAGGTTTGCCCAGCTGGCAAAAACAGACATAGAATCGGCATTCCGACTGCTTTCAGTTCACCCAGATTGCTTTCAACTTTTAGGATGCATAATCGAGGTACTAATTTTTCTTCGACATGCGCTTGCCGACGGGATGCTCTATTTCATGGTATTTTCGAGTTATTCAGTTTTTCCGTGAGTGGATGTTAAAGCATGAGACGGGCATCACATCGGTAATACATTATTTGGATAATTTTTTTTTGTTCGTCGGTTCAATACGTCAGGCGAATGTGGGTTTCTAATGAGAAATTTTCAGAGGCTAATGCGACTAGCGGGGGTCCCATTGTCTGAAGTAGAAGACAATGGGCCCGGCCACGTGTTTGACGCTCCTAGGGATAGAGATCGACTCGGTGGAAATGGTGTTCAGACAAAGTGGCGAGGCTGCGGCAAGTGGTTGGTTATGTGGCTCGATGTTAAAAAAGCAACGTTACGCCAAATCCAGGTTTTGTTGGGTTTATTAAATTTCGCGTATAAAGTGATCCCCATGGGGCGGCCGTTTACCAGGCAATTATCGCAGGCGACCGTGGGGGTCCGCGAACCACACCATTTCGTGCGGGTTACAACAGGAATAAAGCAGATTTGCATATAGGGAGGGTGTTCCTTCATTCTTTCAACGGGCAGGTGGTATGCCCGAGGTAAGATGTGGAAGGCACTGAAATCAGTTTGCGCGCCGACGCAGCCGGTTTGGGCGGTGTCGGAGTATTCTTTAACAACCATTGGTGCAGGGAGTCCTGGCCAAGGTCATGAAGAGAGAAGCGGTGGACCGAAAAATATCACGTTGCTGGAGTTTCTTCCCGGTAGTGGTGGCGATTGAGTTATGGGAATCAGAGTTACGGGATCAAAAAAGTTCATGGTCAGATAACACAGTGGTTGTGCATACGATAAATAAACAGTCGTCGGCGTCTCCGCCGGTTCTGGCTTGGTTAAGGCATGTGGTATGAAGATGTTTGCAAGGTAATATGTATTTACGTGCAAAACATGTCCCCGGTTGTGACAAAGGAGCAGCTGATGCACTCTCTCGTTCACTGATGGAGCTGGTTCAGGGAGCGGCACCTACGGGCGGTTGCCGAGCGGGTACGCTGCCCGCCTTACTTATGGAGTCTGGCAGAGGAGAGTTGCTGAAGCGGTGGCGGTTACAACGTGGAAAAAAAAAATTATAATACAGTTGGCTCTGCATGGTCGAAATTTGTCGACGTTGGATATGTTGACGGAGTTGCGTGGTAGATGGCCGTCGGTTGGAGCGGCAAGGAAAACACTTGGCTTGCTAAAATTACACGGAATGCAAGACGTGACTAAGGAATTTGCGTTCCAACAAATAGTTCGTAGTTGGGAAAAAGAAAGGTTCAAACGGATACGTGCTGACCTATTACAGTTTCATTGCTACTTAAGTTATTGACGGGTATGTTCGGATGAATACGATACGTTTTGTTCAGGCCTTTTGCTGGCGTTTTTCGCCGTTTTGCGATCGGTGAGATGGTCCCGGCAAGCTAAGCAAAGCCGGGGGGTTTCGGGTAAATGATGTTATTACGACGGGAGCATCGATCCGGATAGGCATCAGGAAGTCGAAAACAGATGTGTATGGTAGAGGTGAGTGGATCACTATTAATCGAGGGGGGACGCAATGGTGTTCAGTGGAGGTGATGGACCAGTATAAAAAAAATTTAAAAAAAGCGCCCCCATAGTGAACAGTTCTTAGTACACGAGGCCAGGCCCCCCCCCCCCCCCCCTCACTCGTTTCCAATTTTCGGCGGTTTTCTGGAGGCCGGCGTTAAAGAAGTGTGGTTTGGATCCGGGGGAATTTGGAACCTCATGACGGAAGGGGGTTTGAAGCGGTTGGAGAGGTGATAATCGCAGGCGTATAAATCGTACGTAAGACCGGACCGTACTGTGGAAGGATCCTTGGTCACGGATTAACTGGTAGTTGTCGTCATGCCTCGGTTTTTCATTTTAGGCGGGTTTTTTCGGGGTGTTTTGTTGGGATGGGTTGTTGGTAATTACGGGGGGATTTGCTATGTCTATTTCTCTCAGCCCTGGAACCGTGGCACGTTTGGATTGTTGGACATTCTATTATTTATTGGGTGGAGAGAAGAGCGGCTACTCGGCCTAGGGAGAGGAATCTAGGTCTGAGCGGCGCTCTCATAAACTGGATCGGTGTACGTGGGCTGCAAAGGCCCAGGATGTTGCAATTTGTTCTGGAGATAAGCAGGTGGACCCCCCGGAGAGTCATACTGGTCGTTCACGCCGAGGGGAACGACTTAGGAAAACAAAGATGATAAATCTAAGGATGTCCAGGTTCGTGCAATCGCTGGGCAGAGTGGCAGTCCGCCACTGGGAACAGGAGGACAAGGAGAGAGGAGCATTAAGGGATGATGGTGTGCACCTTAACAAGGTGGGACTGGATACCTTTGTCAGGACTACAAGACGGAGTGGAGATGGCTTTGGCTCGGGTTGGCGTTGTGGGGGCGGGATGTGCCGTAGGTGTACGGCGCATACCGCGTGGCCGGAAGCTTCCCATGCGGGCTACGGCATAGAGGAAGGTTTTCAAGCCCAAGGGAGATACAGGGGCTTAGAAACATCCTGTGGCCGTTACGGTTTTAAGAATTGCAGCAGTTTACGGCATGGGAAGGTGTTAGACAGAAAATAGTTAAATTAAGTTAAACGGAAGATATGTTTTAAATATGCTAATAAAGCTGTGGCCAACCCACGTTTTCAAGCAAGAAGGTCTAAGTATATGTTTGTTATAGGTTAAGTGAGCATACAGTTAAGATTAGTGTGCCCCCAGTCTTGTATGCCGCAAAGTGAATACCGATGCGGCGTGGGACAGGGGGCAGGGAAGGAAAGGGTTAAAGAGCAAGCTTAGGTAAAGGGGGTGGAGCTAATACAGGAAGGAGATGGCCAGAGAGAGGGAAAGAGCACAAACGGCTTGGACAGTGAAGAAGAAGGACACAGAAGAGCAGACGCCCACCCACCCACCCTGGCAGATTGAGGGCAATAAGGACTTGATGTGGGAGTAAAGGACTGTTCATGGAAGTTGTCACAGCTGGTGAAGGTAGGCCGGAAGCTTCCCAATGCGGGCTACGGCGTAGAGGAAGGTTTTCAAGCCCAAGGGAGATACAGGGGCTTACAAACGTCCTGTGGCCGTTACGGTTTTAAGAATTGCAGCAGTTTACGGCATGGGAAGGTGTTAGACAGAAGATAGTTAAATTAAGTTAAACGGAAGATTAAATATGTTTTAGATATGCTAATAAAGCTGTGGCCAACCCACGTTTTCAAGCAAGAAGGTCTAAGTATATGTTTGTTATAGGTTAAGTGAGCATACAGTTAAGATTAGTGTGCCCCCAGTCCTCATGTACTTAAGCATGGAAGAAGAGGAGAGATTTCCCGTGTTGCATGTGATTGGATGTTAAGGGAGTGAGCCCCCAAGAATGAGGGAGCATTTGTAAGTAACTACTTCTTCTCAGTGTGTGTTCACACGAACGTATATCGGCTCGGTTTTCACGCCGAGCCGATATACGTCGTCCTCGTGTGCAGGGGGGGGGGGGAGGATGGAAGAGCCAGGAGCAGGAACTGAGCTCCCGCCCCCTCTCTGCCTCCTCTCCGCCCCTCTGCACTATTTGCAATGGGGAGAGGCGGGACAGGGGCGGGGTTATTCTCAGAACTTAGCTCCGCCCCACCTCCTTTCATTGCAAATAGTGCAGAGGGGCAGAGAGGGGGCAGGAGCTCAGTTCCTGCTCCTGGCTCTTGCATCCTCCCCCCCCCCTTCCTGCACATGAGGACGACGTATATTGGCTCGGCGTGAAAACCGAGCCGATATACGTTCGTGTGAATCCAGCCTCAAGGCCAGTGCAGAGGTACTATCTCATTGTCTGATTTTCCAATGCAGTCCTATGCCTGGATCACCACGTAGAGGTATATACTTTAATTGTCAGAACTGGCGTCTCTCAGGGCCTCTGTGCCCGCACTACCAGTCCTACCACCCGGGTTGCAGGAGTCTGGCGCAGGGGAGCCCCGGTTCTAGTGATCTTCCCTGGCCGCTGTAGATCTGGTCACCGCCGGGTTGCTAGGGACGCAGCGGGTGCCGCCCCACGGCGTGTCCCCATTTCCATGACTACCAGGCGTGCTTCCTCGGCATCCGTCTGTTCAGCAAGGCTGGGGGTGGTGTTCCCAGTGTCTCCTTGATTGGGCCCTGCTGCTGTCAGGCTCCCCGCCCCAATCAGCTGCTGGGGCGGGAGTTCTGACAGCATTTAAATGTGTCTGTTTCCTTCCAGCATTGCCAGTGTACGTTTGGTCTTCCAGCTGCACCTGCGTATTGTTTGACTCCTGTTGTGACCCCGACTTTCTGCTTTCTGGACTTGACTTTGTTTTTGCCTTCCCTTCTGTACTGCATACCCTCCTGTTGCCGACCCAGATAGTCAGACCATTCTACTGTTTGTTTGTCTTCAGTGTCTGTTTGTCTTTCCCGTGTCCCGCTTCCCTAGTGAGTGTAGGGACCACTGCCCAGTTGTCGCCCTGGGGGTTAGCCCAGGGGGGCAAGTAGGCAAGGACAGGGGTTGCGGATTATCTCAGGGACTTCCATTATCCCGGACCCTGTCCTGACATTAATTGTCCCACCAATGCGTCTGCAAGACTGGATGGAGATACGGCAAGATAATAATCTCAGTTCACAGATGTGCGTCTTTGAGTTTATGAGAGCCGCGTGGAGGTACTGCGTTCTGAAGTCAAGTTTTTTACCTCCACTGTGAAGTATATAAGTGAACTGCCTTGTAATAATTGTTTCAAGTTTTCAAGTAAAGTTTTGCCGGGCTCTAACCGTTCCTAGGGACCTGTGGTGCTAAGAACTGTCTGTGGCTGAATTTCTTATCTGCCGAGGGTCATACCGGTGTGTGGGAACGGTGGCGTCACCCGTGACAATTAACTCCGTGTTTAAAGCGGTTGTCTCGCGGCAAACCTCAAAATTGTACCTTACCCCATTCCCCCTGTCACCCCCCCTGGCATAAAATTGCAAATTAAAGCGGTTTTTAAACCGCTTGCTACTTACCGATCCGACGAAATAAGGACTTTAAAAAATCTTCTCCCTAAGATGGCCGCCGGTCCTTTCCCAGGGATGCACCGTGGTTTTCTCCCATGGTGCACTGCGGGTCTTCTCCCATGGTGCACCATGGGCTCTGTGCGTTCCATTGCCGATTCCAGCCTCCTGATTGGCTGGAATCGGCACACGTGACGGGGCGGAGCTACGTGATGACGCGTAGAAGGGGGCGGAGCCAGAACGTCGCTCGTGCCTGGACCGAGCAGAAGGGGAGAAAACCGCACAGCGCAAGCGCGTCTAAAAAAGCAAGAAATTAGACGGATCCATGGAGACGGGGACGCTAGCAACGGAGCAGGTAAGTGAATAACTTCTGTATGGCTCATATTTAATGCACGATGTATATTACAAAGTGCATTAAAGGGGTTGTCCCGCGCCGAAACAGTTTTCTTTTTTTCAACCCCCCCCCATCCCCGTTCGGCGCGAGACTACCCCGATGCAGGGACCTAAAGAAAAATCCGCACAGCGCTTACCTGAATCCCCGCGCTCCGGTGACTTCTTACTTACCTGATGAAGATGGCCGCGGGGATCTTCTCACTCGGTGGACCGCAGGGCTTCTGTGCGGTCCATTGCCGATTCCAGCCTCCTGATTGGCTGGAATCGGCACGTGACGGGGCGGAGCTACACGGAGCCCCATTGAGAACAGAAGAAGACCCGGACTGCGCAAGCGCGGCTAATTTGGCCATTAGACGGCGAAAATTAGTCGGCTCCATGGGAACGAGGACGCTAGCAACGGAGCAGGTAAGTGAAAAACTTCTTATAACTTCTGTATGGCTCATAATTAATGCACAATGTACATTACAAAGTGCATTAATATGGCCATACAGAAGTGTATAGACCCACTTGCTGCCGCGGGACAACCCCTTTAATATGGCCATACAGAAGTGTATAACCCCACTTTATTTCGCGAGACAACCCCTTTAATGGGCATTCCCTATCCTAGGGGTGACCGAGGTGGCCTGCAGTGCTACTCTGACCTTGGCTGCGTGTGTTCCTCCGGGAAGTAGTCTGGTAAGTGTCACCGTGACACATCAGCAGTTTAGCCTCCCAGCTCTCCATGTATGTCAGGTGTCCAGGTCTCCTAATGGGAGGCTGCAATAGTAAATAATAGTAATATAAATATAGTTGCTAAGTTGCAATGTGTTGTGTTACGAAACTTAAAGGGGTTCTTCAAAACTGTTAAGAAAAAAAGGGTAGCTCTTGCAGAACAGCGCCACTCCTGTTCACAGTTTGTGTCTGGTATTTCACATCAGTGTCATCCACTTCAAAGGCGCTGAGCTGCAATATCGCATACCAGCCACAGACAGGGGTGGTGTTGTTTTTGAAATAAAGTGGCCATATTTTACTAGTTCTGGACAACCCGTTTTAACAGCACTGAGGGTCAGAGATGTACGGACTCAGACTTGCCCACCGGGGTGCCGGTGAATCCCCTAGTGGGTCCTGGCTATCACCTGCACAGGTCAGTGGGGCACAGACACAATCTGAGTCAGGCACTTGAATTGACAGGCAGGAGACAGCAGCTCCTGCTCCCCGCATGATGCACGCAGCTGCCACTGATAGACGGTCAATCAGTGTATGCGGCGCCAGTGCAGCTGCCCTGCGCACCCAGATGACGAGAGTACCGCCAGGAAATACAAGTGGCAAGATGTCAGGCTCAGTCTTGGCATCTTACCCGTTGCTGTGAAAGTCCCCACTCACTCCACTGCCAAATAAATACATGCGTCTCTTAGTAGTTAGTGCCCACAATAAGGGCTCCTTCACACGGGCCAATATGCGCAAAATACGCACTGAATGCGGTGACCATTGGTCCATGAATATGCAGTCTAGTCACAGACTGTAGGCTTCTTCAGACGGGCATTCCCATTATAATCACGGTCGCACAGGGAGACAAAACCATTGATTTCACTCGTTTCATTTGCACTAGAGGGATTCTTGCCCGTTAGTAGATAGGACTTGCCCCAGGGGCATAACTATAGAGGGTGCAGGGGATGCGGTTGAACCCGGGCCCAGAAGCCTTAGGGGCCCCCAAGGCCTCTTCTCTCCATATAGGGTCCTCAGTACTATCAATAAAGCATTATAGTTGGGGGCCCCGTTACAGCTTTTGCACTGGGGCCCAGAAGCTTCAAGTTACGCCTCTGACTTGCCCTATCTTCCCACTATGGCGCAAAGTTTGAATGGCCTGAAAAAACAATCACGTTCATGTGTAACGACGCTCCATAGCAGTAAGCATAGTTGTGCAGACTCCCATGTGTTTTTGGCCCGGAACCCACATACGTCTGTGTGAATGAGCGCTGAAGGGTTAATTCCTACCAGTCCTGTGTAGGGCCCAGTGTGCAGGGATTCCGTCTCCGTTCTGTTTTTGAAGAAGAGAAATGGAAATAAAATGGAAAAAAAAACGGATCCATCTTTTCCCTGTTGATTTCAATGCGCTTTGAAAAAAAAGGGAGGTTTCTGTTCTGTTAGGCTTCCGATTTTATTTTTTTGGACAGAAAAATAGCGCAGTACGCAGCTTTATTTTTCTGTCCAGAAAAATGTGAATCTGACGCAGTGGAAATCAATGGGGGGAAAAAAATATCATTTTTTTTCTGTTTTATTTCAGTTTCTCTTCTTACAAAAACTAAATGGTTTATGAAAGGTTTGGGAGAGAATTGAACATTTGTGAAGAAGAATTGTTATTTCTGCACAGTATACTACTTCTAGAGGAATGTACGCTGGAAAAGTTGTGAGTAAAGTGCAGCTGTGCGCCTCCGGTTGTTTTTCTGAAAATTCATTATTGGACTGTGGATTCTTTATTTCGCACCAGGTGAATAGTGGCCTAACAGAGGTACTGGCGTCACGTGGCATTCCAATTCTTCAATTCTACATTTTTCCTGTTTTCTGCGGGCAACTGAGCTAGGCCAAGCTGGCTCTGCTGGCGGATAAGATCGTAGAGCCACCCGTGACAACCGTCTTGTTTCCCCATGGTCTCCCCGTCATGGGTTGCCTCATTGCTCATACAATGCGGGTGTTAGCTGTTTCTTACAGCTGACACTCACCTGCAACGGTTGTGATCAGCACTCCCACTAATCGAGGCTGTTAACCCTTTAAATGGCGCTGTCAATTCTGACATCGGCATTTAAATGCTCCGATCGCAGTTCGGGGATCCTGAGGGCCCCCTGTGATGAGATCGTGGGGTGCTGTTTGGTTGCCATGGTAGCCTGGGGCTCTCTGATGACCCCCTTGGGCTGCCATTGCAAAATGCCTATGAAGCCATGACCTGTGGCGTTGCTTGATAGATTGCATGCAAAGATAATGGTATAATGCAATACTGTGGTATTACATCATACAGCAGGATCAATGAAATCGTCCTATAGGGACTAAAAAAATGTAACAATCGGTTTTAAAACGTTTTTTTTTTCATTATTTAAAAAAATGAAAGGTTCTAAAAGTTTTAAAAAACTTTCCATATTTATAATTAAAAAATCCAACTAAAAAACCCCAAAACATATCTGGTTTATCTGCATCTGTAAAAGTCCGATCTATCAAAGTAACACATTATTTTAAAAAAGTACACGCCAGAATTGTGCTTTTTTGGTCACCCCGTCTCCAAGAAAAAAAGATACAAACTTACATCCCATGGATGGTGTGGACTCGCTGAAGCTCGCTGCTTATGCCCACTGTTAAGCCATTACATGCTGCGATCAACGATTGCAGCCTGTAAAGGGTTCACAGAGGGAGCGCACTTCAGAGTGACGTCATCGGCCCACTACAATATAATCTTGGGGGGCCGACAGGTGTTCATGGCAACTGGATGCCAAACATTGGCGTTTGGGTCTGCTACAGTCTGTGATCATTGTGAATAGCAACTTTGACCCCCGGAGCGTGGTGTTTTTTTATACCTTTCTGCCATTGTGGATTTGTGCGAGCACCTGGAACCAGATTGCTCTTACTGATCCGGAAATCTCTCCAGCCTGCTGGATTGGGGACAAAGAACTTTTTTTACACGCTGACCAGGATGAAGGGTGCCGGAGAGATATCCGTAACCAGGGTTAACCCACTGCGCACCGGGTGAGTAAACTCCCACGCTTCTCCGGCTGTTTAATTCATGAGGCGCTATTCTCATTGTGCTTTTTTGTTCTGCAACGTATTATCACAGCAAACATAAAAGATGTAAAAAGAAAAATGGAAATGGTAAAAAAAAGTTAAAAAGTAGTAAAAAAAAAAACTTCATGCGCACTTTCCCCTTTAAAAAAAAAAAAAAAAAAAAAGAATAGAAAACCCATGTTTTGTATTGTTGCATCCAGAATGACTTGCACAATTAATTGAATACATTTTTTTTCATCCTGCACAATCAGCGCTGTAAAAAAAATTTAAAAACTGAGCCAAAATGCTTTTTTTGTTCATTTCACCTCCCCAAAAAAAGCAATAAAATTGATAAAAAGAACATACATATCCAAAATGCCACCAATAAAAACTACAGCCCGTCATGCAAAAAAAAAACAAGCCTGCACAGAATTCTGTTGATGCAAAATTTTAAAGGTAAATAAAAAATTGTTTATTGTACAAAAGTGGAAAAACGTAAAAAAAAATATATATATATATATAATTTTGGTATTGTCGTAATTGTTCCAACAAGCAGAAAAAAAGTTCTCTTGTCATTTATACTGCATGATTAATGCTGTAAAAAAAACAATGGCGGAATTGACGTGCTTTTACACGTCATATGTACCTGAAAATGGCACCTATACAAAAATACAGCTTGCCAGGCAAAAAAACAATTCTCATACGTCCATGTGGACAGAATTATTGTCACGTCTGTGCAGCTCACAAGCACCACACTCGCACGGACGCAGGGTGATGTTCACGACTACTTTAGTAGATAGACTTATGCACCGATGAGCAGTGCGCACCACAACTGAAATACGTAGCCCAGATGAAAAGCCAGTGTGACACAAAAGTACTACACTCAGCACGGGAACAGGGACCGTACACACAGTTGGAAAAAGCCAGTTGGGACAGTAGCACCACTCCAGGGAGAGGGAAGGAAGCCTGGCCTTAACCTAGCAGGGAGGTGACGGGTTCCTGCCTAAAGCAGGGTCATCACCTCGATAAAAGGCGGCCCCGCGGTCTTCTTTCTGGGCCCTGACTATCCCTATAGGAAGCCCTAGAGAAATGAACCAACACGCAAAGCAAAAACAAAAATGAAAAGCAACAATACAACTGAAAAAGAACCCACAGCAACTTATCTGTATGTAGAAAAATACTCAGCACAGCAGAGCTCCAAGTTCCCCACCATGGAAAGGAATAAACTGCATTCATCACCAGGAGGGGTGAGAATATAAAGTCACTCTGCACCTGAAAAACTGGCAGAGTGAATAGAAAACCACAACTCCACCCTACTCCCAGGCATGACTAATCCAGCATGCAACCATGCAGCAATGGCAGACAGCACCAGCAGACTCAGCACATGGTTCATTAACCCTTGACCTGCTTAACAAGGCAACAGGTCTTTGCCTGCATTGAAGCCACCATGCCACAACGTTGTAGTGACCGACAAGCCACGACAGTACCTCCCCTCTAATGGACCTCTGGACCCTTAGGTCCTCGTTTACCAGGATTCCATTTGTGAAAATTCCTGACCAAACGGTCTGCATTAACCTCAGCCACTGGAACCCACGTCTTCTCCTCAGGACCGTACCCCCTGCAAATGCACCAGATACTGCAGCGAGTTCCTGACTCAATGACAGTCAATGATGCGGCTGACCTCAAACTGCAGATTCCCCTCAACCTACACTGGAGAAGGAGGTGACAACGCTAGCCTGGGACTCACCACCTTCTTAAGTAATGACTTATGGAACACATCAGTGATCTTTAGGGATCTGGGAATCTCCAATCTGAAGGACACCGGGTTAATGCTCTCAGTGATCTTAAACGGAGAAATAAACCGCGGTCCCAGCTTAAAAGATGGTTGTTTAAGCTTGATGTTCCTTGTGGACAACCAGACCAAGTCACCCACCAAGCTAATCCCCTCGGACCTATTGTTATCCGCCACCCTCTTGTAGCTTCTGACCGATCTTTTGATATTTCGCTGCACCTCCTCCCAAACTGCTTCGAGGCTGGACGAAGATTCATTCTTTTGTGGTTCCTCCAACGTGAATTTAGTAAAAGAACCAAAACACAGATGGAAGCCACAATTGCAAAAGAACGGAGATGTGCCTGTAGACTCTAAAGATCTGTTGTTCATATCTGTTGTTCATAGCAAGCTCTGCCAGAGGTAAGTAACCAGACCAGCGATCCTGATTCTTTGAAACAAAACATTGCAGATCCTGCTCGAGACTCTGGTTACACTTCTCCGTCTGACCATTTGTCTCAGGATGGTAAGCAGATGAAAATGACAGTTGTATGCCTAACTGGCGACACACAAAACGCCAGAACCCAGATACAAACTGCACCCCCTGAACAGAGACAATGTTAGATGGTACCCCATGTAACCTAATAACATAAGCTATGAATAGCTTAGCCAATTTCTTAGCATTAGGTAAGCCGGGCAGAGCCACAAAATGACACATCTTGCTGAAACGATCAAGCACCACCCAGATAACTGTGTTTCCCTCTGAGGAAGGTAAGTCCATGATAAAATCCATGGACTGATTAGTCCAGGGTCTCTCCAACACCGGTAGAGGCAACAACTTCCTGGTAGGGAGATGCCGAGGCGATTTGACTCTAGCACAAACATCACACGCCGACACAAAACAAAAAACATCACGTCTTAAAGACAGCCACCAAAAACCTTGACTTATTAACTTATGCGTATTATTGATACCAGATGACCTGCCTTAACAGAGCTATGCATCTCCGAAAGTACCTGAAACCTCAAATGTAGGAAAACAAAAAGTTTGTCTTTAGGTAAGCTAGCAGGTGCCAAATCTTGTGCCTTATGGATCTGCTCCTCAAGATCCAGGGACACCGCAGACACCACCACCCACTCCAACTGAATGGGTGTAGGGGGTTCATCTGAGACCACCAGAACAAAACTCCGAGAGAGAGCATCCACCCTGAAATTACGAATGCCAGGTTGGTATGTGACCACAAAATCAAACCAAGCAAAAAACAATGACCACAGAGCCTGTCTAGGGTTAAACCTTTTCACTGATTCTAAATAAATCACATTTTTGTGATCGGCGATAACTGTCACCTTATGTTGAGCCCCTTCTAGAAGATGTCGCCATGCCTCAAAAGCCCACTTAATGGTGAACAAGTCTCTGTCTCCAACGTCCTAGTTCTGTTCTGTAGAGGTAAACTTTTATGAGAAAAATGCACAAGGATGAAGATTCTTTAATTCGCCAGTGCTTTGAGACAGAACAGCCCCCACCCCGACCTCTGAAGTGTCCACCTCAACAACAAAAGGTTGGCCGAGTCTGGCTGTACAAGAATGGGGGCAGACACAAAACACCTCTTCAAAGTCTCAAATGCGAGAATTGCTTTAGGAAACCATTCAGGAGTAAATTACCCTTTTTTCATCATATTGGTCAAAGGTTGGACCCTCTCCGGAAACCCGTGTATGAACTTACGATAGTAATTCGTGAACCCCAAGAATCTCTGAAGGGCCTTCAAATTCTCTGGTTGAAGCTATTCCAGAACAGCTCGAACGTTCCCCGGGTCTATCTTAAATCCCTCTGGGGTTATAATATGCCCCCCAAAAAATATTTACGGTACTGCGAAAGTACACTTCTCTCCTGGCAAATAGGTTATTTTCACAGAGAGCTTGCAACACCTGTCGAACATGCAGAATATGACAATCATAATCAGGGGGAAAAAATAAGGATGTCATCCAAATAAACCAAAACAAAATATCTAATGAACCTCTGAAGCACCTCATTTATGAAAGCCTGAAATATTGCGGAGGCATTGGTCAAACCGAAAGGCATCACAAGATTTTCAAAATGACCCTCGGGAGTATTGAAAGCTGTCTTCCATTCATCCCCCTCTCTGACCCGTATAAAGTTGTATGTCCCCGCAAATCCAGCTTGGAAAACCAGCGGGCGCCCATTAACTGGCTAAACAAATCAAGAATGCGCCGTAATGGATAAGGATTGCGCTTAGTGATCTTGTTCAGTTCCCTAAAATCCAGACATGGTCGCAAACCCCCATCTTTCTTCTTAACAAAAAAGAAACTGGTAGCTACTGGAGAATTGGATGGGTGTATGTGTCTCTTTCTCAAACTGTCCGTGAAATACTCCTTGAGAGCCTGCCACTCTGGACCTGACAGATTATACATGCGAGTCTTCAGTAGCTTGCAACGTGGAATGAGGTCAATAGTACCGCGCCTATGAGGTGGTAATTAGAGATGAGCGAGCATACTCGCTAAGGACAATTACTCGATCGAGTATTGTCCTTAGCAAGTATCTCCCCGCTCGGAAGAAAAGGTTCGGCTGCCGGCGCGGGTGAGGGGTGAGTTGCGGCAGTGAGCAGGGGGGACTGGGGGTAGAGAGGGAGAGAGAGATCTCCCCTCCATTCCTGCCTGCTCTCCCCCGCCACTCCCCGCCCACCGCCGGCAGCCGAATCTTTTCTTCCGAGCGGGCAGGTACTCGCTAAGGGCAATGCTCGATCGAGTAATTGTCCTTAGTGAGTATGCTCGCTCATCTCTAATGGTAATTTATCTGATCCATCCTTAGAAAAACATCAGCAAAATCCTTGATGTACTCCTCGGTTTTTATCGCAGAGACATTGACTGACATGCAGTTCTGTCTACAAGAAGGATTCCACTGAACCACGTCTCCTTTTTCCCAGTCTAACACTGTGTTGTGCAACTTCAGCCATGGCAAACCCAACACTACCTGTGTAGGGAGTGATTCCATGACAAACAACATTATGTTCTCAGTATGAAACGACCCAATCTTAAGACTAACGTCTCACACGAAAAACTTTAAACCCTTCTGGGACAGTGGGGCGGAATCAATGGCAGACACAGGTATTGGTCCAAGGGTCTAATATTAAGTCTTAGATGCTTGGCCACCTCATAATGAATTAAATTGACTCCGGCTCCACTGTCCAAAAAAATTGTCACCGGACAACTATGCCCACCAATACGGATCTCTGCGGGAAGGACCAACCTGGAGGATGATATCCAGGCGATTTGCGAGCCCAAAAGGTAACTTTTCCTTACTCTCCAGGCCAGCTAGTTTCCCAACTGAGACCCCCAAAAAGGACATATCTGTATGAAGTGTCCTTTACGAACGCAGAAAAAACAGCAACCTCTACCCCCCTGCTTCTCTCTTTTCCCCGTTCCACTAGACAAAGAGCCTAATCGCATGGGTTCATCAAGCTCCACGGGTTCTATGGACGCAGCAAAGGAAAGCTCACTTGCCCACTCTCTCAACCATCGACCAATCCGTATAGCTAGGGACTTGGCCTCATCAGGAGTTCTAGGTGCAGGATGTGAAACTATAAGATCTTTTATCTTGTGGCAAAGCGCAAAGCAAAATTGACTCCGCAATGCGAGATCATTCCACTGTAAATCATTAGACCGATTGGGAAACTATGCGCAAAATCTTCAATAGGTGATTTCCCCTGACATAGGCCTCTAATCTTACCCTCCGCTAGGGATACCCCATCGGGGTCATCGTAGATCAGGCCTAAAGCCGAAAAAAACGAATCCACCGAATGCAAAGCCTCAGAGGTGTGAGGCAATAAAAACACCCAAGCCTGGGGATCTCCCTGCAACCTGGAGATTACCAGCTCTACCCTCTGAGACTCATCACAGAAGAAACAGGGCGCAGTTTAAAGTATAATTTAAAGGATTCTTTAAATGCAAAAAACTCTTGCCTTTTACCAGTAAAACGATCTGGCAAATCCAGCTTAGGCTCTTTAACTAAACCCATACCACCTAAGTGTTGTTGCTTAACTTCAGCAACCTCGATAGCCAGAGACCTAAGCTGGTTGGATAATGCCTCAATGGGATCCATGCAAGGAAAAAACAATACCCACTGCGGAAACGTCTGGCTGCTTATTATGTCTTCTCCGTGCGGCTCACAAGCACCACGCTCAGCACAGACGCAGGGTGATGTTCATGACTACTTTAGTAGATAGACTTATGGCCTGAAGAGCAGTGCGCACCACAACTGAAATACATAGCCCAGATGTAAAGCCCGTGCAACACAATAGTACTACACACAGCACGGCAACAAGGAATGTACTCACAGTTAGGAAACGTCACACACCACGCTATGTGGGATGGTAGCACCACTTCAGGGAGAGTAATGGGTCCCTAGCAGGGAGGTAATGGGTCCCTGCCTAAAGCAGAGTTATCGCCTCGATAAAAGGTGGCCCCACAGTCTTCTTTCTGAGCCCTGATTTTCCCTATTGTAACCCCTGGAGAGATGAACCGACACGCAAAGCAAAAACAGTAATGAAAATCAACAATAGAACTGAAAAAGGACCCACAGCAACTTATTTGCAAGTACAAAAACTCTCATGTACAAGAATATAACTACTATAATACTGCCCCCTATGTACAAGAATATAACTACTATAATACTGACCCCTATGTACAAGAATATAACTACTATAATACTACCCCCTATGTACAAGAATATAACTACTATAATACTGCCCCCTATGTACAAGGATATAACTACTATAATACTGCCCCCTATGTACAAGAATATAACTACTATAATACTGCCCCCTATGTACAAGAATATAACTACTATAATACTGCCCCCTATGTACAAGAATATAACTACTATAATACTGCTCCTATGTACAAGAATATAACTACTATAATACTGCCCCCTATGTACAAGAATATAACTACTATAATACTGCCTCCTATGTACAAGAATATAACTACTATAATACTGCTCCTATGTACAAGAATATAACTACTATAATACTGCCCCCTATGTACAAGAATATAACTACTATAATACTGCCTCCTATGTACAAGAATATAACTACTATAATACTGCTCCTATGTACAAGAATATAACTACTATAATACTGCCCCCTATGTACAAGAATATAGCTACTATAATACTGACCCCTATGTACAAGAATATAACTACTATAATACTGCCTCCTATGTACAAGAATAAAACTACTATAATACTGCCCCCTATATACAAGAATATAACCACTATAATACTGCCCTCTATGTACAAGAATATAACTACTATAATACAGCCTCCTATGTACAAGAATATAACTACTATAATACTGCCTGTTATGTACAAGAATATAACTACTATAATACTGCTCCTATGTACAAGAATATAACTACTATAATACTGCCCCCTATGTACAAGAATATAACTACTATAATACTGTCCCCTATGTACAAGAATATAACTACTATAATACTGCCCCCTATGTACAAGAATATAACTATTATAATACTGCCCCCTATGTGCAGGAATATAACTACTATAATACTGCCCTCTATGTACAAGTATATAACTACTATAATATTGCCACCTATGTACAAGAATATAACTACTATAATACTGCCTCCTATGTACAAGAATATAACTACTATAATACTGCTCCTATGTACAAGAATATAACTACTATAATACTGCCCCCTATGTACAGGAATATAACTACTATAATACTGCCCTCTATGTATAACAATTTTTTAATTCAGTTTCATTAGCTCATGCCAAAATTGCCCTTTGACACAACCTTTCGTTATTCTCCATATTAGGTTGCAGTTGAGAATAAACCTTGCTTATCATAACTATGCTGTGATTCCTTGGAATTTCTTATACAGCTGAGGTAAAATTAAAGCTGCGCTGTGATTGGTTGTTATATATTATATTATACTGCTGAGCTAACATGAAAGCTGTGCTCTGATTGGCTGTTATATATTATACTGCTGAGGTAACATGAAAGCTGCTCTGTTATTGGTTATTATATATTATACTGCTGATGTAACATGAAAGCTGTGCTGTGATTTCTTGTTATATATTATACTGCTGAGGTTACATGAAAGCTCTTCCGTGATTGGTTGCTATTAGAGATGAGCGAGCACCAAAATGCTCAGGTGCTCGTTACTCGAGCCAAACTTTTTGTAATGCTCGTGTCCAGCTTTGACACCCAATAATTGTATGGAGCAGAGGGATCACGGAGGATGTTGGTACGATTGGCTATGTACTCCCTCACCATCTTTTTACACTGTTCCCTCCTACTCAGCCTAGACTGGGGTGCCATAAAACTGGCAAAGGCCTTGGAGAGTGTTCCCCTGCCTGCGCTGGACATGCTGCCTGTTCCCCTCATCTCCCCTGCTAGTTGGCCCACTGAACGACGTCCTCTACCACTAGCGTTGTCAGATGGGAAGTTTAGTATCAGCTTTTCCACCAGGGCCTTGTGGTATTGCATCGCTCTCATACTCCTTTCCTCTTCGGGAATGAGAGTGGAAAAGTTTTCCTTATACTGTGGGTCGAGAAGGGTGAACACCCAGTAATATGTGTTGGCCAGAATGCATCTAACACGAGAGTCACGGGGAAGGCAGCTTAACATAAAGTCAGCCATGTGTGCCAGAGTCCCAGTACGCAACACATCGCTGTCCTCACTAGGAGGATGACTCTCAGTCTCCTCCTCCTCCTCCTCCTCCTCCTCCTCCTCCTCCTCCTCCTCCTCTTTAGCCCATACATGCTGAACAGATGTGAGGGAAGTAGCATGGGTACCCTCTGCAGTGTGGGCAGCAGTCTCTTCCCCTTCCTCCTCCTCCTCCAATACACACTGAGAAACAGACCTGAGGGTGGTCTGGCTATTAAGCGATGTATTGTCATCCCCCATCTCCTGTTCTATCCGCAAAGCGTCGACCTTAATGCTTATCAGCGACTTTCTCAGCAGGCAAAGCAGCGGGATGGTTATGCTGATAATGGCCTCATCGCCGCTCACCATTTGTGTTGATTCCTCAAAGTTTCCTAACACCTGATAGATGTCAGACATCCATGTCCACTCCTCTGTGAAGTGTGGAGGCTGACTACCACTCTGACGGGCATATTGCAGCTGGTATTCAACAATGGACAGCTGAACGCTGCGCTGGGACACATTGGTGGAGGCAGTGGTGGACCGTGCAGGTGAAGGGGTGGGTGCAGGGCGGGAGACTTTTGTGCCTGCATCCGGGGAGGGAGTTTGCATCTCAGTGCCAGCATGTGACACAGGGGAAGAGGCAGTGGTGTGACCCGCAGGCGGTGAATGGCCTTCGTTCCACCTCATCTGTTGCTTGCGCATGCTGGTGGTGGTCAGGCTGGTAGTGGTGGCTCTCCTGCTGATCTTGGTGCGGCACAGGTTGCACACCACTGTTTGTCGGTCGTTTGCGCTCTCATAAAAAACCTCCAGACCTTCGAACACCTAGCCCTCTGCACGGAGGCTTGCCGCAAGGAGGTGCTGTGGGGAACAGTTGGGGGATTACTTGCTCTGGCCCTGCTTCTCCCTCTGGCCACCCCACTGTCTCTTCCAACCTGTTCTGGTGCTGCACTTGCCTCCCCCTCTGAAGCGGTGTCTTCAGTAGGCTTACCAACCCAGGTCGGGTCAGTCACCTCATCATCCACTAGCTTTTCCCCTGAATCCTCAGTCTGCTCCTCCTTCAGACTTACTGCCCTAACAACAACCTCACTGACAGACAAGTGTGTCTCATCATCATCAACAAATACATCATGAGACACTACTTGGAAGTCCCCACCTTCATCACCCTGAGACTGCGAAAGGTCCAAATTTTGGGCATCGGTCACAACAAACTCCTCAGGTGGCTGTGGAACCAGTGTTTGCAACTCAGGGAAGGGACCTGAGAAACGTTCCTGTGAGTATGCCTGTTCTGAATCTCTCCTTTTCCTGGATTGACCAGGCTGGGAGAAAGGAGGATCAGCGTAAGGATTCACAGGTCCAGTCCCTTGGCTAGCGTGAGTGGACTGCGTGTAAGACTCGTCGGTGGATAAATTACTGGACGCGTTATCCGCTATCCACGTCATCATCTGATCGCACTGTTGTGGTTTTAATAATGGTCTACCACGTGGACCTGCAAAATGTGAGATGAAGCTAGGGAACGTAGATATGCAGCGCTCTACTAATCCCTCAGCAGCAGGCACTGTTTCACCCCGCCCAGGACCTTGGCCTCTGCCCACACCTTCATTCGGGTGCCTGCGTCCACGTCCTCGACCCTTACCACTAGTCTTCATCATGTTGTATAATGCAATTGGTCAAAATGCTACGCCAACTGTGAGGTATTTTGCGTATGCTTTAAGCCAAAAATAGACAGTGTAAAATGTGCACAGTCTTGTTATATAGTGCGGATCCAGAGGACACACACTTGGGCCTATTATGCAAATACTTTCAGCCAAAAACAAATAAAAAAATGAAAATGAGAGGAGTTTTATTAGTTCCTATATAGTCTGTGTACACCAGTAGTAGTATACTGTATAGAAACTGTAACAGTATGCAGTATACAGCCGGGATGCTTGTGAATGCTTTGTGCGCACTACTGGTCCCAGGCAGCCAAACAGCTGATGCACAAAAGTGGAGTTGTAGTCCTTAAAAGGACTGTTGGGTTCTTTGAAGATGGATCCCTGCCTAAACGCTCCTTCTTACCTACACTAACGCTCTCCCTCATTCACAGCAGCTCTGTCCCTCAGCTAATCCAGACTCTGTGTGAGGCATGGATCAGGTAACCTGAGCTTTTAGGTCACCTGATCCGGCCAGCCATTCACTGCTACAGATGTGCACAGGGTTGGCACGTCATAGCAGGAGGTGCCAAAGCCTTCCCTGCATGTTCATTGGCTAAAAAAGCCGCTAAACATGTGGGGAGGAGAGGGTGAAATTTTCTCAAACAACGCGTAGTGCTCGCTCGAGTAATGAGTACTTTCGAGTATGCTGACGCTCGAACGAGCATGCTCGCTCATCGCTAGTTGCTATATATTATACTGCTGAGGTAGCATGAAAGCTGCTCTGTGATTGGTTGCTATATATTATACGGCTGATTTAAATTGAAAGCTGCACTGTGATTGGTTGCTACAGGCAACACTGATTTTCTTTAAAATCGCAATCCATGTTAATTTGTCTTTCGTTTGGGTTTTAATCCCGGGTAACACTGGGTACCTCTGCTAACTTAATAATTGCATACATGTGGCAATGATGTCTGCCCGCACATGTCTGCCCGTTTTGGTAGGCCTAGCTTATGATGTGCACCCCCTCCCACTACGGTGGCTGAGCAGAGGTGCGCCTGCGCAACACCAAACAAATCTGTCTTGTCGCACTCTTTAGAGAACTCTATACATTGTCGGGATAAAGCATAGCCGATGTCCTTCCTCAGGATGCAGCCATCTACCGGCCAAATGTCATCAAAATCGTTTCAGTGGTTTAGTGAAAACGTAACAAACAGACAGACGGACGGAGTTACTTTCACATTTATAATATTAGTATGGATTAGTCCGAGGCGTAACGTGAAGCTCCTGGGCCCCCATGCAAAACCTGTAACTGGGCCCCCAACTTTATTCCTAGTACTGGGCTCCCTATATGGAGAAGAGGGGCCTTATGGTCCCCTAAAACTCCTGGGCCCGGGTGCAACCGCATCCCTTACATCCTCTATAGTTGCGCCCCTTGCACAGGTGTCATTGTATGTTACAGAACAGAAGATTGTGTGAATATATTTCTCTGCATGACATTCTGGCAGTAGCAGCTCGGACAGGAGACGTGTCCTTATTAATGACTTGTATGGGAAGTTATCTACCAGATCCAGCATTCCAGGAAGAGATTAAACTGTATTGATGGTAGCATTCATCATGGCGGTGTAAGGTATCGGGTCATGTCACACCTCTGGCATTGGAGGCCTTCCCCGCTCCACCGCCATCAATCATAGAGATCACAGACGTAAATAGGAGTCGTCTTCTCTCGGAGTTTATACTACTGATCCGCAAGGTCTATAAATGAGTCCATATTATATTTACATGTAGCGTTCTGAGGATACGATGTCCCATGATGTGACCCCTGGATCCCTCATGTAAATCCGGCTGCTGTCTGCTCTGTGTCAGTGTGACATGTGGTGTAATCAGGAAGCAGGTAATGTGCGGTGCGGAGACTGTCCTACCAAGCCTCGATCAGTCTGTACACAATTCACGAAGTTATGGCAGGATGACAGCGGTTTTATGACACGGGGAATCATAGCACAAAAGACAACGCAGGATGTGTACGAAACATGGTGGAAATTACCGGGAAGATAAATGTCACTGTCTGTCTTAACTGCCACTACATATTCAATTGATGAGAATTGTGCAATACTTCATTCCACCTGCGGGAGTGCTGCAGGAAAACCGAACACTTAGGTCTCTTTCACGCGGGCGACAGTGATATTGCCACAAGAAAATCTCAGCGGTATCGCATCTGTGTGTCGGTGCGATATCACTGTGTTCCCTCACTGCGATATTGTGCTTTTGTGTCGCTACAAAGTTGCGCGACTTTGTAGAACTTTTTTGTCGGGATTTTCAGAGGGGCTTAACATATTAGCCCTACACCGAAAATAAGGCCAATTTGCACAAAGAAAAAAAAATACATCACCTAAGAGGCGGCGCTCGAGAAGCAATCACAACCAGCACTTCCTGGAGGCGGTGATTTTGATTCTCCAAACTGGGAAGCGCTTCCTGAAAACTACAAGCAAGTGTGTAGCTTGACATTGTTTTCTGTAGCTTACTATTCAGCTTTTCTGTGTAGACTGGGACACAGCCTGTGGAGTCATCTCTTTATTAGAGGGTGGGATCACTAGAGTCATCTAATTGTTGTTAGAGTGCGGGATCAGTAAAGAGATTTCATAATCATTAGAGGGCGGGATCAGCAGAGTCATCTCATAATCATTAGAGGGTGGAGTCAGCAGAGTTAGTCCCCCTTTACTGCAGAGCTGGATTCTGCATGCGGAATCCCGCAACGGAATTCAGCTCTGCCAGCGGCGGTGCCCCCCGGGTACCTGTTAGTTTCATTTTCTCCAGTACTGCGGATGGTCTGCACGCCCGCCGTCGGACATGTGCAGTAGAGATTTTTTTTTTTTAAAGCTACTGCAATGTCATTGTGGATGGGCCACGGATCAGACGGCTTCCATTGACTTCAATAGAAGTGGTCCACGCGGAATCCACGAAAAAAATGGAGCACGGTGTGATTTTTAAATTCTGAGGTGTCAAGCCGTAGGCTGTGACAAGGTGTCCCAATAGGAAGAGGGCAGGAGTATATGTCATAGGGACCGCCTATGACATATACTTGTGGTACATAATGATGCCCGCTGCCCATTTTTGGAAGCGGGAGGGAGGGGAAGGTATTTGGGGACTTTGGCAGCTTATCTTTAATAAGGCTATTGAAAGAATAAAGAAGATTAATCAGTGAGGAATGTTTGTGCATTTCGTCATTTACTGACTTGCTCTCATTGTGTCCTCGGCCGGCTGACCCCGCTGTTTTTGAAGTTCGTTGAGACCAGAGTGTAATTGGACGGCATAAACTTACATAGTATAGAGTTACAAAGCCACAATGGCCAAGGTCAACACCGGCTCGAAATAGATCCCGGCTAACCTGACTGAGAAACAGGCTGCTGCTACATGAGAATATGCAACTTCAGGCGTCCGGCCAGACATAAAAATATACCGTACTGAGATGCTACGGAAGATCGGATGCCTCTCGACTTGTACAAACTCATTGATATTCCTAATAAATCATGCGATTACCGACACCAGGAGATCAATCTGACCGTCGTCTCATTGTGAGGAGTCGGGATATAACATGTTCTTGGATTATTGCAGAACCTCTCTTCATCCACCCGGAAAGTCAATCACCATGTTGCGAATTTCTTCATATATCTAGCGGTCTCCTTTTTTTCTGATACAAAGTACCAAACTCCCAGCTTAGATAAGTGTTAATGATAAAATTCTGTCCGGTGCCGGCCTTAGGTTAGATGGTACTCAGTCCAGAATTTTTTTTTAGCGCCCCCTAATCCCCATCATAAGAAAAAAATGTATGTGTACTGCATTGATAGGCAATGTGCCGGTACTCTGCATGTGCACAAAGCAGCAAGATAGCTTTTCTAGTGTGGGTATACTTCTAAGTAAATATCTGCTGCACCAGAACCAAGCTCATAACATAAACACAGCACCAGAACAGCTCAGAGAGTAAATACTGCACCAGAACGACTCAACATAAATACAGCACCAGAATAAAGCTTAGTAAATGGATACCATACAATCAATTCCATAACATATGTACCACACCAGAACCAAGCTAAGTACATAAAAACAACACCATAAACCCGCTAATAACATAGATGTAGTAGCAGAACCAAGCTCAGTACATATATACAGCACTAGAAAAAAGCTCACAACATAAATACAGTACCAGTACCAAGCTCAGTACTTAAAATACAGCACTAGATCAAAGCTCAGTATTTAAATACATGACTAGAACCAAAGTCATAACATAAATATAGCACCAGAACCAAGCTCAGTACATAAAATACAGCACTAAAACCAAGCTCATCATAAATATAGCACCAGAGTAAAACTAACAACATAAATAGAGCACAAATCAACATCAGTACATATATACAGCACCAAAAGCAAGCACAGTATATAAATACAGCACCACATCGAAGCTCAGTACATAGATACAGCACCAGAACCAAGCTTATAATATAAATATAGCATTGGAACCAACCTCAGTACATAGATACAATACAAGAACTAAACTCCTTAAATGAGCGCTGCAAATACCACTGATTCGACCCTAGACACTGTGTGCAGTGCTATAGACTTCAGGACCACAGTCTATAAAATAGACACATACTAAGCTCATCCCCTCCCTGATAATATTGCCCCCTTGTTTGCTCTGTGCATATCACTGAATGTAAAGTGCAAATGAGTAGCTTGACTGAGAAATATTCCGCAGAGACCAATGGCCGCCTTCAGCCACGTGTGACCCGTGTGGTCGCACAGGACACTGGCCACTAGCTTGTGGAGGCACCAGGTGAATGAAGACTAGGGGCGATTGCCACCATTAGATCTGCCGGGACAGATGATCTTCTTCCTCAGTATGGCAACATCTTGTGGAGCTACATGAATTTATCTTCTGAGGTTGGTTCTGGTGCTGTATTTATGTTTTGAGCTTTGGTTCTTGTTCTGTGTTTATTTTATGAGCTTGGTTCTGGTATTGTATCTTTCTACTGAGGATTGTTTGTGCTGTACTTTGTACTCAGCTTGGTTTTGGTGATGTATTTATGTTATAAGCTTGCTTCTGGTGCTGTATGTATGTACTTTGCATGGGTCTGGTATTGTATTTATGTCCTGAGCTTGCTTCTGGGGCTGTATTTATGTACTTTGCATGGGTCTGGTACTGTATTTATGTTATGATAGTAGTTCTGGTACAGTATTTTACTTTTGCTAAGAGCAGCATTACAGAGACCCCATCACAAACCATATCAAAACTTGAGGTAACAAATGGGGACACTTTAGGAAACAGTTACTGATTGGTAGGGATTCATCCATTGAGAGCACTTCATAACTAGAACAAAAAGACCACAATATTAGTAAAGCACAGAAGACTCTTCGTGGCACTGCACCCTTTTAATATCTTGTACCCATTTTCCTCTAAAACAGGACTCTGCAAAGCTCTAGATCTGAAACTGGTGCTCGGGGGTGGGGTTTTGTGGCTCCAGCCCCTAGGAGCCTGCCAGCCTGTGCAACCCTAAACATGGAGGGATCATTGCTGTGGGTGGTCAGCAACAGTGCACATAGGGAAGGGACTGCCACATTCTATGCTTGCCTTTGGGCCCCTAGGGACAGTATCATGAAACCCTCAGTGACTTGCTTGCTTTATTAGCTTATTTACTTTACAGAAGAGAAATGAATTAGTGGACATAGTTACTATTTATACTGAGCTTGATGGATTTCTTCACTTCACTGCTCCATTAATCTAACAGCATGATACCCGCGCCCGCTGACAGTGTCCAGCCTCACAGTCACAGTGAGATGCAGGAGATGGATGTAGCATGACTGAGGCCGGTGACTGTCACATTCAGATGAGACTCTTCCTCCGTGGTGAAGATCCGTCCTTCCTGGCTCTCTCAACATTTTCTCAGGCTTATTTTCTAATGTTGGGTTAGTGCCAGGGTTTGAAAAGTCAAGCATCTGGCATACTTTCCAGTGGCACACAGAGCCTGTCAGCTTAACATGTAGAATTTCCCGACAGCGTCCTCGGAGACTCATCAGGGAAATGGTATTTAAGTAGACGCTCCGTGTTCTCCAACTTACCTTATGTCTTATTTTGTTGTTAAAGGGGTTGTTCGGACTTTACTATTGATGACCTATCTTCAGAATAGGTCATCAGTAGTTGATCAGCGCGGTCGGTCACTCAGGCTCTCCGCTGATCAGCTAATATCGGGCCAGCTGCCATTGAGTGTAGAGTTAGAAGCTGACAGATCTGTCTACATTGCAGCACCCCGGGGTTGGTAATGGAGCTCCCATTGAATTAAAGGGTATTTCGGGACTGTGTTAACTTTCCCTATTGATGACCAATTGGTCTTCAATAGATGATTGACAAGGTTCCGCCGCTTGGATCCCTGACAATCAGCTGATTCCCAGTGCTCCTGTCGCTATGGTCTGCGGAGGCAGCAGAAAGCACTAACCATAGCGCAGCGGCACGGGTTGATATTGCAGCGATTGAATTCAATGGTAGCTACGCCTGTAATACCAACCTGGGTTGTTGCGCTATGGTCAGCTCTTTCTGTTTCCTTCATTAACACTGACCGTAGTGACAGCAGCACGCTGATCGGAGGGGCACCAAGCGTTGGGTCCCTGGTGATCATCTATTGATGACCTGTCGGTCATCAATAGACAGTGTTAAGAATGTTCTGGAATACCCCTTTAATTACGCATAGAGCTACCTGCTTCTAGCTCTGTCTACCATAACAATGTCCCTAGTCTGCAGCTGATTCATAGGGATCCTGAGCAACAGACTTCCATCAACTAACCACTGATGACCTATGATGAGGATAGGCCATTGATAGTGAAATCTCGCACAGCCCCTTTAAAGTATTTTAATCTAATACCCAAGAATTCAGAATTCCTACTAATCTGTAATTTAAAGGGATGTCAGCAGGAATAACTTTCCTAGGTCATGTAACATAAAGGTGCAGCATTATGACCAGAGCAGTGGAGTCGATGGCACAGCGCCACCAGTGGCAGTATTAATGCAGTGCAGGCATTGATGGCTGTTCAGTATACTGCAGCTTTGGGAATTGTTATAGTAGTAGTGAGTAGAAGGCTACGTTTGCAATGTAATGGCAAATTAAGCAAACCATAAGCCCTGGGCTGTTCATACAACCACTTTGGTCAGGGATCTCCTGCAGCTGTCATGTACGGATACGTCACCACTGCAGTCATATAAAGAACTCCCAGTGGCAGCGGTGGAGCAACTGGTGATCAAACTGTTGAGTGTAACATCTCCCTTTATTTTCCTGAAGTCAGCCATTTTTTTTATAGTTCGCATAACCCCTTTAAATAGTTCTGAAATAAAAATGTAACCTCATGTGTGGCAATGGGGATTAATCACTACTCAGAATTGCCATTTTCTCCACTCAAGATAGTTGGCGCCTAAAACTTCTTTAAATTTGGCACCTTCTAGTTTTATTAAACTCAACGGTTCACAACACTTCACACTATACATTAACCAGTACACTAAATAACATCTTGCCGTCTGGCCACTTACTAAACATCAACTTTGGCCCTCTCTGTTTGGCTTATGCCATAACTCATTACACATCATTACAGTGGTGTAACGTGAAGCTTTTGGGCCCCAATGAAAAATCTGTAACCCGGCCCCCAACTATAATGCTTTTTTCACAGTACTGGGCTCCCTATATGGAGAGGAGGGGCCTTATGGGCCCCCTAAGGTTCGTGGGCCCGGGTGCAACTGCATCCTCTACATTCCCTATAGTTACGCCCCTGCACATCAATACCTCAGTCCATTTACCCACTCTTGGGCTTTAGTACTCCGGCGTCACTCTCAGATGGGGTGGCAGAACCTCAGGAGTTCCTCAGCCCCGGCTCATCTACTCCTTATACAAAAGGTCAGATAAGTCATGATTCACAACTTGAGGCACCCTTTCTCTGCTGAAACGCTCTCATAGAGCCCTCTACTGCTCATATCTGTTACTATTTTACCACAAATGTTATAAAATAACATATACTCACCCATTAAATTTCCTGCTACTCCAGCGGCCCCCACTGAGCGTCATTTACATACAGCAGCACAGCGTTGATGTTCCCACATTATTTCTGGGATTATTTAGTGATCCTGCATTGAGCACAGGGCTGGGCCTGAAGGTCTTGGAGGTCCCTTCTAATTCTACCATTCTATGGTTCTATATATTGTAGCAGGGTAAGAGGTGAAGTGAGGGACGGAAGGTATATATCACAGAGATTACTAGCATCCGTGATGTAGATCCGGTCTGTTCCTCACTCCGGTATGGAGTTCCACCTGAGCAGGACAAGTGGTGGACATAAATTGGTGAAGCTGACATGTTCAGGGAAATGTCCTGTGTGAGCAGCAGAGGCTGAGAGAGAGAGCTGAGCTGGAGACACCGCACCGAGCTGGAGACACCGCACTGAGCTGGAGACACAGCACCGAGCTAGAGACACCGCACTGAGCTGGAGACACCGCACTGAGCTGGAGACACCGCACCGAGCTGGAGACACCGCACCGAGCTGGAGACACCGCACGGAGCTGGAGACACCGCACGGAGCTGGAGACACCGCACGGAGCTGGAGACACCGCACGGAGCTGGAGACACCGCACCGAGCTAGAGACACCGCACCGAGCTGGAGACACCGCACCGAGCTGGAGACACCGCACCGAGCTGGAGACACCGCACCACGCTGCTGGGAAAGTTTGCTGTGGCTATGCCTTATTGAAACCAAGAGACTTTTGTGTTACTATTGCTAGACTGCTGATTTAAAAGAACTTTCCTTATATCTTTTGTTTTCTAGAGATTACCAGTACTTTGTGTTATGTCCTGCAAGAGTGAAAAAAAGACCAGAAGTCCAGCATTTGGTCGTGGCCTGGTGTGTTTTCCCCCTGCACTGCTACAGTATACACATGTGATGTGATTGTTGCAGCCAATCACTGGCCTCGCTGGTCTTGTGCTATACACCGCTGAGCACAGTGACTGGCTGCAGCAGTCATGTGAGATATATGTGAATGTCACCACTGCAGGCAATGCAGATATGGGGGTTGGTGCAGCAGGGAATCAAATGGTTCGGTACACCTTATTTTATCATCTTATAGCATTCCAAGCATTAGAGAAAAGTAACATAACTTGGACAACCTCTTCAATGCTATTAATATTATAGTGCCTCTCATAAAATTCACCCAGACCCGCCCCTGAGGACCTGTCAAGACTTAAAATGCTTCCCCTGAGGAAGCTATACAAGTGTGATACTTTAGCAATCCATGGTTCTTGGATTTAGTTTTTTTGACCTTTTATTGCATATTATTGCATGCAGTCTCTTCAATCTAGGTGTGTGTACCTCTTTACCTTCTTTTTATGCCCTTGTACTTCAGCCTATTGGTATATGAGTTTCTTGTTGTGTCCACTTAGTACAGTGGTGGCGAACCTATGACACGCGTGCCAGAGGCGGCACGCAGAGCCTTCCCTGCTGGCACGCGCCACATCGGCCGCTCACCACTTGTGAATACCAGCAGGGGCCGCGGCTCCCCTGCCGGCATTCACAAACGGCACTGCTAGCCGCGCTGATCCCGGCACACACTGACTTCAGTCTGCAGCTGGAATCCCCCTCCCCCCTGCCCCGACGTCTCCTACTACTTGGTTCCGCCGGGAGGGGGCGGTGTCCAGCAGCGTGTGTGTCAGAATGTGTGCCGGGAGCATATTAACACTTTCTTCCCCACTTCTTCAGCAATTCCCAGCAACCTGATTGGTTGCTTGGTTTGGCTGATTCACCAAACAACCAATCAGGTTGCTGGGAATTACCTATTGAGGCAGAAGTGGGGAAGAAAAAGTTAATATGCATGCCGGGACCATCGCTGACCAGAAGAGGAGCTGAGCTTACAGGAGGAGGGGGAGGAGGAGGAGGTAAGTATGTGGGTCTCGGGAGGGGCACTGTGGGGTGTCACTAATGCACGGGGGGCCGCTGGGAGGGTGTTACTAATGCACTGGGGGGCCGCTGGGAGGGTGTCACTAATGCACGGGGGGCCGCTGGGAGGGTGTCACTAATGCACGGGGGGCCGCTGGGAGGGTGTCACTAATGCACTGGGGGGCCGCTGGGAGGGTGTCACTAATGCACTGGGGGGCCGCTGGGGGGTGTCCCTAATGTGCTGGGGGGGGTGTCACTACTGCACTGGGGGGCGTCTCTAATGCACTGGGGGGCCGCTGGGGGGTGTCCCTAATACACTGGGGGCCACTGGGGGGTGTCCCTAATGCACTGGGGGCCACTGGGGGGTCACTATTATCGCTGTGGGGTGGGTGACACGATTACCGCTAGGGCCGCTGTGGGGTGGGGGTCACTATCACCACTGGAGCCGCTGTGGGGTGGGGGTCACTATCACCGCTGGAGCCGCTGTGGGGTGGGGGTCACTATCACCGCTGGAGCCGCTGTGGGGTGGGGGTCACTATCACCGCTGGAGCCGCTGTGGGGTGGGGGTCACTATTATTGCTGCAGCGTGGGGGTCACTATTACTGCTGGGTGGGGGTCACTATTATCGCTGGGGGTGCTGGGGGGTGTCACTATTACCGCTGGGGGTGGGGGTCACTATTACCGCTAAGGCTGCTGTGTGGTGGGGGGTCACTATTATCATTCTGGGGGGGGGGTCACTATTACCGAGAAGGGCCGCTGTGCGGTGGGGGTCACTATTACTGCTGGGGCCGCTGTGGGGTGGGGGTCACTATTACCGCTGGGGCTGCTGTGTGGTGGGGAATGTTTACATGTGGCGGACATGGGCAGGGCCGCTTCAAAATAGACAGCGTGCAGATTTTGACTACTTTTTGGATGCGGAAATGCTGCAGAATTTTCCACAGAAATTTCCCCTGAGGACGTTCTGCAGTATTTCCGCATCCAAAAAGCAGTCAAAATCTGCACGCTGTCTATTTTGATGCGGCCCTGTCCTTTTTAGAACGACGGGGGTAAAATCATACGTTGTGATAAGCCCCGCCCACTGACGTATTGGCACTTTGCGATAAATAAGTGGGTTTTAGGTTGCAGTTTGGGCACTCGGTCTCTAAAAGGTTCGCCATCACTGACTTAGTATCTTGCATACTTCCTTTTGATCGGCCTGTATTTGCTCTTTGTATAACCTGCCTCCTATTTTGACAGCTGCATGTAGTGGCTGATTACTAATTGCTGTTGCCTTTTTGATGTTTTCTTTTAAACATTTTTAACTCTTCTATGTCATGCTGCTGTTATTAAGGCTTGCTTCACATCTGTGTTGGAACCACCGGTCAGAGGTTCTACCGCAGATCCCGCTCAAAATACTGGAAGAAAAGAGTGGAACGCGAACAGACCCCATTATAGTCAGTGGGGTCCGTTCAGTGCTGAGATGGAGCCGTTCGGCCATGGTGATTTCTTTTTCCTGCTCCCAGAATGAAGCACGAAACTGGAACCCCCGATGCAGATTTGAAACCATGCTAAAAAGATAGTCTTTGACTTTTTTTATTTGTTGAGCGTTGTGTGTTTTTTGTATGTATTTTTTGGTTTTGGGAGACTCATCAAGACTTAAAATGGTGCTAGTCTTTTTTTTTTTTTTCTTGTTTTTTTTCCTCTTTCCCTTTTTGTTAAATTTTTAATTAGTTATGCGAGCAGATCTACAGATGACAATGGACGATATGTGAAATTCTAGAACCATTCAGTTATGGGTTTTTTGTAATTAATGCTAGATGTAGTTTTTACATATGTGAATATGTACCAGGAGTAATGTTACACTGCTGCCATTTATGTTCGTTTTGTTATTATGAAAATGATAATAAAAAAGACTTAAAAAAAAAAATGCTGCTAGTCAAGTCTACATTCGGAACTTCCAGGGAAGGAACAGGAAGACTCTTTTCGGGAGCCAGGAATGAACCGACAACTAGGACACTTCACTTCAGTAGTGGCAATCAGCAATTAAGCTGCTGGGACTGACTGGGAGGCTACAGAAGCGGCTGCTGACTGCGCTGCACTGCTGCCTGCCGCCTGGACTGTACTGGGTGTCTCACTGTCAATTTCTCCGACTCTGCTCTCTGCTGGCCTATCAGTGTTAGCTTTTCAGCCTCAGCAGAAAGGGTGTTTGTGACGCCAAAGGTCAACCCTGCAGCATCCGAGGAGCGGGCCCACAGCCGAGGAGACAGCGGGTTAGAGAAAGGCCTTGTCATGGAGCTCTACCGCTTCCTCCCCTGGGGGTAGCTCTGGACCTGACCATGTTACTGCTGGAGGAGATCACAGGGGTAGTAACCGGGGATTACTTTAAGTTCGATTGTCACTCGTGACGCCACTGTTCCGTCCTCTGTGGTGGATCTTCACAATTAAATAAAGTAGTCCAACCACAGGACAATTTTCTGAACAAGAACCAGGAACAGTCAGTTCTGTCCACTTCCTGTAACCTAGTAAACTCTAATCCAAACAAACAGTCTTGGTACAGGTACAACAAGCTAGAGAGGTGCAACAGGGAGGATTCTTGGGGTATTCAGATAACCTGGACTGTGGATTATCTGTGTGATCTCACTCACGGCAACTCTCTCTCTACCAGTCCACACACACTCTCATTGTTCTCCTCTCGCTATCAAGCGGCTTGTCTTACTCCCCACGCTCAGTAGCAGCACCGAGGTCTCCTGGGTAGAATGGGCCCAGGCCAAGCGACTTCCACAAACAAGACACTGAGAAGACAATGGCACAAGACAGACATATAGCATTACGGAGGGGCCCTACTAACTCTGGGCCACTACAATGCTATGGCATTACAATGTACTGCAGGAGCGAATAAAGCATCGCAAGTTGTTGCCCCCTCCGAGGACTAAAAAGTAAAGTGAAAATAAGATTTAAAAAGCTTTACTAATTATTAAAAAAAATAAAAAGTAATAAAGTAGAAAACAACCCTTTTTGCCATATTTATAATAAAATAATCTAAATAATAAAACAAAAATCCATATTTGGTATTGCTGCGTCCGTAAAGTAACGCCTAGTTTACCCCACACAGTGAACGTCGTCAGCAAAAAAAAAGAACGCAAAATTACGCTTTTTTTGGTCACCCTGTCTCCAAGAAAAAATGCAATAAAAAGCGATCAAAATGTTGTATGTATTCAGAAAGTGGCACCAACAGAAACTACAGGAATCACCGCATAAAATGGACCCTTGAACAACTATGTTAATGGAAAATTTAAAGGTTATTGCGTTCAGAAGTGGCGGCCGAAAATAATTAAAAAAAATTAAATATCTTTGAAAAAAAAAATAAAAGTACAGCAAAAAAATATATATATATATATATATGTGTGTGTTTGGTATCGTAGTAATTGTACCGACCCATACAATAATATTATCATGTCATTTTTGTTGCAGTTAGTGCGCCTTAGAAACAAGATGCACTGAAAGATGGCAGAGTGTCGTTTTTTTTCCATTTCACTATTTCACTTCACTTTTTTAAGTTTTTCAGTACATTATATGGCACATTAAATAACACCATTAAAAAATACAACTTGTGCCGCAAAAAGCAACAAGTCCTCATTCAGCGACGGCCATGGATAAATAAAGGAGTTAGGATTTTTTTAAAAGGGAGAAGGAAAAAACGAAAATGGGGAAAAAAGGGCCGGTCCTTAAGGGGTTAAGGAGCTCTACAATAACTTCACAACACTCCAAATATCCATTTTGTTTTTAATCATAGTAAGAAATAAAGATTTATTTTTTCCGGTAACAAAGCAAACAAGAGCCGATCGTCCTCCCAGCAGCGCTCAGCGATTCTCGGCTCTCAACGTCACTTCTGATCTCTTGTCGTTAATATTTTTAGGATTGTTTCCCCTAAATTAAACCACAGACTATAAGTGGATGAGCAGCCGAAAAAGTATATCCGGCCGTTTATCTGTTTCTGAGAAAGCTGGTTGACAACTACCGTACTAGGATCATCACTACGGCTCTCGCAGGGGTTGTCATCTAGTTTATCCAGAGCCCTGAGCGGCAGCAGTTGAGGGATACACAGTATCACCTAGTCAGGTTTGTATTTCAGGGTTTCAGGCAGCTGGGTGCCCGTGTTTCCTGGTTCCCCAAATGCAGATCCAGTAAGTAGACTCTTTAGCCCGCTCTCCTTGTGTACAAAAATAAGCAACAATAAGCTGCTAATGTAACAGAATCTCCATAACGCACTTTATATATGACAAAGTTACACAAACTGAAGCAATGATGTAGTTTCTATTCACTCTCATGGGTAGTTTGGAGGTAGGTACCACCATGCCCCTCTGAGGCTGCATCTACCGCTGGTCCGTTGCCACATCTCACCTGGCATCACCCGCTATCTCTCACTGGACCCGTGTGCCGATGCTTTACTGCAAGGAGCAGTATGAGTCATCTACGGCCTGGTCTCCAGTAGTCTCCATTGGTCATCAGCGGACAACATCTGCTGCCCTTCACTTGTTTAGCAGCCGCTGCACAAGCCTTTACCCCCGGCCTTGGTCCCACTAGTCAACTTGGGCCCTCATCACTCGGGACACACTTTCTTAAGGCTTCTTTGCCCCCCCACAGGGCCTCTCTTACTTTACCTGCAGCAAGCCTTTACCTTCAGTGCTGGAGTCTACCATTGTTACGACATTACTGCTCAGCCCCACTCATCACTGAGCCTAGAGTTCTTGGGTCCAAGTACTTAGCACATGCGGGTCCAGGTCTGTACCCCCAGCTGTGGACTTTGCCTAATATGCGGTTTATGCTGCACTAATCTACCAAAATGGTGCCAACCATAGATGTAGTGTCAGGGGTCGAAGTGGCGACCCGGCCCCTGCGCTCAGGGGGCTCCGAGGCCGCCCTCCGCCATACACATATACACATTCAGTGCATTAATGGCTGGGTGCTCTGTCTGCAGCAAGGCTCCGATCACGCAGCAGGCAGATCGGCCAGCCTGAGAGGAAGCAGGGAAGAGCAGCGGGGAGAAGGAGGGAGGCAGTCACATGGGCCAGCAGGGCACAGTGAGGATATAATCTTGTGCTGTTCCGCCCTCCTGCTAAACGGAAGCTGCTGCATCTGCATGTGCTGCTGCTGTCACATGTAGGAGAAGTGGTCCAAGCCCCGGGGGCATATTAACATCTTCATCAGCACTTCTGCCCTGTTCACCAATCAGGTTGCTGGAATTGCAAATCAGCCAACTTAAACAACCAATCAGGTTGCGGGAATTGCTGAATAGGGCAGAAGTGCTGATGAAAATGTTAATATGCACCCCGTGGTATGTGTGTGTGTGTGTGTGCGTGTATCTATCTATCTATCTCCTATCTTTTTATCTATCTATCGCTGGTATAAGTTATACATCTCCCTGGATTTACTGTATATAATTTCACCCTTTACACACAATTAAAAAACACATCTACACCACATGCAGTTTTTGATTGTGTCTGCAGCTCCTTAATAACGTACGCGGTCTTTTAATACTGCATGCAGGTTTTTTATGCGTTTTTCTTAATTGTGGTTCTAAAGTACAGCAAAAACATGAACCACCCTCAGGCCGGTCTCTCGCATGTGTTCAGAAAACACAGCTTGAAATCATGGCATTTTTCCCAAAATTTCGAAGCAGCATTTTCAAATACAGGTTATAGCGTGTGACAGCGCTTTTTAATGCACCCCATCATTGTGATAGGTGATGAGATGCTTTAAAACGACGAAAAGCTTTTAAAAAAGGCGGCATTAGAAACACCGCGTTCGAGCGCAGGTTTGAGTAACTTAATAAAAATCAATGGGAGTGTTGTACCGCGGTTAGTACGGAGCTCGGGACACCGCGCTAATAGCGGTAAAAAGCGGTGTGTGCAGGAAATGCGTCATGTTTGGAAAGATTACGCCAAGGGGCTAGATCATGTATGCAGCACGTTTTATGTATGAGTACGGGGGAGTGTGGGGTGGAGGCCCGGGGGGCTGCGCTGAGCTGAACTTTTGCACCCTGGCCCCTGAGATTTTAGGTACGCCCCTGGTGCCAACCAATGCTTTAATAGTACCCTCCCCTCTTTCGGGTGTGCACTTGTGTATGAATGGTGATGTGTATGGCGTGGCACACGAGCAGCTATTTTTAGTGGCTGCAATCAGCTGGTTCACTGCACTCCCGTGCCTCTGCTGGCACCATCCTGCCCATTACGCCAAAATTTAAGCAGGTGGTGGTGTTGTGTATGGTGCTGCATTTAGGTGGCTATACGAGTGGCTGCAAAGAGGACGGTGCGGACCTGCTCCATCTGGATGCCATTTTCAGTCATCCAAATGGAAACCCGTGACAGAACCCAGGGAAAAAGGAAGAAATGAGATGTGAACAGGCCCTTAGATGTACTGTCATTTAGATACCATCTACAGATGACATAAATCTACGACCCCCCCTATTGTTGTGCGACCACAAGTCCCAGCATGCTCTTACAGCCTCCTTCTGTGGTCACTAACCTGGGGATCTCCAGCTGTTGAGAAACTACACTTCCCAGCATGCCTTGCAGTTTCTGACTACCTTGCCATGCTGGAAGTTGTAGTTTTGCAAGCACTATAGCGTTACAGGTTGGAGAGTATTTCAATAGGGGAAGCTGAGATGCTTTGTGTGACATAACTCTTATTGACTCCGCAGTTACCTTCTAACCGCCAACTACACGTTAATCCCTAATCAGCCAGATGCAAATAAGATTGAATTAAAAATACCAGAGATTGACGGATTCCATAGCGTTTTCTTAGAACCTGCGTCTGATTACCGCTGACAATATACCGATTTCCGTGCAGGATGATGTAGACGATTGCAAACCATCACATGTTGACCCGAAGCCTCATTGTTAACGTTCCCGGCAGATTCCTCAGCACACATCAGCCCATGTATCACCCCCGGATAAATGCTGTCATAACTCATTGTCGTTTTTTTAAACAGTGAGGAACAGGACCTCATCTGTCTGGACATGAAGCACACACCGGAACCCTTCATACAAACACATGTCATGGCAGAAATGACACCGCCATCCAGAGCAGCTCACACTCTGCAGGACGCGCGTTACGGTATAAAGTTACTGCAGTTTGGATTTATGTCACTTATCCCTGTTGGAGGGCAATGGGACATATTTTCCGGAGGAAACCTGTAGAAGGACTTCTTTCAGCTCTAGAAGTATTTTAAGGTGTCTTGTTGATATCCATTTTACAAGCCGGTCGCATATAAGACATGGAGGTTTATACCCAACAGTCCCAATTAATATTTTCATAAAATGCCAGCAAAATACTGCTATTCAGCACCCAAATAATACCACAATACATTGCCTATGCAATTCCTCCATACAGTACCTAAATCATACATATAGTGCCCATAAAATATTCATTCATTCGGCGAGAGCTGCCTGTGATTGGCTGAGCACATCAGCCAATCACAAACAGCTCTTTCAGCAGGCGGGGATTTACCCCGCCTGCTGATAGATCAGCACTAGAGAGTCGGGGACAGCAGAAGAAGACGCAGCTGAGCCCCGGCAGCCAAAGGGAGGTAAGTATTTTTTGTTTTTGTTTTTTAAAGCACTTTTTCAGGCTTTTTAGGGAAGGGCTTATATTTAAAGCCCTTCCCTAAAATCAATTGAAGGGGTTGCCGGCAGCGCAATCCTCTACCGCAGTTGTCATGTGTGACAGCTGCGGTTGAGAATTGAAGAATTCCTCGCTGCATCTGTCACAGATGTGGCAGATGCAGCCGCAGAGAATTCTTTTAACTAGCGGGGATGAAGGAAACATCTGCCGCATGCAGCAGATGTGTTCTTCATCCCCGCAGGGGTCACAGCAGCGGCGGACAGGTAAGTATTTTTTTTTTTTTACACTAAAATGTTTATTTTTTTGGGGAGGGCTTATATGTAAAGCCCTTCCCTGAAAAAGAATGCAGGGGTGCCGGCAGACCATTTTGTTTTCAATGGAGCCGCCAGCAGCAGCCGCGGCTCCATTGAAAACAATGCATGCATTCCCAATGATGCACACATGTCCTATCTTTCTGTAAAGCACGGACATGTGAACACACTACAGGGAATGCAATGTTGCAAATAGAAGCGTGTTTTTGTGCATGCATGTGCGTGCACAAAAATACGCTCGTGTGAAGCCACCCTCAGTATGTAATCAGTATATTGAGAAAAAAAACCTTTACATGAGTCGTACTGTCGCAGTAGATATAGGCAACACAGGTGTAAGGATTCAAAGCGACCATGGAGTTAGAAAAATATATTTTTTATTATAACTAGTAAACTGCAGAAGAAGAATGGTTGGTTCTGCAATGTTTAGCAAACAGTTGAGAAAATACGGAAATTCTATCAATCCGTTACAATGATAACAACTGCAGTGATACAAAATAACAACTATCAATTACAATAGCAGTAATGCACATCGGAAATAGGACAAACAGTACCTCGGTGGCAGCTGATAAACTAGTAATCGCAGCTTCGAGAAACTACAGACTGGGTGCCGAAAAACCTACCTCAACCGGTGGAATTGTAAATACTCAAGAAAAAGTCCTCGAAAGTCTCATTTTCAATAATGTAACCGTTCTTTAGGTAAGTGATTGAGCCAAGTAGTGCTAGCATCCCACAGAATAGTGTTATATGACCAGCAGGCCTGCATAGTCCCTAACAGTCACTATATGTGTGCACATGTATTCGGCTTTTATTGAGGCCTACCTTACTTACGATCCATTACCGATGTGGCCGTCGATGTCCTCATAAGTAGCTCAATCCAATGATTACATGGTAAGATTCTTAACTCTATCAGTTCTTTGGCAGGTGTGGACACTGTTATGTGAGCAGAAGCAGGCAGGTATCTGTAGCCAGAGGCGTAACTTGAAGCTCCTGGGCCCCAATGCAAAACTTGGAATGGGGCCCCCAACTATAATGCTTTATTCATAGTACTGGGCTCCCTATATGGAGAAGAGAGGCCTTATGGGCCCCCCAAGGCTCCTGGGCCCGGGTGCAACCGCATCCCCTGCATCCTCTATAGTTCCCTGTCTGTAGCACTCTGTAGACCTTCAGTAACACAGAGTACAATTCTGACAGTGGCATTTAAATGCCCCAATGGGTATTCTGGGATCCTGAACGGCCCCACACAATGAGATTGCAAGGTGCTGTTCGGTTTCCATGGTAACCTGGCACCTTCTGAAGGCCCCCTTGGACAGCTATGGCTGATTGCCTGTGTCATAACTTGATAGACTGCCTGTCAGAGCGCAGTACAATACTTGTCTGTTAGTATGTGAGTGAGTGATTCTCATGCTCCACCCCCTGGCACCATTATAGCCACTCCCTTGGTGGTGTCATAGCTCAGCCCCTGGTGCCATCATAGCTCTGCCCCTAACCCCATTATAGCCCTGCCCCTGGCCCCATTATAGCCCTGCCCCTGGTCCCATTATAGCTCCACCCCCTGACGACATCATAGCAGGTTCTAACACACTGAAAATATAACCAAGCCCTTATCATGTCAGACACAACGCAGCGGTCCTGACAGAACACACTGACATACTTCCACCACAAAGATCCAGCGGGCTGAAGGACCTGTGGTGATGTCACTGCTGTGGGAGGAGCCATTTTGGAGTTTGGTAGAAAGTACTGTATACTGGATAAGCCAACGGAAACTTCCAAGACCTGTAATGACGTCACCGTCATGTGATCACCTGTATGGGTGGAGTCAGGGATCACATGACCAGGGGCTCATCACTGTATCCAGGAGCTATGTGTGTCATGTGTGCAGTCAGAATAAATGTAGTAGAGCTGAGTGTGTAATGTGTATAGGCAGCATGGATGTATGCCATGTAGCAGAGCTGTGCTTGTGAAGCACATGTCATGTAGCAGAGCTGAGTTTGCAACATGTGCATGTACTGTGGCACAGCTGTGTCTGTCACGCACATATAATGTAGCAGAGCTGTATCTGTCTGTCACATGCTCATGTAGCAAAGCTTTGTGGCACATTACGCCACCAGAAACACTGGCACTATAATTTCCTAATAAATACTAGCATTTGTATTATTGTGGGATGGTACTGTTGTTTGGTATCACTCTTACTGTACACAGGATGTTACTATTCCTGCTTCCATGCTAGCAGGAGATAGAGCTTAGAAACTTTATAATAATTGTTCAATTGCTTAACTATCATCATTTTATTGTTCTGGTTTCTGTGCTCCTAAATAAATATTATACAGTTACTCCATGTATTACATCGTATTCTGAATTGTGCATCACTATACCTCTACCCGCAACATTCTACATAGCAGCAATACACATTATAATGTGGTCTATGTAGGGATACATCTATATATATAAAGACGAAAGCCCTCACTCACTCATTCACCACTAATTCTCCAACTTCCCGATGTCGTAGAAACATGAAATTTGGCACAACCATAGATTGTCATAAATAGGAAAAGTAAAGGGACCCCAACTCGATTATTCAATTCTAGCGCAAAAGAATAAGCATCCACATTTTATGTACGTAATCTAATTCTCTCACTTCCCGATGTCATAAAAACTTGAAATTTGGCACGAGCATTGACTATGTCATAAATAGGAAAAGCTAATGGATCCCAACTTGATTATTCAATTCTAAGCGCAAAACAATTAGCGTCCAAATTTTACGTACTTAATCTAATTCTCCAACTTCCCGATGTCATAGAAACTTGAAATTTGGCATGAGCATTGATAATGTCATAAATAGGAAAAGTTAATGGGTCTCAACTCGATTAGTTAATGCTAAGCGCAAAAGAGTTGGCGTCCAAATTTTATGTACAGAATCTAATTCTCTTACTTCCCGATGTCATAGAAACTTGAAATTTGGCACGAGCATTGATTATGTCATAAATAGAAAAGCTAATGGGTCCCAACTCGATTATTCAATTCTAAGCGCAAAATAATTAGCGTCCAAATTTTACATACTGAATCTAATTCTCTCACTTCCCAATGTCGTAGAAACTTGAAATTTGGCACAAGCATTGATTATGTCATAAATAGAAAAATTTAATGGGTCCCAACTCGATTATTCAATTCTACTGGAAAATAATTAGCATCTAAATTGTACGTACATAATCTAATTCTCTCACTTCCCAGTGTCAAAGAAATTTGAAATTTGGCACGAGCATTGATTATGTCATAAATAGGAAAAGCTTATGGGTCCCAACTCGATTATTCAATTCTAGCACAAAAGAATTAGTGTCCAAATTTTATGTACGTAATCTAATTCTCTCACTTGAAATTTGGCATGAGCATTGATTATGTCATAAATAGGAAAAGTTAATGGGTCCCAACTCGATTATTCAATTCTATGCGCAAAAGAATCAGCGTCCAAATTTTACGTACGGATTCTAATTCTCTCACTTCCTGATGTGATTTTATATAAAGGAAACGTCGCATGGTTAAGCCGTGTGCGACCCCGTCCCAGCGTGCGCCATTGGCAAATTTTTTGTCAGGGGAGAGAGAGAGAGAGAGACAGAGAGAGAGAGAGAGCTCGGCACCAGGCGTCCCACATACAAAAATGCTCAAGTCTCCCATTGTAGTCAATGGGGTTCGTTACTCGTATAGAGCTCTCGAATTTTACAAAAAGCTCAACTCGAGTAACGCGGACTCGAGCATTTGGGTGCTCGCTCATCTCTATTACTTAACATTAGAGCCCAGGAGCTTCATGTTACACTTTTGCTTGTCATCCGGCTGTAGAGGAACTACTGTCTAAAGAAAAAATTAAAAAGCACCTACAGAATGGGCAAAGCAGCAGCACATGTGAAAAAGACTGGGATATACTAATAGGTCACAGACTGAACATACAAATATATGAAGGGCTGTTGCAAGGGCCGAGCTGAACACGTCAAAGTGGGGGAGACCACGGGGTTTGTATGATGGTTGTCACGGGTGGCTCTGTAACGTCTCCTGACAGTGGTGATAATAATGCCCTGCTCTGCTGTTGCACAGTGGCCAAAATAACGTACCGTGGTACACTTAACCGGAAGGCCTGTTTTATCAACCTGGACTCTCGGGATGGAATGCCGATGAAATAATTGAGTCGAGTCCGGTAGCTTTCTGGGAGTACGCAGATTTACTAAACTGGTATTTGTAACAGTTGAAAACACAAACTTTCAATGCAGCACTTGGTGATGGTACAAGTAGATACAGCAATATGCAGTGAATTGAATACGATGAATGACAATTGACTTCAACACTCTCTACTTTCACTGAAGCTGACTTAAGACAGTTCCACACTTGTTTATCTAGCTGACGGATGAGTAAGATTTAATCAGAGTGAAGATGAAGTTGAAGGTAAGGTGGACATTAGACTAATCATGGCTTTGAGTTCACTGAGTAGGTTTAGACTCACTATTTTAGCGGAAGATCGACCTCAGATACTGTCTCCTCCTCTCTGCTGTGGAACACCAAGGGAGCAGAAAGGGACCCTAAGACTTGTAAAGATGCTGCTTTCTCTCCTGTATGAACACATTCTCCAACATGACTTGCTGCAGCCAACTCTCACATGACCTCTTTTCACCAAACTCCAACCCCCCCCCCCCCACACACACACACACACACACACTCACACACTCACTCTCTCCGCTCCCCCTTCTTTTTCTGTCAGTTCCCGCACTTTTCTTCTCTTCTCCCACTCTGCATAGGGGCTCTCTTTGAATTCCTCCCGCCTTGGACTCAGCTCCAGGAAAGACTAGAAGCAATGTGATGAAACTGAAAGGAAGGAGACACAGATTAGATATTGGAAAAAACTTTCTGACAGTAAGGGGGAATCAATGAGTGGAACAGGTTGCCACAGGAGGTGGTGAGTTCTCCTTCAATGGAAGTCTTCAAACAAAGACTGGACAGACACCTGTCTGTGATGATCAAGTGAATCCTGCATTAAGTAGGGAGTTGGACCAGATGACCATGGAGGTCCCTTCCAACTCTACATTTCTATGATTCTATACTGGCCAATCAGAAGACACTAAGAGCCAGGAGACTGAAGGGGAAGGCCAATGTGGTGGTTGGGGTTTGTCTTTTGCCACCATGGGGGTCGACGAAGCCCAGTCTATGGCCTGTGCTAGGACCGGAACCCCCAGTTTGTCCTCAGTTTGACAGGCTGAAGCTGATCTCCTTGGCTTCAGCCTATCAAAGGGAAATACTACATCAAGGCTTCATGGCCAGGTTCTGGCTACCTCAAGCCCACCAGAGACCTGTGGCGTGACAGAATGGGGGGATGAGAGCTCCGTGAGTAAAAAGGAAATTGAAACTACTGACTCCATAACCGGGGGGGTTGTACCCCCTCTATTGTGGTGACTGCAAATACAACAGAATTCCTCCACTACTTCTCCAAGGCTTCTCCAAGACAGAACTTAGCTGACCTCTTCGTGGCGCACGTGCAGTTGCAATGTAACCAAGAGATGTGGAGAGGACTACTCAGAAGCCATAAACCAGTCGTTAGGAAGAGGTAGCTGGGACTGCGTGCAAAGGGGCCACTCCATAGTACCCACTCTATGTTCACCGACAGGGCTGATGGCCCTGGTGTCCCATAGGGACCAGGCCTGCACAGGGGAGATCTGGGTCTATGTCCTCTCTTCACTTAACACTCTCTCTTCTGGCTGGACAGGCTAAACAGGAGGGAGCGCCCCTCAACACAGGAGTCCCAGCTACCTCTCCAGTAGACATATTAAACACTCAAGCAATACAACATTCCTAAAGCCCCATACGAGCCCCACTATAAGACAACCCCCGAGGGAACTAATAGTGACCACACTGCTGGTTAAACTGCTCTCCTAGAAAAAGTTTCTCCCTGCACACCAATGTTCTCCTCCCCATTGTCTTCATGCATTTCTTCCTTTTAAAATCACATCCTTCCTTACTCAGAGCAGCAGGGAAGTTTGGCACAAGGAAACCTCTGAGCGTCCTTCAACGAAGGAAACACCAACACTTGTTATTATGACATTTGTTCCAAAGAAAAGTTTAGACTTTCAACTCATTTTATGGCCAAAACTTTCACTTTGAAAACAGATTTTTTTTATGGCATCAAAATATTTGTCAGAAGAGCAATGCAGAAACAGCAGAAATAGCAGAAGACCCGAAGACGCCGCAAGGAACCACGAAGAGACGTGCAGACAGAACTTTAGATCTTTTTTCAACTACCCACCCCCACCCTCCACAGTACCTACCCCTGGATGCAAAAAGATGTACATGTATGCTGCACGACCACCAATGGAAGTACAGCTCAGAAGGACACCAGTACCCAGTAATTTAACCCTTTAAAGGGGTTGTCCAGTTTTCACAATTCTTTTTCAGCACTAGTGTCCCCTGAAAATAAACTGATCAGCTGGTGTATGACTACTGGGACCTTCATAAAGTCAGCTGTTTTCAGTGGTGGAACTTAGTAGCAAGTGTTCAATTGTTCTACAGCACCCCCACAGGGGAAATGAAGCATTACACAGTTATGCCTGACATTAATGGGCTGATAACCTCTCTTTTTTTCATTCATCACGTTAAAAAAACCCAAAAACAACTAAACAATAAAAAATAGACGAAAACTGTATCATCCCATCTGTAAAAGTCTGACCTGTTAACCCCTTCCTGCCCTGTGATGTACATATGTAAGAGGGTGATGCATAGCCTTCACCTTTTATAGGGATATTAAATATGATATTTGTACTGTCCTTTTGCAGAATATGTTGAAAGCAATGTTTGGTTAAAGCACTGTACCCTCTGGGCACTGAGTAGGGCAACCCATGTCTGCGCGACTTGCCAAAAGTCCTCGTTGTCCTGGAAGGCAGGGAATAGTATAAAAGGTGCGGCAGTGTCTGCATCCTAGAAGTAAGCCAGTCCAGGTTGGTATGTAGTGAGTACTGCAAGAGTAAACCTAAGACCTAGCAGCAGCGATAGGGGTAGGGGCGACTTCCTGACTCCATGGAGTGTGCCACCCTCTGTGCCCAGAAAGAAAAGCTGCACATCATTGAATAAAACTCTATTAAAAGTTACCAGTGGACGTGGACCCGATTACTACCCGCGGTGATGAGGGCCAGGAGGTACCTGGTTACCAAGAGCAGAGGGCAAAATGGTTGCTGAAAAACCATTGGTGAGCTGTGTGGATGCTAGATACCCCAAGGAGGACAGTACATCGCCTGTCTCAGGTAGGCCCCTGACCTTTGCAAGACTACGACACCCGCAAACAATCTTGAGGCGGAGGGCTCTGCTGTAGCACCCTGTTCCACACATGTATGTCATGGGAGACAAAGCCTTCCTGCAAAATCCCACACATGTACAGCATATGAATGGCACCGGCGCAGGAGAAGAGCCTGCTTCTGCTGCAGGCTGAGCCAGCCGTAACTGGCAGCTGCAGTCCAATCACTTGCCTTTACATGTCACAATCAATTTTGATCATGGCATGTATGAGTTTAACAAAGCGAGGGAGCTGTCTCTGTGACGTTGTCAGCCCTCAGCCATGCAATCCTAGAGGGTTGTCATGGCCTTTGGGTCAGCCTTTACTTCTAATGTAAAAAAATAGAGATAATACACTGCAATACTTCTGTACTGCTATGCAATATTATCTGAACGATCATAGGATTACAGATTCAAGTCCTCTACAGGCACATAAAAAAATAAATAATCAGAAAAAAAAACTTTTTGCACATGTTTCCCCTTTTTGTATAATTTTTTTGTTTGGTATCACCGCATCTGTAACAACCTGTAAAACAAACTCAGCGCACTTTTTATCCTGGACAGCAAATATTACTTTTTCAAAAAAGCATAAAGACTGAGCCAGAATAATTCTTTTGTTCATTTGTCCCACAAAAAATGCAATAAAAGTGATCAAAAAAGTCATTGGCACCCCAACATGGTACCAACGAAAACTAAAATCCATCTTGCAAAAAAAAACAGGCCCTCACAGAGCTCCATCCATGGAAAATAAAGGTTTTGGTTTTTGAATGCAACGATACCAAAAAGAAAATATTTTTCAAAAGAAAGTTTTATTATTGTGCAAAACAAAAAAAAACTATTGCAAAATGTAGTTTTGATATTGTTGTGATCGTACCGACCAGCAGAAATAAAGTTATTTTGTCATTTATACCACATAGTGAACACCGTAAAAAACAACAATGGCAGAATTTTTGTTATTTCATACTGTACCCCCACCCCCAGAAAAAGAAACAAAAGTTACACAATGCTTTATATGTACCCCAAAACGGTACCAATAAAAACTACAGCCTGTCTCACAATAAAAAGCCCTCATATAGCTATGTCAATGGAAAAATAAAAAAGTCATGGCTTCTGAAAAGTGGAGATAAAAATCCCAAAAAATCATTGTGCCTTTAAGAGCCAAACGAGGCCACATCCTTAGGGCTTATTCACACGTCCGTATATTGGCCGAGTTTTCACGCCCGGCCGATATACCATATCCCTTTCTGCAGGGGGAGGAGGCGGGCCGGGAGCAGTGCACTAAGCTCCCGTCCCTCTCCGTCCCTCGCCACTGTTTGCAATGGGAGGGGTCAGACGGGGCGGAGCTAAGTTCCGCCCCATCCCGCCCTCTCCCATTGCAAATAGTGGCGAAGGGCGGAGAGGGGGCAGAGAGAGTGGGCGGGAGCTCAGTGTACTGCTCCCGGCCCGCCTCCTCCCCCTGCAGAAAAGGAAACCGTATATCGGCCAGTCGGAAAAACCCGGCTGATATACGGACGTGTTAATAAGCTCTTAAGGGGCTGAAAAACATATCCTGCATGATAAATACTTTTTTGTTTCACGCAGGTCAGAATTGCTCCTTTTTAGTCATCTCACACAAAATATAAAGCTGATTAAAAATTTTCATGTAACTCAAAATAAAACCAACAACAACTACAGCTCACCCACAAAAAACAAGCGCTAAAACAGGTCCATCAATGGGAAAATGGGAAATGTTCTAGGTCTCAGATTCTGGTGACTTAAAAGAATTTTTTTAAAGCCATCCAATTTTTTTCAAAAAAGTTTTTTAATAGATTATTTTGTAGATTAAAGAAAATATAACTTTCAGACACTTTCTCATAGCGGCTAGCACAATTATCCCCCGCCACTGGAAGTCTATCACTGCTGTAGGACGGGGGGTGACTGAGGTTAATAAGTGGTTGCAGATGGAGTTGAGTTGATGGCAAAGCCTTAATTGGAGTTGGGTTCTATCCCTCACTTCTTGTGACCCCCTTGCTTAAAGGCTTTGAAAACCTTCAGCGCCTTTTTAAAATCCATGTATTTTTACATCCGAAGCATTTTTGCAGTTATTTCTATTACATCCCATCTACCTCCTGTACAGCACATCTACCTCCTGTACGGCACATCTCTCTCCTTTACAGCACATCTACCTCCTGTATGGCACATCTCTCTCCTTTACAGCACATCTACGTCCTGTATGGCACATCTCTCTCCTGTATGGCACATCTCTCTCCTTTACAACACATCTACCTCCTGTATGGCACATCTCTCTCCTTTACAGCACATCTACCTCCTGTACGGCACATCTCTCTCCTTTACAGCACATCTACCTCCTGTATGGCACATCTCTCTCCTTTACAGCACATCTACCTCCTGTACGGCACATCTCTCTCCTTTACAGTACATCTACCTCCTGTACGGCACATCTCTCTCCTTTACAGCACATCTACCTCCTGTACGGCACATCTCTCTCCTTTACAGCACATCTACCTCCTGTATGGCACATCTCTCTCCTTTACAGCACATCTACCTCCTGTACGGCACATCTCTCTCCTTTACAGCACATCTACCTCCTGTATGGCACATCTCTCTCCTTTACAGCACATCTACCTCCTGTACGGCACATCTCTCTCCTTTACAGCACATCTACCTCCTGTACGGCACATCTCTCTCCTTTACAGCACATCTACCTCCTGTACGGCACATCTTTCTCCTTTACAGCACATCTACCTCCTGTACGGCACATCTCTCTCCTTTACAGCACATCTACCTCCTGTACGGCACATCTCTCTCCTGTATGGCACATCTCTCTCCTTTACAGCACATCTACCTCCTGTACGGCACATCTCTCTCCTGTATAGCACATCTCTCTCCTTTACAGTACATCTACCTCCTGTACGGCACATCTCTCTCCTGTATGGCACATCTCTCTCCTTTACAGCACATCTACCTCCTGTACGGCACATCTCTCTCCTTTACAGTACATCTACCTCCTGTACGGCACATCTCTCTCCTTTACAGCACATCTACCGCCTGTACGGCACATCTGTCTCCTTTACAGTACATCTACCTCCTGTACGGCACATCTCTCTCCTTTACAGCACATCTACCTCCTGTATGGCACATCTCTCTCCTTTACAGCACACCTACCGCCTGTACGGCACATCTCTCTCCTTTACAGTACATCTACCTCCTGTACGGCACATCTCTCTCCTTTACAGCACATCTCTCTCCTTTACAGCACATCTACCTCCTGTATGGCACATCTCTCTCCTTTACAGCACATCTACCTCCTGTATGGCACATCTCTCTCCTTTACAGTACATCTACCTCCTGTACGGCACATCTCTCTCCTTTACAGCACATCTACCTCCTGTATGGCACATCTCTCTCCTTTACAGCACATCTACCGCCTGTACGGCACATCTCTCTCCTTTACAGTACATCTACCTCCTGTACGGCACATCTCTCTCCTTTACAGCACATCTCTCTCCTTTACAGCACATCTACCTCCTGTATGGCACATCTCTCTCCTTTACAGCACATCTACCTCCTGTATGGCACATCTCTCTCCTTTACAGTACATCTACCTCCTGTACGGCACATCTCTCTCCTTTACAGCACATCTACCTCCTGTATGGCACATCTCTCTCCTTTACAGCACATCTACCTCCTGTATGGCACATCTCTCTCCTTTACAGTACATCTACATCTCTTATGGCACATCTACCTGTTTTCCAATATGTCTGTTTCTTTTACAGCTCCTCTACTTGCTTTATGGCACATCTATCTCTTTTTATGGCATAGCTACGTCCTTTAGTCATCAGTTAGTATCATGTGTCTAATTATGCATATACACACTAAAATGCTTGGATGGCCAACTTCCAAAAGCCCATATAGAGATTAGTAAATCAGCACCACCAAAACTCTATTAAAATCTAATCTAAAGCCACCCCATACACAATTACACACATGATACTAATGTAGCGTCCGAGGAGCGGGCCCCAGCCTAGGAGACAGCAAAGTAGAGTTTTAGGCCTGTCACGGTGGCTATACTGTCTCCTACCCGGAGGGTAACCAGGGACACGTCCAAGGGGCCGAGGGCAGGCTATTAAATAGATTAACCCACTGATGGTTTACCTTAGTCTTTTTGTCACTCGTGATGCCACCGTTCCGTCCTCTGTCGTGAATTCAGCTGTTAATAATAACGAGTCTACACACAGGGATTTAACTTTCAGAGCCAAACTGGGAACGGTCGGTGAAGATCTTTTACTGGAAGTAACTTTGTACAGTTCAGCAATATACATCAGCATGGAAGCAGTACAAGACACTAAGTGGTTTGACAGGGAGAATTTACAGGTTTACAGATGAGTCCACAGTCCTAGTTATCTGTGGGGTTCTGTTCCCGGCCACTCTCCTTCTCGCTCCAGCTCTCTACCAGTCATCACTTACATTGGAAAGTGGGTAGGCTGCATGGCGGCTCATTCTCTCTCTGCCCTTCCCATTCATCAACACAAAGGTCTGGGTACATTGTGCCCAGGGTATTCACAAGACAACCGCTCAGTCTCTTCCATCCTAGTGATCCTCTAAGGGCTGAGCAAAGTCTTTCCTACGCACAAGCGGTAGACTCCAACTTCAGCCAACTCTCTGGCTAGGCTGGGATGTCTTGCACGGGTTTCACAGGCATTCTCCCCTACATCCAACTTGCAAACACATATATATTAAATATGATCACATGACCGACAACAAGATAATTTCCCGACATAACTCAGACGTTAACCCATTCAGTGCTGCAGAGGTGCAATACACATCAAATTCATATAACACAAAGACACTGACAATACAGTAAGCACGAGACAAATGCATTCATACTTATGGGGGGCCCCACTAACTCTGGGCCACTACACTAACTGATGACTGCTGGTCAGATTTCATTTGCCCCTTTATTTTAAATATTATTCGATGTTGTCTTTGTCTTTTTGAATAATAAAGTATTTAGATTATATTTTAGGGGATATTACCTATGGGTATTTTTTGCCTTTGGCATTTCGAATTGTATTTGTATGACCCGGAGTATTCCTAGGGCAATTTCATAATATACGTCCTTTATGGCACATCTACCTTTTTTACTACACAGCTACCTTCTTTCTACCCCACCACCCTATTTACAGCCCTTCTACCCTCTTTACAGTGTATCTGCTACTCTTTAAACCTGACATTAAGCTACTCGGATACAGAAATCAACTTTTTGGACACCACCATAAAAATTTTAAACAACTCAGTACAGACATCCCTGTACCGAAAACCGATTGATCGGCCCACATACCTCAGATGGGACAGTTACCATCTAAGCACATCTGAAAGTCCATCGTCTACAGCCAGGCCATCAGATACAACCGGATCTGCTCCAACCCAACAGACAGAGAGGAACATTTACACAATCTCAAAAAGACATGTGTAAACCAGGGCACCATCCCACCTCAACTGATGACCAAATCACCAGAGCCACCAGGATACCCAGAAATCACCAGAGCCACCAGGATACCGAGAAATCACGAGAGCCACCAGGATACCCAGAAATCACAAGAGCCACCAGGATACCCAGGAATCACCAGAGCCACCAGGATACCCAGGAATCACCAGAGCCACCAGGATACCCAGAAATCACCAGAGCCACCCGGATACCCAGCAATCACCAGAGCCACCCGGATACCCAGCAATCACCAGAGCCACCAGGATACCCAGCAATCACCAGAGCCATCAGGATACCCAGCAATCACCAGAGCCACCAGGATACCCAGCAATCACCAGAGCCACCAGGATACCCAGGAATCACCAGAGCTACTAAGATACCCAGGAATCACCAGAGCCACCAGGATACCCAGCAATCAACTTCTCCAATACACAGAGAAGGAAGGAAACGGTCGTGTACCTCTAGTAGCGACCTACAATCCGCAGCTGAGGTACTAAGAAGACTGCAAAGAAACTCCATCATACCTACACAAGGATGACCGTCTGAAAACCATATTCCCAGACCCTCAACTTCTGTGTTACAGGCAACATCCAAGTCCGAGGAACTTTATAATCAGGAGTGTATTGCCCTCTGACACACAAAAAGGAACTTATCCCTGTAATGTAAGGAGATGTAAGACCTGCTGACATGTACGGACCGCAGACAGGATACAAATCCCCAACATACAGCAGGACTATAAGGTCCCGGGGACATTCACATGTTCCACGTCCAATGTTGTGTACCTGATCCTGTGCAGTAAATGTCCTGTAGGGAGGCTTTATATAGGGAAAACAGGACAAAAACTGAGAGCCAGGATGAGATCTCATCGCCACATGATTAGAGAGGGAAAGACTGAACTACCTGTGGCAAAACATTTTTGTGGCCATGGACATAGTATAGAGCAGATAAGAAGTATCATACTGAAGGGCAATTTCAAGTCACAGCATCACAGAAGAATTTGGGAGAATAAAAAATAATGGCCATTTTTGATACCCTCAAGAATGGAATGAACCTCGGAGTGGGGTTCTTGCATCAGTGGAGAATATAAAAGGTGTGAAGGAGGCCAAGGGGGGTGTCCTTGAGGGGAGTGCTGGGGTGGTTGTGGGGACACCAGGGGGGGGGGGGGTCAGGGGATGGCATCATTTTTCTCTGAGGAATGCACCCAGAATGGGTGCTTTTCCCAATCATTGTTTTACAGACTTAGTAAAAACCTGTACATTGATTTGATGGACTGCTGCCATCCAATAGGTGGTGCTGCAGAGGTATTGTTTCATCTTCCTTGATTCCAGGTCCGAAGGAGAGATTTCACATTCCTTGTCACTGGGTTAATTATTTACTGTTATGGTCATCCCTCCCTGGTACTGTCACTGGTATTTATCTAGTGCAAATTAAGCTCACCATGTTCCTGTCCTCCCATGTGATCATGTGTATTTATTAAATACGTCTTTAGACTTGTTCCATTATGCCTAAGGAAGAACCCTGTGTAGTTTGGAAAGCTCACTATAACATCATGTATTTTTGTTAGCCATTAAATGGTATCATATCTACAGGATCACTTGGTTTCTCTCACTGAGAACAATCACATTTTGCTCTACAGCTAACACCGGACCAAACCCCTTCTTTCGTGTTACTCTTTGAACACGTTTGCTCTAGATCACACATCATGCCTCTTTCACAGCAGAATTACATCCATGTGCAGAGCATCTCCCCTCTACAGCACATCACCTCCTGCTTGGAGCCCCTGATACCCCTCATCATCCATTGCAGCATTGAGACTTGTGATTTGCAGTCATCTATCTGGACTGACGACCGCAGATCATTGTTTGTATCTAAGCTTTTTCTGATGTTCTTTGCAGAAATTCTATGTTAGCCACAAATAGTCACTGTTATTATGGGGTCAAGTATTGCGTTACGGAGAGAGTTTCCATTTTTTGACTCTCCTGCTGCAGGAATGTCTTGTAGGATGTAGCTGTAATCTGAATGACTATGCCAGAGGAGCGATAGCTAATTCACTTACTGCTATACATAAGGGGTATGTATATTTTTGCAACCATTTTATGGGCACCAATGCATCTCGATGCTAATAATGTAGATTATGATGATATATGACTGTGAGGTTAATTACTGTTAGGTGCCAACAATTTGATGGAGTGTGATATAATGATGGCTAGGTGCTATGACCTTTGCAATGGGGTCCAGGTGCCTTAGGCTATCCTTCTGACCTCCTCTAAGTCACTCAGCCAGTGTCAGGAGACAGTCCAGCAGTTCCCAGACATAGACTCTTTTTTTCCTGTCTTTTAAGGACGTCCCTTACCCAAACTTAGCAGAGGATGCGGAGGAACTACTGACGTCAATGTCAAAGTAAACGGAGGGCTGGTTCTGCACCCCTGCGCTCCTCCGGAGATCGTCCTGTCATTACTGAACATCTGCGGCCGGACCGTCTACACGTGCTGTAAGTAGAGCGCAGATGTTAGACGGAACCATACTGTCATCTACTGGGTCACTCATCCAAAGCTAAGCCTGCCATGTGTGATACTGCCTGCTGGGGTGCTGTATCTAATCCTACCATGTGTGATACTGCCTGCTGGGGTGCTGTATCTAATCCTACCATGTGTGATACTGCCTGCTGGGGTGCTGTATCTAATCCTACCATGTGTGATACTGCCTGCTGAGGTGCTGTATCTAATCCTACCATGTGTGATACTGCCTGCTGGGGTGCTGTATCTAATCCTACCATGTGTGATACTGCCTGCTGGGGTGCTGTATCTAATCCTACCATGTGTGATACTGCCTGCTGGGGTGCTGTATCTAATCCTGCCATGTGTGATACTGCCTGCTGGGGTGCTGTATCTAATCCTACCATGTGTGATACTGCCTGCTGGGGTGCTGTATCTAATCCTACCATGTGTGATACTGCCTGTTGAACTGCTGTATCTAATCCTTTCATGTATGACATTGTATGCTGAACTATGTATCTAATCCTATCACGTGTGATACTGTCTGCTGAGTTCTTGTATCTAATCCTGCTATGTGTGATATTGTGTGCTGAGCTGCTGTATCTAAGTTACTCATGTGTGACAGTGTCTGAGATGTTGTACCTAATCCTGTGATGTGTGATATTAAGCAGCTGTATCTAATGTTATCATATGTGATACTGTCTGATGAGCTGCTGTATCTAATCCTACAGTCTGTTAAATTGGTGTATTTAGGTGTATCACGTTTGATACTGTGTGTGAAGTCGCTCTATCTGAAGCTATCATGTATGATACTGTCTGATAACCTGCTGTATCTAAGTTTATCTTGTGTGTTACGGTATGGTGATACCATCTGCTGGGCTGCTGTATCTAAGCCTATAATACATGATATTGTTGGATGGGTTCTCACCCAGTATAGTTATTGCAGAATGCACATCCATGGACAGTAAATGTAAGTGATGGGATTGGAACAAACCTCATTCACTCAGTGGATTTCAGTGTGGAAAATGTGTGCTATGTGTGCTTATACTCCAAACCATCCATGTGTGATACTGACTGCTAAACTGATGGATCTAATCCTATCATGTATGATAGAATACTGACTGCTGTGATGTATCATGTGTGATATTTAGTGCTCAGCTGATGTATCTAACCCTATCATGTGTGATACTGTCTGTTGAGATGATGTATCTAATCCTATCATGTGTGATATTGTCTGCTGAGCTTTGTATCCAATCCTAGCATGTGTGATACTGTCTGTTGAGATGATGTATCTAACCCTATCATGTGTGATACCGTCTGTTGAGATGATGTATCTAATCCTAGCACGTGTGATACTGTCTGTTGAGATGATGTATCTAATCCTATCATGTGTGATACTGTCTGTTGAGATGATGTATCTAATCCTATCATGTGTGATACAGTACTGACTGCTGTGATGTATCATGTGTAATATTGAGTGCTCAGCTGTGTATCTAATCCTATCACGTGTGATACTGTCTGATGAGCTACTATATCTAGGTTTATCCTGTGTGTCGCTGTCCCCAGTACATATATGACTATCACATACTACTCAGCTGCATCCATTGCACAGGGCTACAGAGCTGATGCTGAGCAGCGCTGATGGATGTGCGGTCCGCACCGGCTGCAGAGCGCAGCGCAGAATTCCATATGTGATTGTCACTTTTTCACTGGACCGTCCTGATTTCTGCAGCAGAGCATCAGTTCTTGTATTCTTAGAACATGTGAATCTGTAGCAGAACGGCGTCCATCAGGTGCAGCAGAGCTGAACTCGTACGGCTCCGTTCACACTTCTGTCGGAGGCTCTATCACAGAATCCGTCACAAATGCTGGAAACGTTAATGAAACCTGACAGACCCGACTACAGTCACCGGGGTCAGCCGACGCCATCGCAATCCGTCATGTCGCAGATCTGTCCGTGTCTGGCAGGCAGTTTACCTCTTTCTATTTCAGTATAGAGGAACTCAGCCTTAAGGGCCATTTAAATGAGATGATTATAGCTCAAAATTCCTTCAGACTAACGAATTCAAGTGATAATCGTCCAGTGTAAATGCAAAAAACATCATTCACTATTCATCCACTATTCGTTATCGCTGACTTCCAGTCAGCATAAAAAACTTCGCCGCTCGCTGGCTTGTCGTTGCGTGTAAACGCTCCCCGCTCAGCGCTTCGTATGCTATGTGAAGTGCTGAGCAAGAAACCCGCTATCCAGTGGTGAACTCTGCCTGTCTAAATGCTCCAAACTGAAGGATTTCGATTTGCTTTCCATTTTTTTGAAAACCCATTGAAATGAATGGAGAAACACAGCAATGGTTATTCCTGTTCTCATTCCGTTCTCCTGCTCCAGAAGCAGACCGGAGTGAATGGGCTCTAACAGTCCAGCTTGTAACGGTCCCGTTCCTCCTGCGTATTGTAACTCTCGTCAGTTCAGATAATGTCCTTTATGGGGTTTCTCCGCAGTCCTATGTAACATTGAAGATCACTCAGCATGGAAGTACCATAAATTGTGTCAAATACATTTATAACCCTTTTACACTGGATGAGAAAGTGTTCAGGATCCCGTGGGAATGTGAAGAATTATCATTCAGTGTAAATGCTGCAACTGAATGATGAAAGAGAATGTGTTCACTTCTTGTTTGGTGCTCAGTCTCTGCATCTATCTATCTATATCTATCTCATATCTATCTATCTATCTATCTATCTCCTATCTATCTTATATCTATCTATCTATCTCCTATTTATCTATCTATCTATCTATCTATCTCATATCTATCTATCTATCTATCTCCTATCTATCTATCTATAAATATCTATCTATCTATCTATCTCCTATCTATCTATCTATCTATCTATCTATCTATCCATCTATCTATCTATCTATCTATCTATCTATCTATCTATCTATCTATCTATCTATCTCATATCTATCTATCTATCTATCTCCTATCTATCTATCTATCTATCTATCTCATATCTATCTATCTATCTATCTATCTATCTATCTATCTATCTATCTCCTATCTATCTATCTATCTAGCTATCTATCTCATATCTATCTATCTATCTATATCTATCTCATATCTATCTATCTCCTATCTATCTATCTATCTATCTATCTATCTCATATCTATCTCATATCTATCTATCTGTCTATCATCCTCATATCTATCTATCTCCTATCTATCTATCTATCTATCTATCTATCTATCTATCTATCTATCTATCTATCTATCTATCACATATCTATCTATCTCATATCTATCTATCTATCTATCTATCTATCTATCTATCTATCTATCTATCTATCTATCTATCTCATATCTATCTATCTATCTATATCTATCTCATATCTATCTATCTATCTCCTATCTATCTATCTATCTCATATCTATCTATCTGTCTATCATCCTCATATCTATCTATCTGTCTATCATCCTCATATCTATCTATCTCCTATCTATCTATCTATCTATCTATCTATCTATCTATCTCATATCTATCTATCTATCTATCTATATTTCTATCTCATATCTATCTATCTATCTATCTCATATCTATCTATCTATCCCATATCTATCTATCTATCTATCTATCTATCTATCTATCTATCTATCTATCTATCTATCTATCGCATATCTATCCCATATCTATCTATCTATCTCATATCTATCTATCTATCTATCTATCTATCGCATATCTATCCCATATCTATCTATCTATCTATCTATCTCATATCTCTCTATCTCATATCTATCTATCGCATATCTATCTCATATCTATCTATCGAATATCTATCTATCTATCTATGTATCTATCGAATATCTATCTATCTATCTCATATCTATGTATCTATCTATCTATCTATCTCATATCTATCTATCTATCTATCTATCTATCTCCTATCTATCTATCTATCTATCTATCTCATATCTCTCTATCTCATATCTATCTATCTATCTATCTATCTATCTATCTATCTATCTATCTATCTATCTATCTGTCTTATATCTATCTATCTATCTCATATCTATCTATCTTTCTATCTATTTATCTATCTATCTCATATCTATCTATCTATCGCATATCTATCTATCTCATATCTATCTATCTATCTATCTATCTCATATCTATCTATCTATCTATCTATCTATCTATCTATCTATCTATCTATCTCATATCTATCTACCTATCTATTTATCTATCTATCTCATATCTACCTATCTATCTATTTATCTCTACATAATACGGGAGGGTTTCTAACATGGTGGACTTCATAGTAGCACCAATCTTTACAATAGTTGTGGTTTTATGAGTATCTTTGAGGATATGTAAAATACTTTTTTCTTTACTTTCATCCAGGGATTTTCATCTTTAAATCTTAAGAATTCGGAGGAAATATCCCATAAATTCCTGGACCACCTGATGGAGCTCGCTGGTCTACAATAGAGGTGCACAAATCTCGGCTTTTCTATACAGTATCTGCACGGAATATCTATATGTATAGATGTAGATATAATGATCAGCTGAATGATTGCAAGCTCTGCTGGGGATACTGGGGATGTTTCAGTACTGAGACCGGCCTAAGTAATAATCTGTGTGACCGTTCCAGCCTCTTAATACATTTGTTGCATCTGGCGGCACCTTCATACTAAAGCTGTGAGCTGATGTAGGTCTCAGCTATAATTTATCCCATACGCAATAATGAATCTGATGAACATGATACCTCAACCCCTAAATTTAAGCCCCATAGACTTTTTGAAAAAAATCTGTAGAGTCCAGCATAAAACTTCAAAAAGTTGTAATTTTGGTTGTTGTATCAAAATTATGACTATTGTACACTCTGAATTTGGTGTACAAAATATAATACATGGGCCCCAATGTTGGTTTTTTCCTATTGAAGTCTATGAGAAAACATCAACAAAACTTCCAAACACAAAACATGTTGCAATTTTCAAAATACACAATGAACATACAAAATACATGTCACAAAATAAATGTACATATTTACTTAGACCGACATCTCCTTAGGATACCATGCTCTGGCATCACTGCAACAATAGTATTAGGAGGTGCAAGCCCTCAGTGCATTGTCATATCTGGCAGCACCTGCGCCAAACTGGAACCCATGCCAACTCTGAGCTGGTGTGGGCCTCAGCTACAACTTACACCAGTTTCTGGAGTAAGTAGTACTAATGTGATGGGCCTTGTACGGTCACTATGCCCAACACAAGGCCCCGCCCACTTCATAAAAAGTGTCTGGTGGTCACAATATCGGCACACGTGTGTAAATGTAGATGTGGTGGTTTTTGCCGCAACCAAAGGCAACGAACAACAAGAAGACCATTTTCCGTGTGATGGCGAACTGATACATTGTTGTCATTCGTTTTATATAATTCCGCATGAAGTTCTGCAGGGAGCCTGTGGATCTTGGTGCAGAATTTACTGCGACTTGCGGTGCCTATTCCATCCTGTGTGAAAGGTCCCTAAAATCCCTACTGTAGGGAGGCTGCAACGGCTTCATGCGGGGGTTTGGAATGACCCCAGAGGGATAGTTTAGACGAGGATTGTTTAGAAAATACTTAATACCTTGTATATAGAAGTGCAGAGAGTGATATTATATACTCCCATCCTCCGTGTGAGGTTTATATAAATATTATTACATTATTCCCGCTTCTAATCGTCTTCAGGATGGCTTTAGATTTATATTTGTTGCATCGTTTCTTTTTCTGGTGGCGTTTAGTCTGCAGTTAGACAATAACTGCTGTCTTCTAATATCTGCCGGGTGATTCAGCTCATGCGGCTTATGTGCATGCTGCACAACCTAGAGTTGTACAGAGGGGGTTGCAGATGCATGAATGTGCATGCAGTTCTGGCTTTAGCTTAGATGGCACCCTGTTATGAACATTTTTTGGCTCCCCCCCCCCCCCCCCCCCCCCACACACACACACATGAGAAAATGGCATATATTGCTCTGATAGGCAGTCTGGCTGTATAGTTATAACTACCCTGTGTCTTCTTGCTGTTCTCAGTCTTGCCATGCTGTATGATCCGTGGCATGGCTTGATTGATTGCCTGTCAGATCACGGTATGATGTAATGCTATGGCATTAAATCATACTGCAGGAACGATCAAAGCAGGGAAAGTTCTTGTCCCCTCTGGGGCTAAAAAAAATACTGTAAAAATTAGTTGAAAGAAAGTTTTACTATTAATAAAAATAAATAAAAAGTAATAAAAGTTTAAAAAAAAACTTTTTTTCATATTTATAACTAGCTGATATGCCCGGTTTCGCCCAAGTTACTTTAATACAGGTGTTTACGTGTTGTTCGCATGGAAAATTTTATAAGTTTGTGGTTACTTTAGAGGAACTGAGGAATAAAATCTGTATATACATATAGAGGAGCGTTAGATTCTCTTCAGGCTGCATGTACTGATCCCCCTCTGCAGAATGTGCCACCCCTCCCACTCTCATCACTTTTACCCTTAAAGGTAACGCCAGGGGCGTACCTAAAGGCTACGGGGCTGTGTGCAAAAATTCAGCTCGGGCCCCTTTTCCCCCGGGCCTCCAACCCTCCACCCCCCTGTACTCATATCTAGATCGTGCTGCATATAGCTGCAAAATGAATTTTTTATACATGATTCAGCCCTAGGTGTAATCTTTCGAAATGTCATGCATTTCCTGCACTACGTGAAAATTTGTTTGTAGCCCCGCAGGCCACTCTCACACACATACCGCTTTTTATCACTATTAGCGTGGTGTCCCGAGCGCCGTACTAACCGCGAAACAGCGCTTCCATTGATTTTAATGGGGTTAATCAAACCTGCGCTCTAATGAAATTTTCTAGAGCTGTCTGTTCTATTTTTGCATTTTCGTGTCTCTCATATCTATTTATCCCATATCTATCTGATATCTATCTATCTCATATCTATGTATCTATCTATCTCATATCTATCTATCTATCTATGTATCTATCTATCTATCTATCTATCTCATATCTATCTATCTATCTCATATCTATCTATCTCATATCTATCTATCTATCTCATATCTATCTATCTATGTATCTATCTATCACCCATCTATCTGATATCTATCTATCTATCTATCTCATATCTATCTATCTGATATCTATCTATCTATCCCATATCTATCTATCTATCTATCTATCACCCATCTATCTATCTAATATCTATCTATCTATCTCATATCTATCTATCTATCTATCTATCTCATATATATTTATCTCATAGCTATTTATCTCATATCTATCTATCTATCTATCTATCTGATATCTATCTATCTATATACTATCTATCTATCCCATATCTATCTATCTATCTATCTATCTATCTATCTATCTATCTATCTATCGATCTCATATATATCTATCTCATATCTATCTATCTCATATCTATCTATCTATCTCATATCTATCAAGCTATCTATCTATCTGATATCTATCTATCTATCCATCTATCTATCACCCATCCATCTGATATCTATGTATCTATCTATCTATCTATCTATCTCATATCTATCTATCTATCTATCTATCTATCTATCTATCTCATATCTATCTATCTATCTATCTATCTATCTATCTATCTATCTGTATTATTGTATCTTGACGCTACCAGAAGGAAGTACTAGTGAAGCCAAGATTGACAGGTGGGTGACGCCCCCTGTACGTGATTGGCTGCACAGCTGGCTGGCCTGCAGGTCCTAGCAGCCCACAAAGGAAGGATTTTTTGGAGCAGCATACAGCAGCCCTTGCTGCAAGGCTCTTCCCCATGTGAACCCAGCCTTACAATTACATTAGTTAAACTGCGGCCTGCTCAGGTTAACTGCTTTGTCAAAAACAATTGTGGCCCTGGAAGGAGTTGTTGTTTTTCTGTAAAACCCCTTGGGCAGATTTGTAAATGCTGAGAGTTGTGGTGATTAGATGAACAGTCTTGTCACCGGAGGACCTTAAAGTAGTTCCCCCCTTGGCCTACAAGAGGCTCTCGGAGGCTCCTTGTGTGTAGTGACCTCTTCATCCGTTTGTAGAGCTTGTTGGCCATTAGATGCCGTTACTACGCAGAGAAGAGATTTCACCCCGTTACCAGAGTCTGAGAGGGGCGTATTATTGGGATGTGAGGAGCTGGATGGTCGTATCGATGAATTGTCCCCACCGACCTTTCTGACCGGACAGTTAGAAGGTGTTGGGACTAGTGGATGGGGGCACACAAGGTGACCGGGCTCAGGACGCCCCCTACAGACCATCAGTAGAGAGGAGCGTCTGACCAGACTGTTAGGAGCTGTTGGGACCAATGGATGTATGAGGGCACACAAGGTGACCGGGCTCAGGACCCCCCTACAGACCATCAGTAGAGAGAAGCGTCTGACCAGACTGTTAGGAGGTATTGGAACCAGTGGATGTTTGAGGGCACACAAGGTGACTGGGCTCAGGACCCCCCTACAGACCATCAGTAGAGAGGAGTGTCTGACCAGACTGTTAGGAGGTGTTGGGACCAGTGGATGGGGGCAGACAAGGTAAGCTGGCTCAGGACGCCCCCTGCAGACCATCAGTAGAGAGAAGCGTCTGACCAGACTGTTAGGAGGTGTTGGGACCAGTGGATGGGGGCACACAAGGTGACCGGGCTCAGGATGCCCCCGACAGACCACCAGTAGAGAGGAGAGTCTGACCAGACTGTTAGGGGGTGTTGGGACCAGTGGATGTGTGGGGGCACACAAGGTGACCGGGCTCAGGAAACCTGACAGACCACCAGTAGAGAATAGCATCTGACCAGTCTGTTAGGAGGTGTTGGGACCAGTGGATGTGTGAGGACACACAAGATAACCAGGCTCAGGACGCCCCCTACAAACCACCAGTAGAGAGGAGCGTCTGATCAGACTGTTAGGAGGTGTTGGGACCAGCGGATGTGTGAGGATACACAAGGTAACTGGGCTCAGGACTCCCCCTATAGACCACCAGTAGAGAGGAGCGTCTGACCAGACTGTTAGGGGGTGTTCGGACCAGTGGATGTGTGAGGGCACATAAGGTGACCGGGCTCGGGACGCCCCGACAGACCACTAGTAGAGAGGAGCGTCTGACCAGACTGTTAGGATGTGTTGGGACCAGCGGATGAGGGCACACAAGGTGACTGGGCTCAGGATGCCCCTACAGACCACCAGTACAGAGGAGCGTCTCACCAGACTGTTAGGAGGCATTGGGACCAGTGGACTTGTGAGGGCACACAAGGTGACCGGGCTCAGGGCGCCCCCTACAAACCAGCAGTAGAGAGGAGAGTCTGATCGTCCGACAAGCACCAGCAGCTCCAACTGTTTTATTGTCCCAAATCCAAAGACTGGGGGCGCCATTGTTGCATGATGTATATAGTGATATTCATCGTGTTCGTATAACCTAGGAATCTTATGTTTACAATTATATACAGCTGGTATAAGCTATACATCTCCCTGTATGTAGTGATATGGACCATACTGGTATAACGTGGGTCTCTCGGTCTCTCCGAAGTATAATTATATAAGTATAGATGCTATAAGCTATACATCTTCCTGTAAATAGTAATATGGAACATACTGGTATAACCAGGGTCTCTCCTGTATATATATATATATATATATATATACAGTTAGTAGAAGTTATACATCTCCTGTATATTTTGATAAGGACCATGATATAAGCTCTGTATCTTCTATATATAATTACTTATTTACCGCTAGCATAAGTTACAGATTTCCTGCATATAGTGATATAGACCATGCTGTTATAACCTTGGGTATCTACTATATATAATTATATATATACTGCTGGTGTAAGTTACACATCCCCCTGTATATAGATATATGGATCATGCTGGTATAACCTGGGTATCTCCTGTATGTAATTATATAAATATAGCTGGTATAAATAATTAATCTCCTGTATCTAATGGTATGGACCATGCTAGTATAAGTTTTATATCTCCTGTATATTTTGATAAGGACCATGCTGGTATAAGCTCTGTATCTTCTATATATAATTACTTATTTACCGCTAGTATAAGTTACAGATCTCCTGTATATAGTAATATAGACCATGCTGTTATAATCTGGGTATCTTCTGTATCTAATTATATATATATATATATATATATATACACACATCTGGTGTAAGTTACACATCCCCCTGTATATAGATATATGGATCATGCTAGTATAACCTGGGGATCTCCTGTATGTAGTTATATAAATATAGCTGGTATAAGTTATCAATCTCCTGTATCTAATGGTATGGACCATGCTAGTATAAATTTTATATCTCCTGTATATGGACCATGCTGCTATAACCTGGGCATCTCCTCTATACAACTATATTTGTATGACTGCTATAAGTTATACATCTCCTTTGTATAGTGATATGGATCATGCTGGTATACGATGGACATTTCCTGTATAAAATTATATATGGACAGCTGGTATACTGTATATATATATATCCCTGTGTATGGATGTATGGACCATGCTGGTAAAATATGTGTATCTCTTGCATATAATTATATATATACAGTTAGTATATGTTATACATATCCCTGCATATTGTGATATGGAGCATGCTGGTATGACCTGGGTATCTCCTGTATATAATTATATATGTACAGCTGGAATAAGTTTTACATCTTTCTGTAAATATTGATATGGAGCATGCTGGTATAACCTGGTCATCTCCTGCCTATAATTCTATATGTACAGCTAATATACGTTATGCATCTCCCTTTATATTTTGATATGGACGATGCTTGTATAACCTGGGTCTCTTCTGTATATATTTATGATATTAAAGGGGTTGTCCCGAGGCAGCAAGTGGGTCTATACACTTCTGTATGGCCATAATAATGCACTTTGTAATATACATTGTGCATTAATTATGAGCCATACAGAAGTTATAAAAAGTTTTTTACTTACCTGCTCCGTTGTTAGCGTCCTCGTTCCCATGGAGCCCGACTAATTTTCGCCCTCCGATGGCCAAATTAGCCGCGCTTGCGCAGTCCGGGTCTTCTGTAGTCTTCTATGGAGCCGCTCGTGCCAGAGAGCGGCTCCGTGTAGCTCCGCCCCGTCACGTGCCGATTCCAGCCAATCAGGAGGCTGGAATCGGCAGTGGACCGCACAGAAGAGCTGCGGTCCACGAAGCAAGAGGTTCCCGGCGGCCATCTTCACAGGTAAGTATAGAAGTCACCGGAGCGCGGGGATCAAGGTAAGCGCTCCGGTAAGCTGTCTGTACGTCCCTGCATCGGGGTTGTCTCGCGCCGAACGGGGGGGGGGTTGAAAAAAAAACAAACCCGTTTCGGCGCGGGACAACCCCTTTAAATATATTTATGAAAAGTTATACATTCTGTATATAGTGAAATTGACCATGCTGGTAAACCCTGGGCCTCTCCAGTGTATAATTTTATATGTACAGATGGTATAAGTTATACATCTCCTATATAAAGTGCCATGCTGGTATACCATAAAGACCATGCTCGTATACCCTGTATATTTCCTGTATATCATTATATATGCACAGTACAACCTGGCCATCTTCTGTATATGATTACATATATACAGCTGGCATAGGTTATATACCTCCTTGCATATTCTGAAATGGGCCATGCTAGTATTACCTGGGTATCTTTGTATACAATTATATACAGCTGGTATAAGTTATTCATCTCCCAATATATAGTGATATGGACTATATGTACAGCTGGTATACGTTATACAACTCACTATATAGAGTGATATGGACCGTGCTGGTATAACTTGGGGACCTTCTGTACACAATTATACATCTACAGTTGGTATAAGTTTTACATGTATATAGTGATATGGAGCATGCTGGTATAACCTGGGTATCTCCTGTATATAATTATATATGTACAGCTGGTATAAGTTAAACATCTCTCTGTATATAGTGATATGGACAATGTTGGTGTAACCTGGTGTCTCTTGTATATTATTATATGCATACAGTGAGTAGAAGTTATATATTTCTTGTATATAGTGATATGGACCATGCTGGTATAACCTGAGTCTCAAATGTGCATGATTATGTATGTACAGCTCGTATAAGTTCTACATTCCCTTTATATGAAATACGGACCATGCTGGTATAACCTGGGTTTCTCCAGTGTATAATTATAAAGTACAGATGCTATATAGTCATATGGAACATACTAGTGTATGGTAGACGTTGGTAGAAGTTATACATCTCCTGTATATTTTGATAAGTATCATGCTGGGATAACCTCTGTATCTTCTGTATATAATTACTTATTTACCAGTGGTATCAGTTATATATGTCTGCATATAGAGTGTAAAGGACGATGCTGGTATAACCTGTGTATCTCCTGTACATAATTATATATGTACAGCAAGTAAAGTTATAAATCTCCTGTATATAGTGATATGGAGCATGCTGGTAAAACCTGGATATCTCCTGTATATAGTGATATGGAGCATGCTGGTATAACCTGGGTATCTCTGTATATAATTATATATGTACAGCTGGCAAAGTTATACATCTCCTGTATATAGTGATATGAAGTATGCTGGTATAACCTGGGTATCTCCTATATATAATTATATATGTACAGCTGGTAAAGTTATACATCTCCTGTATATAGTGATATGGAGCATCCTGGTATAACCTAGGTATCTCCTGTATATAATTATATATGTACAGCTGGTAAAGTTATACATCTCCTGTATATAGTGATATGGAGTATGCTGGTATAACCTGGGTATCTCCTGTATATAGTGATATGGAGCGTGCTGGTATAACCTGGGTATCTCTGTATATAATTATATATGTACAGTTGGCAAAGTTATACATCTCCTGTATATAGTGATATGGAGCATGCTGGTATTACCTTTATATCTTATGTATATAATTACTTATTTACCGCTGGTATCAGTTATATATTTCTCCATATAAACTGACAAGGACAATGTTGGTATAACCTGTGCATCTCCTGTACATAATTATATATGTACAGCTGGTAAAGTTGTACATCTCCTGTATATAGCAATATTGAGCATGCTGGTATAACCTGGGTATTTCTTGTATATAATTATATATGTACAGCTGGTATAAGTTATACATCTCCTGTATATAGTGATATGGAGCATGCTGATATAACCTGGGTATCTCCTGTATATAGTGATATGGAGCATGCTGGTATAACCTGGGTATCTCCTGTATATAATTATATATGTACAGCTAGCAAAGTTATACATCTCCTGTATATAGTGATATGGAGAATGCTAGTATAACCTGGGTATCTCTGTATATAATTATATATGTACAGCTGGTAACATTATATATCTCCTATATATAGTCATATGGAGCATACTGATATAACCTGGGTATCTTCTGTATATAGTGATATGGAGCATGCTGGTACAACCTGGGTATCTCTGTAAATAATTATATATGTACAGCTGGTATAAGTTATGCATCTTCTATATAGAGTAATATGGAGCATACTGGTATAACCTGGGTATTTCCTGTATATAGTGATATGGAGCATGCTGGTATAACCTGGGTATCTCCTGTAAATAGTGATATGGAGCATGCTGGTATAACCTAGGTATCTCTGTATATAATGATATATGTATAGCTGGTATAATTTATACATCTCCTGCATATAGTGATATGGAGCATGCTGGTATAACCTGGGTATCTCCTGTATATAATTATATATGTACAGCTAGCAAAGTTATACATCTCCTGTATATAGTGATATGGAGAATACTGGTATAACCTGGGTATATCTGTATATAATTATATATGTACAGCTGGTAACGTTATACATCTCCTGTATATAGTGATATGGAGCATGATGGTATAATCTGGGTATCTCTGTATATAATGATATATGTATAGCTGTATTAGTTATACATCTCCTGTATATAGTGATATAGAGCATGCTGGTATAACCTGGGTATCTCCTGTACATAATTATATATGTACAGCTGGTAAAGTTGTACATCTCCTGTATATAGTAATATTGAGCATGCTGGTATAACCTGGGCCTCTCCTGTATATAATTATATATATACAGCTGGTATAAATAATACATCTCCCAGTATGTAGTAATATGAACCATGCTGGTATAACCTGGGTATCTTCTGTATATATGTGTAAAGCAGGTATGAGTTACACTTTGATTTGGGGTCACTGCTTTGCTAAGTAATAAATGTCAGTATTCTTCTGTTCTAGATATTCTTGGACTTGTCATTTCCCGCTGTTTCTGTCGGGTCTTCAGAGCATTACGTGTTTGTTACTGATCAGCGGATTATTTTTGGCCAGTTGTGCAGCAGAATATTTTTGCCTTGTCTGTGTGATCGGTGCGCGACACTTTGTAATCTCCCTTCTTTGTACTAATTGTCCGTATTGCAATGTTACCTTGTTGTGTGTCATGCCCAGTCGGTGGTGCATCAGTATTTGTCCCCGGTGGATACATTGTATCACACAACACCAGAAATATGTACTAGTTACAGTTAGAGCGCTGGGTGAGCTGTCAATAGTAATCTGCTCACATATATCACCCATATCACCCGTGTAAATGACCAGTGGATTTAACCCTTTGCAGTCCTATTTTGTATTCAGGGTTTTTCTAGGGTTCTTTCTCTTTCTGCTATTATACAATGGCGCCATCTGCTGGCTAGAACCAGTACTGTAGTATATGACATGCTGGAGAGGCCCCCTGACAACAGGGCGGCCAGTAATCCACAGTAAGAATACCCTGCCGGACATCTTCCGACATCGGAGCTGTACAGCCATCAAACGGAATGTCTTTAGACGTTAGACAGTGGATTGGAAAGGGTTAAATTATATAATTCGCGAGCCCTCGCACTTTGATGCAATTTTTATGCGATTGCGATGCGATTTGTTTTATTTTTACTATTGAAACAACATGCCGTATGAACATGAATGTCGCAGAGACTCGGTACATTTTTCTTGCAAGACTTATTGCACTTGCAGCGGAAATCGCAGGATTGCAAGTGTGAACCCAGGCCAACATGGCACTGAGAGAAAACGCATCACATCTTCGCACGTGCAATTTTAGGGCACTTTTTAAATTACTCCCATAGAAAATATTGGGTGATATTACTAAAAAAAAAGCAGAAGCTGCAAATGATGTATTTCACAGCAGAGAGAACAGTCAGCCACATGAATACTCTCTGCAGATAATGAGTTGTATTTCTGTGCATCTCGGCGGTGTGATTACAGCCTGACAGTCTTATTTTTCCAATAGAAATAACATCTACTTTTCACACACATGAAATACGGGAAAACGGAATGTTTGGCGAATGGCGATGCAATCACAGCGACCATCGCAGCTTTGCCAGTGCGATATCAGTTCGAATTTCTTGTACCGATATCACACTCGTACATGTAAATGTAGCCTCAGAGAAATAAATGTGTGCGGATATGCTGAGAGATGCTGCTTGGAAAATCCTATTTAAGGCCAGTGTGAGACGAGCGAATAAAAAAACATCCGTAATACGGATCTATATTCCGGATGTGTTTCACGAGATTTCCGATCCGTATGTCATCAGTTTTTATCCGTTTTTGCCTTTGTATTTTCATTGTTTTCTGTCGTGCGTATAAATTTACGGAGGCAAATACGCAAAAAATAGATCATGCGGTATTTTCCAAAAATGGCTGTAAAAAATACAGCGACGTGATTAGCGCTAAAGATTTACATTAGCTCCGTGAGTGCTTTTTCCCTCACAGCCTCGCTGCGAGATAGAAGAGTCGCAGTATGTTCAATTTTTCTGTAAGTCCGCAGAAATCTCGCCAATTGTTTCCCATGGGTGTGAAAGTGGCATCACGCTCACAGGTACAGGCGAGGGCGATTTAAGATTTTTTCCTATTAAAAATATGTGCAATTTGCACGCTCGTTAAAATCGACTCTTCAGCAATGCGATTTTCTCGCAAATCTCAATACAGTTGCGGTGACCATTGCGATATTGGTCTAAGAATGCACCCTATACTTCATGCGTGTAATATGTGGTGCGAAAAGCCCATTGATTTCTATTGGACAACTTGTATTACAGGTGTGGGAAAAAAACGCGGCACGTCCTATTTTGGTGTATATTACACGTGTATTACATGCCAATATAGTCTATGGGGATGGGACATACTCAGCAAATATGCATGAACATACGAATTGCAGTGCACTATGTATTTTACACGTGTAATAAATATGCGCATGGCATGCAGGACATGTACGCCCGTGTGAGAGAGCCCTAAGTGTTTCATGGTGGAAGAACCAGGCTCCCTGCAGCGCAGAGTATGTCAGGAGAGAAGTGTGCTGATCGTGTGGGAATGAGGGGAACTTAGGGCTTAAACCGATGGGCTGGTTTTTGTGCCATTTTTGTGATAATCACGGCCGCACAACGGGACAAAACGAAACTATTAATTTCAATGGTTTCGCTTTCACTATTGGGATTCTTGCCCGTTAATTGGGAGAAAAGATTGGCCTTACCCCTATCTTTCTTGCATGTGGTTAATACTAGGGAAGGACCTATCTTATTGCAATTTTTTTTAGTGGCGCTGGAAGCGGTCGTCTGCTGTTATAGCCCATCTGTGCGGAGGATCGGCGAGTTGTGCATTCAGACATGTTAGTTGGAGCCCCAGTGTTACACTCGGCTGCTCCTGACTGTGCAGCGCCTGTTGGTCACAACGATTCCTGACATCCTCCTCTGACCCCTGTCGGTGATGAGTTGTTTCCGTCCTCAGTATCCCCTTTTGCTGCATGGTTTTCCTCGATCATGCCATTCTTGGTATACCGTTACATGAGAAAACCCCATGCAGTTGGCAGTGAGGCCCTGGCTAGTCTAGCACAGATGACCGGGCCTCGTTGGAAGTCGCTCCGATCATTAGACTTTCCCATCTAATGTGGATTCACACTAAAACTGATCCATGAAAATCATGTCATATGATTTTATGCTGCACTCCGGGGTCATGGGGGGAATTCCCATACAGGGAAGCGCCAATTGTCCAATTGTGGAAGGGTTGGGGACTCTAGTAAAAGGGCCAGTCTGTGTAATAACGAGAGATGTAATAACAGAATACATTGTATCCTCTTCTGTCTATTTGTAACAATCTCTTTCCTGACGCGTTCTACTTTAGTAACTAATAGATGGTTTGTCATGAAATGCATTTCCCGGACATCCTACACAGCAGCTCATACTTATGGGGATTAATCGTCCGTATGTACAGAATGTGCTGGACTACAGGAAAGAGGAATTACATAGGTGAATTCTACCTTTTGTACCATGTTACATATATCGAGTCTCTATTATATGTATTGGAAATACCTGTCTGATGTGATTTTGCCCTGGTTTGACTGTGCCAAGGGATAGGGTCATGTTCTAACAAAATGTTTGAGAAATGCAATAAAATTATGTGAATGCAAAAATACAGCTCTGCACGACCCAGAGGAGCTTTCAGAGGGAATTATTGAGGTTATGGTAATCCTACGATTTTACGCCGATTCTCCTGTGACCTAATGTGGCCATATAGCCCTACTGTAGTGCTTATCAAATTTAACTAAATCATAACTAAACTTTCAAAAAACTTTTCTGACATTTCGCTATCACATTTGATTAGTGAGGTCTGGGGGCTGAGATCCCCACTGATCAGAAGAACAAAGGGGAAGATGCAGACATCTGAGTACTGTGCCCATTTGGTGTTGCTGAGCTGTGTACAGGCTCAACATAAGGTCTAGGAGTCTGTACACACTTGCCAATCACATCCGAGGGGTCACAAAGCTCAGCCAAGCGCTTCTGCCTCTTTGTTTTAGCAATTGGGGGTGTCAGCATGGCCGGCCTTAGCTACATGTGACAATTGCGGTTGCATACTAGGCAAATGTAGGGTAGGAGCGATCACGCCCCCTTAGGTCCACCTGGCCAGACTAGCTTCCTCCTTCATGTGGTAGCTTGTGGGGAGCTACGTGAATCATCCTGCTCCTGGCTCTGTCTGCTCAGCTCTGATGTTCTGAGGTCCCACCGTCAGTCCATTGGTGCCCCCATAACACAATTGCTTAGTTCTGCTGCTATATTTTTGGTATGAGCTTGGATATCTTACTGAATGTATTATGCGCTTGGTGCTGGTATTGTATTAATGCACTGAGCTTGGTTGTGGTGATGTATTTATATTGTGAGCTTGGTTATGGTACTGCATTTGTTATAAGCTGGGTACTGATTCAATAGTTATGTTATGATCTTGGTTCTGACGCTGTAGTTATGCACTCAGGTTGGCTTTAGGACTGTATTTATGTTATGAGCTTGGTTCTGGTATAATATTTATTCATGGAGCTGTTCTGGTGCTGTATTTTTTTTTTAATGTTTTTATTAAACAATCAAGACATATATCCAAATTACAATATCATCTCAGTTATTCTTGACCTTTTCAAAGTTCAGTGCTCAAATCAAGACATATAGCAGTATATTGCAGAGTAGTTCTTGATTGTCCATTGACAAATATATATTTGGACACAATCTCGACATTTTTTCCTTATTTTATAAGTGAACATCCTAATAAAACAAAACAGAAAATAAATAAATAAAAATTAAGCAGTTGGACCTGCTCTGACCCCAGAACTGTGTCTAGTTTCCTTATTATCTTGGTATTGGCATGTCAAATACGTCTGCTTGTACTTTGGAGACCCGACGGAGGACATAAAGACCCCTCGTGGTAACGGCACGGTCAGTATAGCACTCCAGATGGGATCATCTCCCGACACCATTTGTGGTAAAAACAGTTTCTCAATTTCTCTCTGACTCTCTGCGGCAGCAGCTGGACAAAGCTTCCCCATGTTTCATAAAAGGACTACACCATCCTCTCCTTGAGCAAAGATATAGATCTTGATCTAGGTATCCAAAAATCACCCATAAGGGCTCCCGTGGGCAGAAATTTGTCAAAGGTGTGATGGTATATTCCTGAATCCGGGACCAAAAAACCTGGATCTGGGATTGCCCCTACAATGGTATAAATTGGCATTTGGTGCTTTGCATGTAAAGAAGTTTGGGGTGAGATATATTCCCATGTGATATCCTCTCATAGGGGTTAGGCAGGGGCGTAACTATAGAGGATGCAGGGGATGCGGTTGCACCCTGGCCCAGGAGCCTTAGGGGGCCCATAAGGCCTCTCTTCTCCATATAGGGAGCCCAGTACTATGAATAAAGCATTATAGTTGGGGGCCCTGTTACAGATTTTGCATTGGGGCCCAGAAGCTTCAAGTTATGTCTCTGTGCAGCATGGTTTAGGTATGGGTACAGGTACAGATAGAGGGGGGGCCCCAAACAGGATGAAGAGAAAAGAGGGACCTTCCGGTGCCGCCGAGGCGGACGAAAACATCACAGGGCATACAAGAGATCCCGACGGGGTGATGACCCGATCCACGAAACGACCACCGCTGATGGACTTCAGGAAATAGTGGATGTTGGAGCTTGTGAACCTACCAGTGACGGTATTGTAATCAACATTTCTTCCAGGGTATTGACATCAGATGAGACGACTGTATTGGGCAAGGGTCTATCATTTTGCTGTGTAACTTCTATGAATTGGTTTGATCTTAATCTTGATGTACAGCGTTTATTCAGAAATTTAAGGCTTAAAAATCAATTTTCCTCACAACCATCACGTACGGTTGCACAGACCACTACACCGGGGTCTTTTTCCCTGGTTGGAACTGGTCTTCGCAACAAAAGTACGTATCAACCACCTACATCAAATCCTCAAATTGAAGTATTTGCTAAATTAGTATTAAAAGATATTGAAAAACTGAGATCCAAAACATTGGGTAACAAGAGGAGGCTTAAGAATAACCTTAATATGAGGGAAAGGAAAGCCCTTAATTCTCTTGCGCAGGATGATGCGATTGTGGTTAAACCAGCCGATAAGGGTGGAGCAATAGTCGTGATGGATACCAGTATGTACACAACAGAAGTGTTCAGACAATTAAATGATGAAAATGTTTATGAAAAATTGCGATCGGACCCTACCATACGGTTTCAATTACAATTAAGGGGAATGTTGAATGAGGCACTATGGGCAGGTTTGATCGATAAAAAGCTGTTGAAATTCCTTGATATCCAGCACCCCATTGTTCCCACTTTATACACCCTCCCAAAGGTCCACAAGGATCCCCAGAATCCCCCTGGGAGACCGATTGTTTCAGGCAGAAACTCACTCTTCTGCAATATCGCACGATTTTTAGACAAGGTCCTGAGGCGTTTTGCAGATGAGGCGGATTCACACATCAGGGATACATCTGACTTTTTGAAAAAAATTGCATCGTTTGATATGACCGAAGATGTTATCTTGGTCACCTTTGATGTGACTGCGCTATACACCTCTATCAGTCACGATAAAGGGATAGATGCCGTCAGACAATTTCTGATGGCATCGGATATGTCCTCTGAGTGCATGCAGTTTGCCCTGTCGCTGCTGGAGTACATCCTCCGCAACAATTATTTTTTGTTTGGGGGGGTGTACTACAGACAGCGACAGGGCACTGCTATGGGCTCTAATGTGGCGCCAACATACGCCAACATTTTTGTGCGCCAATTTGAGGAGAAGTATATTTATACCTCCATATATGCGGCGTCGTTGGTGTACTGGGGTCGGTACATCGACGACGTGTTTGCTTTATGGAAGGGTTCGCTCCAAACATTACAGGAATTCCATACCTTTTTAAACGCTATTTACCCAGAACTTCAGTTCACTATGTCTTACTCCATTGTGGAAATCCAATTCCTTGACGTTTTGATTAAAAGACAAGGAATGGGATTGGTAACGGATCTTTACACAAAAAAGACAGATCGGAACAGTTTATTGCTCTATAGTAGCAACCATCCGGTCGCCATGAAGGACTCACTACCATGGAGTCAACTTTTACGAGTGCGAAGAATAGCACACGATCAAACCATTGATTTAAGATTGGATGAGATGTGTAGGAGGTTCCTAGGTAGGGGATACCCTGCACCAATCATCACAAAAGCTGCCATACGAGCTAGGGCAATACCACAACAAGATCTTTTGACACCTAAATTAAAGAAACAGACAATGGACAGGATTCCGTTTGTCAGTACCTTTAATAGTCTTAGTGGAACCGTTGGTAACATTATCAAAAAACATTGGCCACTGCTGACATTAGATGGGGCTGTAATACCTGAATTTAAAAATAAGCCTATAAATGCATATAGAAGAGGTAGAAACATAGGTGACCAACTGGTCCACTCACACTTTGCTTCACACAAATCAGCCGTCCAGAGTTTCTTTAAACCCCCTAGAAAGGGGAACTTCCCATGCCTTGCCTGTAGTTGTTGTAACAATTTGGTGAGGGGTGACGAATTTCGGCATCCTCTCAGGGGCAATAGGTACAAGATACAGGGGAGATATACTTGTGCTTCACCATACGTGATCTACCTCATCACCTGCCCATGTGGCCTTGGGTATGTGGGTGAAACCACTATGGAGGTGAGATCACGTATGGTGAAGCACAAGAGTACAATTCGGACGGAAAATCTACAATTACCTGTATCGCGACATTTTTTGGAGGCTAAACACAACATCAGCCAGTTCAAATTTAGGGTCATTGATCATGTCCCCGTACTTCCACGGGGGGGTGATAGAGAATTTTTATTAAAAAAGCGTGAGTTAAAATGGATATACGAGTTGGACACCATGCACCCAAAAGGGCTTAATCAGGAGTACATTTTTCAGCCGTTCTTGTAAATCTTGTTACACACATCAGTATATGAATTGTACATATGTTTTATTAATGAATTTTTTATGGGTATATGTGTAATTGTATTCTTTTTGTTTTGTTTACACAGGTTGTTGGTCTCTCGCTGGTTCCCTCGCCACACGTCTGAGATATGACGGTCCATTATTTCATCATCTTGAAGAAAAAATATAGATTCATGCATAGTGATGTATAGTATCAATAAAATCACAATTTGACTAGGCAGTTAACAGTTGGTGTTCTGCTCTTTTTTATTGGTTTATACAATGGGTTAACATTGGACTATTCATACTCTATGGGTGAGAATGTATATTATTAGATAAGATAGCCTTTGTCAACGTGAATAGACCTGGAAGGGATGACTTTCTAGATGAATATGGGGACATTACTTGATAATACCAGTAGGTTGTTGATATACCCCTTTTTTATTAGATATAGAACATCACAGTAATGATAAAAGGTCATCTATATTATATTGGATAGATATATTCTCCCTGTGATAGGATGGAGGGCTGAGTCGGCCTTGAGCCTGATTCATGTGGGAATCGAACTTGCAACCTCCAGGTCGTAGGTGAGAGCTTACACTCTGCACCACACGAGGCTCATATGACATCATCAACGATGCGCCAGATAACAGCTGAGACGTGTGGAGAGAGGTAATCAGTGATGAGACACTCCTGTGCATGTTTGTATGTCATTGGTTAATGGTGTTCACATTTCCTATATATATGGTGCACTTTGTATGATATGTATTGGCTTGAGGAAGGTCTATTACGACCGAAACGTTGCCGTAATTTTTGTAATGGGGAAATAAATCTTGTATTTTTCTACATTGCTGAATGCTGCCAGTCACTATTTCCTTATTCCATCCTCCTCTGACCCCTGTCGGTGATGAGTTGTTTCCGTCCTCAGTATCCCCTTTTGCTGCATGGTTTTCCTCGATCACGCCATTCTTGGTATACCGTTACATGAGAAAACCCCATGCAGTTGGCAGTGAGGCCCTGGCTAGTCTAGCACAGATGACCGGGCCTCGTTGGAAGTCGCTCCGATCATTAGACTTTCCCATCTAATGTGGATTCACACTGAAACTGATCCATGAAAATCATGCCATGTGACTTTATGCTGCACTCTCGGGTCACGGGGGGAATTCCCATACAGGGAAGCGCCAATTGTCCAATTGTGGAAGGGTTGGAGACTCTAGTAAAGGGGCCAGTCTGTGTAATACCGAGAGATGTAATAACAGAATACATTGTATCCTCTTCTGTCTATTTGTAACAATCTCTTTCCTGACGCGTTCTACTTTAGTAACTAATAGATGGTTTGTCATGAAATGCATTTCCCGGACGTCCTACACAGCAGCTCATACTTATGGGGATTAACCCTCAATATGTACAGAATGTGCTGGACTACAGGAAAGAGGAATTACATAGGTGAATTCTACCTTTTGTACCATGTTACATATATCGAGTCTCTATTATATGTATTGGAAATACCTGTCTGATGTGATTTTGCCCTGGTTTGACTGTGCCAAGGGATAGGGTCATGTTCTAACAAAATGTTTGAGAAATGCAATAAAATTATGTGAATGCAAAAATACAGCTCTGCACGACCCAGAGGAGCTTTCAGAGGGAATTATTGAGGTTATGGTAATCCTACGATTTTACGCCGATTCTGCTGTGACCTAATGTGGCCATATAGCCCTACTGTAGTGCTTATCAAATTTAACTAAATCATAACTAAACTTTCAAAAAAGTTTTCTGACATTTCGCTATCACATTTGATTAGTGGGGTCTGGGGGCTGAGATCCCCACTGATCAGAAGAACAAAGGGGAAGATGCAGACATCTGAGTACTGTGCCCATTTGGTGTTGCTGAGCTGTGTACAGGCTCAACATAAGGTCTAGGAGTCTGTACACACTTGCCAATCACATCCGAGGGGTCACAAAGCTCAGCCAAGCGCTTCTGCCTCTTTGTTTTAGCAATTGGGGGTGTCAGCATGGCCGGCCTTAGCTACATGTGACAATTGCGGTTGCATACTAGGCAAATGTAGGGTAGGAGCGATCACGCCCCCTTAGGTCCACCTGGCCAGACTAGCTTCCTCCTTCATGTGGTAGCTTGTGGGGAGCTACGTGAATCATCCTGCTCCTGGCTCTGTCTGCTCAGCTCTGATGTTCTGAGGTCCCACCGTCAGTCCATTGGTGCCCCCATAACACAATTGCTTAGTTCTGCTGCTATATTTTTGGTATGAGCTTGAATATCTTACTGAATGTATTATGCGCTTGGTGCTGGTATTGTATTAATGCACTGAGCTTGGTTGTGGTGATGTATTTATATTGTGAGCTTGGTTATGGTACTGTATTTGTTATAAGCTGGGTACTGATTCAATATTTATGTTATGATCTTGGTTCTGACGCTGTAGTTATGCACTCAGGTTGGCTTTAGGGCTGTATTTATGTTATGAGCTTGGTTCTGGTATCATATTTATTCATGGAGCTGTTCTGGTGCTGTATTTTTTTTAATGTTTTTATTAAACAATCAAGACATATATCCAAATTACAATATCATCTCAGTTATTCTTGACCTTTTCAAAGTTCAGTGCTCAAATCAAGACATATAGCAGTATATTGCAGAGTAGTTCTTGATTGTCCATTGACAAATATATATTTGGACACAATCTCGACATTTTTTCCTTATTTTATAAATGAACATCCTAATAAAACAAAACAGAAAATAAATAAATAAATAAAAATTTCTGCTTGTACTTTGGAGACCCGACGGAGGACATAGAGACCCCTCGTGGTAACGGCACGGTCAGTATAGCACTCTAGATGGGATCATCTCCCGACACCATTTGTGGTAAAAACAGTTTCTCAATTTCTCTCTGACCCTCTGCGGCAGCAGCTGGACAAAGCTTCCCCATGTTTCAAAAAAGGACTACACCATCCTCTCCTTGAGCAAAGATATAGATCTTGATCTAGGTATCCAAAAATCACCCATAAGGGCTCCCGTGGGCAGAAATTTGTCAAATGTGTGATGGTATATTCCTGAATCCGGGACCAAAAAACCTGGATCTAGGGGCAATCCCACAAACAATGGTATAAATTGGCATTTGGTGCTTTGCATGTAAAGAAGTTTGGGGTGAGATATATTCCCATGTGATATCCTCTTATAGGGGTTAGGCAGGGGCGTAACTATAGAGGATGCAGGGGATCCGGTTGCACCCGGGCCCAGGAGCCTTAGGGGGCCCATAAGGCCTCTCTTCTCCATATAGGGAGCCCAGTACTATGAATAAAGCATTATAGTTGGGGGCCCTGTTACAGATTTTGCATTGGGGCCCGGGAGCTTCAAGGTATGTCTCTGTGCAGCATGGTTTAGGTATGGGTACAGGTAGAGATAGAGGGGGGGCCCCAGCTCACGTTTTGCATCAGGGCCCCTGAGCCTTTAGTTACACCCCTGGGGTTAGGTAAAACCTATGAGCAATCTGTAATCTTGTTTCCAGGAACCTAGCAGAGGGCAAATACTTATGAGCTGACGACAGAAATTCAACAATTTGTATGGGCGTGAGGCTCGGGTTGTCCAAGGACCACTTTTTGATCCCAGGGTCAGTGTCACTCTGTTCCCGCATATTCCTTCTTGCTCTATATAACTTAGAGATCGTTCCCCTCGCGCCCGCCAGCCTAGAGATCCCTGTACCCCCTGTCTGCACCTAGTCCCGAGATATAGTGTCTAGCTTGTAGGTATGAAAAAACCGGGATATTTCAGGGCATCTCTGCTTCATTTCCTCATATGACAAAACGCGTTTCTCTTTTTTATGTAGGAGTTTATCTATTGAGTCAATGCCTTGCCTTTGCCATTCCAAAAAAATGTAGTGCGGGTTATTATCCTGAAAGTTGGGATTATTGACAAATGAGATGTATGGAGATACACGCGGAGACGCCTGGCTGTCACAACGTAACTTGCCCCATGATTTCCACGCCACGAAGATATCAAAGGATTATGTTTGATTGTCTTTCACAATTCTGTGAGTGGGAGATATAGACTGGGCTGTATGTATATACTGAGCTTGGTTCTTGTGCTGTCTTTATGGTATGAGCTAAGTTCTAGTATTTTATTTATGTACTGAGCTTGGTTCTGGATCTATATTTATGTTATGTGTTGGCTTCTGGTACTCTATGTATGTTATGGGCTTGTCTCCAGTGCTGCATTTTATATTATGAGCTTGGTTCTGGTTTTAAATTTATGCTACTAATTTAGCTGTGGTACAGTATTTATTCATGGAATGTTTCTGGTGCTGTATTTATGTACTGAGCTTGGCTCTGGTACAGTATTTATTCCCTGAGGCGTTCTGGTGCTGTATTTATTTACTGTTTGTGATTCTGGTGCTGTATTTATGGTATGAGCTTGGCTCTGGTGCTGTATTTATGATATGAGCTTGGCTCTGGTACAGTATTTATTCCCTGAGGCATTCTGCTGCAGTATTTATTTACTGTTTGTGGCTCTGGTGCTGTATTTATGGTATGAGCTTGGCTCTGGTATAGTATTTAATTCACTGATCTGTTCTGGTGTGGGTATGCTGCTATATTGTATCAGTGCAATATATATAATTTATTTCTCATGACAGGAGGACGGCAAAAAAAATTCCAGGTGTCGTCCAACTGAAGTCCGGCAATGGGTGTCAGCACCTGCCAGTGTCAAGTCATGGATGAGAGCGGCACTGTCTTTACTCATACAGCCCCTTTAAGAATTGCTTACAATGCAATTCCCTCTTCCCCTGGAGCCGTACATAATAAGGGTTTAGGGGAAATTATAAATAGCTGCTATGAGACGGTGCGCTCTCTGGACAGGAAGGCGGAAGAAAAACAACGGAGCCGCAATTCTTCTATTTACGAGAAGTTACAAAAGAAGGAGAAAGGATTGATGTTCGGAGCGGCTGCATTTTTCCATGTTGTCTCCCAGATAGGACACAAGTGCCCGGCCCATCCTGTGGGCAGCTCGCCTCCCAGGGCAATGTTTACAAGGATGAGAAATTTATCTGGTGGCTTTCGTCCAAAAATTCTTCACGGGGTACAAAAAAAAAAGTTGCGTTGGACTTGAGAAGTCTCTGGTTTCCCGTGACATTGTCTGGAAATATATATTCATAGTCTGATGCTTCTCAGCCCGGACATCAATGCAAGGCTGACATTCGTCAACGGCCTCATCCCCACTGAGGATCAATGGAAAAAAAACATAGCCGCGTTGCATTCTGGGAAATGTAGCTGATTGGGTTAAAAAAAATGATAACTGGCCTTAACGCACTAAAAATATACCAGGGAGAGCAGAAGAGTCACATTCGGTTATGACAGGAGGTTCCCATACTATTAGGGACTAGAGATAATTATAATAATAATCTTTATTTGTATAGCGCCATCATATTCCGCGGCGCTTACATAGACAGGGGGAATACAGAAGACAAAAGTACAAACATTACAGAACCACGGATACATAGTAATCAATTGATGGAAACAATAGGGGTGCAGGTCCGGCTCCAACGAGCTTACATACTACGAATAGTGGGGTGATACAGAAGGTAAAGGGCTGGAGATGTGCACGGTATGGCGAGGTGGAGAGTGAGGGATGCTATACACATAGACAATGGTCAGACATTTAGCCGTGTGACGGCAGAAACAGTATGACTGCAGGTCATATGATGGCTAGCAGGGATTGCAGTCAGTAGGTCAGGGAGCATGTTAGCAGGCAGAGTACAGAGGGGTTTAGGGAATGTGGTATGCCTCCCTGAAGAGGTGCGTTTTTAGAGCACGCCTGAAGTTCTGCGAGTCCTGTATTGCTCGGGTAGCCTTTGGTAGTGCGTTCCAGAGGACCGGTGCTGCTCTGGAGAAGTCTTGGAGGCGGGAGTGAGAAGTTCGAATGAAAGGGGCGCTCAGTCTGGTTTCGTTAGCAGAGCGGAGAGCCTGGGCTGGTTGATGGATTGAGATGAGGGAGGCGATATAGGGGGGCGCTGCGCTGTGGAGGGCTTTGTGGATGAAGGTAGCGAGTTTGAATTGAATTCTGTATTTAACGGGCAGCCAGTGCAGTGACTGGCACAGGGCAGAGGCGTCCGAGTAGCGGCTGGATAGGAAGATGAGCCTGGCTGCCGCATTCAGGATGGATTGGAGAGGGTAGAGTCTGGTGCAGGGGAGGCCGATCAGCAACGAGTTGCAATAATCGAGCCGGGAGTCGATGAGGGCAACAGTGAGCGTTTTTAACGTGTCTACAGTGAGAAAAGAGCGGATTCTTGCGACGTTCTTAAGCTGCAGCTGACAGGTTCGAGCCAGAGATTGGATGTAGGGGGTAAAGGGGAGATCGGCGTCAAATATGACCCCAAGGCAGCGGGCATGTTGTCTAGGAGTTATGGTGGCGCCACACACTGAGATGGAGATGTCAGGAGGAGGTCAGTTAGTGGAGGGGGAAATACTAGTAAGTCAGTTTTAGAGAGGTTTAGTTTTAGGTAGAGAGAGGACATGGTGTTAGAGACAGCGGACAGACAGTTGGTGATGTTTTGGAGTAAAGGTGCAGAGATGTCACGGGAAGAGGTGTATAGCTGGGTGTCATCAGCATACAGGTGGTATTGGAGGCCAAATCTCCTGATGGTTTGTCCAATAGGGGCTGTGTAGATAGAGAAAAGAAGGGGGCCGAGGACAGAGCCCTGGGGGACCCCAACAGCAAGAGGAAGAGGAGGGGAGGTAGAGCCAGCAAAGGAGACGCTGAAAGAGCGGTCAGATAGGTAGGAGGAGAACCAGGAGAGAGCAGTGTTCTATAGGCCAATGGAGTGAAGCATACTGAGGAGGAGTTTGTGGTCAACAGTGTCAAATGCTGCGGAGAGGTCGAGGAGATGAGCGAGCGTACCCGTTAAGGCAAATTACTCGAGCGAGTTACACAATTTTCGAGTACATGCCTGCTTGCCTTGAAAAGATTCGGGGGCCGGTGGAGGGGAACGGGGGGGGGGGGATCTCTCTCTCTCCCCTCTGCTCACTCCCGCAACTCACCGCTCACCCCCGCCGGCCCCCGAATCTTTTCGGGCAAGCAGGCATGTATTCGAAAATGGCGATACTCATCTGTATTAGGGACCTTTACACCGGCGGAACTGCTCTGCAACATGCAGCGGAATTTACCGCCATGTGGAAGATTCTGCACCAAATCAGCCTGTCTAGGGGCTTCAAAAGACGAGCGTGTTTCTACGTGCTGGAAAATCACGCACACGAAAAGCGGAGGGTAGAATCCATTGATTTCAGGGAGTTTGTTCTCACGTCTTTTTTTTTGTGCCCGCGAAAACGGGACCTGCTCTATTTTGTTTGTGTTTGAGCAACAAAGAGCCCCAAGGAGGTTTATGGGAGGTGCGCAAACATCTACACGCAGGGGTATGTGCTAAACGCTGTGCATACCCGCTATCACCGACACCTCGTTAGGTTAATTAGCCATTTAAATCAGGGCAGGGTATTACCCCATCTATGTGAATGAGCAATGCCTGTGGAAATATGCATAGTATTTACGAAGGCACACGCACAAAATACACTCGTTCACAGTCCAAAATAATTGCGCAGGAGAGAGCATTTTGCGGACTATGCTCACCTGTCAAAGCCCTAATGTGCATTTTTTTTACGCAGTATTGAAAATGGCTTAAGTGTTTTGGCAATTCTGCATCAAAATCCGCATTTAGGCCTCGTTCACATGAACATCATTTTGGCGCCCCCATAGGCATTCCTAAAATTTACAGCTATAGGATTAAATCGCATGACTTGGTTGCGGCTATTTTTCACAATTTTAACATGGCTGGCTCCAGCGTCTTGCAGTGCACTCACACTGCAGCCCCAAGATGAAGGGAATCCCCGCAGGCATGAAGGGAATTCCTGATGGTTTGAAGGGAGTCTTCGCCGGGGACTCCCTTTAATTCCACGATGGGGGAATCCCTTCATCCCCGTGGGGATTCCCTTCATTGTACTGGCAGCCAGCAAAGGGAACAGAAGGAAGTTTAACACTTTGGGGATGAAGGGAATCCCCGCAGGGACTTCCTTCATCCCTGCAGAGATGTCTTTCATTCCCACAGGACTTCCTCCCTCTCTCTTTGCCGGCCGACTCGCATAGACTCCCATACGAGACAATGGAGCAGCCGGCATTGTGCCATCAAAAAATAAGACAAGTCCTATCTTATGACGCATGATTTTTTAGGCTCATTAAAAATCGTTCGTCTGAAACTACCAATATGAAACCGTAGGTTCTTTTAGATGCGATTATTTTTTTTGATGCACCTACATTGTGTCAAAATGACGCTGGTGTGAAAAAGGCCTTAGATTTTGATGTGGATTTCCACAGCGGCAGATTTCACTACATGTTGTGGAACAATTTTGTGATACGTGAAAGGTCCCTCGGGTGGTCTTACACATGTTTATGTAAAGCAAAGTCTTAAAGGAGTATTCCCATGTCACCTAAATGCCTAACGGGTGCGTCCCACCTCTTGGGCCGCCTTCAACATCGCAGAATGCACCACACAGCTCTACTACATGCACATAACACACGGCTCTACTACATGCACATAACACACGGCTCTACTACATGCACATAACACACGGCTCTGCTACTTGCACGTCACACGCACATAGCTCTACTACCTTGCTTTTGCATATGAGCTGCATGTGATTCACGAACTTCAGTAGCTCGCTGAGCAGACATGTTCACTCTGCCGAGACTTACGAACTTCAGCTGATGGCTTAGGTGAAATCTTGGCTTGTCGCTGTGTCATGTAAACTGCATTAGCTTCATGGCGCTCCCCCTCACTACCTGCGTAGGGTTTCTACCATGAGCGCTCCCTGCATCCAGTTCCCAGTAGTCTGTAGTGGCATCACCTGACCAGGCGAGGAAGCCTTTGGAGGAGGTGAGGGGGAGCATCGAATAGTATGAAATCAGCTGTGGGTACATGTCTGATTTTCAGTCTAAATGGTTTTTGGATGCAGAAATGTTACGGAATTTACAGTGGAAATTCCGCCACACTTCCGCCAAATGTATACATACCGTAAGTCTGTTTGAGATACACTGCCACGTGCAAAGTGGCCCCAGTAGCAATAGTGACCCCCACAGTAGCCCCAGTAGTAATAGTGACCCCCACAGTGGCCCCAGTAGTAATAGTGACCCCCACAGTGGCCCCAGTAGTAATAGTGACATCCCACAGGGGCCCCAGTGGTAATAGTAAACCCACACAGTAGCTTCAGTAGTAATAGTGACCCCCACAGTGGCCCCAGTAGTAATACTGACCCCCCCACAGTAGCTCCAGTAGTAATAGTGACCCCCACAGTGGCCCCAGTGGTAATAATGACCCCCACAGTGGCCCCAGTAGTAATACTGACCCCGCCACAGTAGCTCCTGTAGTAATAGGTATAACAGGTATCACCGCATACATAATGATCCAGACAATGATAATATTTTGTTATTTATCGCACATGGTGACGCCGTTAGAATAATTAAAAAAATTAATGCCAGAATTGCTATTTTTGTTGTTTGCCTCCCTCAAAAAAAAAGGAAAAGCAATTCAAAAGTCAAAATGGTAACAATAAAGAGTAAAACTCTTCCCTCACAGACCTCACAGAGCTCAGTTGCCTGAAGAATAAAATTGCTGTGGGTCTTGGAATGGAGCGGTGCAGATTCAATTGTGTAAAAGTAGGTAAAAGTAAAAACATCTCTAAAAACTTGTCATCACAGTGATCGTGCCGATCAGATGAGAAAGTTATTGTGTTGTTTTTACTGAATACTGAACATTGCAAAAACAAAACCCCAAAACAATGGCAGAATTTCTGGAGATTTTTTCCATCCTCCCCCCCCCCCCCCCCCCCACACAAAATAATGTACTTAAAGTTCTACAACACATTATATGTACCCAGAATGGGGTCGTTAAAATATACAACTCATCATAAAAAAAAGTGCAAATACGGCTGTCAACAAGTTACAGCTCTTGCAATCAACAATAAAAATCATTTTGGTCTAAAGGCAAAAAAAAAAATCACTTAGTCCTTGACGGGGTTAAAATGTAATCACACAGTTATTAAACCACGGAAATGCTACCAGTTAAAACGCCAACATATTCTTCAGAAAACAAGCCCTCACACAGCGCCGCCGAGAAGAAAGGAAAAGTGTCACGAGTCGTGGAATGCAGCGACACAAAAACAAATCATTCTGGGAAAAAAAGTGTTTTTATTATGTTAAAGTGGTAAAAAATAACAAAAACAGTATAAATGAGGTATCGCAGTCCTTGTAATGACATGTAGAATAACGTTATCAGGTTATTTATTCCACACAGTGAATGCCGCATAAATAGATCCTAAAAGCATAGCAAAGCTTCCAATTTTTCATAAATCCCTAAAAATATATTAACAAAAGACATTTGAATACATTGTATCTGCCCCGAATTGGTGCCACTAAAAATAGCTCATCATGCAAAAAATAAGCCCTCATACAGTTATACTAGATGGATTCTTGAATAAAGGAGAGTGATTGCAGCTTCAGACTACACTTGGTGCATTTGTAGTCTGTTACCATGGAGACACATACAAATGCATAGTAGCTGGAGACACTAAATTGTAGGAGGTTTCTAATAAAAATAATATACTTAGTTGCTTTTTAAAAGCATTGGAATAATTACAAAAAGTGGCGCTGAAGATGGGTCTCCCCTTTAACCCTTCCTTGCCCCTTTGGCGTACATGTATGTCATGGTAGAGAAGCGATCAGGAACTCAACCCGTGCTATCTGTAGTAAGATCCAGCAATAATTGATACAGGGTCCCGCTGCGACGGTGTGGATTGTAGAGAGTGCCAATCCCTGCTGTTTCCCCCATGATCAATACAATATTGAAAAAATTAATAAAAACCCTTTTTGCGCACTTTTTCAAAATTTTTTAACAATTATTTGGATTAAAAAAAATACATACTTGGTATCACAACATCCGTAGCAACACAAACTGTACACACCTTATCCTACATAGCAAATGTGATTTTAAAAAAAGGCAAAAAAATAGCACCAAATTGCTTTTTTGGTTCATTTTGCCTCCCAAAAAATGCAAGAAAAGTGATCAAAAAGTCATATGTACCCCAAAATAGTATCAATAAAAACTACAGCTTGTCACACTAAAAACAAGCCCTCGCAGAGCTCTGTCCATAGACGTTTAAACCCTTTCCAATCCAATTTTGATTTCAAGGTTTCCTAAAAGGGTTTCTCTTTTTGCTGTTATACAACGGTGCCATCTGCTGGCTAAAGCCAGTGAGTGTGCGCCACAGTGGCTTTGACAGCAGAGTGGCTGTCAATAGACGGTAAGAATACCTTGTCGGACATCTTCTGACATTGGAGCTTCAATCAGAATGTAGGAAGACATCAGACAGTGAAATGGAAAGGGTTAAAAACATTTAGGCGTTTCAGTGCAGCACTGCTAAGAAAAAAAAGTTTTAAAAAACTGTAGAAATATTCAAAATACGGAGGGTCATTCCATCCTGTATGTGAATGAGCCCTTATGATATCAGTCCTAAAAGAAGCTGGACACTGATGAGGCTGTTGATTTACTCTAGACAATAATGTCCCCTGACGAAGCTGCACTGCCAGAAGACGAAAAAAGGAAGTGTTGTCATGGGACACTATTATTGCTGTCATCAGGCCTGACCGCTCACTCAGCGGTATCTTCACATGGTAATATTGTTAATCATTTTTTATGTAAGCCTCTTGAGCTTCTTTATTACAAGAACTTAAATAAAATGTGCAATACATTATAAACCGATGAATCACCGCTGCGGATGAGCAATAAATGGCGGTATGTGTTCAATTACACATCCCACTGACCCAGATCATCTAACAGATCTCAGATGCCAGCGCACATTCCAAATAATTACTGACATTACACTAACTATGTTATATCTGGCACAAGAGTCACCGAAAACAATAACGGGCAACAAATCACCAGGAAAAACATCACTGGAGGGAAAAACACGTTTAATATCAGTAAAATGGATAATTCCCCTACATGGTTACGTCCATAATCTCCAACATGGGAGCCAGTATTATAGCGGTTATATACTTGTACATAGGAGGCAGTATTAGAGTAGTTATATTCTTGTACATAGGGGGCAGTATTATAGTAGTTATATTCTTGTACATAAGGGGCAGTATTATAGTAGTTATATTCTTGTACATAGGAGCAGTATTATAGTAGTTATATTCTTGTACATAGGGGGCAGTATTATAGTAGTTATATTCTTGTACATAGGGGGCAGTATTATAGTAGTTATATTCCTGTACATAGGGGGCAGTATTATAGTAGTTATATTCTTGTACATAGGGGGCAGTATTATAGTGGTCATATTCTTGTACATAGGGGCAGTATTATAGTAGTTATATTCTTGCACATAGGGGGCAGTATTATAGTAGTTATATTCTTGTACATAGGGACAGTGTTATAGTAGTTATATTCTTGTACATAGGAGGCAGTATTAGAGTAGTTATATTCTTGTACATATCGGGCAGTATTATAGTAGTTATAATCTTGTACATGGGAGGCAGTATTATAGTAGTTATATTCTTGTACATAGGAGGTAGTATTATAGTAGTTAAATTCTTGTACATAGGGGGCAATATTAGAGTAGTTATATTCCTGTACATAGGGGGCAGTATTATAGTAGTCATATTCTTGCACATAGGGGGCAGTATTATAGTAGTTATATTCTTGTACATAGGGGGCACTATTATAGTAGTTATATTCTTGTACATAGGGGGCAGTATTATAGTAGTTATATTCTTGTACATAGGGGGCAGTATTATAGTAGTTATATTCTTGTACATAGAGGGCAGTATTATAGTAGTTATATTCTTGTACATAGGGGGCAGTATTATAGCGGTTATATACTTGTACATAGGAAGCAAAATTAGAGTAGTTATATTCTTGTACATAGGGGGCAGTATTATAGTAGTTATATTCTTGTACATAGGGAGCAGTATTATAGTAGTTATATTCTTGTACATAGGGAGCAGTATTATAGTAGTTATATTCTTGTACATAGGGGGCAGTATTATAGTAGTTATATTCTTCTACATAGGGGGCAGTATTATAGTAGTTATATTCTTGTACATAGGGGGCAGTATTATAGTAGTTATATTCTTGTACATAAGGAGCAGTATTATAGTAGTTATACTCTTGTACATAGGGGGCAGTATTATAATAGTTATATTCTTGTACATAGTCGGCAGTATTATAGCGGTTATATACTTGTACATAGGAGGCAGTATTAGAGTAGTTATATTCTTGTACATAGGGGGCAGTATTATAGTAGTTCTATTCTTGTACACAGGAGGCACTATAATAGTAGTTCTATTCTTGTACGTAGGAGCAGTATTATAGTAGTAATATTCTTGTACATAGGAGGCAGTATTATAGTAGTTATATTCTGGTACATAGGGGGCAGTATTATAGTAGTTATATTCTTGTACATAGGTGGCAGTATTATAGTAGTTATATTCTTGTACATAGGGGGCAGTATTAGAGTAGTTATATTCCTGTACATAGGGGGCAGTATTATAGTAGTCATATTCTTGTACATAGGGGCAGTATTATAGTAGTTCTATTCTTGTAAATAGGAGGCAGTATTATAGTAGTTATATTCTTGTACATAGGGGGCAGTATTATAGTAGTTATATTCTTATACATAGGGAGCAGTATTATAGCAGCTATATTCTTATACATAGGGGCAGTATTATAGTAGTTATATTCTTGTACATAGGAGCAGTATTATAATAGTTATATTCTTGTACATAGGGGGCAGTATTATAGTAGTTATATACTTGTACATAGGGGCAGTATTATAATAGTTATATTGTTGTACATGGGAGGCAGTATTATAGTAGTTATATTTTTGTACATAGGGGGCAGTATTATAGTAGTTATATTCTTGTACATAGGGGGTAGTATTATAGTAGTTATATTCTTGTACATAGGGGCAGTATTATAATAGTTATATTCTTGTACATAGGGGGCAGTATTATAGTAGTTATATACTTGTACATAGGGGCAGTATTATAGTAGTTATATTGTTGTACATGGGAGGCAGTATTATAGTAGTTATGTTCATGTACATAGGGGACAGTATTATAGTAGCTATATTCTTGTACATAGGGGCAGTACTATAGTAGTTATATTTTTGTACATAGGGGGCAGTATTATAGTAGTTATATTCTTGTACATAGGGGCCGTATCATAGTATTTATATTCTTGTACATGGGCGACAGTATTATAGTAGTTATATTCGTGTACATAGGGGACAGTATTATAGTAGCTGTATTATTGTACATAGGGGGCAGAATTAGGCCTTAGTCAGACGGGCGTTTTTTTGCGTGATTTGCGCATCGCATGTCGCATGCGCAAATCGCATAACCGGAGGCAAAAAATCGCGGGAAAAATCTGCACCTAGCCGCCTTAATCGTCGCAGCAAAACGCCCGTCTGACCGGAGAAAAATCGCCGTGCGCATCAAAATGCGCATGAAACTTAGACTGGCCGGCGAAAAAAATTATTTTGGTGCGCACATAAAACGCCGAACGAAGATAGGCGCGATCTGCGAATCGTCGTGTCCTATAATTTATTGCATATCCGCATAAAAAGCGGACATGTGACTGATACCATAGCGAACCATTGGTTCTATATATGCGCGAATCGCATGCGCATGCGCAAATCGTGCGAAAAAACGCCCGTCTGACTAAGGCCTTATAGTAGTTATATTCTCGTACATTGGGGGTAGTATTATAGTAGTTCTATTCTTGTACATAAGAGCAGTATTATAGTAGTTCTATTCTTGTACATAGGGGCAATATTGTAGTAGATATATTCTTGTACATAGGGGGCAGTATTATAGTAGTTATATTCTTGTACATAGGGGGCAGTATTATAGTAGTTATATTTTTGTACATAGGGGGCAGTATTATAGTAGTTATATTCTTGTACATAGGAGGCAGTATTATAGTAGTTATATTCTTGTACATAGGAGGCAGTATTATAGTAGTTATATTCTTGTACATAGGAGGCAGTATTATAGTACTTATATTCTTGTATATAGGAGGCAGTATTATAGTAGTTATATTCTTGTACATAGGGAGCAGTATTATAGTAGTTATATCTTGTATATATGGGGCAGTATTATAGTAGTTATATTCTTGTACATAGGAGCAGAATTATAATAGTTATATTCTTGTACATAGTGGGCAGTATTATAATAGTTATATTCTTGTACATAGGGGGCAGTATTATAGTAGTTATATTCTTGTACAGAGGGGGCAGTATTATAATAGTTATATTCTTGTACATAGTCGGCAGTATTATAGCGGTTATATACTTGTACATAGGAGGCAGTATTAGAGTAGTTATATTCTTGTACATAGGGGGCAGTATTATAGTAGTTCTATTCTTGTACACAGGAGGCACTATAATAGTAGTTCTATTCTTGTACGTAGGAGCAGTATTATAGTAGTAATATTCTTGTACATAGGAGGCAGTATTATAGTAGTTATATTCTGGTACATAGGGGGCAGTATTATAGTAGTTATATTCTTGTACATAGGTGGCAGTATTATAGTAGTTATATTCTTGTACATAGGGGGCAGTATTAGAGTAGTTATATTCCTGTACATAGGGGGCAGTATTATAGTAGTCATATTCTTGTACATAGGGGCAGTATTATAGTAGTTCTATTCTTGTAAATAGGAGGCAGTATTATAGTAGTTATATTCTTGTACATAGGGGGCAGTATTATAGTAGTTATATTCTTATACATAGGGAGCAGTATTATAGCAGCTATATTCTTATACATAGGGGCAGTATTATAGTAGTTTATTCTTGTACATAGGAGCAGTATTATAATAGTTATATTCTTGTACATAGGGGGCAGTATTATAGTAGTTATATACTTGTACATAGGGGCAGTATTATAGTAGTTATATTGTTGTACATGGGAGGCAGTATTATAGTAGTTATGTTCATGTACATAGGGGACAGTATTATAGTAGCTATATTCTTGTACATAGGGGCAGTACTATAGTAGTTATATTTTTGTACATAGGGGGCAGTATTATAGTAGTTATATTCTTGTACATAGGGGGTAGTATTATAGTAGTTATATTCTTGTACATAGGGGCAGTATTATAATAGTTATATTCTTGTACATAGGGGGCAGTATTATAGTAGTTATATACTTGTACATAGGGGCAGTATTATAGTAGTTATATTGTTGTACATGGGAGGCAGTATTATAGTAGTTATGTTCATGTACATAGGGGACAGTATTATAGTAGCTATATTCTTGTACATAGGGGCAGTACTATAGTAGTTATATTTTTGTACATAGGGGGCAGTATTATAGTAGTTATATTCTTGTACATAGGGGCCGTATCATAGTATTTATATTCTTGTACATGGGCGACAGTATTATAGTAGTTATATTCGTGTACATAGGGGACAGTGTTATAGTAGCTGTATTATTGTACATAGGGGGCAGAATTAGGCCTTAGTCAGACGGGCGTTTTTTTGCGTGATTTGCGCATCGCATGTCGCATGCGCAAATCGCATAACCGGAGGCAAAAAATCGCGGGAAAAATCTGTACCTAGCCGCCTTAATCGTCGCAGCAAAACGCCCGTCTGACCGGAGAAAAATCGCCGTGCGCATCAAAATGCGCATGAAACTTAGACTGGCCGGCGAAAAAAATTATTTTGGTGCGCACATAAAACGCCGAACGAAGATAGGCGCGATCTGCGAATCGTCGTGTCCTATAATTTATTGCATATCCGCATAAAAAGCGGACATGTGACTGATACCATAGCGAACCATTGGTTCTATATATGCGCGAATCGCATGCGCATGCGCAAATCGTGCGAAAAAACGCCCGTCTGACTAAGGCCTTATAGTAGTTATATTCTCGTACATTGGGGGTAGTATTATAGTAGTTCTATTCTTGTACATAAGAGCAGTATTATAGTAGTTCTATTCTTGTACATAGGGGCAATATTGTAGTAGATATATTCTTGTACATAGGGGGCAGTATTATAGTAGTTATATTCTTGTACATAGGGGGCAGTATTATAGTAGTTATATTTTTGTACATAGGGGGCAGTATTATAGTAGTTATATTCTTGTACATAGGAGGCAGTAATATAGTAGTTATATTCTTGTACATAGGAGGCAGTATTATAGTAGTTATATTCTTGTATATAGGAGGCAGTATTATAGTAGTTATATTCTTGTACAAAGGGAGCAGTATTATAGTAGTTATATCTTGTATATATGGGGCAGTATTATAGTAGTTATATTCTTGTACATAGGAGCAGAATTATAATAGTTATATTCTTGTACATAGTGGGCAGTATTATAATAGTTATATTCTTGTACATAGGGGGCAGTATTATAGTAGTTATATTCTTGTACAGAGGGGGCAGTATTATAGTAGTTATATTCTTGTACATAGGAGGGCAGTATTATACTAGTTATATTCTTGTACATAGGGGCAGTATTATAGTAGTTATATTCTTGTACATAGGGGACAGTATTATAGTAGTTATATTCTTGTATAGAGGAGCAGTATTATAGTAGTTATATTCTTGTACATAGAGGGCAGTATTATAGTAGTTATATTCTTGTACATAGGGGCAGTATTATAGTAGTTATATTCTTGTACATAGGGGACAGTATTATAGTAGTTATATTCTTGTACATAGGGGACAGTATTATAGTAGTTATATTCTTGTACATAGGGGCAGTATTATAGTAGTTATATTCTTGTACATAGGGGCAGTATTATAGTAGTTATATTCTTGTACATAGGGGATAGTATTATAGTAGGTATATTCTTGCACATAGGGAGCAGTATTATAGTAGTTATATTCTTGTACATAGGGGGCAGTATTATAGTAGTTATATTCTTGTACATAGGAGCAGTATTATAGTAGGTTTATTCTTGTACATAGAGGGCAGTATTATTGTAGTTATATTATTGTACATAGGAGGCAGTATTATAGTAGTTATATTCTTGTACATATGGGACAGTATTATAGTAGTTATATTCTTGTACATGGCGGGCAGTATTATAGTAGTTATATTCTTGTACATAGGAGGTAGTATTATAGTAGTTATATTCTTGTACATAGGAGGCAGTATTATAGTAGTTATATTCTTGTACATAGGAGGCAGTATTATAGTAGTTATATTCTTGTACATAGGAGGCAGTATTATAGTACTTATATTCTTGTATATAGAAGGCAGTATTATAGTAGTTATATTCTTGTACATATGGGACAGTATTATAGTAGTTATATTCTTGTACATGGCGGGCAGTATTATAGTAGTTATATTCTTGTACATAGGAGGTAGTATTATAGTAGTTATATTCTTGTACATAGGAGGCAGTATTATAGTAGTTATATTCTTGTACATAGGAGGCAGTATTATAGTAGTTATATTCTTGTACATAGGAGGCAGTATTATAGTACTTATATTCTTGTATATAGGAGGCAGTATTATAGTAGTTATATTCTTGTACATAGGGAGCAGTATTATAGTAGTTATATCTTGTATATATGGGGCAGTATTATAGTAGTTATATTCTTGTACATAGGAGCAGAATTATAATAGTTATATTCTTGTACATAGGGGGCAGTATTATAGTAGTTATATTCTTGTACAGAGGGGGCAGTATTATAGTAGTTATATTCTTGTACATAGGAGGGCAGTATTATACTAGGTATATTCTTGTACATAGGGGCAGTATTATAGTAGTTATATTCTTGTACATAGGGGACAGTATTATAGTAGTTATATTCTTGTATAGAGGAGCAGTATTATAGTAGTTATATTCTTGTACATAGAGGGCAGTATTATAGTAGTTATATTCTTGTACATAGGGGCAGTATTATAGTAGTTATATTCTTGTACATAGGGGACAGTATTATAGTAGTTATATTCTTGTACATAGGGGACAGTATTATAGTAGTTATATTCTTGTACATAGGGGCAGTATTATACTAGTTATATTCTTGTACATAGGGGCAGTATTATAGTAGTTATATTCTTGTACATAGGGGATAGTATTATAGTAGTTATATTTTTGTACATAGGGGGCAGTATTATAGTAGTTATATTCTTGTACATAGGAGGCAGTATTATAGTAGTTATATTCTTGTACATAGGAGGCAGTATTATAGTAGTTATATTCTTGTACATAGGAGGCAGTATTATAGTACTTATATTCTTGTATATAGGAGGCAGTATTATAGTAGTTATATTCTTGTACATAGGGAGCAGTATTATAGTAGTTATATCTTGTATATATGGGGCAGTATTATAGTAGTTATATTCTTGTACATAGGAGCAGAATTATAATAGTTATATTCTTGTACATAGTGGGCAGTATTATAATAGTTATATTCTTGTACATAGGGGGCAGTATTATAGTAGTTATATTCTTGTACAGAGGGGGCAGTATTATAGTAGTTATATTCTTGTACATAGGAGGGCAGTATTATACTAGTTATATTCTTGTACATAGGGGCAGTATTATAGTAGTTATATTCTTGTACATAGGGGACAGTATTATAGTAGTTATATTCTTGTATAGAGGAGCAGTATTATAGTAGTTATATTCTTGTACATAGAGGGCAGTATTATAGTAGTTATATTCTTGTACATAGGGGCAGTATTATAGTAGTTATATTCTTGTACATAGGGGACAGTATTATAGTAGTTATATTCTTGTACATAGGGGACAGTATTATAGTAGTTATATTCTTGTACATAGGGGCAGTATTATAGTAGTTATATTCTTGTACATAGGGGCAGTATTATAGTAGTTATATTCTTGTACATAGGGGATAGTATTATAGTAGGTATATTCTTGCACATAGGGAGCAGTATTATAGTAGTTATATTCTTGTACATAGGGGGCAGTATTATAGTAGTTATATTCTTGTACATAGGAGCAGTATTATAGTAGGTTTATTCTTGTACATAGAGGGCAGTATTATTGTAGTTATATTATTGTACATAGGAGGCAGTATTATAGTAGTTATATTCTTGTACATATGGGACAGTATTATAGTAGTTATATTCTTGTACATGGCGGGCAGTATTATAGTAGTTATATTCTTGTACATAGGAGGTAGTATTATAGTAGTTATATTCTTGTACATAGGAGGCAGTATTATAGTAGTTATATTCTTGTACATAGGAGGCAGTATTATAGTAGTTATATTCTTGTACATAGGAGGCAGTATTATAGTACTTATATTCTTGTATATAGGAGGCAGTATTATAGTAGTTATATTCTTGTACATATGGGACAGTATTATAGTAGTTATATTCTTGTACATGGCGGGCAGTATTATAGTAGTTATATTCTTGTACATAGGAGGTAGTATTATAGTAGTTATATTCTTGTACATAGGAGGCAGTATTATAGTAGTTATATTCTTGTACATAGGAGGCAGTATTATAGTACTTATATTCTTGTATATAGGAGGCAGTATTATAGTAGTTATATTCTTGTACATAGGGAGCAGTATTATAGTAGTTATATCTTGTACATAGGGGGCAGTATTATAGTAGTTATATTCTTGTACATAGGGAGCAGTATTATAGTAGTTATATCTTGTATATATGGGGCAGTATTATAGTAGTTATATTCTTGTACATAGGAGGGCAGTATTATACTAGGTATATTCTTGTACATAGGGGCAGTATTATAGTAGTTATATTCTTGTACATAGGGGACAATATTATAGTAGTTATATTCTTGTATAGAGGAGCAGTATTATAGTAGTTATATTCTTGTACATAGAGGGCAGTATTATAGTAGTTATATTCTTGTACATAGGGGCAGTATTATAGTAGTTATATTCTTGTACATAGGGGACAGTATTATAGTAGTTATATTCTTGTACATAGGGGACAGTATTATAGTAGTTATATTCTTGTACATAGGGGCAGTATTATAGTAGTTATATTCTTGTACATAGGGGCAGTATTATAGTAGTTATATTCTTGTACATAGGGGATAGTATTATAGTAGTTATATTTTTGTACATAGGGGCAGTATTATAGTAGTTATATTCTTGTACATAGGAGGCAGTATTATAGTAGTTATATTCTTGTACATAGGAGGCAGTATTATAGTAGTTATATTCTTGTACATAGGAGGCAGTATTATAGTACTTATATTCTTGTATATAGGAGGCAGTATTATAGTAGTTATATTCTTGTACATAGGGAGCAGTATTATAGTAGTTATATCTTGTATATATGGGGCAGTATTATAGTAGTTATATTCTTGTACATAGGAGCAGAATTATAATAGTTATATTCTTGTACATAGTGGGCAGTATTATAATAGTTATATTCTTGTACATAGGGGGCAGTATTATAGTAGTTATATTCTTGTACAGAGGGGGCAGTATTATAGTAGTTATATTCTTGTACATAGGAGGGCAGTATTATACTAGTTATATTCTTGTACATAGGGGCAGTATTATAGTAGTTATATTCTTGTACATAGGGGACAGTATTATAGTAGTTATATTCTTGTATAGAGGAGCAGTATTATAGTAGTTATATTCTTGTACATAGAGGGCAGTATTATAGTAGTTATATTCTTGTACATAGGGGCAGTATTATAGTAGTTATATTCTTGTACATAGGGGACAGTATTATAGTAGTTATATTCTTGTACATAGGGGACAGTATTATAGTAGTTATATTCTTGTACATAGGGGCAGTATTATAGTAGTTATATTCTTGTACATAGGGGCAGTATTATAGTAGTTATATTCTTGTACATAGGGGATAGTATTATAGTAGGTATATTCTTGCACATAGGGAGCAGTATTATAGTAGTTATATTCTTGTACATAGGGGGCAGTATTATAGTAGTTATATTCTTGTACATAGGAGCAGTATTATAGTAGGTTTATTCTTGTACATAGAGGGCAGTATTATTGTAGTTATATTATTGTACATAGGAGGCAGTATTATAGTAGTTATATTCTTGTACATATGGGACAGTATTATAGTAGTTATATTCTTGTACATGGCGGGCAGTATTATAGTAGTTATATTCTTGTACATAGGAGGTAGTATTATAGTAGTTATATTCTTGTACATAGGAGGCAGTATTATAGTAGTTATATTCTTGTACATAGGAGGCAGTATTATAGTAGTTATATTCTTGTACATAGGAGGCAGTATTATAGTACTTATATTCTTGTATATAGGAGGCAGTATTATAGTAGTTATATTCTTGTACATATGGGACAGTATTATAGTAGTTATATTCTTGTACATGGCGGGCAGTATTATAGTAGTTATATTCTTGTACATAGGAGGTAGTATTATAGTAGTTATATTCTTGTACATAGGAGGCAGTATTATAGTAGTTATATTCTTGTACATAGGAGGCAGTATTATAGTAGTTATATTCTTGTACATAGGAGGCAGTATTATAGTACTTATATTCTTGTATATAGGAGGCAGTATTATAGTAGTTATATTCTTGTACATAGGGAGCAGTATTATAGTAGTTATATCTTGTATATATGGGGCAGTATTATAGTAGTTATATTCTTGTACATAGGAGCAGAATTATAATAGTTATATTCTTGTACATAGGGGGCAGTATTATAGTAGTTATATTCTTGTACAGAGGGGGCAGTATTATAGTAGTTATATTCTTGTACATAGAGGGCAGTATTATACTAGGTATATTCTTGTACATAGGGGCAGTATTATAGTAGTTATATTCTTGTACATAGGGGACAGTATTATAGTAGTTATATTCTTGTATAGAGGAGCAGTATTATAGTAGTTATATTCTTGTACATAGAGGGCAGTATTATAGTAGTTATATTCTTGTACATAGGGGCAGTATTATAGTAGTTATATTCTTGTACATAGGGGACAGTATTATAGTAGTTATATTCTTGTACATAGGGGACAGTATTATAGTAGTTATATTCTTGTACATAGGGGCAGTATTATAGTAGTTATATTCTTGTACATAGGGGCAGTATTATAGTAGTTATATTCTTGTACATAGGGGATAGTATTATAGTAGGTATATTCTTGCACATAGGGAGCAGTATTATAGTAGTTATATTCTTGTACATAGGGGGCAGTATTATAGTAGTTATATTCTTGTACATAGGAGCAGTATTATAGTAGGTTTATTCTTGTACATAGAGGGCAGTATTATTGTAGTTATATTATTGTACATAGGAGGCAGTATTATAGTAGTTATATTCTTGTACATATGGGACAGTATTATAGTAGTTATATTCTTGTACATGGCGGGCAGTATTATAGTAGTTATATTCTTGTACATAGGAGGTAGTATTATAGTAGTTATATTCTTGTACATAGGGGGAAGTATTATAGTAGTTATATTCTTGTATAGAGGAGCAGTATTATAGTAGGTTTATTCTTGTACATAGGAGGCAGTATTATAGTAGTTATATTCTTGTACATAGGGGGCAGTATTATAATAGTTATATTCTGGTACATAGGAGGCAGTATTATAGTAGTTATATTCTTGTACATAGGGGGCAGTATTATAGTAGTTATATTCTTGTACATAGGGGCAGTATTATAGTAGTTATATTCTTGTACATAGAGGGCAGTATTATTGTAGTTATATTATTGTACATAGGAGGCAGTATTATAGTAGTTATATTCTTGTACATAGGGAGCAGTATTATAGTAGTTTTATTCTTGAACATAGGAAGCAGCATTATAGTAGTTATATTCTTGTACATGGGAGGCAGTATTATAGTAGATCTGTTCTTGTAGATCGATGCAGTATTATTGTAATAAGAAATCATTCAATACATACTTTCTGATATAGTTTTATGGCCTACGCAATGCTATTTAGGCTCTGTATAACCACTTGTGTTTGTTACACAAGCTTCCCAGTGCTGCTTTAAAGCTCCTTGAGAAAATGATAGAGACGCACTGAGAATTTATCATGGATGTGTTAGTAGATAATTCTTTAGAGTTCTTGTTATATGGAGCTTCTCACGTTTCATGGAACAATGGATCTATGCCAAAAATCATTATGAGGATAATTTATTGGAACACCCTGATCTCCATTATAGTTACTTTTTGCCTACACATTCCCAATCTCTTTATTCTTCTGCTCTTCATACACTACATTTCTTGTATTCTTCTTCCATTTTACATGCTTTTCATTCCTAAAAACATGTAGACAAGTGTTTTCCCAGATATTCCTCTAAGTATTGTGATATGTCTTACGCGGCTCATTCATAGCTGTCAATCAACACTTGAAGATTGCTGATTTAGGAGGACTTTTCCTCCTTGTTTCCTTCAGGATGTACATTCCGAGTTCAGGGTATTTTTACTTAACAACATGAGAAACAATTTAAAGCTTTCCATCTGGCCAATCCAATAAAAATAAGCGTTTATTTTTGGCCGGGACGTCCTGGTACAAATCATATTTGATCTACCGTTAAATCAGGTCCTCGAGGCTGCGGCTCCGATTCTGTTTATCTTAGCAGAGACCTTTCCCTCCAGAATATTTCATAGGAAAGATACAGTTCGTTTGGTTTTCAAGAGCGCAGAGAGATACATTGTTGCGGAAGACATAATTAGCTACGTCATTTGTTTTCAGCTGGGGTGCTACATGGTAATTAAAGGGCTTACAGGAATCTAGCCTGGGGGGTTATACTCTACGATGTGCTGACCAGACCTGCGGGACATAATACACCTCCAAAACGTTCCCTTTGTGCGTATTGAAATGAGTCTTAGTCTCTTGAGGAGGCAGCCATATATATATTTTTTTTTTTCATTTTTGTTTTATTTTCCCTATTTTCAAATAATTCTATCCCTTTTATTTTTTCATCCACGTAGCTGTGTGATGGCTTCTTATTGCAGGTTAAGTTCTATTCTTCATTTGCACTGTTTAATCTACCATATAATTTATGTAGAAAACGTAAAAAAATTTCTGTGTGGAGTGAAATGGGAAAAAAACACAATTGCGCCATTTTTTTATGGGTTTTGTTTTTATGGCATACACTCTGTGGCAAGAATGACATGGTAACTTTATTATTGGGTCAGTACGATTACAGAAATACCAAATTAAAAATACCATTTTGTTTTTCCATTTTCTAACTACCACAACTTTTTTTATTCTTTGTAATAGGTAAAAAAAACTTTTTTTTTAAGTCTACATAGGGGATGTGAACCTGCGATCGTTTGATTGCATATACAATATACTGCAATACTATAGTATTAACATTGACATTCAAATGGTTAACAGCTGCGATCAGAGGGAATTCTGATTAAGGCTTTTGTGGTAGGGTGTCAGCTGTCAAAGAAAGTTGACACCCGCCAGGTATGGAATAGGCTTGGCTCTTGAGCCTGCTCCATATAAACCCCGTGTGTACATTTAACATACATGTACGTTGTATTTGCCAAGAATTTAAAGTGGATGGAGCTTATGTAAACATGACTCAAAATGAGCATTTTTGTGGTTCTTCTTCTGTTGACCATGGGAGGGTTTTAAAGGGGTTTCCCAGGCAGGAAATGATGCAAAATGAAAAAAAAATCCATTCTCCTCTCTAAAATGGCCCCTTCTAATTCAACATTGCCACCTGGTCCCCACCCCTTCGATTCGAGAAAAAGCTCAAATTCATTGTGCATGTGACCACCCAGCCAATCACAGGCTTCCGCAGTGATTCTGCCATGAACACCTTGTGACCGCAGAAGACAGTCATTCAATGGTCACAGGCATGTGACCGCTGCAGCTTATTTTGGGATTAGATCATCCCGGAATGGATCTCCTGCAGTGGATCATAGGGGCCATTAAAGAGGTAAATATGGCTTATTTTTCTATTCTACACCATTACCTGCCCATATAATTTTTTATAAGACGATTGGGTATGGCTGTGTATTACCTAAACAGCCCATTGATTTAAATGAGAACTATGTAATACTTATTTACTCCCGTGGGGGCACTGCAGCTAATGTTCTTAAAATAGAAGAATGACAAATAGTTTTCTTCACAATTATGGGAAAGTTATCAAAACCTCACATTTAAGTAGGTCATATTAGGGACATAGTAACAGTGAGTGTATTAGTAGCAGTTGCACCCAGTCCCTGGTGCCTAGGGGTGCTTAATGACTCGTTGGCCACATAAGAAGACAGCCGTAGTATAACTGACAAAATGTAGGTTGGGGTCCGGTTACCTAAAATCAACTCAGGCCAAGAAGTGTCTCTGGGTCCTATAATGTGGAACATCTTGTAGATCTCCTTTACATGTAGATGCAAAGGGTGGGTAAAAATGGTACATACTCTGAATCAGTCACTGTTACTTGAGGGGTACCACAAGGGTTGCTTTTGGGCCCTATTCTTTTTAGTATATTTATTAATGACCTGGTAGAGGGATTGCACAGTAAAATATCAAAATACGCATAAGAAAGGACACAAAGCGGTTGCAAGAGGATCTCGATTAGTTGGGGGTTGGGCAGAAAAATGGCAAATGAGGTTTAACATTGATAAATGTAAGGTTCTGCAGATGGGCAATACCCAGAGAGGTTATCAAAATTGGCGTTATTTAGTTCAGAAAAAAGACGAAAAGACAGCTGGATGGCGACCTAATAACTATGTATAAATATATCAAGGGACAATCGAGAGATCTACCTCATCATCTATTTATACCCAGAACTGTAACAAGTGAGCGTTCTAATAACTACCGGTATGTATAATATATCAGGGGACAATACAGAGATCTCTCGCATCAACTATTTATACCCAGGTCTGTAACAAGGGGGCAATCTTAGAACTATTGTGGTGCTGCAGTAGAAATAATGGCCTGCAGAGGGCTGTAGACAGGCATTTAGGTACTAGAGATTAGAGAGAACACCTGTAATGTGGCAGGAAGTGAGATAAAAGGATCAGTTCCTGCCACACTCAGGGGAAATTTAGTTGCCAGCCAAAATGAGTGTCTGTGCAGCAGCCATCAGGCATCTGGAGCCTGAGGTCCATGTTCACCCATTAGTGTCTGTCTCCAGTCTGACTGAGGAGGGCACCTCTAGACTCCCCAAGTGAGGGAGGGTGACGGAGACCCTGCAGGAGGTGAGGCAAGCTGGCTGCCATTCCTTAAAATTGGTTTTGCCTGTGTGTTACATCCATAGCATTCAGAACAGGTTGTAGAGTGGATGAAACAGCATGCCTCAAGTACCACCACCTCCTCTTCCTCCCAGTCGCAGGTACACAGCAGTCAGACTGCACCAGTTGGCCATAAGCATCCCCTCTGTAACATCTTACCAACACTGAATAGGAGGTGCTCATGTAGTAGCTGCGTGGGATTGGAGAGTAATCAGGAGGAAGCCAGGAGTCATCAGCAGGTAGTCACGTTTGCAGTACAAAAGGATGAGGCTGGAAGTGTAGTCAGATTGGAAGCCAGGAGTCATCAGCAGGTAGTCACATTTGCAGTACAAAAGGATGAGGCTGGAAATGTAGTCAGATTGAAAGCCAGGAGTCATCAGCAGGTAGTCACATTTGCAGTACAAAAGGATGAGGCTGGAAATGTAGTCAGATTGGAAGCCAGGAGTCATCAGCAGGTAGTCACATTTGCAGTACAAAAGGATGAGGCTGGAAATGTAGTCAGATTGGAAGCCAGGAGTTGTCAGCAGGTAGTCGCATATGAAGAAGAGGAGCAGGTGAGGAGAGGAAGCTTGATACTACCAATCAAGCACAATAATCACTCTCTGGTGCAATAGCAGGGTCAGGCTTTTCTAATGAGCCTAATCAGGAAACAGGTGCAGGGTCAGGACCAGGAGGCAGGACTAGATTACTGGGATCAGGGAATAAGGCTGTTCACAGGACTGGTGGCTCAATAAGAAGGGCTACTGCTTGGAGTGCAGGAGGTTCCCAGTTTGAGTCCTGACACCCCCCTCCTTCACCCAGTGCCAGCTTTTCTGCACCTCCGAAGTAGTCCACTTGGCTCAGTCTGAAGTGTGGTTTGATCATTCAGCATCATTGATGCTGGGCAGTCCAAACAACCAGAGGGAAAAGACCAAGACAATGAATGCACTAATGCCCAAAACGGGAGCTATGAGTGATCAGATGAAGTTAATATGACTTATTTTTGTCATGTCTGTGCAGGGTAAAGCCCATGATACCCTGCCTTGGTGTCACCAAATGTGACAAAGATGAGCTAAACAGACAGAGAACTGGGAATTATTTCCCTAACTGAACTGAGACTTGGTGATCCCTGCCTGAAAGGGACAAAAGGCTTCAATAAAGACTCATGAAACACCCTGTAAACCCTCCATGTAGCTGGCAAATCAAGTTCATAAGCCAGAGGATTCACTACCCGCGTGATGGCAAAGGGCTCCACATAACGCGGCGCCTGTTTTAAAGACGGAAACTTCAATTTGAGATTTTTAGAAGTCAGGTATACCTTCAGTCCCACCCTGTAAGGTTCAGACACTACCAGACTCCTCCCAGTACGCAACTGAATACGAGCCCCCGTCGCTTCCAAGTGTTCCTGTACTTCCTTCCATACTCCCCGCAGTGCCTCTGTTGTGACATCAGCTGCAGGACAGGCAGATGGAGTAGGAATAGCCGTAAGGAAACGAGAATGCTGCCCATATACGCAAAAGAATGGAGACACCCCAGTAGAAGAACAAGTGCGATTGTTTAGCGCAAACTCTGCCAACAGCAAAAATTCGGTCCACTGATGAGCTTTTTCACTGGCAAACAACCGTAAATATTGCACTAAATCCTGGTTCTTCTGCTCCGTCTGACCATTAGTTTGCGGGTGGAATGCTGACGGGAAGGACAGCGACGTTCCCAGGTTTTTGCAGAAGGCTCGCCAAAACTGCGCAACAAACTGAGCCCCTCGATCCGATCCAATGTTCTCAGGGACCCCATGTAGACGGTTGATTTCTTTCACAAAAATCTTGGAAATTTCTATTGCCGAAGGTAGCTTTTTTAACGCCACAAAATGTACCATTTTTGAGAAACGGTCTACAACCACTAAAATAGTGGTGTACTTCTGAGATTCCAGTAGATCGGTGATAAAATCTACTGGTAACTGCGACCACGGCCGAGAAGGTAACAGTCTCAGAGGCCGCTCTGGACGCCGACACTGACTTTTACTGCGTGCACAGACAGAGCATCCCTTAACAAAGTCGCGGATCTCCTGAGACATGCCTGGCCACCAGTAGTGTCTAGAACAAAGATCCAGAGTACCCTGAACCCCCGGATGGCCTGCGGAAACCAAAGAGTGAGATTCTCCAATGACTCTGAGACGCAAGGTCTCTGGCACAAACCATCTGCCCTCCGGAGCCCCCGAGGGAGCGTCCTGCTGACCGTTCTGTAGTTGAGGGACAAGGTCAGATTCTACAGCTGCCACCACCACCCCAGGTACCAAGATATTCTCGGGAGTCATAGTCTCACTTTCTGGTGCCCCAAAACTCCGTGGCCGGGGCGTCCCCCTTCACGTTCTTCTCTCCTGGAATATATGTCACGACGAAATTAAACCTGGCAAAAAATAACGCCCACCTGGCTTGCTGAGCTGTGTGTTTTTTAGCATTATCGAGATATACCAAGTTTTTGTGATCAGTGTACAGAGTAATGGGGTGTCTAGCCCCCTCAAGATGGTGTCGCCCCTCTTCTAGAGCCCACTTGATTGCCAATAACTCACGGTTCCCCACGTCGTAATTACGTTCCGCCGAATTAAACTTCCGTGAGAAGAACGCACGTGGACTATACCCGGATCTCCCGCTGACCTCCTGAGACAAAACCGCCCCTGACCCCACCTCGGATGCATTGACTTCAGTAAAAAAACAGTTGCTGCGCGTCCGGCTGTACTAACACCAGGGCAGTGGAAAACGCCCTTTTTAGATGACTAAAAGCCTCTAGGGCCTCTGGTGACCATCTTACCAAGTCAGACCCCTTTTTGGTAAGATCGGTCAGGGGTTGAGTAATTGTTAATGAATTTGCGGTAAAAATTTGCGAAACCCAAAAATCACTGGAGAGCTTTTAAGTTGTCTGGTCTGACCCATTGGGAGATTGCTGCCATTTTATCAGATTTTATTTGAATCTCCATGGGTGAAATCACATAACCAAGGAACGACACTTGTTTAGTACCAAATATGCATTTTTCCGTCTTGACAAAAAGTTGGTATTCACGCAAACGGGTCAGAACCAACCTCAGGTGCTGCACATGTGAATCCCAGTCTGGGGAGTACACCAGAATGTCATCCAGATATATGACCATAAATACCCCCAGGAAGTCATGGAAGACCGCGTTCATAAATCGCTGGAACACAGCGGGGGCGTTACAAAGTCCAAAGGGCATAACCAGACATTTAAAATGTCCTAACGGGGTGTTGAATGCAGTCTTCCACTCATCTCCCTCTCGAATGCGAATTAGATTGTAAGCGCCCCTTAAGTCCAATTTGGAAAACCAGTGGGCACCTACTACCTGATTCAATAAGTCAGGAATCAGGGGCAAGGAGCACTGGTTCTTCACTGTAATTTTATTCAAAGCTTGATAATCCACACAAGGCCTCAATGTCCCATACTTCTTCTCCACAAAGAAGAAACCTGCTCCGGACGGGGACCTGGATGGCCTGATATGTCGTTTGGCCAGAGACTCTGAGATATAGGACTTAAGGGCTTCGTGCTCACGCTCCGACAAATTGAAAATGGCTCCCTTAGGGATGGGACTGTCGGGGATCAAATCAATACCACAGTCCCACTCCCTAGGAGGAGGCAAAGTCTCAGACAGTTTCTTGGAGAATATGTCCTGAAAGTCAGACAAATATTTTGGGATAAGTACGGTATCTGCTGAGCACATGGAGACAGTAGTTACGTGATTACGACAGGACAACCCCCAATGTTTCAATTCCCGGGTGGACCAATCAATTTGGGGGTTGTGCAATGCCAACCAGGGCATACCAAGCACCACATCTACGGACATCCTTTCCATCACCAGGAAGGACAGATTCTCAGAGTGGAGAGCACCCACAGTGAACTGCAGAATGGGAGTCCTCCATTGGACAACTCCTGCCGACAGAGGAGTAGAGTCAATGCTAGTGAAGTGTATGGGGGACTTTAGCGCTGAGAATTCAGTCACTAGAGGTCTGACAAAATTTAAATTAATTAAATTGGTGGCAGCGCCCTAATCAATGAAGGCTTGCCAGGATCGACTAAAATTCCGGAAGCCAACTTGACAAGGCACCAACAACTTAGGGAGTACCTGTGATCCTAGGCCATCCTCCCAACAATCGCCTAGGATCTGTAGTTTACCGCCAGCTCAGACTGCTGTTGCAGATGTCTCTGAGGACAGGTCGCTACACGATGTCTGGCTTCCCCACAGTAGAAGCAAACATGGTGACTCATCCAGAACCGTCGCCGTTCCTCAGGCCTTAGCTGGTCCACTTCCATAGGCTTGGTACCAGGAGTTGGCTTGGAAGAAGTGGAAGCGGGTCTGGAAGATTCCCTAGTTTTACAGGCCTGATGTTCCTCTGTTCTAGATCTCAGCCTTCTGTCAGCTTTTACTGCCAATTCCATTGCCTCATTGAGTGTTACGGGAGCGAGATGAGAAATGAGTAGATCCTTGACATCATCAGACCCAACAAAAACACATCTTTGAGGGCACTATCGTTCCAGGAGGTTTCACCAGCATACTGTCTAAACTTAGAGCAATAGTCCTCTACCCACTGCTGCACCGATGTAGAGACATGAGCTGTGACACCGCCAACCCCGCCCGATCCGGCTCATCAAAAATACCTCCTAGTTCCTGAAAAAACGAATCCACTAACTGCAGGCAAGCCGAACTCTCGGGTAAGGAGTAGGCCCATGTCTGGGGGGGACCCTGCAGTAGGGACATAATGAATCCCACTTTCTGGGACTCTAAACCGGAGGAACAGGGCCGCATCCGAAAATACAGTCTACATGCCTGCTGAAAAACAAAAAACTTGCTACTCTCCCCTGAAAATACCTTGGGGAGAGGACACTTGGGCTCAGGGATAGACGGGGCGGCAGAAACCTGCAGCAACGCTCGCTGCTCCTGGGCCACCATACGACCGGACAGGTCCTTGATCACGCCCACTAGCTCCTGCAACTGACTAGCAAGGACACTCATAGTCTCCACTGGAGAGCCAAACAAAACCCACAGGATAATTTAAGGGCCAGTTATTATGTTACGGTATCCTACCCACTGGTACTCCAGCCCTCGTTGCCCTAGAACTTACCCGCAACCCTCTGTCGCAGCCTACTTGCCTCCACTCCTGTCTAACCCCAGGCGGGCAACTGGGCGGCGGTCCCTACTCTTTATAGGGACCGAGAGAGGACACTGGCATACCAAGATGTAACAAGGTAGAATACCGACAGGATGGGCAGATGATACAACCAACAGAAAAATACAAGCAGACCGAGGCAGATGGGAGAACCTGGCAGATATGACAGAACAAGCTGACAACGCTGGACACCAACAGAGGCAGGATGCTAGCACGCTGAAGGAAACCAAATAACTGGCAGTGAATGCAGGACCAGCAGCCGCCGCACGGTAACATCTACATTGTGAACCTAGTGACCTGATCTGCCCCTATATCGTAAATACAAACAGGACAGGAACATGACAGGGGATGGAAGACAACAGACAGGACAAGGCCCTGACATCCACCTATCAACGGACGGAGGAGATCAAACTGAACAAGGCTCAGACCTCTACCCATCAACATAGGGATAGGATAAACAGAGCAAGAATCAGGCATCCAACAACCATTCGCGCAGGTGGATCAGACATAGACAGACAAGCAAACAGATGAACCATTAGACAGACTGACAAAGCTCAGTATAGCATGCATGCAACCGCAACATAACAGACAGCATTGGATCCAGACAGACAGAGCTCTGTCAGGAATGCATGCACATAGCAGAATGATCGGAACCATGACCGGGCATGGTCGGATTATATAGCATCACGTTATGGCTGAGCTGATTGGCTGATCAGTGAACCAATCAGACCATGCACTACAGAGGATGATGCAGCAGGTAAGAGAAGAGGGGAACTCTGAGGTATTCCCAACACTTGACACATTGTACCTCTGCGGCGACCGCATGCTGCAACACTTCTCTTCTTCATCCTCAAGAACCACTATTACTCAGATGGAATTGGTGATTGACTGACTGGACAATGACAGATGGACAGACGGAAAGGCCAGACTGCCGACCGAACCACACTGTGACAATGTTATAGGCTGTTCCTTAGTTGACTCCTATTCCCTCACAGGTGAATTCCTGTGTGCAAAAAGGGACAGATAGGGCACAATTTTGTCATGCTAGGGGGTTCAGCTTTGATTGTTGCATTTTATATTGGGTTTTTGGAAACCATGATATCTGTTTCCTGTATATGGTTTGTTACGTTCTGCGCTCTGCGGTCACTCGCTCTGATTTACAACGTGTGAATGCAATAACTGAAGACAACTCTTTGACCCTCATTTGTGAGACTGTTGTGTAAACATCTCAGAACGACTTTATGTCAAACTGAATATGAGAATGTACCCATCTGTGATTAGACGGAAACTGACACAGTGTATATTGTACTCATCTCATTCCCTGAATCAGGGTCACAAACCACCACAGATTTTGGAATTCATCTAACAGAAAATGAATCATTATAGTGTTTACATATTCTTGCAGTATCTGGCGCTGCGCCGCAGCATTAGTCTTGAGGTTGATAGTATTATGGCCCAAAATCTGGATTCTGAACCGACGATGAGAATTGTCACTTTCCTTAATTTCTTATTGAATGTCATTGACACCCAGGGTGGACACCCACTTGCGATTTTCTTTCCTTGCGATGCGATGATTATGAAACCAATGAATTTCAATGGCTTCATACTCATTTGCGATGTTTCAGCAGAGCTTCGTATCGCAGAGAAAAAATCTGCGATATCGCTCAGTGTTTCCAGCAGCAGCAGCGCCAGTCTCATTGAAAACATATGGAGAATATCACGGACTTCTGCCACAGCTGTCACAGCTGTGGCAGGAATTGCCTTCATCCCCGCGGTCCCCTGTCAAAGCTGTGGCAGAAGTCCAGGATGCTATCCCATTGCTTTCAATGGGGTCAGTGCTGCTGCCGGCCCCATTGAAAGCAGTGGTTTTGTGGCAACCCCCGCAGCATGATTTTCGGGGAAGGACTTAAAATATAAGCCCTTCCCTGAAAATAATCCCTAGCTGGTTAAAAAAAACTTTACTTACCTCTCCACCGCTCAGACGCGTCCTCCAGCTGGCTCCCCTGCACTGCTGTCCAGCAATTTCAGCAGGCGGGGATTTAAAAATCCCCGCCTCCTGAAAGGCTGTGCTGATTGGCTGAGCGCTCAGCCAATTACAGGCAGTGCTTAGCTATTCATCAATAAATCTTCCTCTACCCGACTCCGTGCCCCACTGGGATATCACCACCTTGTGCAGTGCCAAGCCAGGCCGCATTTTACCTTCTGAGAGTAGCAGCAATGCCACCATGATTACCATCCTATTCCCCGCTGTTTTCCCTCTAAGGTCTGCGCTCGGTCGCCACTGTTGGAAGTCACCAAATTGCATTATCCTGCTGGAAATTGTCTCTTGGAAGCTGCCATGAGAAGACCAAGTGTGGCTGCAGAAAGTCCTGAACACATCGCTGGGCTGTCATGGTCCCTTGTACCACTACTAGGGGGGACTGACTGTTGTATGTGATGGCCGCCCAGACCATCATACCAGCAGGGGGCAGTGTGCCACTCCACAGCAAAGGAAGGATTGAGGCGCTCACCCCGAGGTCTACAGACATGAAAACAACTATCGTCAGCTCCTAAACTAAACCTGGATTTGTCATTGAGGACAACTCGGTTTCACTTTGTAGCAGTCCAATTTTGTCATTCCTGACACCACTGCAAATGAAGGCGATGGTGGGTTGGTTTCCAAAGGCAGTACATGTAATAGGTGCCGTGAGATGACATGTCCTTCATCCAAGCACCTGGAAATAGCTCCGACAGACATAGGGGACTGTAACGATGGCGCCACCTGTCTCTGGATGGCGGACAATGAAACAGTTGGAGCTGCTGGTATGATCAGACCCTCCTCTCTACTGGTGGTTTGTAGGGGGCGCCCTGAGCCCGGTCACCTTGTGTGTCCTCACACATCCACTGGTCCCAACACCTCCTAACAGTCTGGTTAGAACAGCCGGTGGGGGACAATTTATGGATACGACCATCCAGCTTCTCACATCCCAATAATGCGCCCCTCTCAGACTCTGGTAATGGGGTGAAATTTCTTGTCTGCATCGTAGAGGCGTCTAGTGGTCAACAAGCTCTACAAGCGGAAGAAGAAGTCACTACATACAAGGAGCCTCCGAGAGCCTCTTATAGGCCAAGGGGGGAACCACTTTTAGGGCCTCCGGTGACAAGACCGTCCATCTAATCAGCACAACTCTCATCATTTACAGATCTGCCTGAGATGGAACTGCATGCCGGGTTTTACAGCAAAACGACAACTTCTTTTTGCGAAGAAGTGTAACTCATATAACTGATTTGTTTATCCTGAAGGTGGCGCTGTCCAGATAAGTTACTGCTTCCGCCAGGAGTCACTCATACGGTTCACTGTTTAGGATGTTTCTGTAGTTTGTATTATTATTTGTGGTTTCAGTTGGAGAGTTGAAGCTGAATCAGTAACAACGTATCAATCGTGGGATTTTAATAAACTATTCCAACTCATCACACAATATTCACCCCGCTGTATGATACAAGGCTTCCCATGGTCATACTGCCAGATACTTGTAGGACATTGCTGATTAGTTCCAGATAGCATTTCAACTTAGCTGGTTTGTGCCTCCTACTGGCCAACTGTAAGCATTACATATTATACTGCATTAAAAAATAGCTTATTATGTGACGCCACTTCTGGTATAATTGTTATGTGATGAGCTTTTCTGGTACAGTCAGGGGCACCCATATCATGAGACAACCTGCGACTGCTGCCTCAGGCGGCAGTCTACAGGACCTTAAAGGGGCGGCAGGTTCTACACGCGGCTGGTAATTATTTATTAAATAAAATTGTGGATATTATAGTAGAAAGTTGCGGAGTAGAGACTTTGCTCTTCTTTGAAAGATATTTTTTTAAAGGGGTTGGACCAAGATTACAAGTTACCACCTGTCCACAGGATAGGGTATACCCTGCTGATCAGTGGGGGTCTCACTGCTGTTTCTTGAGAACGGGGGTCCTGCGTCACCTGTCCTCCTCACTGTGGGTTTACTGCATCCCCTGCAGTGAGGAGAAGACTGAATGGAGCATTGGTTGTGCAAGCGCACTAGCACTCCATTCACTGTCAGCGAACTGCCGAGATACTTGAGCGGTGCCAGTCCACTATTTCCGTCACTCCCATTGAAATGAATGGAGCACTGACTGTGCATACTTGACCAGCACTCACTTCAGAGTAAAGTCACTGTGGGGTGAAAAAGTGCCCCCCACAGTGACAGGTGAGCGGGACACGGGAGTCAGGCTCTCCAGATCGGCAGAGGTCTCATTGGTGAGACCCTCACTGATCAGCGAGTTATTCCCTATACTGTGGAGAGGGAATAACCTGTAATTGTGGTACCACCCCCTTGAGAGCCGTAGAATAGAAATATTATAGCAGAGTTTAAAAAGATTGCAGAAAATGATTTGCTAATGGATGTGCAGCTGAAGATACATTAACCCCTTAGTGACGGCGCCATCGGGATTCTACGTCCTCAGTAAGTGGGCTTTAATCCTAGAGGACGTAGAAATATGCGTCCTCTTAGAATTAATGCCCACTTGGCTGAGGATGTGACAGCTCCATGCTGTCGGTGCCCACAGGTAGCCGACAGCATGGAGCTGTCATACTGGGCTGCGGGCAGTCCCCCCCGGCATTGCGATCGGCGCTATCCAATGGATAGCGCTGATCGCAATGAAGTAAACAAAAGTGGTAAAAAAAGTTAGATATTCAGCTGCCCTGATGGATCGGATCCATCAGGGCAGTTGAAAGTACTCACCCGTCTTGATGGAGGTGTCCCGCGGTGAATGGGTTCTCCGGGACCCGTCGCCGCTCTTCTGCGCATGCGCACCAGACGTATGATGTCACGCGCATGCGCAGAAGGCCGGGATCCCCGGCAAATTCAAAATCTCCTGGCTCCCGGCTCCTCAAGGTAGCCGGGAACGAGGAGATGTCACCGGGGACTGCGATCGCCGCTATCCAGTGGATAGCGGCGATCGCGAAAAAGTTAAAAAAAGTTTTTAAAAAGTTCCAGTTTCACCTCCCCTCATGGATCCGATCCATGAGGGGAGGTGAAAATACTCACCTCAGGTCCTCCGCGATGTCCCTGGTGTTCCGGGACCCGAAGTCCCCCTCTGCGCAATCATCAGGCGCGTGCACAGAGGGGCTCGAGCCCCGGGAAATTCAAAATCCCTCTGCTCCTGGCTGCCATGTGTAGCCAGGAGCAGAGGGATGTCACCAAGCATGTGATCACTGTCATCCTGTGGATAACAGTGATCATTTAAAGTTAAAAAAAAGTTTTAAAGAGTTTAAAAAAAAGTTAAAAAACCTTACGTTTCATCTCCCCCCACGGATCATATCCATGAGGGAGGATAAAATGACATACCTAAGGCCCCCGGATTTATCCGCGGACCTTACCCCAGCTTCTGCGCACGCGCCCGTCGCCAAAATGGCGGACGCATTTGCAAAAGTCAAAGATTGCCCGGGAAATTCAAAATCTCCCTACTCCTGGCTACAAAACTTAGCCGAGAGCCTGGAGATTTCACGGAGAGCCGCAGTAAGCGGTTCCTGATCACATGTTCACCGTTATCCAATGGATAATGGCGATCACGTAAAAGTAAAAAAAGGTGAAGCTTCTTCTTCCCTCAGTGATGCGATCGGTGAGAGGAGATGAAACTTTTTACCGGAAGCCTCCATATTTGAACCCCGACGCGATCTTCCTCCGTGAACTTTCACGGATTCTGCACATGTGATCACCAGCAAAACACCGGACACATGCGCAGGAGGCGGGGAGCCCAGGAAATTTAAAATCTCCTTACTCCCAGCGACCAATGGTCGCCTAGAGCCTGGAGCAGTGACCTTGTTGAGTGGTGCCCCGTCACGTGATAAAAAGGTAGCGATCTACCTTAGGCCGGTCTCACATGACCGGATAGGAATTACGGATTCCGCATGCTTCTGATCCGCGGTAATACGCAGATCAATCGCATTGGATTACACAATTCCGCCCACATTAGTGGGTTGGAATTGCGTAATCCATTCGCAGAAAAGAGAACGCAGCAGGTTCTATTTTACTGCGGATATCCGCAGCATAGAGCCCATTGTGCTCCATGGTCGCGGATATACCCGCAGCCCATACGCAACTACATTGTGTACGGGCTGCGGGTACCCGTGTCATCGCTAAGCGACGGTGCGGGAAATACATACAAAAAAAAAGGTGTATTGCGCATGACCGCCTGTGTGAGTACGCAGTTATGCGCAGTACATTACGCGGCCGTACGCAGGGTCACAGCCGGGCTCACAGATGGGATCCTCTGCGGGCTTCCGCAAACGGATTCCGCCTACGGCTGCGTGAGCCCGGCATTATCCAGACCGCTACCTGTAATACGTAATTTACACGAAGCCCCGGGAACGTTTGCCTTCCTGCAGTTCCAGGAGCAGCTTGTTTAGCGTCTTCTGTGCGAGACCGCCGCACCTCCGCAAGCTTACGGAGACTCACAGGGTGCCACTTTTTACACCCCATCCCTGCCGCTGACATCACAAAATACCCCCCAAAAAGCATGAGAGGAGGGGGGATACCCGATTTTCCCCGATGTACCCATCCCAACCAGCCTCCGCGGAGGGGGGTGGGGGGATTTTTTTAACGTGTCAATTTTTATTCCGCACAAGTGAGCAATGGGGCCCGGAATTTATTCAGTTGTACCCTGCAATCCAACAGGTGTTCCCTCCATTACAGGCCTTGCCATGTGTCCTATAAGTAGATTAGGGCCACAACGGGAATGTTTTTGAACACGGGACAAACGGGGGTATCCATTTTGGGTGAACGTCTTCATTCCTATGTACACTGTACAAAAAAACAGTTTTTAAATTGACAAAATTGCCAAAAAAATGAAAATCGTAATTTTTTCCTTCTGCTTTGCTTAGATTCATTCAAATACTGTGCGGTCAAAATATGCAGTACACCGCTAGATTAATTCGTTAAGGGGTCTAGTTTTCAAAATGGGGTCATTTGTAGGGGTTCTTCATCGTTTTGGATGCTCAATTGCTCTACAAGTGGGCAATGGGGCCTGGAATTTATTCCGTTGTACCCTGAAATCCAACGGGTGCTCCTTCTATTATAGGCCTAGCTATGTGTCCTTTAAGTAGATTAGGGCCACAAGGGGTATGGTTCTGAACACGGGACAAACAGGGGTATACATTTTGGGGTGAAAGTCTTCATTCATTTGTGTGCTGTACAAAAAAAACTGTTTTTAAATTGATACAACTGCCAAAAAAATGAAAATTGTAATTTTTTCCTACTGCTTTGCTTAGATTTATTCAAAAATTGTAGGGTAAAAATACACAGTATACCCCTAGATAAATTCATTAAGGGGTCTAGTTTTCAAAATGGGGTCATTTGTGGGGCTTCCCTGTCGTTTTGGCCGCTCAAGGGCTCTACAAGTGGGCAATGGGGCCTAAATCACCTCCATGCTAAATTTCTGTTCTGAAAGCCATCAACTACTCCTTACATTTTGGGCCCCGTTGTGCATCCAAACATAAGATTAGGGCCCCAATGGGTATGTCTCTGAACACGGGACAAACAGGGGTATCCATTTTGGGGTGTAAGTCTTCATTCATGTGTGTGCTGTACAAAAAAAGCTGTTTTTAAAATGACAGAATTGCCAAAAAAATGAAAATCACAATTTTGGGGTCAAAATGGGCAGTACACCCCTAGATAAATTTGTTAAGGGGTCTAGTTTTCAAAATGGGGTCATTTGTGGGGGTTATCTATGGTTTTGGCTACTCAAGAGCTCTAAAAGTGTGCTATGGGGCCTAAAACGCCTTAAAGCAAAATTTATGTTCTGAAAGACACTGACTACTCCTTTCATTTTAGGCCCCGTTGTGCATCCAGACATAAGATTAGGGCCACAGTGGGTATGTTTCTGAACACAGGACAAACAGGGGGATCCATTTTGGGGTGTCAATCCTCATTTTCATGTGCGCTATAGAAAAAAAAGAGGTCTTTAAAATGACATATTTGCAAAAATATGAAATTTTATTTTTTTGTCCTCTAAATTGAATTAATTCCTGAAAATAAATGGTGGGGTCAAAATACCCCTGACCCCCCTCAGTAGATACATTAAGGGGTGTAGTTTTAAAATGGGGTCATTTGGGGGGGGGGGTATCTATCATTCTGACACCTATAAGCCTTTGCAAACTTGGCTTGGTGCAGAAAAATAAAGTGTTCCTCAAAATGCTAAAAAGTAATGTTAAATTTGTACGTCATCTAAATGGTTAAAAAAAAACAAGTTTTTCAAACGTGCATCCAGAATAAAGTAAACAGATGGAAATACATATCCTATCAAAAATTTGTACAGTATGTTTGGACATATTTGAGATATTACAGTTGAAAATGTGAAAAAAATGACAATTTTTTCAAAATTTTTCCAAGATTCGTACTTTTAATAAATATACACAAATTATATAGGTCTATTTTTACAACCTAAATGAAGTACAACATGTGGCCAAAAAACAATGTCAGAATCACTTGGATATGCAAAACCTTTACGGAGTTATGCTATGTTGAATGACGCATGTCAGATTTCCAAAATTTGGCTCCGTCACGAAGGCGCAAACAGGCTTCATCACTAAGGGGTTAATGCATCAAAAAAGTATATATGCAAATCAGTGAATGAATAATGCCATCATACTGCCATGAGGGACAGGAATCCCAAAACAGCTGCCTGTACATTGCTGGTCCGGTTTGAGTCACATTTTTAGTTGTGTTGCAATATCTGTTAGAAGGTGAGACAGTGACTTGCCGGGCAGCTGCCTTCCAATAGGTGGAGGATTTTTCTGGCATTTATTTCCATATCTTTTACCCAGGAAGCATTGCATGGTCCACTAGATCCCTGTCGTGAAGGGAAGCCCCAGGGAGGTGAGGGGAACCCCCGGGAAGATGAAGGGAGTCCCCAGCTGCAGGGGTGAAGGGAGTCCCCCACTGTGGGTCTTCCCTTCATCCCTGCAGGGACACAGTACATCTGGGTTTAGCGGCGCAGCAGAAATCACTCTCCCCTCCCTTTTTTTCCAGCTCTCATAGGAATCTATGGACACTCCTGTGTTTTTCAGTCAAAACATAGACCAAGATGCGGCTATAAATGATTGATATGCACGCTTCCATTGGAAAGCACTAGTTCTATTAGTTGCAATTTATTTGCGCATGTAACTTTGCTGCAGAAAATCATCCATGTGAATGAGGCCTAAGGGTGCATTCACACGGGTGAGTTCAGTCCGAATGTCATATGGACAGAACTCACACATTAAAAGTATACAGGAATTTGAATCTTTTTATTCACACGGTCCGTGATAGAGGAATCGCTGCATGTCCTATGATTCTGGTTTAAAGGGGTTTTCTGATAAAGAAAGCATTGGAGGCAGCGGGGGCCATGTATCACATAGAAAATTAAAAAACAGTAGTCACCTCCCATTGCCGCGCACTCCCCCGCCACGCTCCGGTCTTACAAGTGGTGTAGTGATCACATGGGCTGTTTACTCACATGACCACTGCGGCCAATAGAAGGCTGGACAGGAACGATATCAGTCATCTCCCATAAACTTGCCTCAGGGCTTCTACATTAGATGTCCTTGTGACCGGCTCACGGGACGTCACCGGGTCCAGCGCCACAGTGAGTAGATTTATTTTATATAGTTTTGGGCCTAAAATCTAGAATAAAATAAATTGTAATTGTAATAAAGACCCCTTTAAGAATCGCCAATTATTTCCTATGGCAGGCAGAAGACCTCACATGGCTCACGCAGCATGCAAGTGCGATTTTTCTATCTTTGCTATTGAAAAAAATTGAGATATTCACACGCTTGAAAATCACAAGCGCAGCGTTGCGACAAAATGCATTTTTCTTCGAAAAAAGATATCGCTCTCACAGGCCAAAATTGCAGGTTTAAGAGTGTGATATTTCACTCGCTTGTGTGAAAGCTCCCTAATAGAGCGCTGCTCCTGGTGAGTGATGGAAGTTACATCGACGAGGTACAATGAAGAATAAATAAAACCTTAACATTGCCTGAATAGAATAAATCCTAATGTAAATCTAAATAATCCCCTCTTCCCTTTGTAAATACAACCCCAAACAGCATTAATTTAACCCCTTAGTGACCAAACCTGTTTGCGCCTTAGTGACAAAGCCAAATTTTGGAAACCTGCCATGTGTCACTTTAACATAGAATAACTCCGTAAAGGTTTTGCAGATCCAAGCGATTCTGACATTGTTTTTTTGCCACATGTTGTACTTCATTTAGGTGGTAAAAATAGTCTGATAGAATTTGTGTATATTTATTAAAAGTGCCAAAATTAGGACATTTTTGATAAGATATATATTTCCATCCGTTTACTTTATTCTGGACACACACAGGAAAAACTTTAGTTTTTTAAACCATTTAGGAGACGTACAAATGTAACATTGATTTTATCAACATTTTGAGGAACATTTTGTTTTCCTGCACCAAGCCAACATTGCAAAGGCTCATAAATGTCAGAAAGATAGATCCCCCCATTTTAAAAACTACACCCCTTAATGTATTAACTGAGGGGTGTCATGGGTATTTTGATAACACAGTTTTTTTACAAGGCTTATTGCAATTTAGAGGGGAAAAAATAAAATTTCATATTTTTGCAAATATGTCATTTTAAAGGCAGTTTTTTTTTCACAAAAGTGCACATGAAAATAAGAAATTACACCCCAAAATGGATATCCCTGTTTGTCCCGTGTTCAGGCACATACCCATTGTGGCCCTAATCTTGTGTCTGGATGCACAATGGGGCCCAAAATGAAAGGAGCAGCCAGTGGCTTTCAGAACAGATCTTTAGCTTGAAGGTGATTAGGCTCCATTGCCCACTTGTAGAGCCCTTGAGCGGCCAAAACGATGGAGAACCCCACAAATGACCCCGTTGTGAAAGCTAGACCCCTTAACTCATTCATCTAAGGCCTTAGTCAGACGGGCGGTTTTTCGCGCGATTTGCGCATGCGTCCGGCGATTTTATAAAACTATTGCTTTGCAATGGTATCGGACACATGAGCGCTTTTTATGCGCTCGTCCGATAAATTATAGAACAGAAATCGCAGATTGCACCTATCTGCAATCTGCGATTCCTGTTCTCTTCTCTATATGCGCTCAATGGGGACGGCGGCAGCAGCGCCGACCCCATTGAGAACATATAGAAGACAAATCATTCTTCTCTGCCACAGCTGTAACAGCTGTGGCAGAGAAGAACGATGTTTGCCCATTGAATTCAATGGAGCTGGCAATACAGCCGCTCCATTGAAAGCAATGGGCTGCCGGCGTGCGCGGGGTGAATTGTCGGGAAGGGGTTAAATATATAAGCCCTTCCCTGCAATTCATCCTAAAATGTGTTAAAATAAAAAAAAATTGTATACTCACCTTTCCGCTGCAGCCAGAGTCCAGCCGCGGCCGCTGTCAGTTCTCCTGAACTGCTTCTCGGCACTATTCAGCCGGCGGGGCTTTAAAATCCCCGCCTGCTGAATGATCTGCCTCTGATTGGTCACAGCCCTGACCAATCAGAGGCAGATTTCACTCACACACCCATTCATGAATTCATGAATGGGTGAGTGACTGCTGCCTCTCAGCGCTGAGCCAATCAGGGGCAGGTCTGACTCACATCCATTCATGAATTCATGAATGGGTGTGAGTGAGACATGCCTCTGATTGGCTCAGCGCTGAGCCAATCAGGGGGCAGGTGTGACTCACACCCCCTTCACACCCACTGCAGGACAGCCACGCGGAGCTCCAGCTGCCGGGAGAAGGTGAGTATATATATATTTTTTATTTTTACACATTTTAGGATGAATTGCAGGAAAGGGCTTATATATTTAAGCCCTTCCCGACAATTCATCTCTGGCTCGCCCGCAGCGCATTGCTTTAAATGGAGCCGGCTCTATTGCCGTCTCCATTGAATGCAATGCGCTGGACAACTCCAGCCCGTTTCTAATGAAACGCGGCTAGGAGCAGATTTTCGGGCGATTTGCGGGCGACTTGCGCGCATCAGTCATGCGATTTGCGGATGCGCATCCGTCATGCGATCCGCAAATCGCATGAAAAAACGCCCGTGTGACTAAGGCCTAAGGGTGTACTACATATTTTGGCGCGACAGTTTTTGAATGAATCTAAGCAAAGCAGAAGGCAATTATGTCATTATAAAAACAGGTTTTTTTTGTACAGCACACATATGAATGAAGACTTTTATCCCAAAATGTGTCCCATTGTGTCCCTAATCTACTTACTTGACACATGGCTAGGCCTATAAAGTGGGAACACCCGTTGGATTTCAGGGCACAACTATAATAAATTCCAGGCCCCATTGGTCACTTGTGCAGAAAAACAAATTGACTCCCTAAAAATAATCCCCCCCCCCTTTGGAATTCCCTAAATCTTAGATAAAAGTAATAATGTAAGCTGTGTGGTATTTCCAAAGACAGGGGGAATTACAGAGGCTGGTTGGGATGGGTACATGGGCCAATAAAACCAGGTATCCTTCATATAACGGTAGAGTTGGAAGGGACCTCCAGGGTCATCGAGTCCGACCCCCCTGCTCAGTGCAGGATTCACTTAGGCCCCCTGTCCAAGGCAGTTTATTCGCCGGCGGAAAACCGCCGGTGAATCGCGCCGGCACCTGTCCATGAGCGGAGAATCATTGCGATAAAATGGAACATGCCACAATCTGTTTTCTGCGAGCGGATTACATAATTCTGACCCTCTAATGTGAGTGGAATTGTGTTATCTAATGCATTTGATTGTTCTGCGTATCACCATGCATCAAACGTATGCAGAATATGCAATTTCTATCCGGTCGTGTGAGACCAGCCTAAGGAAGATCCATACCTTTTTATCACGTGACCAGGGACCGCTCAGCAAGCCCACCGGTCACTGCTCCAGGCTCTCAGCGACCGTTGGTAGACAGGAGCAAGGAGATTTTAAATTTCCTGGGCTCCCCGGCTCCTATTCATGTGTCCAGCATTTTGGCGACAGGAGCATGCACAGAAGCCGGGGAAGGTCCGAGGGGGAGTATTGCATTGGGGTTCAAATGTGGAGGCCTGCGGTAAGAAGTTTCATCTCCTCTCACTGATCCCATCTGTGAGGGAGATGAAACTTCAACTTTATTTTTACTTTTATGTGATTGCCATTATCCATTAGATAACAGTAATCATATGACCAGGAACCACATACCACGGCCCTCCATGACATCTCCAGGCTCCCGACTACCTTTGGTAGCAAGGAGATTTTAAATTTCCTGGGCAATCCTTGACTTTTACGAATGCGTCTGCCACTATGCTGATGGGCACATGCGCCAAAGCTGGAAGAAGTCTGCGGCTAAAGATCCCATCGGGGGACAAATCTGGGAATCTTGGGCATGTAATTTCATCTCCCCTCATGGATACGATCCGTAAAGGGAGATGAAACTTTAACTTTTTTAACATTTTTTTTTTACCCTTTTTAACTTTACATGATTATCGTTATCCGATGGATAACAGTGATCATGTGACCGGGAACCGCATACAGCGGTCCCAGGTGACATCTCCCTGCACTTGGCTATCTTTGACAGCCGGGTGCAGGAAGATTTATAATTTGCACACCACATCAGCGCATGCGCAGAAGCCCGCTGCAGGTACAGATCACTGCAGGACATCACAGAGAATGGGGGTGAGAATTTTCAGATGCCCTCAAAGATCCAATCCATGGGGGCAGCTGAAGCTTTAACTTTTTTAAACTTTTTTTTTTCACTTTTACGTGATCGACGTTGTCCATTGGATAGTGGAAATCACGGGCCCAGGGAACCGTCACCGCATTCCCCGGTGACATCTCCTGCCTCCCGGCTACCTTCAGTAGCCGGGAGCAAAGAGATCTCAAATTTCTTGGGGCTCCCGGCCTTCTGCGCATGCAGCTGACATAATGCTGCCTGGCGCGCCAGCGCGGAAGAAATCGGGGGGGGGGAGTATTTTCAGTTGCCTTCATGGATCCGATCCATGAGGGCAGCTGAATCTTTAACTTTTTTGATTTTTTTTGCATTTTAATGCAATCGGCGCTATCCATTGGAGGCGAGTATTGTTTTTTTTTCATGTAGTGTAGCTAGAGCTTAATTTTTTGGGGGGGGCTTATATTTTAACCCCCCCCCCAAAAAAAAAAAAGGGTAGGGCCTATTATCAGGAAACACGGTAGTAGGTCCCGTTTTGCTGTTATGACCGGCTGCAGACATGATGTATAGCCAGACAGCAGCTTCTACCAGCATTCCTGAGGAATCTTAGCCTGTTCCTCACTCGCAATGGCCTCTGGGTCACTAGTATTCTTGGGTTTGTGTGCTGCAGCCTCCTTCTTCACATCTCACCAAAGATTTGCTATGGGCTTCAAGCCAGGTAATTGACGGCCACTTCCAGAATCTTACAGGACTAATTATGAAGCCAAGCCTTGGTAGACTTTGAGGTATGCTTGGGACCATTGTTCTGTTGGAAGGTCCAATGATGCCCAAGCTTCAGCTTCCTCACAGAAAACATGACATTTTTTCCTAGGATTTCCTGAAATCCATGCTTCATTGTAGGCAGAGGGTTCTTTTCAGCGTCTGCTTCATCCTTCCTGCTCCAGCAACACCGCTGATCCATAGCCCTGGACATGTCTGCCACATCCAGGTAGTGCCCTCTAATGTTTTGGATCACACTCTTGACTTATATTCTTGCCATATTTCTAACATGCAATTAAACATCACAGTAAACAAGCCCTCGCCAATCAAGGTATTTGATGTGTTTTATCTCAAGCACACCTGATGCAACTAATGAGGTTCTTGAATAGTTGCATCAGGTGTGGTTGAGACAAGACCTGATTTACAAATGTGTGCTCTTATGAGGGATTCTATTCAGGGGTGAATACTTTTGGCTACTGTAGTAGTCAGTAAAAGTGGAATTTTGTGATAAGTTTTGAGAAACACCTTGTTATACTATGTGGATTCGATATTCAAATTTTTCTTGTTTGATTGTTTTTTGTAAGCAGCTGAACGTTTGAACATCTGGCAAACCTCATTTGCAATGGGGGCTGAATCATTTTGAATGTAACTGTATATATCCATGTAAAAGCACATATGTCTGCATAGGAGGTGTATACGAAAAATGGTGGGAGAGTTGTAACCAACACTAATTGCTAAGCCACTTCATAATTTTTATTTGCACTGAAACAATAAAAAAATGGTTGCAAAGTTGCACAGATTCTAAATGCTCAGGCTCCATGGCTATAGTATATACCACTATTATCACAACACATCACTGTGCACTATTACAACCATAGCCATAGAAATATATGGAACTATACAACCACTTTGACTTCATATGGAGGTTTTTCTAATGGACTTATGGATTAGCGATATATAAACTAGATTATGCTCTGCCTGTGATCTTGCAGACTCTGTGTGTTGCTGCTCATCATTACAAGACGTAATAGTAAAGCGCAATGAGGGATTTCTGAGAACTGTGAGCCGTAATCATTTACTGTAAATTTATCATTGCAACAATATTAACCTTGCTCCCTCATGCGCAAAGCGGCAACTGAGCCCTCAGTGCAGCCATATTTGGTGATCTGAGCAAATGTTCTAACAAGATATTGTCAGATACATGAAGCGATCTGACAGAAATGACTCACAAGATTTAAGAGCTTCATAGAGCAAAGCAGGGAGGCTGGTAGAAAGCTGAACAAGCTACTCAAATAAATAATGATGTGAACAGAATGAAAAATATCAAAGATCAACATAAAAAAAGTAATATTGCCCCCTCTGTACAAGAATATAACTACTATAATACTGCTCCCTATATACAAGAATCTAACTACTATAATACTGCCCCCTATGTACAAGAATATAACTAGTATAATACTGCCTCCTATGTACAAGAATATAACTACTATAATACTGCCCCCTATGTACAAGAATATAACTACTATAATACTGCTCCCTATGTACAAGAATATAACTACTATAATACTGCCCCCTATGTACAAGAATATAACTACTATAATACTGCCCCCTATGTACAAGAATATAACTACTATAATACTGCCTCCTATGTACAAGAATATAACTACTATAATACTGCCCCCTATGTACAAGAGTATAACTACTATAATACTGCCCCCCTATGTACAAGAATATAACTACTATAATACTGCCCCCTATGTACAAGTATATAACTACTATAATACTGCCTCCTATGTACAAGAATATAACTACTATAATACTGTTGCTATGTACAAGAATATAACTACTATAATACTGCCCCCTATGTACAAGAATATAACTACTATAATACTGCCCCCTGTGAACAATGTTATGAATGTTGTATAGCATATTTTACATCTGTCCTACTTTTCCTTTTATATAGTCTTTGTTCACATCACATTTAGAGGATACATTCAGCATACGTGAAAATCTCCCAATGTATTGTACTCTGCGAACATTATCTCCCGCATGTGTTCAGAAAATCTCACAGAATTTCATTGTGATTTTGGCAACATTTTTCAAACACATGTAACAGCGCTTGACAGCATTTCTTAACGCCCCCCCCCCCCCCCCCATTGTGATGGGTGATGAGGTGCGTTAAAACCACTAAAGTGCATGAAAATAGAGTAGACTGTGTTCGAAAATCGTAGCATTAGAAATATCATGTTGGAGTTCTGGTCTGCGAAGCCCCATTGAAATGAATGGGAGCGTTACACCGCGGTTAGGGCAGCATTTGAAACACTGCGCTAATCATGGTAAAAAGCGGGCTATGTGAGATTAGCCTTAGTCCTAACATCCCTGTATACTACATAGTGATATACATCTTCTATAGATCTTCGTGTTAGGAAGAACGTATACTGTGTAGTCGATGTGCAGTACATATTCTTTACCTATTTCTGTGCGGTGGCGCACTCTACAGGGAAGCTCAACAGGCTACGTTTTCATATATAGAAAAAAACAGAACAGGTATCCCCTAACATGCCTCCCTTGCCTTTGCCAAAATGATGCTCTTTTGGCGCTGGAAGGGTATTTTGGCATCTGCAGACTCATTCACCATATTCCTCGGAAGTGTCTTCCAGCATGTTCTCTGAATCCTTACATCTCACTCCGGATCTGGCACTATACTTGGCATAATAATTTAATCTGTTGACCTTCTCTGTTTGCAGGCACACCCAACCCTTGATTGGGACTCTACTGTTGTCTTCATGAAGGTTCCACCGTATCAATCTCTGCCGCCCGATTTCATCTTTGGCAACTTATCATATATGCAATAACGAACCTCCACTGACTACATTGGCTCCTCGTCTATCTCATAAGGTACTTTCTTTCCCTTAAGGCCACAAAACTTGACTACTCTTTCATTGAAATGTGTGAATCCCATAACTAACATCCACACTGACGGCCGCATCTACCTTATTAAAAGATTGTCTTACTCTTGTGCAATAATTCTCGTAAGCCCAGAAGACAAAAAGGCATGACTTATGGAGTAAAATACTGAGAGGAAGGTTTGAGTATACCGTTAGGTGACCGATTGACCAGACAAAGTCCTCTTAGGCTCCAAAATGAGTGACTATGGTTGCGGCTTCTTCTCCCCTATTAGCGTAGGATGAACAGTTTTGGAGCACAAACTGCTGCTCTAACAGATAAAATATTGTTGACTGAGGGAGGTGACATGAAGGCTCTGTTGACCAATAGGAAAGGGCACTGGACTCGTCATAGTGAACAATAAAGCTTTTCAATTCATACTCCAATAGTAGGGTGTCAAAGGTGTCCCTACATGCAAAGACTGTCTCTGCAGTGCCACGTATCGATGGCTATCATGTGAGTCAATGTCTAATGCCTTAGATAGCATTTAACCAGTACTCATTTCCTCGGTTCTAGAGATATTGGGTGCTCAGGAGCCTTTAATATGTTTGGCCATGCTCTCCTCAGCCTATTAATTTCTCAAGTGGGGGGAAGGGAATCATGGAAAAGGTTATTTGTGGTGAATATGAGGGATGCAGACGTAACCCAGCCTGACTTTTTCTTCTCTTTTTAGGTTGGTTTGGGGGACTGACCATGGAGTGCCTACTCGGCCAAACATCTGGCCACCACAACGCAACTGTTGACTATGAACTGAACACGTCTCATGCCAATACACAGAAACAAGCAATGAACCAACTGGCAGACTTAGATGAGACATTACACCACAGATTTTACTCGCTCTGGGTGGCCCTGTTGATCATTAACAGCCTTATTTTCCTCGTGGGGATAGTATTAAACAGTTTGGCCATTTATGTGTTTTGCTTCCGAACCAAAACCAAGACCACATCAGTTATCTACACCATCAACCTGGTAGTGACGGACCTCCTGGTGGGCCTCTCTCTGCCGACCCGTATTGTCATGTACTACAGCGCTAAGGCTTGTCCAACTTGCTCGTTTGTGCACAGCTTCACCTACTTTGTGAATATGTACTGTAGTATTCTCTTCCTGACATGTATATGTGTTGACCGCTATATGGCCATCGTGCAGGTGGAGGCATCGCGTAGGTGGAGGAATCCCAACTATGCTAAATGCATATGTATTTTTATATGGATATTTGCCGTTGTGGTGACGTTCACCATCTTGACCACAACCATCAGACATGAATCGTGTTGCCTATTTCAGCTCTTTACCCTGACTGTCTTCGAGTACTTTGTGCCGCTTGTCATTATCACTTTTTACACCCTAAGGATCATGTGGGCCTTGTCCAGGTCAACCCTCATGAACCAAAGCCGGGAGAGGCGCATGAAGGCTGTACAGCTTCTCATTACCGTGCTCATCATATTCACAGTGTGCTTCACACCCATACATGTTAGCCAAGTGGTCTTCTGTGCCAGTCTCTCCATGTCTCGGGATGTCATACTCATTGTCTACCATGTCACAGTGACTCTGAGCAGCCTGAATAGTTGCATGGACCCCATAGTCTACTGCTTTGTCACCAACAACTTTCAGTCTACCATGAGGAGCATCTTCAGAAAGCAGCGACCTGACCCGACGAGCATGGATATCTTGAGTATACACAAAAACTCCAAGGGTTCCGGGACAATCACAGCAATTTCTAATGCAATAGTCAGCTTGCCGTTACAGAGTAGCAGTATTATATAGTGTGGTCATTCGGGTCACATGACTGGACAATGAATCAAGTATTGTATGAGGGAAGACTTTTTATGACGAGACACTTCTGAATTGGTGATAAAGACCAAAACAAGAACAAGATGCATTCCAAAGACGACCTATTGTACATGGAGATATAAAGCGAGAATTCAGTCGTACTGTAGTTTGGGTTTTTTTTTACATTTTGGGATTTTATTTCTTTTCTAATGAAAAACAATTTATCCACAAGCTAATTGATGTGTATAAACTGACCTGCAATAAATTATTTCTCTTCTTTGAAAAGGACGGTGATTTTTTAATATCAGATCAACTGTATTTTAATGCAGACAACCCTAGTGGTGAAGATCAAATCCAGTGGTGATAACATTACCTGTCGGGTCAATAGACACAAACAGCATATTGATAGTGATAATACCCAGTAGATTGATAATGCTACTAATAGAGATGAGTGAGTATACTCACTAAGGCACAATACTCGAGCGAGTAGAGCCGAGTATCTCCCCCTCGTCTCTAAAGATTCGGGGGCTGGCGCCGGCTACAGGTGAGGTGCGGCGGGGAGCGGGGGGGGAGCAGGGGGGAGAGAGAGATCTCCCCTCCGTTCCTCCCAGCCCGCCGCTCCCCGCCCCCTGCCGGCCCCTGAATCTTTAGAGACGAGCGGGGAGATACTCGGCTAAGGCACTACTCGCTCGAGGAATGTGCCTTAGTGAGTATACTCGCTCATCTCTAGCTACTAGTCAAGATGGTATTCTATGTAGATAGTCCTACTAGTCGATTTGATGCTCAATGTACAGCGGGTAGTTCTATGGGCAAAAATTAAACAGAATGTAGCAATATTAGTCAAGTTGAAGCTCAATGTAGACAACTCTGCTAGTCAAAGTGATATTTAATGTAGATATTCTACTAGTCAAGATCAAAATGAATATATATATATATATATATATATATATATATATATATATATATACAGTAGACAGCTCTTCTTGCAAAGGTGAAACTGAATATATACTAGTCATGTTCAAGTCCAATGTAGGTAACAGTACTAGTCAAGATGAAAATTAAAGTACAGTAGATAGGCCTGCTAGTCGAGTTGAAGCTCAGTGTAGATACCTTTACTAGTCAAGGTAATACTTAATGTAGAAAGTTCTACTAGTCAAAATGATAATCAACCTAGATAATTGTAGTAATCAAGTTAAGCTCAATGCAGATAGCCCTACTATTTAAGTTGAAACTCAGTGTAGATAGTTCTACTAGTCTAGATCAAAATGAATATACATAACCCAACTAGTTAAAATGATACTTAAAGGGGTTGTCCCGCGCTGAAACGGTTTTTTTTTTTTTTTTAACCCCCCCCCCCCGTTCGGCGCGAGACAACCCCGATGCAGGGGTTAAAAAAACAAACCGCTCAGCGCTTACCTGAATCCCGGCGGTCCGGCGTCTTCATACTTACCTGCTGAAGATGGCCGCCGGGGTCTGCTCCCTCCGTGGACCGCAGCTCTTCTGTGCGGTCCATTGCCGATTCCAGCCTCCTGATTGGCTGGAATCGGCACGTGACGGGGCGGAGCTACACGGAGCCGGCATTCTGCACGAGCGGCTCCATTGAAGAGAGCAGAAGACCCGGACTGCGCAAGCGCGGCTAATTTGGCCATCGGAGGGTGAAAATTAGTCGGCTCCATGGGAACGAGGACGCTAGCAACGGAGCAGGTAAGTAAAAAACTTTTTATAACTTCTGTATGGCTCATAATTAATGCACAATGTACATTACAAAGTGCATTAATATGGCCATACAGAAGTGTATAGACCCACTTGCTGCCTCGGGACAACCCCTTTAATGCAGATAGCTCTATTAGTCAAAATGATAATCAATGTAGACATCTCTACTAGTTAAGATGAAACTGAATTTAGATAGCCCTACTAGTCTAGAAGATAGGCAAAGAAGATGACGCTACTAGTCAGTGTTGATACCCAGGTTGCAAAGTTTAACATGGCTCTTAGGGCTTATTCACACGAGCGTATATCGGCAGCCGTTTTCACGGCCAGCCGATATAAGCTACAATCTGATGCGTTGGATTCCAATGCATCAGATCACACAGACATATTCCCACGGCGTAAAAGTGCCGGGCCGGCAAATATAGCGCCGGGTTCTTTTACGCTGGGCAGCAAAGATAGTCCTGGAACTATCTTTGTCCCCAGGATACGTTGGCCGCTGCATAGGTTCCTATGGGAGCTAATGACAGCGGTCGGAGAAGGGAGGGAGTTTAGCAGCGTGACTGCTAAACTCCCTCCTGCTTCTCTCCTCCTCTCTTCTCCCTTCTGGCTGTGTGCATTGGGATGGGGTGGGACAAGGGTGGAGCTTAGCTCCACCCCTCCCATTGCTGGCTGCATACAAGGGACAGGGAGGGGTGGGTGCTTAGCTCCATCCTGCCCCGCCCACTCCCATTGCAAACAGCGGAAGGGAAGGAGAGAGGAGGTGAGCCGTGAGGTGGAGGGAAGGGGAGGCAACGGCATTGTGGCCTCAACATATATGCATTGGGCCCATGCCGTCTGAATGCGTGCACAAAAGTTAGATTTGTGCACCAGTTCACGTGTATTTATGGTGCCGGCAGGCGCACATAAAAATGCCTACACTCCTGGGAAAGAGCCCGTAATGTGTTATGATAACTTTCTGTGCCACAGTTAATTTACCCTTTACTTTTCAGTGGCTTTTGTTGTGTTAAGATAAGATAACAATAGTTTCTTAATGGCTTAAGATAACTTGTCACAGAAAGCAATACTGATCAAGGTAAATATGGCTACATCAGTAGTTCTACTAGTCAGCATTAAAATGATTATAGATAACACAGACAGTCAACATGATACTCATTGTGCACAGCTCTACCAGTGAAGTCGAAACTCAATGCTGCTACCACCAACAGTGAAGATGAAATTGAATATACTGTAGATAAGACAACTAGTCAAAATGACATTAAGGCCGCCTGCAGACGGCCGGGTCGGATCCGACTGCGAGAATTCTCGCAGTGGGACCTGACGCCAGCCCCTGCAGAGACCAGCGCGTCACTCACCTGCTTCCGCGGCTCCGGCTGTTTGATGTGCCGGCGCATGCGCAGAGCGGAGTCAGCGTCCGGGGAGTGAGATTTCTATGCGGGGCTCTGCGAGCTCACACAGAAGTAGAGCATGCCGCGATTCGTTTTCTGCGCGTGATTTTGTGCAGACAAATCGCAGCCGTCTGCCTAGGATTGCGTTTTCTAACGCAATCCTATGGCAGCTTCCACGGGCGGAAATTCTGCGGGAAATCGTGCCATGGAATTTCCGCCCGTATACAGGAGGCCTTAGTGTAGACAGCCCTACTAATTAAGATGATACACAGTGTCGAATAGAGTGCTACTTAAGATGAAACTCAATGTACAGTAAATAAGACAGCCCTACTATTTACAATTATACTTCGAGCAGGCAGCCCTACTAGTCAATATGATTATCCCAATATATAGCCCTACTAGTCAATATGATCATCCCGATATATAGCCCTACTAGTCAATATGATCATCCCAATATATAGCCCTATCAGTCACGATTCTATGTAGATGGCCCTTGAGTCCAGACTAAATATAATTGCCTAGTGATAAAAGGTATAAGAACAATAATGACTGTTCCATTAGCTAGTAGTTGAGATAATCTCTGAAGTGGTTCTGGGGTGTTATGTCTGCAATATTTGTATTAAGTTGACGAATAAGAGAACGTTCTCCTTAATTAGTAGGTTTGTATCCACATCTTCTCATCCCGGCTTTGGCTCCCACATGAGCTCAGGGCTGTAATCCTCTTACGATGCCCATAAGTAAGAGTAATTACTGCTGCAGGTGAGAAGGAAGCGGCAGAGGGGCTCTGACATTCTGCTCTTCTGTTTCTATTGTTTCAAACTTTCGCTTTTTGGCCAAATGATGGAGCATTTATCACCTGCAGGCGCGGAGCGGAGAGGAGCGAAGACAAATATTTATCATCCGTGTTTAGCTTTGGTTCCATTAATAGTCAGGAATTAAACATGGGAACATCAGCCGTTCTTTTCTGTTCTTCACTTTTTGACATCCAAAAGCTGCTCTGGAAAAGATCCAGCGCTAGGAAGTCTGAATAATGGAGACCGTTAAATTATATGAGCGTCCTCCATCAGGGACTACCTGAGAAGTAGACAGCTGCATAGAGAGCGTTTCAACTCGTTTGACCCCTTTTTATAATTTATTTTTGTATTTTCTTCAATTATATTTTTTGTATTTCCTCTGTTTGCATTTTTTTCTTCTCATTTTTTTTGTACCTGTTCTACAGTATTTTATTGTACGTTTTTTATTTTATTTTGTGTTTATTCATGTTATTTTGTGTTTTTTCTATTTTCTATTTTTGCTTTTATTTTTTTTTCTATTTAATTGTTGTGTTTTTTGCTGTTCTATTATGTTTGTGTTTTTTCTATTTATTTTTGTTTTGCCTCTAATTATTCATCTTTGCATTTTTTCTATTATAGTTCTTTTTGTTTTTTTCTATTAATTTTTTTATATTTCTTCTATTTTAGTTTTTTATATCTTTTCTGTCATTCATTCTTGTATCTTTTTCTATTTTATTTTAGTTATATTTATGCTTTTTATTGTATTTATATTTTCTTATTATTTATTTTTTACTTTTTTACGGCGTCTTTTGCCATTTTATTTATTTCAGTATGTTTCCATTTATTTTTGTCGCTATTTTATTTTATATTTTTCTATTTTTGTTTTTTGTTTTTATTTTTTTATTTTTATACAGTATCACTTATTTTATTTTTTTTCTATTTCATGTAGTTTTTATTACTTAAAGTAATCCCCCAGTAATCCTCCAGGAACAAACCAAGATGACTGCACCACTTGTCTGACTACCTGGTGCACACTGTGCAATGGTACTGCATTGGTCGTCTAGGACGCTACTTGCTGCTTAGATTAGCCAATCAGAGTAGCATCTACTGTGCTAGTCAGCAGTTGCTCCCCCAGTAAATAGTGTGCATCAGGTAGTCAGAGAACTGGCATGGCCATCATGCTTCATCTGGGTGATAAAGGGTTTTTAGGTTATTACTGGGTACTAATGTTTTGGCCCCCTTGTAAACAGCTTGGAATTGCAATGAGTTACGTAGAAAAACAACAGAAGTCATGGATTTCAAAACTAGATAATGCAGAAACATATTGTTCAGTACATGTTCCCATTCATGCAATAGATCTGAGTGATTCAGCAATCGTGACTGCAGTTTAGGACCAATCAGATTGGGGCATTATGAGCCAATTGTATTTCCCTCACAAATTATGAGACTCAATTGTAAAATCAGACTTAAGGTATCCCCCCCCCCCCCCCCCAAATGTAACCATAACAACACCAGAAGAGCATTAGGTATACAATGGAAATTGCTGCAATTATGCAAGTAAATATGCATGTGTCTGCACTGCCTTGTCTATCTGTGTAGCTACTCTGCCTCACATGTAGATTTCGTACAACAATAGGAGTCATTGCAGCTGAGCAGGCCATTCAGTTGCTTGGATGCTTGGGAGTATAAGCCCAATTATCATAGGGTTGATGGTGATAACATTCTGTCTCATTTAGCCACCACTAGGGGGAGCTCACTGCATACAGATGTATACAACTCCCATTAAGTTCAATAGCTGTAAAACTCTGCACTCACCTCCTGCTAGTGGTGGCTGCCAGAAAAATATGAATATCTCCGATAACTCTTTCACCACCCTAATTACTTCTCTTGAAGGGGCTGTTTTGTTTTTTTTAAACCCTGCTGGTCGTGCCCCAAAACAATAAACTAGCCTTTACTCATCCATCGTGTGTGCATATAGCTCCAGCTCTGCGTCTCTGTTTACAGGCTGCAGTCAGCCCGTTCATGGGACATCATAGGCTACTGCAGACAGTCATAGACCTCAACGGTCCATCGTGCCGTCAGCACCAACAAATTTGGATCCCCTCCCTTTGAAAAAATGAGATGAGGAACATCCCTGTCATGTGACATTTTTATGCCAAAAAGCTTTCTCGGGTAGCTGAATATCGACATTTTCGTTCCTGAACTAGGCAGGAAAGCTGACAACCTCTACTCAAATATATAGGATTTGTCACGTTCTGGTTGTCAGTGAGGAGAGAAGATCCACCAAGGCTGGGAGAATTTTATAGGGTTTTTTCCCACTAATGTTATTTATTTGCTATCCACTGGATGGAGGATTAATGTGGACTGCCAATGGTTCTGATCCTAGATCCCCGGAGATCTAGAGATCTGTGTGCCACCAATCCTACATGAGAATGAAACCATCATGCCATTCACTTCTATGGATGCTTTGGGCAATCATCCTGCGTGAATGGAGCTGTGGTCACACATGCAGACTCCAGCTCCATTTTCATGGAGGATTTGGGGTGCACAGATATTGGAATTGGTAGGGATCGCAATGGTTGGACCCCAAAATGTTTTCCTGCATGGCACCGCGATGCGATGCGGGATTCAAATCGCAGCATGTGCTATCTTGTGCATGCTCTCGCATCACACTGCCCATTGTCTTCAATGGGGCTGACGGCAGCACCGCACCAGGTTCTAGGGGCACGTGCTGCAAATCGAGGTCTCCCATTGAAGACAATGGTAGAAACTCTGCGAGTCTCCTCGGACGTTCCCTGCATCCCCGAAGTCATGCCAGGCTGTTCTCACATGAAAACGCCTCGCATCCTCAGGGATTTCTCATGGCGAGAACGATATTGCGCTGTGATTCACGGTCTAATATCGCCCTCGCCTGAGTGAAGTTAGCCTAAGGGAACGTATTTACGCATGAATGAATTTTTAGCATGCTCGCCTCACGTTCGTAATTGCGCAGTGTGCATGTAAAAAAACACGTTGAACCGATCGCAAGAAATGCTCCCAATGGCAATTAAATGCCTAAGTATGGTGAGCTCTCTCCTTTTCCCTCCGCTGTACGCTGGGTAACTCCTCCCCCTTTTTTTCTGCTGCCATAGAAGTCTATAGCAGCTTTCTGCGTAACACGGCCAAAGAGAAGTCCAGACCCATTTCTTCACGCCCCGTATGAAAGATACATCCGAGAAAGATCCCATCTTTGGTCCCACGAATATTTTGCGCAAAAAAAACATGTTCGCCTGAAGTCACATCAAAGGCTTCGCTCGGTCGCGTTATACATGCGATTTTTTAACGTGTGGAAATGGCTCTGCAAATACGTTCCTGTGAAATTAGCCTTAGGCGTGCCCAAAGGTCCTTCTCCACACACACAGCCTCTAGGAGGCTTTTACAAAATGGCGCTGTCCCTGTCAATCGCAGACTCTGAGCGGCTGTGCTGTTTACATTGTAATAGAGGGTGCGGGGGTCCCTGAGTCCCCCTAGTGGGCAGCAGCGGTGTGCATGTGCGACCATCACTGCATTCTCTGAATATGGACGTAACTGAGTGGCACACTTGGTCACCTCTGCCAGACACATACATGATGGTCACACACGTGCACCGCTGCTCCATTCACTCTGGGGGCGCTGTTCTTGTGATCCCAGCAGTTGGACCCCCAGTATCAATCACCTCTGTGAGCCAAATAAAGGAATGATAGTTCAGGAACCGGAACATCACAATCATCGCATTACACACGGGGTGGAATTAGTCCGCACGGACATTTCTGCGGCACAGCGTTATCCCTACGGGGCTTGAATTGCGCACCTGGTAAAATTTTCGCATCTTTACTTCAAAGGCGCAAAATTTGATTCTGTAGCGAAAGAACTTCCTGCCGTGTTATTAAGGACAACTTGTGGAATTGTTGTGTGGATGTCTAACAGACGAGGGATGGAATTGCGTAAATAAAGTCTGCAGAGAAAAACGCAAGAAACTCCACAAAAGATCCACAGAACGCATTCCGCAGTTAAAAACGCAACAAGATCCCCACTAATTGACAAACTTCACATCTGCGCTGCGTCCTGCGGATGATTCCGTCCCGCGTGAAAGGTCCCTTATGGGGTCATGGTCAATAAGGAGGCTCAGCTGCCAGGATGGGACATATTGCCCGTCGCCCCTCCCCCATAGAGAACAGACGTCTTCTGAGGCTCCTTAGCTGAGACTTTCTCGGAATCTCTCTTCCAAGCAGTGGAAGGAGGCAGCGGGCGGATTTTGGATGGATTTACATAATGCTGTCATTGAGACTTAATGCCGGAGATCAGCGGTGATTACTGAGATCAGGAGCATCAAAGGATCCGAAAAACCAACAATGAAGACATGGCCAGCAGTATAATGCGATCCCTGGCCGTGCGCAGCGCCCCAATCATATGTCATTAGTATGTGCATGATATCAGGGCCAGCCCCCCTCCCTCTAGGACCCCCAAGAAGAGGTGACCTAACATGATGTGGCCCTCTCTACTGAAATCTATGGGATCCCCAAAAACAACCATTACTGTACTTACCCGTGTACTTACCAGGGTGTCTGCGCTACACGGATGGCCTGTGTTGTCTACATTACACGGATGGCCTGGGGTGTCTGCGCTACACGAAAGGCCTGTGTTGTCTACACTACACGGATGGCCAGGGGTGTCTGCGCTACACGGATGGCCAGGGGTGTCTGCGCTACACGGATGGCCTGTGGTGTCTACACTATACGAATGGCCCGGGGTGTCTGTGCTACATGGATGGCCGGGGTGTCTGCGCTACACGGATGGCCTGTGGTGTCTACACTACACGTATGGCCCACGGTGTCTGCGCTACGCCGACGACCCAAGGTGTCTGCGCTACACGAAAGGCCTGTGTTGTCTACACTACACGGATGGCCTGGGGTGTCTGCGCTACACGGATGGCCAGGGGTGTCTGCGCTACACGGATGGCCTGTGGTGTCTACACTATACGAATGGCCCGGGGTGTCTGTGCTACATGGATGGCCGGGGTGTCTGCGCTACACGGATGGCCTGTGGTGTCTACACTACACGTATGGCCCACGGTGTCTGCGCTACGCCGACGACCCAAGGTGTCTGCGCTACACGAAAGGCCTGTGTTGTCTACACTACACGGATGGCCTGGGGTGTCTGCGCTAGACGGATGGCCCGGGGTGTCTGCGCTACACGGATGGCCAGGGGTGTCTGTGCTACACGGATGGCCTGGGGTGTCTGCGCTATACGGATGGCCAGGGGTGTCTGCGCTATACGGATGGCCCCGGGTGTCTGCGCTACACGGATGGCCAGTGGTGTCTGTGCTACACGGATGGCCTGTGGTGTCTACACTACACGGAAGTCCCGGGATGTCTACGCTACACGGATGGCCCGGGGTGTCTACTCACACTGCGAGTTTCTCAGACGCAATACCGCTCTTACCAACCTACGACTTTCACGGCGATGTGGTGCATTTTTGATTAAAAACCGCATTGCTTACGCTGGTGGGCAGAATAAACCTGCTAAAAATGAAACTACTACCAAAATTCCTGTACATACTGCATAATTCCCCTATGTTAGTCCCAAAAAAATTCTTTACTAAGCTCCGCGGGATTGTGCTGCGCATACTGTGGAGGGGCACTACACCCAGGATTAAATTGGAGACCCTGTGCCTCCCGTCGAACGGAGGGGGACTGGCCCTACCGCACTTCTATTACTACTACCTGGCCAGCCAACTGGTATACGCGGGATGGTGGCTATGTTCGTCAAATTACAACCCAGCAGTGGGCCTGGAACGTAGAATTGTGGACCCTGCACAGAACCTACGGGGGCTGCTACTGAGCGGCCCCTCATCCTCGGTCGTCCCTCTACCCATTCCCATGCTGGTGACGCTGGAGGTCTGGCAACGGGTCACGAGACTGTCCACTGCAGAGGAGACTGCGCGATCTCCACACACTCCCCTCTGGAATAACCCCAAACTGCCACACTTCCAGAGCTTCCCGGAGTCCGCCTTCTGGAGACGCCGGGGCGTCAATGTCCTCTCTGACATAGTCAGCGAGGGCAAGTTCTGCACCTTTATGCAGCTACGGATAGCCCATGGCCTTCCCGAAAACTCCTACTTTAGGTACTACCAATTGCGAGATGTGGCCAGGGCTCAGTTTGGAGGTTTGTCTGTCCCGCTATCCATGACGCGACTGGAGAGCCTGGCGCAGATGTGCAATCTTGTCAAACCGCTGTCGAGTTTTTATGCCCATACAGCGCAACACCTGGCCCCGCTAGGCGAGAGGGCCGTACAGAGATGGGAGGAGGACATCCCTGACCTGACCTCAGGGGAGGATGAGGATATATTGGGTGGATCTGGTCCCCCCCTGGTTAGTGCTAGAGACAGGCTCATCCAAGTTAGGTTTCTGCACCGCATATATTATACCCCCTCCAGGTTGTGCACAATGGGCCTGCTCCCAACTGCAACGTGCCCACGATGTTTGGTGGCGGATGGGACGGTCATGCATGTGTTCTGGGAGTGCACGGTCCTACAGGAATACTGGAGAGAAGTGCTTGTCTTCATGGAAACTCATTTAGGGGCACCGAGGATCATGCATCCTGGAACGTGCCTCTTTGGGCTCGTGGGAGACCTGCCGGTGGCGGCAGCAACACGTATACTGTACAAGCTGCTTCTCTTTTATGCAAAAAAAGTGATTCTACTTAATTGGAAACACCCCGGGAGGCCGACTAGGAGCGCATGGGTCCGGGTCGTTAACGCCGAAATCCCAATGTACAAACTGACGTACATGGCCAGGGGGTGCCCTGAAAAATTCTACAAGATTTGGGGTAGCTGGGTAAGTTGCCCCGCGACGGCGTCGGGAGAGCCAAACCAGGTGGTAGGGGGGGAGTGAGGGAGAGAGAAGGATAAAAAGAGAGACACCTGCTCAATCTGCTTTCTACGTTAAAACCCAATGCTCAGAAAACTATTCTTTTTTGCTCCTCTATTCCCACAAATTTTCTTAAAGAGAGTCGCGCCAGGGAGTCGGGGGGGGGGGGGGGGTCTAAGTTTAAGTTTTTGCTTTTCTTTTTCCTGATTGACCACAATTGATCTATTCAAAGGTTAAACTGTTGTCAGTAATAACTGATAAAGTTAGAGTTTAAAGGAAGGGGGGGGGGACGAAAGAAATAAAAAAGTACTAGCCAGGTATAGCATGCCAAGAAGAAATATACGTATGTACGCAGGCGAAGATTGCCTCTACCCTGTTTTTCATGCAATGTACTGCCTGCTGACCTGACACCTGTGCTGCCAGCTATTTGTGTTTATATGCTTGTTAATTCCTGGCTAAATAAAATCCCTTTAAAAAAAACAAAAAAACGCATTGCTTCTGTGAAGTTGTGATCCTCGCACGCATGATTGCATCGAAGGTGATTCACCGTTGACTGCAGGTGTCATTCAATGACTTTTAAGGTCCCATTATAAACAATGGGTGAGGCGTTCCGACGGAACGCCCAAAGATAGAACATGCTGCGATTTTTTTTTCGCCTGTAAACGGATCCATTCAACAGAATGGATTTCATATTCGTGCGAGTTTTGAGCACATCGCACAAAACGTTCGCGAAAATATTGTTTGTGTAAATAAGCCCTAAAAGAAAGAAGGTTCTTCTGGATTTTAGCGCAATTCTCTGATTAACACCTGCTGCATCCGTGGAAAGCTGAGCATTTCATCTACTATAGCGCCATCTAGCGGTCATTTGTGAAATAAGCAGGTCCAGTTCTATAACCTATACAGCCTGCTGGGAACTTCTGGACTTTACGGCTTCCAATCTGCAGAGCATGATGGGAGTTGTAGTTTTGCAACAGCTTGAGGATTAACAATTGAGAAGCGCTAGTCTAGTGCCTGCCACAATCATAAAACACCGTATGTGAGCGCAGCGTATATCACAGCTTTTATATCATGGATGGAATCTGATCGGTTCTCTTCATATGTAGCAAAATCTACAACATTTCCGCAAAAGAAACAGAATCAAAATCTGCCACATCAGTGCGGATGGCGACTCGTCAGCAGCAGATACAGCATATATAGCGCTCCCCTCCCAATGCCTTGCAACTTCAGCACAGCCTTTCACCTGCTACCTGGCGCCCTCTAGTGAGCACAGCGCTGTTGGTCAGCTGGGTGCTAGTAGCGTCACCTCGCCATAATTCTGACAGTGGTATTTAAATGTTCTGATCAGGACTTAGATGTCCTCAACCAGAGGCGTAACCTGAAGCTCCGGGGCCCCAATGCAAAACCTGTAACAGGGCCCCCAACTATAATGCTTTATTCATAGTACTGGGCTCCCTATATGGAAAAAAGATGCCTTACGGGCCCCTAAGGCTCCTGGGCCGGGTGCAACCGCATCCCCTGCATCCCCTATAATTACGCCCCAGTCCTCAACTGTCTTGCCGCGATAAGATCGTGGTGATGTCATTCGGTTGTCATGGCAGCCGAGGGCCTTCTGAAGATCCCCTGCACCGCCATGACTGTTTTCCTATTAAAGAATCGCCTATTACCACGTGTCACGTGTCTTTAATAGGTAGGCTATGAATATATAGTATTGCATTATACTGGATAAGCGATCAGACAATCACAAGTTCAAGTCTGTTAGGAGGTGTTGGGACCAGTGGGTGTGTGAGGGCCCACAAGGCAACCGGGCTCAGGACCCCCGACAGACCACCAGTAGAGAGGAGCGTCTGACCAGACTGTTAGGGGGTGTTGGGACCAGTGGATGTGTGAGGGCCCACAAGGCGACCGGGCTCAGGACGCCCCCTACAGACCACCAGTAGAGAGGAGCGTCTGACCAGACTGTTAGGAGGTGTTGGGACCAGTGGATGTGTGAGGACACACAAGCTGACCGGGCTCAGGACCCCCGACAGACCACCAGTAGAGAGGAGCATCTGACCAGACTGTTAGGGGGTGTTGGGACCAGTGGATGTGTGAGGACACACAAGCTGACCGGGCTCAGGACCCCCGACAGACCACCAGTAGAGAGGATTGTCTGACCAGACTGTTAGGAGGTGTTGGGACCAGTTAATGTGTGAGGGCACACAAGGTGACCGGGCTCAGGACCCCCGACAGACCACCAGTAGAGAGGAGCGTCTGACCAGAGTGTTAGGAAGTGTTTGGACCAGTGGATGTGTGAGGGCACACAAGGTGACCGGGCTCAGGGTGCCCCCTACAGACCACCAGTAAAGAGGAGCATCTGATCAGACTGTTAGGAGGTGTTGAGACCAGTGGATGGGGGCACACAGGGTGAGCTGGATCAGGACGCCCCGTACAGACCACCAGTAGAGAGGAGCGTCTGATCATACTGCTAGGAGGTGATGGGACCAGTGGATGGGGGCAGACAAGGTGACCGGGCTGAGGACGCCCCCTACAGACCACCAGTAGAGAGGGGCATCTGAGCAGTCTGTTAGGAGGTGTTGGGACCAGTAGATGAGGGCACACAAGGTGACGCGGCTCAGAACGCCCCCTACAGACCACCAGTAGAGAGGGGTGACTGATCAGACTGTTAGGAAGTGTTGGGACCAGTGGATGAGAGCACACAAGGTGACCGGCTCAGGACGCCCCCTACAGACCACCAGTAGAGAGGAGCATCTGACCAGACTGTTAGGAAGTGTTTGGACCAGTGGATGTGTGAGGGCACACAAGGTGACCGGGCTCAGGGCGCCCCCTACAGACCACCAGTAAAGAGGAGCATCTGATCAGACTGTTAGGAGGTGTTGAGACCAGTGGATGGGGGCACACAGGGTGAGCTGGATCAGGACGCCCCGTACAGACCACCAGTAGAGAGGAGCGTCTGATCATACTGCTAGGAGGTGATGGGACCAGTGGATGGGGGCAGACAAGGTGACCGGGCTGAGGACGCCCCCTACAGACCACCAGTAGAGAGGGGCATCTGAGCAGTCTGTTAGGAGGTGTTGGGACCAGTAGATGAGGGCACACAAGGTGACGCGGCTCAGAACGCCCCCTACAGACCACCAGTAGAGAGGGGTGACTGATCAGACTGTTAGGAAGTGTTGGGACCAGTGGATGAGAGCACACAAGGTGACCGGCTCAGGACGCCCCCTACAGACCACCAGTAGAGAGGAGCATCTGACCAGACTGTTAGGAAGTGTTTGGACCAGTGGATGTGTGAGGGCACACAAGGTGACCGGGCTCAGGGCGCCCCCTACAGACCACCAGTAAAGAGGAGCATCTGATCAGACTGCTAGGAGGTGTTGAGACCAGTGGATGGAGGCACACGGTGAGCTGGATCAAGACGCCCCGTACAGACCACCAGTAGAGAGGAGCGTCTGATCATACTGCTAGGAGGTGATGGGACCAGTGGATGGGGGCAGACAAGGTGAGCTGGCTCAGGACGCCCCCTACAGACCACCAGTAGAGAGAAGCATCTGACCAGACTGTAAGGAAGTGTTGGGAAAAGTGGATGAGGGCACACAGGGTGAGCTGGATCAGGTCACCCTCTTCAAACCACCAGTAAAGAGGAGCATCTGATCAGACTGTTAGGAGGTGTTGAGACCAGTGGATGGGGGCACACAGGATGACCGGGCTCAGGACGCCCCCTACAGACCACCAGTAGAGAGGAGCGTCTGATCGACCGACAAGCGCCAGTAGCTTCATTTCGTTATCCACCATTCAGAGACAGGGGGCATCGATGCATCCCTGAGTCTGTCGGAACCATTTTCAGGCTCTAAGCCATTACATGTACAGCCTCTGACACCCACCGTCACCTCCATTTGCAGTGATATCATGAATGATGAAACTAGACGCTGTGGAGGGCAACCGGGTTGCCTTCATTGATGAATCCAGTTTCGTGTCTGTAGACCTCGGGTTGAGCGCCATAATCCTGCATTTGCTATAGAGCGGCACACTGCCCCCTGCTGGTGTGGTGAAGGGACCATCACATACAACAGTCGGTCCCGCCTAGTAGTGGTACGAGGGCCAATGACAGCTCAGCGATATGTTCAGGACATCCTGCAGCCACATGTCTTCCTCTCATGGCGGCTTCCAGCAGGATAATGCTCGGCCGCACACACAAGGGGGTCACAGGAGCCCCCACAACATTGTCACACTTCTGTGGCTGCCCGGTCACCAGACTTATCACCAATAGATCATGCATTGGATGCCAACTGCCAAGGCTAGTTTACAACAAATGTGGAGTGATGTTGCAGGATACCATACGGAGCCATATCACATCCTGTATCCAAGCTAGAGGTGGTACAACAGGGTACTAGAGCCTCCATGCCCGCCCGTATCACATCTTGTATCCAAGCTAGCGGCAGTACATCAGGGTACTAGAGCCTCCATGCCTGCCCGTATCACATCTTGTATCCAAGCTAGAGGTGGTACAACAGGGTACTAGAGCCTCCATGCCCGCCCGTATCACATCTTGTATCCAAGCTAGCGGCAGTACATCAGGGTACTAGAGCCTCCATGCCTGCCCGTATCACATCTTGTATCCAAGCTAGAGGTGGTACAACAGGGTACTAGAGCCTCCATGCCCACCTGTATCACATCTTGTATCCAAGCTAGAGGTGGTACAACAGGGTACTAGAGCCTCCATGCCCACCTGTATCACATCTTGTATCCAAGCTAGAGGCGGTACAACAGGGTGCTAGAGCCTCCATGCCCGCCTGCATCACATCTTGTATCCAAGCTAGAGGCGGTACACCAGGGTACTAGAGCCTCCATGCCTGCCTGTATCACATCTTGTATCCAAGCTAGAGACGCGTACAACAGGGTACTAGAGCCTCCATGCCTGCCTGTATCACATCTTGTATCCAAGCTAGAGGCGGTACAACAGGGTACTAGAGCCTCCATGCCCGCCTGTATCACATCTTGTATCCAAGCTAGAGGTGGTACAACAGGGTACTAGAGCCTCGATCCCCGCCTGTATCACTTCTTGTATCCAAGCTAGAGGCGGTACAACAGGGTACTAGAGCCTCCATGATCACTTGTATCACATCTTGTATCCAAGCTAGAGGCGGTACAACAGGGTACTAGAGCCTCCATGCCCGCCTGTATCACATCTTGTATCCAAGCTAGAGGTGGTACAACAGGGTACTAGAGCCTCGATCCCCGCCTGTATCACTTCTTGTATCCAAGCTAGAGGCGGTACAACAGGGTACTAGAGCCTCCATGCCCACCTGTATCACATCTTGTATCCAAGCTAGAGGTGGTACAACAGGGTACTAGAGCCTCCATGCCCACCTGTATCATATCTTGTATCCAAGCTAGAGGCGGTACAACAGGGTACTAGAGCCTCCATGCCCACCTGTATCACATCTTGTATCCAAGCTAGAGGTGGTACAACAGGGTACTAGAGCCTCCATGCCCACCTGTATCATATCTTGTATCCAAGCTAGAGGCGGTACAACAGGTTACTAGAGCCTCCATGCCCGCCTGCATCACATCTTGTATCCAAGCTAGAGGTGGTACACCAGGGTACTAGAGCCTCCATGCCTGCCTGTATCACATCTTGTATCCAAGCTAGAGACGCGTACAACAGGGTACTAGAGCCTCCATGCCCGCCTGTATCACATCTTGTATCCAAGCTAGAGGTGGTACAACAGGGTACTAGAGCCTCCATGCCCACCTGTATCATATCTTGTATCCAAGCTAGAGGTGGTACAACAGGTTACTAGAGCCTCCATGCCCAACTGTATCACATCTTGTATCCAAGCTAGAGGCGGTACACCAGGGTACTAGAGCCTCCATGCCCAACTGTATCACATCTTGTATCCAAGCTAGAGACGCGTACAACAGGGTACTAGAGCCTCCATGCCCGCCTGTATCACATCTTGTATCCAAGCTAGAGGCGGTACACCAGGGTACTAGAGCCTCCATGCCCAACTGTATCACATCTTGTATCCAAGCTAGAGACGCGTACAACAGGGTACTAGAGCCTCCATGCCCGCCTGTATCACATCTTGTATCCAAGCTAGAAGCAGTACAACAGGGTACTAAAGCCTCCATGATCACTTTTATCACATCTTGTATCCAAGCTAGAGGCGGTACAACAGGGTACTAGAGCCTCCATGCCTGCCTGTATCACATCTTGTATCCAAGCTAGAAGCGGTACAACAGGGTACTAGAGCCTCCATGCCCGCCTGCATCACATCTTGTATCCAAGCTAGAGGCGGTACACCAGGGTACTAGAGCCTCCATGCCTGCCTGTATCACATCTTGTATCCAAGCTAGAGGCGGTACAACAGGGTACTAGAGCCTCCATGCCCGCCTGCATCACATCTTGTATCCAAGCTAGAGGCGGTACACCAGGGTACTAGAGCCTCCATGCCCACCTGTATCATATCTTGTATCCAAGCTAGAGGCGGTACAACAGGGTACTAGAGCCTCCATGCCCAACTGTATCACATTTTGTATCCAAGCTAGAGGCGGTACACCAGGGTACTAGAGCCTCCATGCCCAACTGTATCACATCTTGTATCCAAGCTAGAGGCGGTACACCAGGGTACTAGAGCCTCCATGCCCAACTGTATCACATCTTGTATCCAAGCTAGAGGCGGTACAACAGGGTACTAGAGCCTCCATGCCCGCCTGCATCACATCTTGTATCCAAGCTAGAGGCGGTACACCAGGGTACTAGAGCCTCCATGCCCACCTGTATCATATCTTGTATCCAAGCTAGAGGCGGTACAACAGGGTACTAGAGCCTCCATGCCCAACTGTATCACATTTTGTATCCAAGCTAGAGGCGGTACACCAGGGTACTAGAGCCTCCATGCCCAACTGTATCACATCTTGTATCCAAGCTAGAGGCGGTACACCAGGGTACTAGAGCCTCCATGCCCAACTGTATCACATCTTGTATCCAAGCTAGAGGCGGTACACCAGGGTACTAGAGCCTCCATGCCCAACTGTATCACATCTTGTATCCAAGCTAGAGGCGGTACACCAGGGTACTAGAGCCTCCATGCCCAACTGTATCACATCTTGTATCCAAGCTAGAGGCGGTACATCAGGGTACTAGAGCCTCCTACAAGGGGTCAGTTCTCCACAATAAATGTTCCTTTTGCTCTGATATTGTAATCACCTAACACAGCGTTACAATCGCACACAGAAAGTTTCATCCCTTCCGACTTCATCTAGATGGATAAAACCACACACTGATGTCCGGTTTTGACAACCAGTGTTTGTATATACACTACCGTTCAAAAGTTTGGGGTCACCCAAACAATTTTGTGTTTTCCATGAAAAGTCACACTTATTCACCACCATGCGTTGTGAAATGAATAGACAATAGAGCCAAGACATTGACAAGGTTAGAAATAATGATTTGTATCTGAAATAACATTGTTTTTACATCAAACTTTGCTTTCGTCAAAGAATCCTCCTTTTGCAGTAATTACAGCATTGCACACCTTTGACATTCTAGCTGTTAATTTGTTGAGGTAAGCTTGTGAAATTGCAACCCACGCTTCTAGAAGCATCTCCCACAAGTTGGATTGGTTGGATGGGCACTTCTGGCGTACCATACGGTCAAGCTGCTCCCACAACAGCTCAATGGGGTTCAGATCTGGTGACTGCGCTGGCCACTCCATTACCGATAGAATACCAGCTGCCTGCTTCTGCTGTAAATAGTTCTTGCACAATTTGGAGGTGTGTTTAGGGTCATTGTCCTGTTGTAGGATGAAATTGGTTCCAATCAAGCGCTGTCCACTGGGTATGGCACGGCATTGCAAAATGGAGTGATAGCCTTCCTTATTCAGAATCCCTTTTACCCTGTACAAATCTCCCACCTTACCAGCACCAAAGCAACCCCAGACCATCACATTACCTCCACCATGCTTAACAGATGGCGTCAGGCATTCTTCCAGCATCTTTTCATTTGTTCTGCGTCTCACAAACGTTCTTCTTTGTGATCCAAACACCTCAGACTTGGATTCATCTGTCCACAACACTTTTTTCCAGTCTTCCTCTGTCCAATGTCTGTGTTCTTTTGCCCATCTTAATCTTTTTCTTTTATTGGCCAGTCTCAGATATGGCTTTTTCTTTGCCACTCTGCCCTGAAGCCCAAAATCCCGCAGCCACCTCTTCACTGTAGATGTTGACACTGGTGTTTTGCAGGTACTATTTAATGAAGATGCCAGTTGGGTACCTGTGAGGCGTCTGTTTCTCAAACTAGAGACTCTAATGTGCTTATCTTCTTGCTTAGTTGTGCAACGCGGCCTCCCACTTCTTTTTCTACTCTGGTTAGAGCCTGTTTGTGCTGTCCTCTGAAGGGAGTAGTACACACCGTTGTAGGAAATCTTCAATTTCTTAGCAATTTCTCGCATGGAATAGCCTTAATTTCTAAGAACAAGAATAGACTGTCGAGTTTCAGATGAAAGTTCTCTTTTTCTGGCCATTTTGAGCGTTTAATTGACCCCACAAATGTGATGCTCCAGAAACTCAATCTGCTCACAGGAAGGTCAGTTTTGTAGCTTCTCTAACGAGCTAGACTGTTTTCAGATGTGTGAACATGATTGCACAAGGGTTTTCTAATCATCAATTAGCCTTCTGAGCCAATGAGCAAACACATTGTATCATTAGAACACTGGAGTGATAGTTGCTGGAAATGGGCCTCTATTTACCTTTGTAGATTTTGCACAAAAAAACAGGCATTTGCAGCTAGAATAGTCATTTACCACATTAGCAATGTATAGAGTGCATTTGTTTAAAGTTAGGACTAGTTTAAAGTTATCTTCATTGAAAAGTACAGTGCTTTTCCTTCAAAAATAAGGACATTTCAATGTGACCCCAAACTTTTGAACGGTAGTGTATATATATACACACACACACACACACACATTTTTTGACAGCTAAGACGGCTTTTATAACACTGCGGGCTCAGATACAGCAGCTCTGTTCTAGATATTGCCGTCACCATGTAATAGTCAGATACCAGTTCTATGCAGTGATAGTGATTACAGTGCAGTTACCTCCAGACGCCGCAGCATCTCTGATCAGCTCCTGCCCCTCTCCACGGTACATACACTGTACAGAGCAGGATAGTATGTGCTTTGTAGAGGGGGAGGAAGCGATCTGCGCTATGCTCCCAGCGATGCTGCGACTGGCTGCAGTTCACGCGGGACGGATACGCTGCAGAATGTCCGCTGCAGATTTTCTTGTATGCAACCCAAAACATTTTGAATCCCAGTTGAATGAGTTTTAGTGATTTTTCATGGACATGGAGCAGAAAATATGCACTGCGCAATTGTGCTTGCGGAGCAGATTTTAACCCCTTCCCGCTATGGGACATGCAGTTACATCCTGTGCGGTCGGAGTATGTATGAAGAGAGATCGCGGGGTGATCTCCCTTCATACAGCGCTGGCGCCGGCTATTTTTTACAGCCAATACCCGGCGGCAATAGCTGCAATTAGCAGCGCGGCTGATCGGAACTGTTAACCTTTTAAATCCCCCTAACGATGTTCAGGGGTACCATATGCCGCCCCCTCCCCCCTCCCATGATGAAATCGCAGGGAGATGTACGGTTGCCATGGCAGCTGGGAGCCTTCTAAAAGGCCCCAGGCCTGTCCTGGCAGAATGCCTATCAAGCCATCCCCGTGGGGTGAGTTGATATAATGCCTGCTCGAACGCAGTATGATGTGATGCTATGGCATTACATTATACTGCAGGAGCGATCAAACCATCGCAAGTTGTTGTCGCCTCTGGGAACTAAAAAAAAAACGTAAAAATAAGATCAATTAAAGTTTTACTAAGGCTAAAAAAAAAAAGTAATAAAAGTTGTTTTATTTATAATAAAAGAATCTAAATCTAAATGCCAGAAATGTACGTTTTGGTCACCCTGTGTTCAAGAAAAAATGCATTAAAAGGCGATCAAAACGTTGTTTGTATTCCAAAATAGTACCAATGTAAACTGCAGGACGTCCCGCAACAAATGAGCCCTCGCGCAACTATGCTGACGGAAAAAAAAAGTTATTGCGCAGAAGATAGCGGCAGAAAATAAATTTCAAAAAATAAATGTCTTTGAAAAAAAAATCCAAGTACTACAGGAAAAATAAAACTATACAAGTTTGGTATCGCAGTAATCGTACCAACCCAGAGAATAAAGTGATCAGGTCATATTTGTTTCAGTTTGTGCGCCGGAGAAACAAGACACACCGAAAGATGGCGGAATGTTGTTTTTTCTAATTGTACACCGCTTACAATTTTTTAAATGTTTTTCAGTACATTATATGGTACATTAAATAGCACCATTAGAAAATACAACTCGTCCCGCAGAAACAAGCCCTCATACAGTGACGTGGATGGATAAATCAAGGATTTACGATTTTTTTAAAAAGACGCGGAAAGAACAAAAATGGAAACAAAAAAAGGGCCACGTCATTAACCCTTTCCAATCCACTGTCTGACATCTGAAGACATTCTGATTGAAGCCTGTGCGGCTCCGATGTCGGAAGACGTCCAGCAGGGTATTCTTACTGTATATTACTGGCTGCTCTGTTGTCGGGGACCTCTCCAGTATGTCCCATACCGCAGTACTGGCTCTAGCCCGCAGATGGCGCCATTGTATAATGGCGGAAAGAGAAAATCCCCCTAGGAAACCCTGAATCCAAAATTGGATTGCAAAGGGTTAAGGGGTTAATGTTGCAGAGCAGCAAAGTATAAGCAGCTTTTTCTGCACGTTTCTGCAGCAAAACTTAACTTAGAGGTAACATAAAAGCCAAATCCTCGAGTGTTTCCGTGAGGGTTGGTTGCATTGCGGGTTTTAGTGCCGATCCGCATGTAAATTCACATTGTTCCTACAATAATGCAGAGAAAAAGGGAAGTAAATGAACGGAAAAATGCGCCAATAGCCGAGAAAAACGCCACGAAATCTGCAACAAATTGCAACATTATGTTGTGCAGATTTAAGGACAGTTTATCAACTGCGCTACGTAAATTCTGCAGCGTGTCCGTCCCTTGTGAACTTAACCTAATGCGGCAGCCTGTAATCTGCCTGGTCTGAACTTCGGGAGGACCTGTAACTGTGGTCAGGGGGTCCTTGAAAACAATAGGCGAGGCGTCCCAAGGGAGGTAGGACCAAAGGTAGGATGTGCTGTTTATATTTGTCATGGAATATAGAGTGTTAAGTTTCAGAATGCAATAAGTGTATGTTTCTTACCTTGTATTGGACTATTGACCCTTAAATAGAAGATTAAAACCTATGCTTTGTAGTGCCGGGAACTAGGATTTTAAGATAAGAAGTCAACAGACAAATTAAATAAGGCTAAGCTATGTTAACAGAGAAGACACACAATTATTCTAGAACTATTGTCTAATGCAACAGCAATATCCTGACTTAAGTAATTTCTATGTCTGAGACGGGCCTTGAGAGCTTTGAGAATATTTGGTAGATGTCAATAAGTCTCGTGATCAATAAGTATTTTCACCTTTGTAACAGTAAGCTACGTAACACTAATCTTTGTACCAGGCAACATTTGGATACGCCCTCTTCTTTCTGTATAAGAGTTGGCAATGTTCATAATAAAGTAGAATTCATTGATTCTCACTGGAGGTGTCTTGACATAACATGGAGTGATTTCATGCTATTGATAGATAATGCTAGCAAAATCTCCTCATCGCGGGCTTCCATATCTACCAATTTGGCACCTGGCAACGAGGTCATCAGATCGGTACCGGTGTGGTCCGATAACAGCTGGCGCCCGAAAGCAGGGACCGAGTGACTGGAGCCTCTGACCCGACTTACTCTCGAACTGACAGAATGCACGGACCCATAATCAGGACAAAGACGGCTGGTAAGAAACTGTTATTCTTATCCCTCATTGTGTCTCTGTGATTCTGTCTGGTCAAAGTTGGGTAAGTGTGTTCATTTATATTGAGTGGTTCATTTAAGGTCTAAACTCGGTCTATTTTATATGACAAAGAACGATGTCAAATAAGCTGTCTTGCTGTCTAGGTTGGAATGAATGTGTAACTCAGTGTGTTTAAAGGCCATAATAATATCAATAGGTTGAATAATTGTCCTAGTGTGGATATTCTATGATCTAAGTTCCTTAATCTACTGGTAACGTGTTCCGGTCTCTGATGAGGGACCGATGGTTTAGGTGGGTCCTGCACTGTGAAGTCTGAGTTTTTAGAGTCACGCAGCGGGGACACTTGTACTGTATGTTGTCTGTAGGAAAAGTGTCTGACTTGTGACAAGAATCTCTTGCCATAGTCAACATGATATCCTCAGATGGGGTTACCCTCTCCTCAAATAAGGAGGAAAAAGGTTATTAAAAACCCATATAGATTACCAGTGAAACATGGCTAATGGATGGTCTAAGAAAGCCACCTTGGATGAGTCAGAATGGACAATGGCCAAAAACATAGTAAGGAATATGGAAGGTAAAGAGATAGCTAAAGAATGTAAGACTTTGATGTCTATCATGAAACAGGACACCAGACATGGGACCCTTAGTCCCCGTCTGTGGTCAAATGCAATGATAGAATATAAAGGTAGTTTTAAAGATGCTAAACTCCTGGAGGCAGCTGAAGGTTGGGACAGATGTGCCCACCTGGTTGCTAAAGGGAGGATAGAAGAAAGAATTGAAAATGATGGTGTCAGTAAGTACAGAATAGGAAAGATAATATTAACAATGTCAGATCCTGAGAAACAACCCATGGGGTTCTATAGAGCTTGTCTACAGTTAGCAGGAGTTTATGACTGCTGTTATAAAGACCTAGAAGAAGTGGCCAGACATAAGGCTGATCCCTTCTTCTTCCCCTTGATGATGGAGGAATTTAATCCACCATCTGACCCTAAGGTGTCAGGTTCAGGGGCTATTTTCCCACATCATCTGAAAGACTGGGCTTCAAAGCATATGACAGAGTTAGGAATTACCCTACATGATGTTAGACAGGAGGAGACAGAATCAGCAGAAAAATGTTTGTCTAGGATTCTGGTAGTGTGGAGGGACTTGGGATACAGTCCTAATGTCCCTGCACATGCCCAACTTCTTACGCAAGCCTTTGTGGGAGGTCTTATAAAGAAGGACAAACTAGAAGCTGCCCGTCCTGAATGGCGTACTCTAGAGGCTCAGGCTCTTCTTTAAGTTGTCAGCAGTTTGGAGCTAGGCTCCTGTACCACGGTACTTGTAAACTTATCACTTGCTACAACTGTAGCAAACAGGGCTACATGCGTAGACAATGTAGGGAACCTCCTAAGAGTCAGAATGGACAGTCCAAATCCAGACCGTCCTCCTCTGACCGTTAGGAAACAGGTAATCCAGTGTCTGTACTCATTGATGACGTCTGCCCTTTGCAAGTTAGCAAATCCAGAAGGGGCCCAGTACCTATTGTCTCTGACTGTAGGTTTAGAAGGTCCTCTCCCCTTTCTGGTAGACACAGGAGAAGCCACTAGTGTAATACACAGCAGACATGTCAAAGAGAGTGACGTCAGTAAACAAAGCCTTTTATGTGTAGGAGTAGATGAAACACCAAAAGATACTACTTTGTCTAAGCCAGTAGAAGTGAAGTTCACAACCAATTATTCTCTGACTACTCGATTGTTGGTTAGTGAAACCACTTCTCTCAACCTATTAGGAGCGGATTTGCTGCAGAAAATCCACACCTCTTAGAGTTCAGGGAGGATGGGTTGGGTAAAATCACGGGTCAGTTAGCTGAGAAAGAAATCTGTATACTAGCTGCATGTTGTCAGTCTTCAGAAACCCCTATAGCCGTATGCACACCTTTGTTGTCAGAGGAGGAGCTGGAACAATGCTTACAACAAGTTGCAGCCTCGCCTTTGGAGTGAGGGAACAGCGGATATAGGCAGACTAGCAGTACCACCTGTTCAGGTCAGGTTGGAACCAGGAGTCCCATTGCCATGTATTTCTCCATCCCTCTGTATAAAAGACAGTAGGTATTTGTTTGCTTTCACACACATAGGCAAGCAATATACCTTGGTTGTGACGCTGCAGGGAGCTCAGATATCACCCTTCCTGTTCTCACAGCTCATGGGTCAAGTGTTGGAAGGCTGGCATCCTGAATCACAGGCTGTTGTTTTGTTATGATACGTTGATGATTTTTGCTCTGTGCTCCAGACAAAGCCAAATGTGTAGAAGCTTCAATTTATCTTCAATTCCTTATAAAGAATGGATGTAAGGCGTCAAAGAAGAAGCTCCAGTTTTGTTGTTCATCTGTGACTTTTCTTGGACATTGTCTCATGTCAGGAGCTCATCATCTCACCCAGGACCGTAAATCTGCCGTTATGGACATTGAGGTACCCGCTTCTGTCTCTAAACTACATACCTTTCTAGGACTTGTTTCTTATTGTAGACCATGGACTGTGACTGCTTCGCAGCTGATGTAGCCGCTGTATGACTGTCTCAAGAAAGAACCCTTCCAACTTACAGAAGTAGCCATCTTGGTAGCCCCAGCCCTGGGCCTGCCCAACTACGACAAACCCTTCAGGCTCTACTGCAATGAGAACAATGGACACGCAGCAGTAGTCCTCACACAGCAGCACGGAGGGCACCAACGACCCATAGCCTACTACTCCAGCAGGATAGACCCCGTCGTCCGACGATCACCTTCCTGCCTACGAGCAGTAGCGGCAGTCTCCAGGATGTAGGACAAGTTCAGCCCAAGTACTTGTCTGCAGCCCGTTGCCTGAGACTCCAATGTGCCCTCCTGATGCCTGCCAACGTTACCATCACCCGTTGTCAGACTTTGAATCCTGCTACTCTTTTACCGGAACAGGATGACACTGACCAAGCGACTCAAGAAGAATGTCGCAACTGCGCCCAGCTCATGCAGATGGAAACTTCTGGTTTTGATTCCATCCAGGTATGGCTCCAGGTATGCTGTAGATGGACAATTTCACACTGGATATGCGGTCACCACACAGACCCCTGTCCTTCATCAACAGTCATTACTTGCACACGTCTCAGCCCAACAAGCTGAACTGCAGGCCCTTACACACGCCTGTATGCTGGCACAAGACAGCTAACATTTACACAGACTCTAGATATGCCTTGGCAGACCAAGCAACCAAGGAAGCAGCCCTGCTGCCCTTCACACCGGCAGTTTTGGCCACCTGCCAAGAAGAAGATGACATGTCACCATCGCTAAATGTCTCACAACATCTTTTTTGTCTTCTCAGAAGCAAGCATCTTCCCATGAAGTGTCGGGTTGGTAAGCAGAAGGAGCCACTTCAGATTCCAGTGGCATGTGGACACTTCACGGGAAGCCTTGTCTTCCAAGAGCCTTGTTTCCAGTGCTAGCCTCCATAACACATGGCCCCATGCATGCCTCTAAAACTGCAATGTGTGATCTTGTTTCCAGGTATTGGTATGCTCCCGGTTTTTCGGTAGTTTCTGCCTCTTATACTCAGGGATGTATGACTTGTGCATTGTCCAACTCAGGTAGGACTGTGAAAACCCCTTTTAAACACACTCCTAGGACCTTGTACCCCTTCCAGAGGTTGCAGATTGACTACATACAACTTCCTTAAATCTGGACCGTTTCAATACGTCCTTGTATGTATTGCTCTCTTCTCTGGCTGGAGATTTACTCCGTTTCTGCGGCTAATGCCAAAAATACAGCCAAAAAGCTTCTTTCTGAAGTGGTCTGTAGGGTTGGTGTCTCAGAAACCATTGAGAGTGACCCTGGTGCTCCCTTTAGTGAGATGGCAGGGATGTTAGGCATAGAACAGGCATTCCACTCACCCTACCATCCTCAAAGCAGTGGGGGAGTAGAGAGGCTGAATGGGAACAGAGAAAAAAAATAAATAAATAAGATAAAATTTTAAAAGCAATGACTAAATTGAATAGACCTTGGCCTGAGTGTCTTTCCTTGTCTCTCTTGTCAATAAGACACACGCTCACCAAACAGACAGGTCTCAGTCCTTATGAGATTCTGTTTGATTCAGCCCCTTGTCTAGGCCTATACTTTCCTCAGCAATTACGGGTTCAATTCGAACATATGTTACCTCCATTGCAGGATGTCTGGTGGATTTGTGGTGATAGTAGGATGCGTGCAACCCTGCCCACATTTTGGAAAGGTAAGTGCACACCTGCAAAAGATACTCCTCCCCTTTCACCTGTTCACAGCTGGGTGGACAGGACACACAAAGGCACCCCCACCAGGACATAAAGAATCTCTGCGTAGACTGCCATGTAATCTCCCTGGCGGATCTTGTGATGAAGGTATTTATATTGATGGAATAAGAGTACCCCGGGGTGAAACCAGATTACAGGAGGAATCTAATCTGTCTTTTGTCCTTGGTGCACAATTAATAAAAATATTGATTGGATTTATTATATACATTATAATCAACAGAGATTTGTAAACTACACCAGAGATGTCATACAAGGATTAGTGGAACAACTAGGACCAACATCCTCTACGGCCTTCCTGAACCGTCTTGCTTTGGACATGTTCCTAGCAGAGAAAGGAGGAGTCTGCAAGATGAATGGGGATTCATGCTACACCTACATCCCAACAACACGGCTCCAGACGGATCAGTGACTAAAGCTTTGCACAGACTACTAAGTCTATCTATTGAACTTTCAAAAAAATTCTGGTGTTTCTGATCCATTTACATCATGGTTGGAGGACATTTGTGGACAATGGATTGCTTGGATCACGTCTCTTCTTACCACTGTGACTATTATAGTAATTGCTTTTGTAGTAGTAGGTTGTTGTGTAGTATCTTGTATATGCCACATATTGGCAAAATCTGCTAAAAAGGTGATACCCACTATGATGGCACAGAATGGTATGTATGCCCAGCTCTTATGTTCAGCCGGCTATGATTATTCTTGTATTGGTCAGAATAGTGAAATGTTATTGATAAAGGCTGGCAGACATCGCTAGGATGGACTGAAGTACCTCAAATGTTTACTGTTGTTCTGGGACAAGATAAGAAACAAAAGGGGGAAATGTCATGGAATATAAAGTGTTAAGTTTCAGAATGCAATAAGTGTTTGCTTCTTACCTTGTATTGGACTATTGACTCTTAAATAGAAGACTAAAACCTATGCTTTGTAGTGTCAGGAACTAGGATTTTAAGATAAGAAGTCAACAGACAAATTAAATAAGGCTGAGCTATGTTAACAGAGAAGACACACAATTATTCTAGAACTATTGTCTAATGCAACAGCAATATCCTGACTTAGGTAATTCTATGTCTGAGACGGGCCTTGAGAGCTTTGAGACTATTTGGTAGATGTCAATAAGTCTTATGATCAATAAGTATTTTCACCTTTGTAACAGTAAGCTACGTAATACTAATCTTTGTACCAAGCAACATTTGGATACGCCCTCTTCTTTCTGTATAAGAGTTGGCAATGTTCATAATAAAGTAGAATTCATTGATTCTCACTGGAGGTGTCTTGACATAACATGGAGTGATTTCAGGCTATTGATAGATAATGCTAGCAAAATCTCCTCATCGCAGGCTTCCATATCTACCAATTTGGCACCTGGCAACGAGGTCATCAGATCGGTACCGGTGTGGTCCAATAACATATTTGTGCGACATTTGTGCATCTTGCCACGCAAAAATCTCATGTGATTTTCTCAATCGTGTGAATGCGTCCTTTCTCCTCCGAGCAAAGGCAGAAATAGACGAAAGGTGACAGCGCAAAAACAAGCGCTTCTCTGTTTGTTTTAGCAAACGGTGGGGTCTCAGCACCCAGACCCCACGATCAGTATTTCAGGCATGTCCTGACGTTTTAAATAGTTTAGTTACATTAAAGAAGTTGCAGTACAAGAGTCGTCCATGAGATGGCGCCATTATAACGACTATTCCTATTTCCAAGCTCCATAGTAGAGTGCAGTCGGAGGGTCTAGAGAACTGCCACATTTCCTGCTGGTGATTCAGTGCAGCGCTCCTGGTGCTGCTCTCATAACTCCCTGAACTCAGGCCATCCTGCAGGTACAGCCTTCATCTCGGGATCCTCGGGAGTTGTGGCGAGCTCAGTCAAACTCAACTATGCAATAAACTTCTAGAATCACATGGGATGTTATTACGTCGCAGGACGCAGCACGTCCAACTGCAGATTTTGGTGCAGAATTGCTGGCAGGTTTTAAGCCATTTTCAGCAGGAAGTTTGTGGAATTTGGTACAGAATTTCCTGCGGATTGCGGTGCGTTGTGAGGCCTCGTCCATCTTGAGTTAAAGGTCCCTTACCGGCCACACAAAGACTTCAAGCGCAATAATTGATCGTAGAGGTTTAATAATAAAAAAGCCAAACTTGCTGCAAAATCCACAACATACTTGTGGCGTGTGCGACCGAACCCGAACTGTGGAGCTGCAACTGCAGTGCAAGACCGGACCCACACGAGCTTATGTGTGTTTGTGCGCCGATTTGCGGTGTGTTTTTGTGCATCAGAGGTTGCGCTTCTGCGGTTTTTACTGTACTTTTTCCGCTCTCCAAAAACCTGCAGCCACAGTCCCGTTTATTAGGTCCCGCATGATAAGTTTCATATGTTCTACTTCCCTGAGCAAATGCATAAGGAAGGGTATGGGTTCTCGTTAGGGAGAGGACCTAGAAGGTATGAGGAGACTTATAAGGCCATCCATGCTCCACTGGGAAATATGTTAATGGGAAAATGGAACAATATTTCTACAGCGCCACCTATTGGAAGGCAGCATTCCTGCAAGTCAGTGTCAGACCTTTTAATAAGCCTTGTAACAATGACCGGGAATTATGAGCCAAAGCCGGAGTCTTCTCCAAAAGGAAAAGACAACCGTGAACAGACAGACTGTCCCGGGGTGATTGCATCTCATCAGTAGGTTGCTGGATTGGCTGCGGTCTTTCCATCTCCGATTTGCATACATTTTGCAGAGGAGCCTCTATTAGTCTCCTCACCAGGAGAAGCCGTACCCTTCCCGACCCGCATCTCATGCAGTCACCACCATACTGGAGCGAAAAGCCCAAACCGCCTCCTGCTCTTGCTTAGCGTTTCCTTCTAGAGAAGGCTCTGGCTTTGGCTTATAACTTCCAGTCAGGCCGGCTCACACGGGTGGATTCCACTTGCGGAATCCGCGTGGATTATCCGCGGCAAAACGCAGGCATTAAAAAGCATAAACTTTCGCTTTTTCATACACACTTGTGGATATGAATTGCATATTCTGCGAGCGCGCTCTATTTTAGCGCAGACTTCCTCCCTTGGAGTCAATGGAAACCATTAGATCCGCAGCCCACACACAAGTAACATTGCGTATGGGCTGTGAGTACCCACGACACTGCAGGAAATACAAACATGAAAAACTGTACTTTGCGTGACCGACGGTGAGGTGCCGTGACTATCCGCATAACGTAAAATTCAAGTACGCAGGCCGGGCTCCCATCCGGTATCCACTGCGTGCCTCCTGCATGCAGAATCCGGTCCGACCGTCTGAGCCCCGCCTCACTGTTACAAGGCTTACTAAAAGGTCTGACACTGATTTGCAGGAATACCGCCTTCCATTAGGTGGCGCTGTAGAGAAAATGTATCATCTTCTAAAAACGCATTGTCAGTAACCTCCCTCCACTGAAAGTTGTCGGATGGGTGAAACTTTCTCTGTGATTGCAACAATGATATAAGTAAGTGATTCCAATATCAGAGCAAAAGTAGGATTTATCGTGGAGAACCGGCCCCTTGTAGAGTGGCTTTAGTACCCTGTTGTACCGCCTCTAGCTTGAATACAAGATGTGATACGGGGGGCATAAAGGCTCTAGTACCCTGTTGTACCGCCTCTAGCTTGGATACAAGATATGATACGGGCGGGCATGGAAGCTCTAGTAGCCAGTTGTACCACCTCTAGCTTGGATACAAGATGTGATACGGGGGGCATGGAGGCTCTAGTACCCTGTTGTACCGTCTGTAGCTTAGATACAAGATGTGATACGGGGGGCATAGAGGCTCTAGTACCCTGTTGTACCACCTCTAGCTTGAATACAAGATGTGATACGGGGACATGGAGGCTCTAGTACCCTGTTGTAACGCCTGTAGCTTGGATACAAGATATGATACGGGCGGGCATGGAAGCTCTAGTACCCAGTTGTACCACCTCTAGCTTGGATACAAGATGTGATACAGGGGGCATGGAGGCTCTAGTACCCTGTTGTAACGCCTGTAGCTTGGATACAAGATGTGATACGGGTGGGCATGGACACTCTTGTACCCAGTTGAACCGCCTCTAGCTTGGATACAAGATGTGATACAGGGGGCATGGAGGCTCTATTACCCTGTTGTACTGTCTCTAGCTTGGATATAAGATGTGATACGGGTGGGCATGGAGACTCTAGTACCCTGTTGTACTGTCTCTAGCTTGGATATAAGATGTGATACGGGTTGGCATGGAGGCTCTAGTACTCTGTTGTACTGTCTCTAGCTTGGATACAAGATGTGATACGGGTTGGCATGGAGGCTCTAGTACCCTGTTGTACCACCTCTAGTTTGGATACAAGATGTGATTTGGGTGGGCATGGAGGCTCTAGTACCCTGTTGTACCACCTATAGCTTGAATACAAGATGTGATACGGGCAGGCATGGAGGCTCTAGTACCCTGTTTTAATGCCTCTAGCTTAGATACAAGATGTGAAACGAGCGGGCATGGGGGCTCTAGTACCCTGTTGTACTGCCCTTTAGTTTGAATAGAAGATGTGATACAGACATGGAGGCTCTAGTACCCTGTTTTACCGCCTCTATCTTGGATACAAGAAATGATACAGGGGAAGGGGGTATAAAAGCTCTAGTACCCTGTTGTACCACCTCTAGTTTAGATACAAGATGTGAAACGGGCGGGCATGGAGGCTCTAGTACCCTGTTGTAATGCCTCTAGCTTTGATACAAGGTGTGATACAGGGGGGGGAGGAGGCTCTAGTACCCTGTTAAACCGCGTCTAGCTTGAATACAAGATGTGATACGGACATGGAGGCTCTAGTTTCCTGTTGTACCGCCTCTAGCTGGGACTCAAGATGTGATACAGGCAGGCATAGAGGCTCTAGTACCCTGTTGGACCGCCTCCAGCTTGGATACAAGATGTGATACGGGTGGGCATGGAGGCTCTAGTACCCTGTTGTAACACTTTTAGCTTAGATACAAGATGTGAAACGGGCGTGCATGGAGGCTTTTGCATCCTGTTGTACTGCCTCTAGCTTAGATACAAGATTTAATACAGGAAGGGGGGGTATACAAGCTCTAGTACCCTGTTGTACCGCCTCTACCTTGGATACAAGATGTGATACAGGGGATAGAGAGGCTCTAGTACCCTGTTGTACTGCCTCTACCTTGGATACAAGATGTGATACGGACATGGAGCCTCTAGTATCATTTTGTACCGCCTCTAGCTTGGATACAAGATGTGATACAGGCAGGCATGGAGGCTCTAGTACCCTGTTGTACCTCCTCTAGCTTGGATACAAGATGTGACACGGCCGGGCATGGAGGCTCTAGTACCCTGTTGTACCGCCTCTAACTTGGATACAAGATGTGATACAGGTGGGCATGGAGGCTCCAGTACTCTGTTGTACCACCTCTAACTTGGATACAAGATGTGATACAGGCAGGCATGGAGGCTCTATTACCCTGTTGTACAACCTCTGGCTTGGATACTAGATGTGATACAGGCGAGCATGGAAGCTATAGTACCCTGTTGTACCGCCTCTAACTTGGATACAAGATGTGATGATGTTGGGCATGGAGGATCTAGTACCCTGTTGTACTACCTGTAGCTTGGATAAAAGATGTGATACGGAGGGCATGGAGGTTCTAGTACTCTGTTGTACCGCCTCTAACTTGGATACAAGCTGTGAAACGGGCTGGAATGGAGGCTCTATTACCCTGTTGTACCACCTCTGGCTTGGATAAAAGATGTGATACTGGCGGGCATGGAAGCTGTAGTACCCTGTTGTATCAACTCTAGCTTGGATAGAAGATGTGATACGGGAGGGCATGGAGGCTCTAGTACCCTGTTGTACCGCCTCTACCTTGGATACAAATGTGATATGCACATGGAGGCTCTAGTACCCTGTTGTACCACCTCTATCTTGGATACAATATGTGATACAGGGGAAGAGGGGGAATATAAAGGCTCTAGTACCCTGTTGTACCGCCTCTAGCTTGGATACAAGATGTTATATGGGTATAGAGGCTCTAATCCCTGTTGTACCGCCTCTAGCTTGGATACGAGATGTGATATGGGTGGGAGGGGGGGGGGCTGGAGGCACTAACAACATATTGTGCCGCCTGTAGCCTGGCAAAAAGATGTGATATGGGCAGGCATGGAAGCTCTAGTACCCTATTGTACCGCCTCTAGCTTGAATCAAGATGTGATATGGGGGGGCATGGAGGCTCTATTACCCTGTTGTTCCACCTCTGGCTTGGATCAAGATGTGACATGGGGGGGGCATGGAGGCTCTATTACCCTGTTGTGCCACCTCTGGCTTGGATACAAGATGTGATATTGGTGGGCATGGAGTCTCTAGTACCCTGTTCCAGCACCAGTAGCTTGGATACAAGATGTGATGATACGTGCATCCATGGAGGCTCTAGTACCCTGTTGTACCGCCTCGAGCTTGAAAACAAAATGAGATATGGAGGGGTGGGGGGCATGGAGGACCTAGTACCCTGTGGAATATGTTTGGCGCTATATAAATAAATATTATTTTTAGTAGTACCCTGCTGTACCACCTCTAACTTGGATACAAAATGTGATATGAGAGTGGGTATGGAGGCTCTAGTACCCTGTTGTACCACCTCTAGCTTGGATACAAGAAGAGATACGGGCAGGCATGGAGACTCTAGTACCCTGTTGTACAGCCTCTAGCTTTGATACAAGATGTAATACGGGGGGGGGCATGGAGGCTCTAGTACCCTGTTGTACTGCCTCTAGCTTGGATACAAGATGTGATACAGGGGGCATAGAGGCTCTAGTACCCTGTTGTACCGCCTCTAGCTTGGATAGAAGCTGTGATACAGGTGAGCATGGAGACTCTAGTACCCTGTTGTACCATATCTAGCTTGAATATAAGATGTGATATGGGCGGGCATGGAGGCTCTAGTACCCTGTTGTACCACCTCTAACGCAGATGCAAGATGTGATACAGGCGGGCACGGAGGCTCTAGTATCCTGTTGTACCGCCTCTAGCTTGGATACTAGATGTGATATGGGGGGGAAGGGGGGGGGGGGCTGGAGGCACTAGTAACATATCGTGCCGCCTGTAGCCTGGCAAAAAGATGTGATATGGGCAGGCATGGAAGCTCTAGTACCCTATTGTACCGCCTCTAGCTTGAATCAAGATGTGATATGGGGGGGCATGGAGGCTCTATTACCCTGTTGTGCCACCTCTGGCTTGGATACAAGATGTGATATTGGTGGGCATGGAGTCTCTAGTACCCTGTTCCAGCACCAGTAGCTTGGATACAAGATGTGATGATACGTGCATCCATGGAGGCTCTAGTACCCTGTTGTACCGCTTCGAGCTTGAAAACAAAATGAGATATGGAGGGGTGGGGGGCATGGAGGACCTAGTACCCTGTGGAATATGTTTGGCGCTATATAAATAAATATTATTTTTAGTAGTACCCTGCTGTACCACCTCTAACTTGGATACAAGAAGAGATACGGGCAGGCATGGAGACTCTAGTACCCTGTTGTACCACCTCTAGCTTTGATACAAGATGTAATACGGTTGGGCATGGAGGCTCTAGTACCCTGTTGTACCGCTTCTAGCTTGGATAGAAGCTGTGATACAGGTGAGCATGGAGACTCTAGTACCCTGTTGTACCATATCTAGCTTGAATATAAGATGTGATATGGGCGGGCATGGAGGCTCTAGTACCCTGTTGTACCACCTCTAGCTTGGATACAGGATGCGATACAAGTATGGAGGCTCTAATCCCTATTGTACCGCCTCTAGCTTGGATATGAGATGTGATGGGGGGGGGGGGGTATGGAGGCCCTAATACCATATTGTGCTGCCTCTAGCCTGGCAGAAAGATTTGATATGGGCAGGCATGGAAGCTCTAGTACCCTATTCTATCTCTAGCTTAGATACAAAATGTGATACGGGCAGGCATGGAGGCTCTAGTACCCAGTTGTACTGCCTCTAGCTTGGATACAAGATGTGATTCGGGCAGGCATGGAGGCTCTAGTACCCTGTTGTACTGCCTCTAGCTTGGATACAAGATGTGATACAGGCAGGCATGGAGGCTCCAGTACCTTGTTGTACCGCCTCTAGCTTGGAAACAAGATGTGATACAAGCGGGCATGGAGGCTCCAGTACCCTGTTGTACCGCCTCTAGCTTGGATACAAGATGTGATACGGACAGGCATGGAGGCTCTAGTACTCTGTTGTACCGCCTCTAGCTTGGAAACAAGAGGTGACACAAGGTGGGTGGGGGGAGAACATGGAGGCTCTAGTACCCTGTCATACCACCTCTAGTTTGGATACAATATGTGATACAAGCAGGCGTGGAAGCTCTAGTACCCTGTTGTATCGCCTCTAGCTTGGATACATGATGTAATACGGGGGGCATGGAGGCTCTAGTACCCTGTTGTACCGCCTCTAGCTTGGATATAAGATGTGATATGGCTAGGCATGGAGGCTCTAGTGCCCTGTTGTGCCGCCTCTAGCTTGGATACAAGATGTGATACAGGTGGGCATGGAGGCTCTAGTACCCTGTTGTATCGCCTCTAGCTTAGATACAAGATGTGATACGGGTGGGCATGGAGGCTCTAGAACCCTGTTGTACCGCCTCTAGCTTAGATACAAGATATTGACACACAACGCCAGTGGATAGACAGCTAGCGGACACACGGGTGTTTGGGTTTTGTATTTTGGAAATTTTAATACAGAAAAATACAGATATACAAATATTATATTCATATAAAACTAAACATATTTAATAAGTTTTATTTTATTTTTTACTTTAAGGGTTTTATTAACTAGAAAAAGACTTTGTAGCACTGAATGTAGAGGCCCCTTTTAACCCCTTTGATGATGCGTCCCTGTGGAGTCATACGTGCGCTTGCTATGTTTTGGAGCCGCAGTATCAATCATAAAAATGGCCTATGAGCGCGCTGTGTAAATACATCCGGGGTTGAAAGAGCCCTGTGTAGGGTGGAAAGCTCGCTGTAACATCATGTATTTTTGTTGGCCATTAAAAGGTATCATATCTACAAGATCACTTGGTTTCTCCTGCTGGGAACAATCACATTTTGCTCTACTGGCTAACACAGTACCAACCTTTTTTCTTCTTACATCCTGTGTCCACATGGTGGCAGTAGAGACTCCGCAGATCTCACGCTGTTTGTTTCCTCTCAGTTATAATAAAGTAAAGAGTCAGACTGAAGGTCAAACTGAAAATGTGAGATTATCAACATCCCGAAGTACCGCCGGAACCCTGAGATGTGTCTGCTCTGTTGATGCCTGGATAGAAGCCCCATAACAGTGTGCCCTCCACAGACCCCCTCTATAATAGTATCATCCACAGACCCCCAAAACAGTCTCCCCTCCCCGTACATAACCCCCATAACAATGTGTCTTCCATAGACCCCCCTATAATAGTATCATCCAGACACCCCCCCAAACAGTGTCCCCCACCCCACAGATACCCCCATAACATTGTGTCCTCCATAAACCCCACATAACAATGTGTCTTCTATAGACCCCCCTATGATAGTATCATCCACAGACCCCCCAAAACAGTGTCCCCCACCCTACAGATACCCCTATAACAGTGTGTCCTCCCCAGATCCCCAAATCAGTGTCCCCCCACCCCACAAATAACCCCCTATAACTGTGTCCTCCACAGAACCCTCTATATCATCCACAGACCCCCCAAAACAGTATGTCCCCCCCGTTCCCCCTATAATAGTATCATCCACAGACCCCTCAAGAGTTTGTCCTTCCCAGATCCACTAATATTATTAACCACAGACCCCCCCCCCCACCGAAACAGTCTCCCCCGCAAACACACCCATAAGTGTGTTCTCCACAGATCCCTCAAAACAGTGCCCCCCTCCCACAGACTCCCCAGAACAGCGTTTCCCCCACAGACCCCCCAGAGCAGTGTGTCCCCCCACAGACCCCCCAGAACAGCGTGTCCCCCACAGACCCCCCCCCCCCCCCCCCCCCCCAGAACAGCGTGTCCCCCCACGGGCCCCCCAGAACAGCGTGTGTCCCCACGGACCCCCCAGAACAGCGTGTCCCCCACAGACCCCCCAGAACAGTGTGTCCTCCACAGACCCCCCAGAACAGCGTGTCCCCTACAGACCCCCCAGAACAGCGTGTCCCCCACAGACCCCCCCATACAGTGTGTGCCCCACAGACCCCCCAGAACAGCATGTCCCCCACAGACCCCCCCATACAGTGTGTCCATGTAACATGTGCCTCTCTGCAGCACTTTACTTCCCCCATCTGTGCAGTTTGTGCAGACTTCATGCTCGTTATGACGGCTGCTCATTATATTGTGCTATTAAGGGCTGGTGCCCACAGGCATCCGCTGGGGTCTCCCACGGCATTTCGCACATTACAGCCCATACGCTCTGCAGGCAGAGACTGCGCATGCGTGGGAATCTGACGCCATAGACATGCGCAATGTTAATTTTTTTTCTCAATTCCCCACAGAACAGAGCGGGCATGCGCAGGGGGAACGCCGTCCGTATACAACGTATTGCGTATGGGCATCGTGTTAGACGCAGAGGAACACAGCAGGTTTTCTCCTGCACATTGATTCACTGTGGCCGAAGGCCGGTGTGCATGGAACAGTGGCAGACCATTGACTTTCATTGACTCCATTAACATGTGATGAAAAGACGGTGGTGGACATGAGCCCCGAGGTGTTGGAGAGGCTTTTATTTTACCAAAAATACTGCGTCTACCTGTATATAGACCTGCGGCCACCACACATCTACGGGGCGCCAACCACCTTCATCCTGCAGCCCGGGAATGATCTCCGCTGTCATGTTCCGGCTTCCTTCCATTCGAGCTCTCGGTTCTCCATCTTTGGACATCTTCGTATCTAACGGTCACCTGGCTTCTGAGTATTATTTTTCAGTTCAGATACAATAATAATAATAATAATTAAAAAAAGCTAAAAAACCTCTTTTACTCCAATCACATCCAGAGCTGCATTCACAGTGTATTATCAGAGCTTCTGTGCCACCTACCTACAATGGTAAGTTCTAGGCCTCCATTTTTTCCTTCCAGTAATATGCACCCCTCCCGATTTGACCAATATACTAGGACACCATGTATTTTTGGGTGGTGTAGCCTCTTGTTTTGGCGCTGGTTTTATTTATGATTTGTGGTTTTACGCTCAGTCCTTGAGTGGCGGTTATCCTTCCATTAATGTGCGCCCCGCGGATCTGCCATATATGCCGGGAGCCATATGTTTATGGGGCGTGGCATTTGTTTTTTGGGCTGGTGTATTTTATTCTAATGTGCGGTTACATCCGTGGTCATCCAGTATCGGCGGTGTCACGCCAGATTAGAGTGCGGCTCTTATTCACTTTTGCGCTTGCACTCGGACCTGCGGCTCACGGTTGTATGTTAATGCTGTTTATTCTTTCACTTATTGCTGTACCCTGCGGTACTACAACCATCACTCTGATTGTATATTGTGGTATGGATACTTCCCACGAGGGGCTTTTATATATATATATATATATATATATATATATATATATATATATATATATATATTTTTTTTTTTCCCCTTTCCTCTCTTCCCTCCACTTATACCTACTCTTATCCATCATCACTTCTGTATTTCATCCAGCTGAGCTGATAAAGCGTTTTTGCCCCGATACACATTTTCTTGTGTCGGTTACTTTAATTAAAAGGTGAAAATTTCACCCATTTGTTTTTTTAACTATTCATATAATTTGTGGAGCGCGAAGCCACCAGTGTTTGTACCTGCCTACAACGACAATCGCACCCCTATCTGCACAGCGTATATGAATGCTACACTGATTTCAAGACAAATCTATGGTAAGAAATGTGGGTGCAGCTCTGGGTGTGATTGGAGTATCCGACAGAATGGAACTTTATATATGTCCAGGTTAGTAAAAGCAAAATATCAGACCTTGAAGGCCGCCTGCAGACAGCCGGGTCGGATTCCGCTGCGAGAATTCTCGCAGCAGGATGTGGACCCTTGTTCCTGCAGAGACCTGCGGCTCACCGGCTCCCGGTGTCTCTGAAGCTGTGTGATGTGCCGGCTGCCGCCCAGCCGGTGAGTCTTTACTGACATTTCTGTGCGGGTCTCACATGCTGCGATTTGTTTTCCACGTGTTTTCACGCGGACAAATCGCGGCCGTCTGCATAGGATTACGTATTGTAATGCAATCCTATGCAGGCGGGCACGGGGGTAGATCCTGCGGGAAATCCTACCGTGGACTTTTCGCCCTAACTGTACGATGTTGACCAAAGCATCCGTAATGGATCGTCCCATAGGTGCCATGTTCTGTTGTATTGCATTCTGAGATGTACAGACTGAGGCAAAAGTCTGAACACACCAGTTTAACTGCCGTAATAAGGAGAACATTAACCTCCGGTGTGTGAAAGTGTTCATTGGGGAGGGGGGGGGCAGCTGCATTTTTTGATGGAGGAGACTGTTCAGCAGCCATTTAGGAATCTGCCGTATTAAATTCAGCTCGGGGTTTTCAAATGAGAAGAGGGTGAAGTAAAACATCCGTCTTAGCTGGCATTCACCCAGACGCTGGCAGGGTCACTTTTGCTTCATCTTTACCTGTTTAGGAGATAAGCGAGGGCAAAGTTTCCCAACTTACTTTATATGACGTGTTGTGCATCCAGCTGAATGGTTGTCAGGATGCAGCAGTGTTGGAGGGTAAGCCGCTGCTCCGACCCCGCTGTAGTGGCCGGCGATCGTAATTGGAGGCAAAGCTCTCATTGAAATCAATGTGCTGGTAATTGCAGGCTGGGTCCCATTTATCTCCAGCAGAGTTACCGCTGCAATTCCAAGAGCCGGCCACCACACAGGGGTCTCTCTCGGTTTGTCTGTCTGCACACGGGCAGAAATTCTGCGGTGGGATCTGACCCGGCCGTCTGCAGGCAGCCTTACTGTCTTAGTATGGCTGTCTGTTTCTTTGTCTCTCTCTCTACTGCTCTATCGCTTTCTCTTGGTCTCTCCTTTGCTCTCTGTCTTTCTATCACTCTCGTTCTGTCTATTGCTATATCGCTCTCTATTTGTCTATCGCTCTCTGTATCTCTCTATGCTCTATTTCTCTCTTGCCATTTCTGTCTCTCTATCGCTCCTCTGTTTCTCTATTGCTCTGTCTGTCTCACTAGGTCTCTATTGCTGTCTATCACTCTCTCGCTCTCTATTGTTTATCTCGCTATTACTCTGTCTCTATATTGTTGTCTCTATCGCTCTCTTTCGGTCTCTATCGCTCTTGGCTGGGCAGTGTACGGTGCAGCTTAGCAGTGTATGCTGTGTTGCTTAGCAACGCTTCACTCATTCCAGTGCATGCCTGAAGCACAGCAGCGTCACCCATAGACTTAACATTGTAACTTTCACCCCGCCTGACAGATCCTTGAATGTATTGCACTCCCATGTGAGGAATGTACGGCAGCGGTGAGCGTGTGTGTCATCTAATGACACCGACATCATACACCAAAGTTATGCAGAGGGGGCAAAGTGTGGGGCAAGAAGCATGGAGGCTTATGTATATTAGATGGTTGGTGTTTGACAGACCACCACCTCGCACCCACGGAGACATGGCATGTTCATGAGCGCGATATCGGGCCTGGCCATGCCTAGGAAGCCTTAGTTACCAATACGGTCTATAAGTAAAGGTACGATTACATGGGCTGATAGCGATCTGAATAATTGCTCAAATGCGCGACCGTCAGCCCACGTAGACACGGCCACCGAGCGAGAAGGCACTCACTCGTCACTACGTATTCAATTTGTGAGCTGAAACAGAACGACTGCTGAGCGGCATCTCACTGACGGTAAACAGGAGCCGCGCGATCTAGAAACGACTCCTGTTCAGTGTGAACGGAGGCGAGCGGCCCGAACAATCCCCGCCCCACTCCGCCTCCATTCACTTGAACGACTGTCGCTCCTGTGGGAAACAAGAGAGCAATAATCGATGGTACGGCCGTTGGGTGCTTGAGAGTCTCTGAATGTGCCAGATTTATCATACTGCCTCTGTTAAATAACAGTCTAGTCCCAGGGTGGTAACCCTATGGCACGCATGCCGGAGGGGGCACACCGAGCCCTCTCTGCTGGTATGCGCGCCGACGGCTGCTCACCACAGTAGTGATTACCGGGCAGGGTGCCTTGGCTCCCCGGCTAGTAATCACGCAGCGGCTCTGATCCCGGATGCACAGTCCAACGTCAGTGTGTGCACCCAGAATTCTCCACTCCTGACCTCTCATCCTTAGTTCTGCAGGAGATGAGAAGGAAGCATTCCAGGCTCACACACTGCCGTCAGTATGTGCTCCCCGGGATCAGCGCAGAGAAGAGGAGCGGCGCTGACTACGAGGAGGAGGCAAGTGTATGGGTTGTGGTGGGTTAATATTACCACTGAGGGCCACTATGGGGGTCACTGGTACCACTAAGGACCACTGTGGGGGGGGGGGGGGGGGCACTCTTACCACTGGTGCAGATTTTGACTGAAAATGAACCGCACAGGTGGCAGCGGATTTCATTCTATGCGGCGCTCCCCCTCACCTCATCCGATGGCTTTTCGCTGTTAGAGCTGCCCGGCTTCTGTTCCCAGCGGCCTGGTCAGGTGCAGCACCGCTGGTCAGGCGAGGCCACCGGGAACCTGAAGCCGGGGAGCGCTGACAGCGGGAAACCTAAGGAGGCGAGGGGGAGCGCCGCATAGTATGACATCAGCTGCGGGTATGAGGCTCATTTCCAGTCAAAATCTGCACTAATAGTACTCCAGCTAAGGTAAAATCATATGTTGCGATAAGCCCCGCCCCCTGTGTTGGCACTTTGCGATAATAAGTGGGTTTTGGGTGGCAGTTTGGGCACTCGGTCTCTAATAGGTTTGCCATCACTGGTCTAGTCTAACTTTAGACCACCTATGAGTTGGTTTAAGTTTACGCAAAAATGTGCACTAAAATCTTTGCATAACGCACAGCATTTGGGTGCAATTTAGGCCATGCCCCTTTTCCAGGCACATCAGAGAAACTGTCAGAAAGTATCTAAAAACACGAAGCAAATAGTTTTCTGGCGCAAATTACAGTCGTATCTTTAAATAGCAAACGAGACCCGCAGAATCCAAGGGAGGAAAAACAGTGATGAAAAGGTATAAATGACGAGAGCGGACAGCGCGTGCAATCAGTTACTGAAATGTTTATTAAGATCCAATCGTTGAACAACGTATCGAAATACACTGTATACAGAGGGGAGGATCCGAAAAATCCTTGCAGGTTTTTTTATTTTTTAATCATTTTCATTTTTAAATTAAAACCAGATCATACAAACAGAACAGAAAATACCCCGGAACGCGGCGTCCGGAACATTACACGAAAAAAATCATGCAAATGATCAAAAAAAACTGGAAAAAAACCCAAAACAATAAAATAATACAAGCTCCACAGTGTAATAACAAATCAAAAACAACAAAACCAAAAGATCACTCGGCGATCGCTCGCTCGTGACGTCACTCGCGCTTAATCCCTTTTTTTCCCCCTCTTTTTAAAAACAAACAACTTCATGTGTTTAACACACGCTTATATAAAGATTCGCTAAACTCAGCAAGAGCTACGATAGTGCTCAACTTAATAAGTTGATAAAAAAGTAGTTGTTTATATGGGCAGTTCACTATAGAACCAGAATCGTCTTTATTTCTTCATTATGAGATGCCTAAAGTGCAGCTTTCCAAGCATGTAATAAAAAAAAAAAAAAAAAGGTCGCGTGTCATTTCAGTGTTTCGTTAACGGGTCGCGCTATGTAACTGACCCTTCGCGTATATAGTTCTCTGTGTATATAGAGTTCTTATGTCTCTCTGTATTAAATGTCACATATTAAAAAATAGTCAACTCTTCATAAAACTGAACTTTTCTGTACAATGGGGTAGCGGGAGGGGCGGGGGTAAATTTTTGAAACGCAAGGAAAAAAAAAAAAAAACTTTTCAAAACTGAATTTGACTTTTATATTCGAGGGGTTTTATTTAGAGTTTTAGGAGACCTGTTGGTTCTCTAGCGACAAAAAGACTACGAGTTACGGAACCAAGTAGGGTACTTGCGAATCTTAAGTCTACGGAGGGCCTTGTGTTGTTGCCTCCATGTGGCAACCATGTCAAAATAGTAAGTTTATAAATATCGCACTAATTTTTTCAAAATCTTCCCCGTAAAGTACAATTAGACAATTAACCCCCCCCCCCCCCCTCAGGTCCCAGGAAAATGTTCTTTCACCCGCCGTCCAACCTCTGTACCATTGCCCCTCGGATCCACCTTTTCCTGAGCCCCGTTTCACAGCTATCAAAATGATAGCTGCAATATTCTAACTACTTAATGCGCACTGTGTATCAGTAGTCCCAGGCACTTCATGCTGCTCTCCGATTGGCCAGCGATGGTCACATGACCATAGCACAGGAATCGGCCGATACGAGGGATAAGAGTGCAGACGATTGAAAGCAAGCACTATAACTCCCCCAACCGATCTCTGGACAAAAAGGTCTATTACCTGCCATCCATCCTCTTTGCCGTTGTCCCTCAGATCCAGCAGTTCCCGAGCCCCGTTTTTGGTTTTGCTGCAATCTAAGAACCTAATGCACGCTGTGTATCAGTAGTCCCAGGCACTTTATTCTGCTCTCTGATTGGCCACCGCTGATTGAGCTTGGAAAGCAGCAGATCTCAGGAACAGCGATGCAGATGATGGACAGCCGGTAACATAACTACATCTGAACACGTTGACAAAAAGTTCATCCTGGACACTTTCAAAAAGTGCCCACTGCAACAATCCGATTTCAACCCTTCCTGGGGCAGCTGCTCCACTTTTCCTCTGCAATGGTTTTGATAATTCCCCTTTCCCGGCGCCTGTAATTTTTGGACTTGAAGCCTAAGCAGATAAGACACATCCATGTGTAGATGGCTGATTATTGGATGCTACTAAATGCAACTTTTTGTAGTGAGAACCATCAGTCTTCGGTCTCGTTCAGATGGCAGAAGCGTTAGAGCCCCCTCATTAAGGTTCAGATACCCCACGGTTGAAATGAACCAACCTTAGATTGCCATAGAATGCTTTGGATCACTTGGACCTTGGGGAAGAAGGGGGAGATCTTGGTCTTCCGGCCATCTAAAATGGGCTGCTTTTATATATATGGATATATGCAGCTAGGGAGAAAAGCGTATATATAAACTGACCTACATTACAATATAGGGAGGCAGGCAATGATGCATAACGGAGGCACATAATGAATATGATACACTGAGGAAAGGTAGGGATATATATAGAAATCTATAGATAGTCTAGCGGAGTGCTCCACAGGGGGCAGCGAGGAGGCCGCTGACGCTCAGCTGTCTCTGCCACATGCAATAATGTCATTTTTTGGTGTGTTTTCATCTAATGCTGCACCTATTAAGGCGTGATGTAAAGCACAAGTGTGATGTCCCCAGGAGTGACCCATCCGTAAGAGGGCTTACCTCAACTAGAAGAATGACTTGGGAGTGCAAGTGTTACACTTTGAACCCAGAGAGAACATGCAACAAGCAGGCTGAAGCGCTACGGCCCAGAGATGTAGCTATGGCAGGTGCAGAGCTAGCAATTACATCCAGGTCCTGGCCTAAAGGGGTTTCCAGAAGGTTGGAGGCCCTGTTATAGATATTACATTGTAGCCGAGGAACTTCAAATTAAGCCTCTGCCCTCCCAGCAGCCAATGTCAATGTTGCATTCCACCATCATAGCTTTAAAAGGAGTTATTTCAGTTCTAGTGGTTTTGCTCCAGGAAGCAGACAACTCCATACGTTGTCCAGTGGTGCGGGTTGGTACTGCAGGCTGAGTCCTATTCACTTCAATAGGACTCGGCATGCAGTACCGACTTTGGCCACTGCCTTATGTACGGAGCTGTCTGCTTCCTGCAGCAAAACCGCTATAAGTGGGACAACCCCTTTAAGCTGCATCCAAAATCTATAGCCCCCAACCAAATTACATCTCCAGCCAATAGCTATGCTATTAGTTGCAGTATGCCGCACCACCTCATGATGCTTCTTAAAGGGGGACCAGAATACTTCTACTGGCCTCTAGTTGATACCATTATGAAACAAAGCAATGTATCTAGTGGACTGGCAAAAGCTTGAGAGCCATAATGTGCAACTCAACGGTCAAAGCTGTTCCTTGAGGTTCTTTTTGCCTACCTGACATGCCCAGCATCCTAAACAAAATGTACTCCCCCTGCTGGAGGCGGCGGAGTGTTTCTAGATACCACGGATGAACCCCATAGTCTCATCATTCAGAGGACCCCTGAGTGAAAAAATATGGGAGAAGGGGGTATATTCATTTTATAGTTGTCTTTAGAGCTCGTTCTCTATACAAACATAAGTGAGGAGATCACGCTACAGACGCGCTACGCAGACTTAAAGGTTGGTACTTTGCAACAACTGGTGTCAAGTAGGAGACACGTTCTATGGATCTCTTTCCATCATTTATTTACACCTCCGAGTTCTTACGAGGATTTCTAGGTCTGTGTAAAGAGCTACCCCTTTAAAGGGGTTGTCCAACTTCTAGCCGTTTTGCTAGAGGAAGCAGACAGCTCTGTAAACTGCACAGTGGCCCAGGTTGGTACTGCAAGCTAAGTCTCATTCATTTTAATAGAACTTAGCTTGTAGTACCAACTTTGGCCACTGCACAATGTACGGAGCTGGCTGCTTTCCGCAGCAAAACTGCTAGAAGTGGGACAACCCCTTTCAATACTGTACATGAGAAGAGATCTCTAGGTTTGCAATGGTACCGGCTATATCTACAGTGTCAGGAGCGACGTTGGTCCGCTAGTCGACTGATATGTCATCAGATGAATCTACATCATTTTCCACATTCCAATACAAAAATATCTGAAACATGCGGCGTGTTTGTTTCATTCTTCTGAATGGCTGCCGCCGTAGGGGTCTGGGCGGTATGTGATACCCACCATCTATTGCAGTCAAATAAGGGCACTAAAGAGACTCAGCTTTGTGATTTGGTGCCATGCAGCGGTCACCGTTTTTTACCTATCCTACCGAAAGCATCAGTTTCTTCCCTGAGCACCGACAAGGATATTATATTGCTCTTATTGTACGGCGCCATCCAACAACAGCTCCGTAGTTCGGAATAAAAAATACTGCAACCCAAGTTGCCAAGCTGGATGCTGCCAACTAGCACTACAACTCCCATCATCCAAAGCATAAGAAAGTCATACGGCCGTCAACCAATTATAACAAAACATTACAGTCTCATGATGCCACCATAACCAACCTATGAAACCCTGTACGGCCAATATACTGCGCTACGTCTGACGCCAAACACTATTCTACACGGTCTGTGAAGACCAATGTCACAGGATGGTGCAGTGGAACCTCGGAGGAGGAATGGCTGCCGATCGGAGGATGAAGAAGATCTAGAACCTCCATATTTAAAAAGTTATGTCTCAATGACTGCTGAGATGCCGGGTGAGGTACAGCTGGTGCCAAAAGACCCGGAGAAGCTGCCTTCGACCAACAATACTGGTACTAAGGACAGACTTCTATATGGAGAAGCTTATCACACATGAGGATTGTAGAAGGGTTGGAGTCGATTGGCTTTATATACACAAGGTGCATTCAGTTTCTAAGATCTCACCAATAGTAATTGGACACCTCAGCAAGAATCACAAATAGTCATTATTTCCGTATGTTAATACCTAGTGGGGCTCCTTTGGCCCTAATGACATCAGATTTTTGCCATGTAAAGTCTGATACACTTCGACTGTTATTTCATCCTGCAAACGTTTGGAGAATTCTCTCAAAGAAAATGCATCGGTGCGTCTACAGTGGTGCAAGGAGCCTCGTCATTGGACAGTCAAGCAACAGAAGAACGTTCTATGGGGTGAGGAATCATGCTACTCCCGTCTTCAGATCAGATGGAAGTACCTAGGTGTGGAGAACGCCTGGGGGGGATGCCTCTTGCCCGAATGTGTTGTGGCAACAATTAAGTACGACGGCAGTTCCATAGTCTGCCGGCAATGTGGGAATACGCTGGGAATGGTCGGCCATACTTCCAACAAGATAATGTGCCTTATCACACATCCAGTGCCGTTTTATGTTGGTTAGCGGACATGGATGTTCCACGATTGGACCGGCTGCACAGAGTTCCCACATGAACCTACTGGACATCTTTGGAATGAACTGGAACATTAGGTCAGGAAATATGAACAGCATCCACTTTCTTTAAGAGAACTCCGACATTTGCAGGATGAATTAAAGGGGTTGTCCCGCGCCGAAACGGGTTTTTTTTTTTCTTTCAACAGCCCCCCTGTTCGGCGCGAGACAACCCCGATGCAGGGGTTAAACAAGAACACCGGACAGCGCTTACCTGAATCCCCGCGCTCCGGTGACTTCTTACTTACCTGCTGAAGATGGCCGCCGGGATCTTCTCCCTCGGTGGACCGCAGGGCTTCTGTGCGGTCCATTGCCGATTCCAGCCTCCTGATTGGCTGGAATCGGCACGTGACGGGGCGGAGCTACACAGAGCCCCATTGAGAAAAGAAGAAGACCCGGACTGCGCAAGCGCGTCTAATTTGGCGATTAGACGCTGAAAATTAGACGGCTCCATGGAAACGAGGACGCCAGCAACGGAACAGGTAAGTGAATAACTTTTGATAACTTCTGTATGGCTCATAATTAATGCACAATGTACATTACAAAGTGCATTAATATGGCCATACAGAAGTGTATAGACCCACTTTGTTTCGCGGGACAACCCCTTTAAGGGAAATACCAGCTGAAGTGTAGTGTATCAGAGGTTAGTAGGAAGTATGCCACGGAGAGTATCTGACGTCATTAGGACCCAATGAGCCCCACTAAGTGTAAACATTTAAAAAGTAAATGCTGCTTTTCATTTTTGCTCAGATGTCTAATTACTTTTGATAAATCTCTTTATACACCATCTTATCTTATAGGACCCTTGTGCCACAGGGTGGTATATGTGGTGCCAAAAGATAATGAGTGCATCTCCAAACCGGCACAGTCATGGGTAACCTCTGCCTCTGATGTATGGAAGTCTTATCATGCATGTAAAAATAGTCACACACTTGTTAATGATAGTGATAGTCTGTCAGCAGAGGGTACAATTATAACAGAACCCACAGAGGGCGCCAGTTTACCCGGAAGCACATCTTAAAGCAATTCTATAAAGTAAGCTCCCTTGGTACATGCCCACACACAATGCCAGCTAAAAACAATGAAATCAAATGATACAATCAGTACGTTAATAAATAGCACTATAAAGTCACCTTGTATCAACCATTAATACTTCATCCCTGAACTGTAGGCACTAGCGAAAGCTTAAAGGACAAGTCCAGTCCGAAGATCTTATGGGCCCCTTTAAGAGACCAGAGTAGATAGAGCTGGGTGGGGCTTGGCTGTAACATGACAGTGGAACTGCCAACTGATGGGGATATAGAGATGCAGAACTAAGTGGGGGTGGAGTCAGTTAGTGTAGGAAGAGGTGCATTGTGGGGACGGTCACCAGAGGATACAATGTAGCAACTATACTGTAAGCCTTTACAATGTGCTGGATGGGAGAGACCTACAAAAATGCTTGATTTTTTTTTTTTACTGGAGTTTTCCTTTAAAATTTCATTTGCAGAGACTTTTGGCATTTAAACTTCTGCAATCAATGACATACCCGAGAGACTATAGACTGACACCAGGGGGCGCCTCGCATTATATTTACTCCTCTATGAAACTCTTCTCCATAGAAGTCTACCATCTTGGTGCTCTCCCGGCAAAGTAATGATCTATGGAGTCCGTCTATCTGTCTACCATCATCTTCTTATAGTCTTTGACTTGAGTTGGGTCTCCTTATAATTCTACAATCAATATGCAAATTTCTAAAGTCCTTAAAGGGGTTGTCCAGTCTTAGAAAATTATGGCTGCTTTTTTCCACACCAGTCCATGGTTTGTGTCTGGCATCCACTGAAGTCAATGGGACGGAGCTGTAATACCAGACACAACCTATGGACAGGTTGTGTCTGGTATTCCAACTCCCATGCTTTTCTCACCCTGTACAATCCCTTTAAATCTATATGTCAAATCTGTCTCAAAATTAAAGGTGTATGAACATAAACCCTCTAAGTACTACGATATAAGAGGATACCAGGTCACATGATCGTTTAGAGATTCCTACGACTAGTTTTGGCAACTTTCAGACACAGGTGTAAGCTCCATTGGTCAATCACAGGAGGTGTAGAGTCTTAGACCAACGCTGCCCGCTGTTCACTAGTATACATCAGCTACTCAGGGCAGTGGTCTGGCCATGCTTCCTTGTCCGGGACTGGAGGGACGCTTTAAAGCCCCCCATGTTTAGACAATGGCGAGCCAAATGACTCTGATGTGTATCGAGGGACACTGATCTTTGTGTCCCAGAGCCCCAGGCACAGATGTAAGCAGGGCCCAATGGAAGGTGTCCGTTTGCACTCATTCTCTGCATTTTTGGATACAAACATAGTGCAGCTGACTACATTGTTTCTGTAACACAAACAATACCTGACGGAACGACACGGACTGAGAAGAAGTTACTGAATTCAAACTAAACTGAAAAGTTTGTTTCCGTTTTTCTACCCCTACGATGGAACAGAAGAGCAGGAAACGCCGACTGTGGATGTGAACAGAACGATAGAAGAGAGCCAAAACAGCATGTTGGGCGATCTGAAGCGCCACCGTCTGGGGGAGCTGGAGAGGTCGGGGACAGAAGATGGTGCCGGCGGTACGGCAGGGGATTTAGGGCGATTCCTGATGGTTGTCCGCAGTGATCACAGCTTGGTGGCCGCTCGCTCTATGACTGAACGTCGCTGCGGGAAGTGTCAGTAGTCGCGATGATAGCAGTCTTATCGTAAGGTAAATCAGCAGCTAAAACTCATGTTACTTCAAGTGTCGCAGATGAAGCATTCGCCATCGACCCTTCGGGCAGATTCCTGAAGGCTTCTGGGATTTCGGTTCAAGTAATGTAACAAACGTTTTTCAAAAACTTTAGTATTGCCGTAAATAAAGACCAGGATGGGTGCGGAGTCGGCACGGCATCACTAGCGGCAGCACAGGATGGGTGCGGAGTCGGCACGGCATCGCTAGTGGCAGCACAGGATGGGTGCGGAGTCGGCACGGCATCACTAGCGGCAGCACAGGATGGGTGCGGAGTCGGCACGGCATCGCTAGTGGCAGCACAGGATGGGTGCGGAGTCGGCACGGCATCACTAGCGGCAGCACAGGATGGGTGCGGAGTCGGCACGCCATCACTAGCGGCAGCACAGGATGGGTGCGGAGTCGGCACGGCATCACTAGCGGCAGCACAGGATGGGTGCGGAGTCGGCACGCCATCACTAGCGGCAGCACAGGATGGGTGCGGAGTCGGCACGGCATCACTAGTGGCAGCACAGGATGGGTGCGGAGTCGGCACGCCATCACTAGCGGCAGCACAGGATGGGTGCGGAGTCGGCACGGCATCACTAGCGGCAGCACAGGATGGGTGCGGAGTCGGCACGGCATCACTAGCGGCAGCACAGGATGGGTGCGGAGTCGGCACGGCATCACTAGCGGCAGCACAGGATGGGTGCGGAGTCGGCACGCCATCACTAGCGGCAGCACAGGATGGGTGCGGAGTCGGCACGCCATCACTAGCGGCAGCACAGGATGGGTGCGGAGTCGGCACGCCATCACTAGCGGCAGCACAGGATGGGTGCGGAGTCGGCACGCCATCACTAGCGGCAGCACAGGATGGGTGCGGAGTCGGCACGCCATCACTAGCGGCAGCACAGGATGGGTGCGGAGTCGGCACGCCATCACTAGCGGCAGCACAGGATGGGTGCGGAGTCGGCACGCCATCACTAGCGGCAGCACAGGATGGGTGCGGAGTCGGCACGCCATCGCTAGTGGCAGCACAGGATGGGTGCGGAGTCGGCACGGCATCACTAGTGTGAGCACAGGATGGGTGCGGAGTCGGCGCGGCATCGCTAGTGGCAGCACAGGATGGGTGCGGAGTCGGCACGGCATCACTAGTGTGAGCACAGGAGGGAAATACATTATTACGCTCTCCATATGGATTCTTATTGCATTGCCAGGGAGCGGGCTGGGTTTACTTGATGCTGCCTGTCCCTTTAAGGCCTGGGTTCTCCCTTCTCCTACCACCGAGTGTCTACAATCTACATATCATAGTGAGCTTCATAAACCAACCGTAACACAGGATGCGGATTGACGGACAAGTGTAACGGCGCCGTTTCTGCTATTTAATGACTCCACGGCCCAATAATCATCAGCTCAGCATACGGAGACAATCACTGGCAACGGGGCGGGGCTGTGAAGATGGAACAGCAGAAACCGGGACCAAGACAGCGACAAAAATAGCCAACAGATTGTTTCACCTGCGTACCACCATGCGAAAACGGCGATTACTGGGAAAAGCAGGAACACTGCGGTTACATTAGTCTTTCGATCCCCCATCTTGTGTTACGGCTTGTTTATGGTGTAACTTTAGGCTATATTAGTTGTAAATTGCAAAAATGAAGAAAGGCGGAGTTATACTTTAAGAATGGCAAAATTCCTTTAATCCGGTATTACTAACTACTCAGATTTTACCATTTTCCTCAAAATCGTCCGATTCAGAATCTCACCAAGCCTGAAATAGGAAAAAAAAACACCAAAAGGATTCCTTAAAGTGATAGGATCGCATTTCACAATTAGGAATCTATTCCTCATCTGATAATCCGGAATCTTTAAATATCCAGCACCGTTCAGAACGCAGATTAAAGGTCTTATCCTGGACAGCTGATGAATCTACAATATATAGCATTTTTTTCAAAGATCGACCTATAATTCTCTCAAGTGTCTGTAAATTCCTGCCGGCACCTAATAATCCGGCGGCAGAACAACATTTGCGTTCTTTATAAAAGATGTCGTTAAGGCAAAAATAATGATTTTTCGCATGCCAGTTATATACGGATTATACACCATGCATTTCAATACGACTATTGACTGATGTTCAATTATCACAAAGTGCAAAGAAGAAGAAGAAGAAAAAGGGAAAAGGTATAAAATTCGGTGCTCGGAGCTAAAAGTCTCCCATGCACGTGCCGAAAAACGCCAACGCTAAAGTGTCTGTGCTATACAAAACACGTAAACCTCTGCATCAATTCTGGCTTATGCACAGCACACTGGCATTGAGTAGAAGTCCTCGGTCGCTCCACCCACAAGGTAGAAGTGGCTTCTTGTTGACATGGCCACTAGTCCCCCGCATTACAGCCAATTAAAAAGGAACCTCCAGTTATCACTGTGTTATGCAAATGTCCTCCCATGCATCCTTAGCTCCCATGATGCATCATTTCTGCTGCCATTTTTAGGCAGCGCTTAGTTGAGGGGGTCTGACCCCAGATGTCATGGAGACAACAGCCACTACTTGCTCCCCTGTAGAAGCCATACTGTAACGGCCCGTAGAGCCCGTGCCACGTAATAGAAGGTTATTTCCATTTTGGCCACCTCCCATCCGGGAAATTATCCCTTATTCACACTTGCCGATTTTTGGGGATCCACCGTTGGGGGCACCACAGATCCAGAGAAATCGCACCTGTCATGTCCCAAATTGTTGGCAGCGGTGGCCGTGCATGCGTACCTCCCAGTTTAAGAAGGCCGCTGGCAAGAGTTGAGTTCCAGTTCTCGCCTTTCCCTGGCAGCTCCCGTTGAAGTGAATGGGAGGGTTGTGCACATGTGTGACCACTGGTTGCCAACATTCAGGGACATGAGGGGGTGATTCCACTAGATCGGCTGGGGTCCCAGAAGGTGGACCTCAACTGATTGGCAGGTTATTCCCTATCCTGTGGAAAAGGGATATCTTGCTGAGATGGGAATACCCCTTTAACTGATGGAGACGCTTCCTGGTGACTGTCTAGGAGACACTCGTTCCAGATTAGTGTCAATCTCCACCATTGTGGTCAATCCTGCATTATGGCTGTGCGGTCAACATACTAATGGACCCGTCTACATAGCTGCTGGTATAAAGCCACCTCACCCCCGACTCATCATGAAATCACACCAAGGGCGCGTTTACATGGCCGTATCTGCTGTCTGCGTTCCATTTGCGTATTTCGCTCCTGGCTCCGGATTTTTAGACCCGCTCCCATTCTTATGCAAAACTTTTACAAAAAGATTGATTTTTTTTTTTTTTTGGGGGGGGGGGGGGGGGGGGGGGTTAACACCAAATACGCATATGGAATACAGACCATTAATACGGTTATGTAAATATGCGCTAAGGCCGGCTTCACACAAAGCGTTCCTTCGTCCTTTACATATAAAACCATTGGTTCCATTTTCTTTTTACCACTCATTTTTAGACAGAAGAAGCAATTGTGACATTTTAAATGTCCTGCTCCTTTAAGGGGACATACAACGTGTCACAGGGGCACTGAAACGCGTGTATATTTTAAACTTCCATTTATATATAAACTTCAGTTTCCTTCTTTTTACCCCTTATTTTTGGCCATGCAAATCAACGGTGGCAACATTTTAAAATGTGTTCTTTAAGAGAACGTAAAAAACGGGTTACACGGGCACAAAAACTGTTTTTTCCTTAAATTTGCCATTTATAGAGAACTTGTCATGTTTCTTCAACCCGGCCTATAAGGTTCCAAAACGTCAAGCCCAGAAGCCAAAAAACACGTTGTGCCACCGCACAGACGGGAGTGTGAAGGAGTTCCTTAACTAACCTGTAATAGGCAAACAATGCTTTAAGAACACAGACACAATCAACCCCCCAAAAAAGTAACAGTTTCGGAAAATTTTTCAAAATTAAAATTGTAGAAAATAAAGATATTTTAGTTTTTTCTTTACAGTAGCCGCTGTGGATATAGAGCGGATTTCATCTCTGGCGCGATGTAGCCATAGAATAGATTTCCCAACCCGACTCGTGATTGGACAGAGGAGGAATTAGGGGTAATATTGCTTTAAATCTAGAACACCTGACATCAAGTGAAAAGAAGTCACATACTTTTAAGTAAAATGGAGGTAAGTCAAACTGCAAACGCATTCTCACGGCGTCCCGCCAACGGACGGAATTGTCAGGCAATTGTAAAACCAAACTATTTGTACATTCTGACGCAAAAAGGAGAAAAAATACATGTATACGCTTCTTCACTTGGTGTCCAGACGCCGAGTACAGGCTGCGATGGTTTACAAAGTCTCTGAGGTGAAAGCGCGTCTGCGCCGGCACGCATTGGAGTCGGAACACGTTGTACGAATGTGAAGGGACCAGTTATGGCGAATCCATTGCGTGTCGGTGACAGATGCCGTTTTGTGGGTGCATTCGTAGATTAAGTCTTTTTCTATAGCTCAAGTTAAGGGGTTACCCCGGGTATTCCACAGGATCGGGGTCTGACCGCTGGGACCCTCACAGACCGTTGTAACAGGGGTGACTGGCAATGAATGGAGCAGCAATCTCCGGCCGTGCCACTGAAATTAATGAACGGTGGCCGAGCATCTACACTGCAGCTCCATTCACTGCATCGCACTGGGCCCCTGTTCTGGCGGTTGAGGGTCCCAGCGATCGGACTGCCACCAATCAGGTAGTTCTCTTGATATAACCAGAACACCCCTTTAAATCGTTGCTCTATACACCCAAAGTATCATAAAACCTGCAAACCTAATGTTTGTAACATACGTTTTGCTTCAAGAGAGAACATGCAGAAAAAAGGAGAAATCCGTAAAACCAGAATTTTCTGTTGCCAATTAAATTATCTAAATTTTCCTTTTTTGTTTTCCCCTAATGATTGGAAATGACCTCAGACTTCACTTTTTGAAGGTACGGGGTCATGGGCTGAGCTCAGTCTAGACGTTCTCCCGCTGTTCGGTCGCAATGGGCGGGGTCTGGAATGTGTTATGATTTTTTTTTCAAAGCACCTGCTCAAACCGCCGATTCACTTTCTACTTCTGGAGGAACAGCCGTCTGCCCTTTGGGGGAGAGCTTCAATACCAGAGGCTTCTCGGGATCCACTCCGTTAGTGATGGCCGCGTCTGGAGCAACCTGGCGTTTGGGTTCCTCCTTGTTCTCGTCTGGGACTTCGGGGTATATTACCAAGAATGCAGCTGTGAGAAATCCCAGGAATGAGCCTATGGAAGCCACCAGAGGTATTACTCGAACTGTGCTCACAAAGTCAACCACCGCACCGAGGGCGGAAGCCACCAAGATCTGCGAGATGTAAACCTGGCAAGATAGAATGGCGCAGTCTATGCCGAAGCCTCTCTTGGAGTTCCCGGGACTGTGATGGATATACTGTATGGGAGAGAGGCGGAAAAAAAAAATATATATCTTGTCACCATTTGATACCTTACATAGACCAAAAACATCTGAGTTGCAGTACCACACACAACCTGTAGATCCAAGCGCTGCCGTTTTTAGAAGAAAGCAGGCGTGCTTTGTTTTTTTGTTTTTATTAACCCGGACCCCCCCCACCGTTTGGTGCAACATCCTCTCACCTCTTTCATCTCGTGGTATTGTCCAAGTAGGGCGTACGGACAGTAGGAGATGCTCATGGAGACGATTCCCATGGTGCTGATCATTATCATCGAGACGTAGACGTTGGGGAAGATGAACATCACCGCGGTGCCGATGGAGAAGCCCAGGGTCCCCAGGATGTAGATGATTTTGATGCTTAGGTCATAATTGTCCAGATACTTCTGTAGCAAGGCTGCATGACACAACAGACACCGGATTATTTATAGGCTTTAATGGGAATCTGTAATCCATACAATCCCACCCAACATTGTCAAGTAGGTGGTCTTCCTAGTCTATAGGTGGCCATGGCTTAGAAAAGTTAAGGACCGTTGCAGGCGGTTATGAGACACAGGAGCAAGTAGTTTGTTCCGAATATTGATAGAATAGGATGACAAGGTTAGTAGTGGGTCTAGCTCCAGAGGGACCGGACAGGGCCCACAATCCCCACAGGGGGGCTAAAATAAGTATCCGGTTTGTCTTGTCTCCTCCTCCTGCTCACACTCCGTTAGTATCCACAAATTCACCAGACTCGATCATTGGCTAATGGCCGATCAAGGAAGGTTACCTTCAACTGTTTTACTGCTCTAAACCACACCACCATGGATGTAAGCCAGGGGCGTAGCTAAAGGCTCATGGGCCCGAGAGCAAAAGTTTATCTTGGGAACCCCCCCAACTTCTTAAACCCTTAACACAGATGCGCAACTTGAAACTCCTGGGCCCTAATGCAAAACCTGTAACAGGGCCCCCAACTATAATGGTTTATTCATAGTACAGGACTCCCTATATGGAGAAGAGAGGCCTTAAGGGTCCCCTAAGGCTCCTGGGCCCGGTTCCAACCACATCCCCTATAGTTACGCCAGTGATCTAACCATTAGCTCCTATACTGCCCTAGACAAATAGGGTTCTAACAATTAGCCCCTTCACTGCCCTAGGCCACCTAAGATGTTATCCATTATTCCCTTTACTGCCCCAGCCCACCAGGATGTCATTATTTACCCCCTCACTACCTTTAAACAACCACGAATATTACCTTTCATCCATTCAATATCCTAGATCAACAGAGTGTAACCATTAGCAACGCTGCCCTAAAACAGGGATGTTATCATTATCCCCTTTACTGCTCTAACCAACCAGAGATGTTATTTTTGAACCCTTCACTGCTCTAAACCACCAGAGGTGTTATTATTGAACCCCTCACTGCTCTAAACCGCCAGGGATGTTACCTTTAACACTTTACTGCCCTAGGCCACCAGGGGTGTAACCACTAGCCCCTTCACTGCTGTAGACTATCACAAATACTATCATTATGCCCTTAACTGCCCTAGCCCACCACAAATGTTTATACGGACTCTTCACAGCTCTAAACCAGCAGGCGTGTTACCTTTAACCACTTTACTGCCCTAGACCACCAGTGATGTATAACCATTAGTCCTTTCACTGCTCTTGACAACCATGGATGTCATCATTATTCCTTTTACTGCCCTAGCTCACTACAAATGTTATTATTGACCCCCTTACTGCCCTAAACCACCAGGGATGTTACCTTTAACCACTATACTACCCTTGCCCACCAGGGATGTATCCATTAGCCCCTTCCCTGCCGTAATCCACAAGGGATATTACCTATAAAGCTGCCTATACACAAAACTTTGATTTGTCAATTTTGGCTATTTCTGCTGACTATAGTTTGCGATCGTGAACAATCATTTTTTATTGTTTTTGCAGAGTATAGTCTGCCAAAAATGTCACTTGTCCTATTGGAAGATCTTGGCCGTGGTCGGTGGAAGAGAGAAATTTTTGGTGATCATTTGCCACTTAGTGTAAGCCTACAGTCTTTTTCACTCTTTAGTAAGACAGTTCATAGTAACAATACAGTTGTGGCAATAGGCAGCCTTATGTGTATTGAAAGCTTAACTTCCTCATTGGCCTAAATTATCAGGGATATAATCATTAGCCCATTCATTGCTTTAGATTAACTCCTTAACTGCCCTAGACCACTAGGGGTGTAACCATTGGCCTAGTCACTTCCCTAGAGCATCAGGGATATAACAACTAGCCCATTCATTGCTCTAGACCACCAAAAATGTTGCCTTTGCATCCTCGGTGGTCTAGGGCAGTTAAGAAGTTAATTAGCTCTACTCTGCCCCAGACCACCAGGAACATTACCTTTAATTCCGTAACTGCCCTAGACTACAGAGGATGTAACCATTAGCCCATTCGCTGCCCTAGACAGCCAGAATGTTACCTTTACATCCCTGGTGTTCTAGAGCAGTTAAGGTAACTTTCACCATTAGTCTATTCACTGCCCTGGACAAAACAGGAATGTTACCTTTAACTATTTCACTACCCAAGACCACCCGAAATGTAATCATTAGCCCTTGCACTACCCTAGTCCATCAAGGAAATAACCATCATCCCATTTAGAGCCCTAAACTAGAAGGGATGTTACCTTCAACCTCTTCACTTGCCTCGACACCCCAGGATTGTTACCATTAGCCTATTCACTTGCCTAGATCACCAGGGATGTTACTTTAACCCTTTATAAGTATGGCTCTGGTGGTATAGAGCAGTAAAACTCCTTTATTGACCCAGATCATAAATGGTGTAACCATTAACCCCAAGAAAGATAATATAACATGAGAAGATGTACGTTGCAGGTACACTGGAAAGGTCCATGTGTGGTGTTAGCACAGGTCCCCTCAGTTGTCTGCGATTGCCCATGAATCAGTAAGTATATGTTCACATGGCGGAATACAATGTGGGTTTTTCTGTATGGATACCACCGCTAATATCCACAGCTGAGCTGCGTATTTTGCCGCAGATCCACAGATGGATTTAACCCTAAATGGGCAAAATCCCCAACACGATTCTACGTCGATCCGCATTACAAAGTGACATGCTTTTGGTCCCTTTCACTCAGGCAACAGGAAGAATAAGACTACACAGCAAATCAGACAGCTTTAGGATAAAATAGGGGTAAATGGGGCAAAACAAGAAAGTTTGTGTCATCTGTATGCAGATACGGAGGCTCGGAGGGGACAATCTGTGACAGACGGTAATAGGCTCAGACAAATGATATAAATCAATGACACATTAGTGAATATGGCGGTACAGGTCATACTTCGGGCAGACGCTGCTGCTCAGGGGACACATGGATGTCCACGTGCCGTCACCGGCTCACAGGAGCCGCATCTCCTCAGAGACCCTATTCATCTACTAATGAGTCGAGGACGAAACCAGCAACATCTGCCGCAGCTTATCCCTCTCCCGGCATGATACATGATTTAATTACTGCTCTCTATCTGACCGCTGACACCGGAGTCAGGAGCCGATCACTATGAAATAGTACTAATAGGACTTCTTATACAAAACACATGTGTACATCTAGATATGGAACGGAGCATCACCTCCTAAAAGAATACCCGGGAGATATAAACCCTGGAATCATATCTGCATCTGGGTGACAAGTGATGAGAATTCCATAATCTTACCCGTGGAGGCAGATATACTGGAGCGTAATAGCGATCTTACCAAAATGCCAGAAGAGAACGCCCCAAGGACTGTTGTATCTACCGAGTATTCAGCAATGCTCGAGTAGATCGGTAAAGCCTTACCTGAACAGACGGCAGCAGTAGCAGCGTATATGACCAGACCCCAGCAGCCCATCTGCACCCCGGCGTTGTACTGATGAAGTTCCGTAGAATTGGAGAGCGCCTAGAAAAGGAAAATCTGCCAGTCACAACTCCTATAATAGCAGTGGGGGCCATAGTCTCTTAAATTATGGGGTATTAGAGGATGGGGTAAAATCACAAACACCCATAATGATAAAATAGATCTTAAACTATACTCCAGAGCTGCACTCACTATTCTGCTGGTGGAGTCACTGTGTACATACATTACTGATCCTGTAGTGATCCTGAGTTACATCTTGTATTATACTCCAGAGCTGCACTCACTATTCTGCTGGTGGAGTCACTGTGTACATACATTACTTATCCTGTACTGATCCTGAGTTACATCTTGTATTATACTCCAGAGCTGCACTCACTATTCTGCTGCTGGGGTCACTGTGTACATACATTACTTATCCTGTACTGATCCTGAGTTACATCCTGTATTATACTCCAGAGCTGCACTCACTATTCTGCTGGTGGAGTCACTGTGTACATACATTACTTATCCTCTACTGATCCTGAGTTACATCTTGTATTATACTCCACAGCTGCACTCACTATTCTGCTGGTGCAGTCACTGTGTACATACATTACTTATCCTGTACTGATCCTGAGTTCCATCCTGTATTATACTCCAGAGCTGCACTCACTATTCTGCTAAAGTCATTGCGTACATATATTACTAGTCCTGTACTGATTCTCAGTATTCTTCCCACTCCTTTAGTAGTCACAGTAGCCACCCCGCTCCTCTTCTCCAGTAGTCATTAACCCCAACCTCGTAGACTAACGTACCTTTGGATCACCTTCGAAGATGACCTGACCCATGAAGTCCGTGTAGAACACCGCTTCGGCAATAATGGAAAACCAGGTCAGTAGGTGGCACAAACAAAGACGCAACAACTCTTTGGGCATCTTCAACATAGAAAGCCAGAGCAGGCGGACCGTCGTCTCCGTCTCTCCTTCCTCGCTCTCGGTATCACCGCTGGAGTTGGTGGCGCCACTCTGGTTTCGATGCCTTTGCCTTTGACGCTGTCTCTTCTGCATGTCGTAGATGTCATTCATGCTGCGGGACGACTTGATCAGCAAGATGGCGTTGGCTCTTCTAAAGCGATATTTGTGGGACCCTACTTTGCCGTAATAGGAGAAGGTGTAAGAGGGCTGGCGATAGAACATGTGCCTGCGGCGGCGCATGGAGCTGGCGGTACAGGACTGCTTCATGCCGATCCTGGCGTGTCCGTTCATGTTCTCTTGCTGTAGCAACTCGCCGCCATTGGGAACTTTAGCTTCGTTGATGTGATTATCCAGCAACATCTCCTCTTCCCTTTCGTTCTCCCTGAGGAAGGCGGACAAGCGGTTAAACTTGGATTTGAGGAGCTCCTGGCTGGTGCTTCGCGGAGTGTTTGGGTAGGAACAGTCCTGGAAGATAGAGGGTTCGATATAATGTAGAAACTCGGATTCGTAGTCCAGCGTGGCGTCAGGCATGTGCAGGACAGAGTCGCTTTTGCTCCTTACGATATCCACTTCAAGAAAGTCGAGATTGAGATCGTTCTCGGATTGGACCTCGTCTGGAAACATCGTGTAGGGTTCGTCTTCGTTGATGACGTTGAGCCGGGACATGGGTGCCAGCGTGCTGTTTAGTTTCACGCTCGACAGGGTGTCGGCTTCGTCGTCCAGGCGGTCTTGCTGAGGGCTATACTGTTCTTCTTCGATGCTGAAGAGGTGAAGGCCGACAGACACCGAGAAAATGATGGCTGCGAAAAAGAAAAGGACTTGCTGCTGGGACTTGAACAGAGATCCGAGGAAAGTCTGAGTCCAGTCGAGGCCGCCAAGCATGTAACCGATGGCTCCACCAAGACCTGCGGAGAGGAAGGCGATATCAGCAAAAAGAGAATAAAAAAAAAGTAACAAAATCTTTAAGCACCCCAACAGGCCAAGAAAAACAAAGATGGCCGAAGCGCTTCTCTGACTACCCGATGGTGCTTTGATTGGCCAGCGCTGTCTAAATGAGCGGTGCTGACTAATCATGTAGTGTCCCTGATGAACACTGTGTATTCGTATGCATTGATAGTCCGAGAAGCGGTTCGGCCATCTTTGTTTCTCCGGGTCTATAGGGTCGATTTAAAGGGGTCAGTACAGGCATACTGGTCCAACATCAATCCATGGTTGGATTGTTAGGCCTCATTGTTAGCTCTGATTGGCTGTTACAGGAAGGCGGGGGGTGTGGGGGGGAGGAGTCAAGCTCATTTCTCCTGAGGGCCACATCAGCATTACAGTTGGCTTTAAAGGGCCGTTTATAAAGCCTCATTCACACGGGTGTAGTTGCACCCCGTATTACGGACACTTAATCCCCATTGATTTGCCGTGTACTTTCTATGGATTAACACAAACAGCTCCCAGCCCAAAATACGCTAATCTGTGGGGCAGCGATGTCAAAAATGAAAGTAAAAGGGTTGTGCAAAAGTTTGAAAAAAAGATTTGTTGTAATCGCACCGACCCGAGGGGAAAAAATAATTTTTTGCCAGTTGTGCTGCATCAGTCACACTGTAAAAAAAAAAAAAAAAAAAGGGGGCAGAATTGATGTTTTTTTACCTGTCCTCCAAAAAAAAAAAAAAAGAAAAAAAAAAAGTTATTAAAAGTTATACAATACATTAAATGTACCTAAAAAAAATGGTACCAATACAAACCACAGTTGCTCACACAAAAAAGCAAGCCCTCATACGGCCGTGACAACAGAAAAATAAGAAAGGTTACGGCTTTTAAAAGTCCCAAAAAACATAGTTGTGTCCAAAATAGGCCGCATCCTAAAGGGGGTTTTGTCATTCAAACAAAACCCTGCCCCCCGGCTGGGCCCCGCCTAAAATAACAAACAATGGTATACTCCTCTTACCAGGGGCCCCAGGACACAGCAAGCAGTGACTTCCAGGCAGACGGGCTGGGTGAGAGCATGTGACCGCTGCGGCCTCTGGTTGCCATTGGTGCTCCTGCCATCAGCGCTCATATCCTGGGCATAATGATGCCAGGAGATTGTGGGACATCACACTGCAGCCTCTGATTGGCCACATGCTTCCGCCTAGCCCGTCTTCCAGGAAGTCACCGCCGATGCCAGTGCCAGCTGCGTCCCGGAGCCCCAAAACAGGTAAGTATACCACAAGAACCAAGAAGTCTGAGGAGTTTGAAGCAAGGGCAATCAGAATGGGCACGTACCGGCTGAGAAGGCGTGAATGTTGAGTGCCATGTCTTGCTCTTCGTTATCCGCCACGTCCAGTAGATAGGCGCGGATCGGCCCCTCTGTGGCGTCAGCGCAGAAATCTAAGACTACGACACCCAGCACTGTGAGGACGATCCCAATGGTCTGGTTCTCCGGGACGTCTCCGATGGCGAGACCTGGGAAATGCGATATACACATCATATGAAAATACCCACAATGCACCTAACTCGGAGGCACATCTGGCCCAGGTATTAAACATTACCAACCTATGGCCGGTACTGGAATTCCCCGCTACCCTGGGAAACAAGGGACTTCCTATTCATAGACTAACGACGCGAGTCTGGAGTCAAGCTATAGAAGTAATCGGATTTTCTGACATTGTCGCAAACATGCAGTTGTGGAGAAACCCTGGATGGCAGGAACTGCTACCACTAGCCGACCTTAAGATATGGGAACAATACGATATAAAGTGTCTGGGCGCCCTATACAATTCCACCGTCATGCTATCCTTAGAGCAGCTACAAAACCAATACTAAATTCCCCGAACCCACTTTTATAAATACCTACAGATCCGCCATGCACTCCAGACACAATTCCCACCTGCAAGTAGCAACATATCGCATTACCCGTTAATAGGAATACTGCGAATGCGAGGACCTAGGGGCCTTATCTCAACGCTATACTCTCATCTAACAACCGCAAAAGCCGCTTGAGAAATTCCCCCAGCCCTCTTAAAATGGAAATCCCTAATTCCAGCATTGACGGAAGAAACTTTCCAAGAAGTCCTAGAATCCCCCTTACTTGTCTCCCCCTAAGTAAACAACAAAATGACCCAACTGTACATAGTCCACCAATGCTACCTCACCCTGTACTCTCAGACTGTATAGGATGGGCAGATACCCATCTCCCCACTGTGCCCGATGTACATACGCGGACTTCTGGCATATGACCTGGGACTGCCCGTCAATTAGGTCATACTGGGGCGGTGTCATTGGCCTGCGGTCCTGGACGTCCCGGTTCCCATAACCCCGGAAATTTGCCTTTTTGGCATCCTGGATGCAGAAGATTGGCAACATTATGACAGAATTTTCTTGCGGGAAGTTTTGTTCCTGGCAAGAAAAGTTATTGCCCTGCGATGGATGGACCCAAGGGGCCCAACTCTGGCTATGTGGAAAAAGATCACCAATTCCACCATACCCTACAACAACTTAGTATATAAGGGACGTAAGTGCCAAGATAAATTCCAAAAAGTTTGGGGTCAATGGTGTGACTCGTCATTAACTCTGTTTCCCCAGCAGCCTCTCACTTCAGCCATACTAGCGCTACAAAGACGACATTAACAATTCCGGAGACTGACCAACATACCACGAAACCCAACCACCACTCCTGACGACACTAGCCAGAACACCTCATCCAAAGCCCCCCGGATACTACTATTATACACCTATACCTCGTACCACATTAGATTGCCCGCCATGGACACATTCATTACTCTCTACCTCTCCCTTTCCTCCATGCAGAGGCTTACACACTTACTAACAGCCCAACATTCAATACGCGACCTTTACTATGTATTCGGTATCTCCCCCCTGGGAACCTCCGACAAGTCTCTCCCCCCCCCCCTCCCCCTCCCCCTCCTCACAATTCCCCTTACCTCCCCCATACTTATGATGTGCACTGTGCTTACTAAATACTGTAAATCTATGACTGTAGAATCTGTGAATCTCATGTATGACCTTGTACTGCAGAAGCTTTGGTTATTGCAAATTGATTACTAGCCAATAAAACAAGTTTAAAAATAAATGCCCACAATGCATATAACTCTACAGCTACTGGACGCATATTTGGGATTTCAGCCGCAGTTCAGTAGCGGGGAGCGATTCCAGTGACCTGATTGGTTGTTGGGGACACCCCCACCTTTGGAGATGTGCACGAGTGGCCGGCCCATTAAATAAGCAGCAGCAGGGCCGTAGGAGGGTCGGCAACTAAACCCAAACCCTAACCCTAACCCCTAAACCCAACGCTAACCCTAAACCCAACGCTAACCCTAACCCTCACCCTAAACCTAAACCCTAACCCCCCCCGCTGGTCTCGTGAAGTAGTACTCGTGCACATCTCCAAAGGGGGGGGGGGGGGGGGTGTCCCCAACAACCAATCAGGTGGCTGGAATCGCTCCCCGCTACTGAACTGCGGCTGAAATACCAAATATAGCAGGGAGGATAATCTGTCCAGTAGGCATAAGTATTAAGTCAGTGAGCTGCATGTGTCAGTCTTCACTGTCAATTCTATTCATGAACCAGAAACTCAGGCTGAGCAGTGCTGTAGGGGTTAACTTAAATACTGTTCTTGTTAATAAGCCCCTCTGCAATCTACAGGGCCCTGGTCCGTGGGAGATGCGGAGCCGCTACACGCAGTGATTTGTGTGCCTGGAAGGAGTCATTTCTTCCCACAGCGGCCCAGAAAAGAACAGAGAGCAAAAAAGGAGATAATAGGTGAAATAATACTGGAAACAGGATGCATTGTAAGATACGCAATAAAGGGAACACGGCGGCGCACAACAGGAAGCATCGCCCTGTGAACAGGTTCCTACAGGGTTCTCATGCCAAGCGCTGGCAGCGCCTCCCGCTCCGTCGCTCCTTCACATTCTGTGGATTGTTTATTGAATCCCGCAACAAACACCTACAGTCTGTACAGATATACTCCAACTTCTCCCGTTACGTCTTGTACTCCACTCACACCCAGAGCTGCAACAACTCCTCAAACCCTCAAAACCCCACAGCCATGATCACGCTCCGCGGGTAGTTTTCTGCGTGAATCCCGCCTCTAAACACTGCAGTAAAATCCGCGCCTTTTGCGGCTTGATGCGCGGATGTAGCCCTGTCCGCGGGCAAAACCCACTTGTGGAATCCCAACACGTTCCCTCTCATTTACGTCACGTAGCGACAGGTCACTTCGTCACGCAGAAACGGGATTTTTCACCCCACAATTCCTTATACAGAGTTCGCCCATTGACAAGACGAAATCCGAATGCGGATCCGCAGCAAAGACCGCGGCAAAAAGCTGCAGATGTTGTTGCAGTTTTTATGTAAACTTCCATATTGGATTCTGGCGTGCGCCTCGACCCTCCGACCACCTTCGCACAGGGCAGAATCGCGGCAGACATTCCGCAGCGCTTCCAGTACGAGCCCCGCGGAGCGGGATTTTAACAAAGCTGTAGGAGGGCTGGTTTTTTTGCGGGATGATTGTATTTTTAATGTTACTATCTAATGTGACAGAATTTTTTAAAGTTTTTTTAGTACGTTATAAATGGAGAGAAAAATGGGGGGAAAAAAGTCATTCTGCCATCTTTCAGTGAATCTTGTTTCTACGGCGCACAAACTGCAACAAAAGTGACCTGATAACTTTTACTTTTTTTTTTAGCCCCCACAGGACCACAGCTTGCAATGCTTTGATCGCTCCTGCAGTAGGATGTGATGCCACAGCATTACATCATACTGCAATCGGGCAGTCAGTCTATCAAGCCACCCCACGGACATGGCTTGATAGGCCCCAGGGCTGTCAGACTGCCTTTCAGAGGGCCCCTGGCTGCCATGACACCCACAAAGCTCCCAGCGATCTCAGAATTGACAGTGGCATTTAAAAAGGTTATCAGTTGTGATAAGCCGCGCGGCTCATCCCAGCTGTTACCAGCAGGCGTTGGCTATAAGAAAGAGCCAACACCTGCGATGTATGAAAAGGAAGGGGGGGGGGGGGGGCAACGATCCCCCTTCGTACATGTCCTGCATCTGCAGGACGTAAAAACACGATATGGCGGTCACTAAGGGGTTAAATGTTGACACTGGAAAATACAACTTGTCCCACAAAAAACAAGTCTTCATATGTCAGTGTCAAAAGAAAGACAAAGTCACGGCTCATAAGGTGGGCACAAAAAACTAGAATATATATATATATATATATATATATAAAATATATATATATATATATATTTTTTTTTTAAATATCTGGTTTTGGAGCCCCTAGAGAGCCGTTCCCACCTAAAGATTTATGGCCATAAGTGCGGATCCCATTCCTGGAACCCCGGGCTACCTACTGATTTAGGCTGTCTGCTCTCATCATGGAAGTCAATGGAGGGCTGCTACAGGACAGACCTCACAACGACGTCATCCCACAGATTGTGTGCTGCTTACCAATCACAGAGCCGTTGAGGAAAAGTGCAACTCCAAGCAGAACCCCGACACACAGGCCGAGGATGAAGGGCCGCCGGCGGCCCCATCGAAGCGTGCAGCGATCACTGGCCGAGCCAATGAGAGGAGTAAATATCAAACCGAGGATGGGGCTCAGGAACCACGTCAGGCTGTAGTACTGTTCAGGAAGACCTGCGGAAGACAAGGACACAACAGTCAGACCATATCTTGTACATAGGGGGCAGTATTATAGCAGTTCTATTCTTGTACATAGGGGGCAGTATTATAGCGGTTCTATTCTTGTACTTAGAACCGCTATAATACTGCCCCCTAAGTACAAGAATAGAACCGCTATAATACTGCCCCCTATGTACAAGAATAGAACCGCTATAATACTGCCCCCTATTCTTGTACATAGGGGGCAGTATTATAGCGGTTCTATTCTTGTACACAGGGGGCAGTATTATAGTAGTTCTAGTCTTGTACACAGGGGGCAGTATTATAGTAGTTCTATTCTTGTACACAGGAGGCAGTATTATAGTAGTTATAGTCTTGTACACAGGAGGCAGTATTATAGTAGTTATAGTCTTGTACACAGGAGGCAGTATTATAGTAGTTATAGTCTTGTACACAGGAGGCAGTATTATAGTAATTATATTCTTGTACATAGGGGGCAGTATTATAGTAGTTCTATTCTTGTACACAGGGGGCAGTATTATAGTAGTTCTATTCTTGTACACAGGGGGCAGTATTATAGTAGTTATATTCTTGTACACAGGGGGCAGTATTATAGTAGTTATATTCTTGTACACAGGGGGCAGTATTATAGTAGTTATATTCTTGTACATAGGAGGCAATATTATAGTAGTTATATTCTTGTACATAGGAGGCAATATTATAGTAGTTATATTCTTGTACATAGGGGACAGTATTATAGTGGTTATATTCTTGTACATAGGGGCAGTATTATAGTAGTTATATTCTTGTACATAAGGGGCAGTATTATAGTAGTTATATTCTTGTACATAGGGGGCAGTATTATAGTAGTTATATTCTTGTACATAGGAGGCAGTATTATAGTAATTATATTCTTGTACATAGGAGGCAGTATTATAGTAGTTATATTCCTGTACATAGGAGGCAGTATTATAGTAGTTATATTCTTGTACATAGGGGGCAGTATTATAGTAGTTATATTCTTGTACATAGGAGGCAGTATTATAGTAGTTATATTCTTGTACACAGGAGGCAGTATTATAGTAGTTATAGTCTTGTACACAGGAGGCAGTATTATAGTAATTATGTTCTTGCACATGGTTGCAGTCTTACAGTACCATTTATCCCCATAGGGGGTCAATGTCTAGTGGTTCTATACTGCACCAGCTATGACAGGAATATCCCTTTAATTCTCTGTAATGCTTTCTTTCTGACGAGTACGGTAAATAACCCTGCCTGTGCGGGATTATTAGTATTAAGTGAATGGAATGCCGCTTTGTGTTTTCAGGCCAGGAAAAGCATTTCTACCCGATGTCACATGGTGACATCCGCACGTGGCAGGCGATCCTGTAGAGCCCAGTGACAGTGATCTCCCTGCGGGAGGCCATTCACTGGATAAGCCGGCCGTGTATCCACTTACACAATGCACTAAACCTGTTGTCAATGAGCGGAGCTTCACATCCTACGCTGGAATGAAGCCCCTGATTGTGTGCGGCTTCCAGGAAATTCTAGATAAACACCGGCGGGATCATCTTTGATTTACTTAGCCGTAAAAAAAATGCGTGTAAACAGCCGTGTCCATTGTTAGTGGTGTGAATGAGCACGAGGAGCGATAGATGAATGAGCCCGGAGAATGTACTGATCAGCTGCAGCGCCGCCCTCGCTCGCTGCTCTGTATGCCAATACTGATCAGCGATGGCCGCTGCTGGTGTCACCTCATTGCTATGTAGGAGGTCATCACATTGTGCACATTCCGATGACCTCTCCTTAGTTGTCACCTGATTGGAAAGTGTTTAATTACCACGAGCGTTTCCCAATGTGTCACACAGCAATATTTCGTAATTCTGGAACGAGGCTCTGCTTAGTGCATACAGATTTATACAGCCACCACTAGGGGGAGCTCACCGGGTACAGATTTATCCAGCCACCACTAGGGGGAGCTCACCGGGTACAGATTTATCCAGCCACCACTAGGGGGAGCTCACCGGGTACAGATTTATCCAGCCACCACTAGGGGGAGCTCACCGGGTACAGATTTATCCAGCCACCACTAGGGGGAGCTCACCGGGTACAGATTTATCCAGCCACCACTAGGGGGAGCTCACCGGGTACAGATTTATCCAGCCACCACTAGGGGGAGCTCACCGGGTACAGATTTATCCAGCCACCACTAGGGGGAGCTCACCGGGTACAGATTTATACAGCCACCACTAGGGGGAGTTCACCGGGTACAGATTTATACAGCCACCACTAGGAGGAGTTCACCGGGTACAGATTTATACAGCCACGACTAGGAGGAGTTCACTACACACAGCCACCAATAGAGGGAGCTCACTGTATACAGATTTATACAGCCACCAAGAGGAGAGCTCACAGAGTACAGATTTATACAGCCACCCCTAGTAGGAGTTCACTGTATACTGATTTATACAGCCACCAATAAGGGGGAGTACACTATACACAGCTACCACTAAGGAAGCTCACTGTATTCCGATTTATACAGCCACCACTAGGGGAAGCCCACTACATACAGATATGTAGAGCAGGGGTCCCCAACGCCAGTCCTCAGGGATCACCAACAGGTCATGTTTTCAGGATATCCTATGGTAAGTACACCTGTGGCAATGTCTGAGGCACCGACAATAATTACATCACCTGTGCAACACTGAGGAGATCCTGAAAACATGACCTGCTGGGGGTCCCTGAGGACTGGAGTTGGGGGAACACTAATGTAGAGCAACCACTAGGGGGAGCTCACCTGCAGCAGGTCTTATTTTGGGCTCCTTCACGCGAGCATATAGTCACAACGTATTGCGCGTCTAATATGCCGTGTACCAATCTGCCATAGGCTCCTATGTTGCCACTCATAGGAAACACACGCACAATAAAGATCGCAGCATGCTCTATCTTGTTGTGTATTATGCGTGTATACAGACCAAGATAGTGCATGGCGATTGGCAGCTAATTACGCTTATGTGAAGTTCGGTGCATAATACGAACAAATAGAGGATATGGGGTTTTAACATTTGCAGCAAATACTCCTGTACATGGGGATTTGCTGTGTACTGTGCATTTTACGCATGTGAAAATAAAAAACATACGTAATACACGGACCACATGCAGCTCACTAGACGGAGCACACGTTATACAAACCACCACTAAGGGGAGCTCACAGTATACAGATATACACAACCCTGATGGAAAGTGTAAGGAATCTGTCTTCACTAAGATCTTAAAGGAGATGTCTCGAGGAAGCAGTTAATTTTTTTTTTTGCCCAGTCCCCCCCATTAAACACACATTACTAAGCCCCCCTGTAAATGACATTTCTAGCTGGTTCGTACTTACCGTTCCAGCGTTTCAGCAACTTATAAAAGTTTCCTCAAGATGGCCGCCGGCTCTTTCCCCGTCGCTCGCTGCAGCCCGACGTGCGCGCTCCCGAGACGCCGCCAGCTGTGTCTCCATGGCAACCGGACGCCCCGCAGCCGCCGACCAGACGCCCACCGCCAGGCAGCAGGTAAGCGGCGCTAGCCCCCGGCTCCCCAGCGCTAGACCCTCAGCCCAGGTGAAGGCCCCGGAGCCCAGCGCTAGTTCCCCCGGCCTAGCGGCAGCCCCCCCCGGCGCAGCGACAGCCCCCCCCCCCCCCCGGCCTAGCGACAGCCCCCCCCCCCGGCCTAGCGACAGCCCCCCCATCGCAGCGACAGCCCCCCCGGCGCAGCGGCAGCCCCCCCCCCCGGCCTAGCGACAGCCCCCCCGGCCTAGCGACAGCCCCCCCCGGCGCAGCCTGGCGCAGCGGCAGCCCCCCCCCCGGCCTAGCGACAGCCCCCCCGGCCTAGCGGCAGCCCCCCCGGCGCAGCCCGGCGCAGCGGCAGCCCCCCCCCGGCCTAGCGGCAGCCCCCCCCGGGCGCAGCGGCAGCCCCCCCCCCGGCGCAGCGGCAGCCCCCCCCCCCGGCGCAGCGGCAGCCCCCCCCCGGCGCAGCGGCAGCCCCCCCCCCGGCCCATCACTTACCTGGGAGGCGAGGCTGGGCTGGGCTGGGCTGGGCTGGGCTTCTCCGCTGGGCAGCTCCAGTTTCTGCACCTTCCTCTAACAGAGGATGGTGCAGAATGGCCGCTTCAGCGCGCTCCCGAGCAGTGAAGGCTCGTCTGCGCATGCGCAGAAGAGCTGTAGCGGGGAGCACACTGAAGCGGCTCGTGCTGAATGGAGAAGACCGGACTGCGCAAGCGCGTCTAAAAAAGCAAGCTGCCAGCGAATTTAGACGGAACCATGGAGACGAGGACGCTAGCAACGGAGCAGGTAAGTGAATAACTTCTGTATGGCTCATATTTAATGCACGATGTATATTACAAAGTGCATTAATATGGCCATACGGAAGTGTATAACCCCACTTGGTTTCGCGAGACCACCCCTTTAAGCTCCCTCTAGTGGCGCATATTAGCAGCTGCAAACTACACAGAGCTTGTAGTCTGTAACCATGGAGACAGAGGTCTGCATAGGAACCGTAAACCTAAAGCGGCAATAGTTTTTTTACATCCTATTTGCAAAGTTGTTTTCCTTGTAGTTTGATGTACTGGATCACTAACATTGGCTGCATGATGGACACGGCTTTCAGGGAACTGCCAAAGCTCCAGCGCCGACACAGTTAATGTCGTAACTAATTATTCCTAATGGCTCATAATTATAATAATTGTTAAGTCAACAAGACTGCGAAGCATCTTGGTCTCTGACATTAGTGAGATTTCAGCCTGGAGACAATGAGCTCTGCTGACGCTGCTGATCTCCAATAGCAGAAGTGAAATAGGCAGGATTTGCAATTCTTGGTAGTAGAGCGCCGTCCCATGACACGATCACGCGGCGGCCGGGGGGGGGGGGTAATCCGGGCCGCATGTAAAGCTTCATAATAATAGACTTGCGATTATCATAAGGATTCCCTACATGGATGTAAGGTCATGAACAAAAAAAAAAAAAATTAAAAAAAACTTTATAAAAAAGTTAAAGGGGAGCTCCAGCAGTTCCCCAGCAGAGTCCAGCGACGGCCCAGCAGCGGTTCCGGTGAAGGCCCGGAATCTCTAACAACCGACCCCGAGAACTGTAGGAGATTAAGAAACCAGAGTGGCTTCTTTTCTCTCCAGCGCCAGAACATCTACGCCCTTTAACTCTACTATTCCATACAATTATGTAGTTTATAACCAATTTTCGCCACATTGACACTGAGAGATTCCTTCGATCCATCCAACGTAGTGCTATGACTTTCCTAGCCAAGAAAAGTACCTCTCTCAGAATTATTCTATGAGGGCGCTGTCAAATCTCCTTGAGTATCCCAAAGAGGCCGACCTCCGGGGTTGTCGGGTCGGGTGTTTCCAAAACCCACGAGAGGAGGTCCGTGACCTCTCCCCAGACGTCCCGAATAACAGGGCACTCCCAGATCATGTGCCAAAAATCAGCAGTGTTGTGTGGGCACCTAATGCACTTGTATGATGAAGTTCTGCCTGTTCTCTGCAGCCTCACTGAGGTAAGGTAGCACTGATGTATAATACACAACTGTATCAGCTTGTTATTAGCCGCAGGAGAAACGCACAGAGGGGAGGCTAGTAGATCCTGACAGGATTCTTCTGTCAGAGTTGGTGTCCGTGTTTTCCATTTCAGCAGGGCCGGGGGAGTATTAGGAGAGGTCTTTGCTGCGATTAGTGAGCGTGGATATGAGGCCTGTGGTCCTTGGGAGCGTAGTATACCCATCAGGGGGTAGTGTGATATAGAAGGTCCAGGATATGGGGATTGTGTCTGCAGTGCATGTCTGATGTGTAGGAATCTAAAAAAACGGGTACGAGGAAGTTTGTATTTAGCTTGTAGTTGTTCGAAGGAGGAGAAAATATTAGATGTGTACAGACCACCCAGAGCTCATATTCCATAATTCTCCCACCCAGAGACATCCTGTAAGGGAACCAGCTCTGTCAGACTAGGGTTATGCCATAAGGCGATATCAGCCATTATATCTGAAAATGTATCAGCGGACTTCGATTGTCTCCATATATTAGAGGCCGGCTTATGTATTAAAAGCAGTTTACAAAAGTCAATGAGGAAGGAGATTCCACCGCAGGCCACAAACTGGGGATTTTTAGGTAGTGAGCCAAGTGTGCCTCTAAACTGGGGAGCGGGTCATCTCCCAGTCAGCATTGTAGGTGGCCCAATTGGCTAGCTACGTAGTATAGGAATAAGTCCGGGAGAGCAGCCCCTGCCTCCTGCCGCGGTCTCTGGAGATTTTAAGTTTCAGACGGGAACTTCCCCGTATAGGAGAGGGTCATGAGCGAGTCCATGGACCTGAAAAACCGTGAAGGGATGACTATTGGGGTGAGTTGTAGGATATGTAAGCATTTCGGCAAGATGATCATTTTTATCAAATCGACACGGCCGGCCACCGAAATCGGCAAGGATCCCCGGGTTTAGAGATTAGTTTTACAAAGATCTATCAGAGGAGATACATTTAGATCTAAGGACCGTCCTGCAATATTAGAGATCTGCAGCCCCAGATATTTACAGGAGCTTGTAATCTGCAGACACTCAGCGGCTCGTCCTACACAAAGGCATCAAAGCGGATTCCGACCAGCTAATATGGAGGCCGGAGACGCCTCCACATTGGTTTATAGTTTGTATGGCAGGCATAAGAGATGCTGCTGGGTGTGACATAAATAACATGTTGGCATAGAGCGCCACTCGGTCCTCACGGTCCCCCATGACTATTGCCTCTAACACTGGGCTCCTCCTGAGCGTAATGGCCAGAGGTTCTATAGCAGAGCAACAACGATGGGGGAAAGGGGACCCCCTGTCTGTGCGAATGAGGCTTACCGCTGATTTCATAGGAAACACTTGTGATCCTCTATCGGGCGGGAAATACGTGAGAGGATCGGAACTTCACAGAAGCGATGCGGGGAGTTTTGGTATGAAAACCGCCTTGCATCGGCGTCAAGAACGATATTGGTCTAAGACACTAGGATAAAGGATATCGCACTCTTAAACCTGCACGGCCATTTTGCCTGCTAGCGCAACATATTTTACGTGCAAAACGCTTCGCATTAAAGGCCGTTTTCACACGGATGAGATTCTAGTGCGATATTTGCGCATTGCGAGACGCAATGGACGATAAAGTCGGACGCGCTGCGATTATTCAATGTTGTAGCATCGCTGCAAGAGAAAACCCACCCTGATAGATCAGGCGCTCCGCTTTCACGGCGTTTGGTGAATCTCACAAGACACAACCTGCCCGATATAATCGGTTGTGCAAATACGGCCTTAGGCCTCATGTCCACGGGGAAAATCAGATCCGCTGCAGATTCTACATGTAGAATCTGCAGCGGGTCCCTCCTGCCCCGCGGACATGAGCGCTGAAAATAGCAATTTAAAAGCATTTACCTATCCGTAGCGGGCGGCGAAGGTCAGCTGTTCCTCACGGCCGGATCTTCATTTTCGGCCGGCGGATGAATTCCTGACGCCGGCACGTCGTCGACGTGCCGCGCGCATGCGCCGGGCACATCCGCCGAGCCGAAGCAAGGGAGATGCGGCCGTGAGGAAGAGCAGAGCTTCGCGGCCCGCTGCGGGTGAGTAAATGCTTTTAAATTCCTATTTTAGGTCTCCCACGGATCCGGACGGCTTCCATAGGCTTCAATAGAAGCCCGCGGGAGACCCGCATGAAAATGGAGCATGGTCCAGATTTTTTCATGCTCCATTTTTTTTAAAATCACTTTTATTGACGATCCGCGGGTATTTATCTACCCGCGGGTGGTCAATGCATCCCTATGGGGTGCGGATCCGCGCGCGGGAGATCCGCTGCGGATTTTAAATCTCATTTTGCCCGTGGACATGAGCCCTTAAGGTGCAGTAAGGCCCGAGTCACAGGAGCGACGTATAACGAGGGACAGCGTATACGCCAGAGGATACAGCGCTGCCATCTATTTTTCAAATAGTATCTACACACCAGTGCAGATGGACCAACGACAGGACATGGACGCCATTCACTGCATAGTTTACCTCAGCAGTATAATATATAACAAGTAACAACCAATCACAACGCAGCTTTCATGTTACCTCATCAGTATAATATATAACAACCAATCACAGTGCAGCTTTCATGTTACCTCAGCGGTATAATATATAACAACCAATCACAGGACAGCTTTCATGTTACCTCAGCAGTATAATCTCTAACCACCAATCACAGCGCGGCTTTCATGTTACCTCAGCGGTATAATCTCTAACCACCAATCACAGCGCAGCTTTCACGTTACCTCAGCAGTATAATCTCTAACCACCAATCACAGCGCGGCTTTCATGTTACCTCAGCGGTATAATCTCTAACCACCAATCACAGCGCAGCTTTCACGTTACCTCAGCAGTATAATCTCTAACCACCAATCACAGCGCGGCTTTCATGTTACCTCAGCGGTATAATCTCTAATCACCAATCACAGCGCAGCTTTCATGTTACCTCAGCAGTATAAGACATGACAGCTGAGCTGTGATTGGCTGTGGGGGGGATGCAGACAGATTTTCTCTCCCAGTAGTGTTGTGCCGACCTACGTCTCCACGGGCCCCTGTATCACCTGCACTGTCCTTTCTACTTATTCTGTCACCGACCCTACGGTTCCTGGGGCCCCACTGCAGACTTCCAAGATGGCGATAGCGCTCCTGTCATTGCTCTTGCACACCAGTACAACCAGTGCTGTGCGCATCGGGTAGTCTAAGAATCGCCGCGGCCATCTTGGAACACTGCAGAGAAGCCCCAGGAAGCGACGGCCGCAGCTCATCAGTCCCCCCTCCGGTGCCCAGACGGCCGCAGCTCATCAGTCCCCCCTCCGGTGCCCAGACGGCTGCTGCTGGCGCTCTCACATAGCTTGTAAGGAGTCACACTCAACCCACAGGGGTTGTTCAGGTTTAGAAAAACATGGCTGCCTTCTTCCAGACACAGCGCTACCCTTGTCCATGGGGCTGTATGTGGTACTGCAGCTCAGCTCTATTGAGGGGAATGGGAGCTGAGCAGCAATGCCAAACACAACCCACGGACAAGGGTGGCGCTGTGTTTGGAAGAAACCCCGGAGCGCCTTTAAAGGGGCTAACCCAAAAACAACTTTTCTCCCCATATGTATAGGATAGTGGATAAAAGCCGAATTGGTGGGGGTGACGCCGCTGAGACCCCTGAGGGGGCGGGGGGGGGGGGGGGGTGTCCACACGTCCGCCTCTTCCCCTCGCTCTGGGGAGGAGGTTGAATGGAGCGGCGGTCGAGCATCTATGGGGGTCGTTCCATTCGTATTCCATGCGACTGCCAGAGATACCCGAGGCTTCCACTCCGCTTTTTCAGTCAGGCCTATTGTAATAAAAAGGTGCGGTACTGCGCACGTGCGACCGCCGCTCCCAGTAATCTCCATGTCACTGCGGCGGCAGTAGTGACAAGAGGGAGACACGGGACCCCCATTCTCAGGAGCAGTGGGGTATCGGATAGGGAATGAAGATCAATCGTGGGAATAACCCTTTAACCCTTTCAAATCCAATTTGTATCCTGGTTTTCCTAGGGGCTTACTCTTTCTGCCGTTCTACAACGGCGCTATCTGCTGGCTAAAGCCAGTACTGCATGAGGTGACACGTTGGATAGGCTCCGACAGCAGAGAGGTTGGCAATATACAGTAAGAGAACCCCGACGGACGTCTTTCAACATCGAAGCTGTGCAGCCGTAAATCATAATGTCTTCAGACGTCAGACAGTGGATTGGAAAGGGTTAAAGTCGCTTCCGGACGCCTCATTATGGAGCGACTTGTAAATGACCAGGATTTATCACAGAGCTAAAAACGTATAATCAGAAGATCGCAGAGCGATTGTAGCCGTCGGCGCTCCTTCACTCTGGCGGTCACCATTTTGCCACGAGAAAGTCTTTCCCACGATTTTTGAGCGTCGGTGTTTTTTTCTCGCTCAAACATCGCTGTCGATCGAGATTTTTTTGTGCGATTTTTTTAGCCAATAGGACTTTCTAGTGTTAAAACGCATCGCGTGAGAAAACACAAGTTCGTGCAACGCGATAAAAAGGAGGCTCCACTGGGGAACATTTAAAAAAAAAAAAAATCATAAATCGCACATTGCAGAAAGGACGGTTTTTTTCTCGCACCGTCGCACGAGTGAAAACATTTCAACGGTTTCCTTCATCTTTGTAAATCATTGGTTTCATAATTCAGCGTTTTTAATCGCTCTCGCATCGCACGATTTTTCTCACCAGTGTGAAGGCGCCCTCAGACATCACACATTATGGAAGGGCGCAGCGCCACGACTTGTGTCAGTGCCAAGGAATGCTGCTGGTACAGCTCCCGATCATCCAGCTTTCCCAGACTCCTGCCTGGCATCAGTCCAACGATGTGCCACTATCCTGATGCCAGTTGTACTACGCGGCGGTTGTCACCCATGATGGCGGCCGGCGTGCTCCTTTAATCAGAAGATACGATTGTACCAAGCGGTATATTTAGACTCCCTGCAGCGGGCGGCTTCCACTCTCGGAGACGTCTGGATGGACGACGTGTGTGAAGATTTGTGCCGCTCCGAGTGCAGCACCTTCCAGCCGGAACCGAGCGGAACAGGAACAAACAAAGTGCGCGGCGACGGCGCAGATCTTGTTGACAACATTCCCAGGGAAGCGCTATTATTCCAGGACTTATCAGACGCCCCTGGAAACCACCCTAGTGCCCCGTTCCCTGGCACCTCTGATCCTGTTTACCTGCTCTCAGGGCACAGTCACGGCCGCTGCTCCGAGGCTCTGCCGCAGCCACTGAGACTCGGCCGACCTGGCCCTTCCCAGCCAGTTCCGCACAAACAGGACACCGCGCCGAGTAAATAAGTCTCTTGTTTTTTATTTTTTCCCCTTCGGTGAAACATCAGCTAACAATAGTGAGAGCCGCTCCAGCCGCGTTTCACAGGAAGTGCTGACTGTGTGCGAGGGTTACGCGAGGTCACGCGGCGCAGGACGCGGTGCGACTATCACACTATTCCTGGAAGACGCAGATTCCATCGCAGATCGGGGGATAACGGGGAGAGTCTGAGAAGTCAGGGTGCCAATTCACACATCCGGACACAGGAGCCCATTCATGAACGCGGTCTACGGACAATTTTATCAAGCGAGTTTTGTGCGTTGCGCGGCGCACAAAGACACGACCCTTTTACATGTGCAGTTTGTCGCTTGCAGCAATGCGGAAAAACTGCAGCAGCAGATCCTATTATCTGCGATTGTAGTTATTTGCAATGGGAGAGTTAAAACACCTTTGCGCCGCAGTCACTTTGCACGCGAGCGCAATGCAGTTTATATGTTTTTTCTATTAAAATGTGCGATTTTCACACATGTGACAACGGCGCGCTCCGCACGCTCACAGTGAAAGTTGCAAATGGACTGATATCACCCGCGCCGTGTAAATGTGGTGTACAAGTTAGTGCAAATCTAAACCGTGTACCAGACTGATCCCAGGGACGCTGCTGACAAGCTGAAGGAAAACAACAAACGATCCGAAAATGTAAAGAAATAAACAAAACCCACATACAAAACATGGAGCAAAGCGCGGAAGAGCGCCATAACCATTTTCTCCGTTTATGGAGCAGAGAAACGGAAGTAAAATGGAATTAAACGTTTCCATTTTTTTTATTTCCCATGGATTTTATTGGGTTTTCCAAAAAATAAATAAATAAATAAAAATGAAATATTTCCTTTTTTTGGTTTGCTTTTCAAAACGGAACGAATCGTGGAGTCAGCTGCGCCGTTCATTGTTAAAAGAATTGAATTAAAACGGAGGCAAATGGTAATATTTCCGTTTAAATCAATGGGGGGGGGGGGGGGGGGGAAATCAGAAGCAGAAGGGAGAAACAAAAATAGTTAACGGAAGCTCGCCCCCCCCCCCCCCCATTAACTATTTATGGTTAGCATAATTGGCACCAGAAGACTTGTGTTGTGAACCGTATATCTGCTCCACCGTTTACACAAGCGGCACTTTTCTTGTTCAATCTGCCAATGATTCTCCTCCAGACGGGTCAACAGGGAGACAGAGAAAGTCCAGCGACTCCGTCCCTGCGCCGTCCGTGGTTCACAGCTCCACTGCTTGCTTACAGACGCAGGAAAGAAGGACTGGGGCGTACTGGGACATTTGTTTTTTTGCAGACATGAAAAAAGGATGGCATACAGAAGTAAAAACCAGACAAACAAGTTTTTTTCTGCAATATTTGGAATACATCCACACTGCCCAGTAGATCCCCTAGTAATATATATAGTTATCAGGCTTAGTGGTCAGTGTGCAGGGAGGGAGAGGAGGTCAGCTGTGCCATCACCTATTGTAAACGGTGGATCCTTGTGTTATCTTTACATCGGCGCTCCCCATCGGTGTAATCCTGCCTGTGATGTTAGTTTGTGTCTCTCTTTTGACGGTATGACCGTTTGTGGGACAGATCCATTTACATCCATATTTACACCTGAAGGATTTTAAATATTAGCACAGAAGTCACGGGAGCCCGTCCATTGTTACTAGGAGGCACCCGCTCCCTCCATCTACTGGCTGTGGGACTTCTCACTGCATCTGAGACCTTAATTGGCATATTATTCCAAAATCACCATAGCAACCCATTACAGAGCAGCTTCTACTTTACCTCAGCCGTACAAGAAACGAAAGCAGAGTTTCTGATTTTTAATTTCGCCAGTCTTCATCGCCGGGGGCTGAGGAACGTTTGTGCAAAATTTCACTCAAATCGGACCAGAACTGCAGATCTGCACACGACCCAAAACAGATTGTGCGTTTTCTATAGAAGAGAACATTCCCAATCTGTTTAAGCTGTGACCAACTCCTGCACAAATCCCAGAGCGCGCCTAGAGGCCGCCAACACAAGTCAACGGGCGCCTCCTGACCACTGTGTGAACGGTCCATGAAGCCGCCGTAAAGCACCTCTCTAAATGCTGTTAACCCTTTCCAATCCAATTTATATCCTGGTTTTCCTAGGCAGCTTACCCTTTTTCTGACGTTCTACAACGGCGCTATATGCTGGCTAAAACCAGTACTGCATGAGGTGACACATTGGACAGCAGAGAGGCTGGCAATATACAGTAAGAGAACCCTGACGGACGTCTTCCAACATCAGAGCTGTACAGCCTTAAATCATAATGTCTTCAGACTTCAGTGGATTGGAAAGGGTTAAATGCAGCTCAGACAAGATGGCCGCCCCACAGTATGTATCGTGAACAGGAAAAAAAGAAAAAAAAAAACATTTTCTGGGTTTCTTAGCCGTCTTTATTTTCCGATTGCAGAACTTTTCAATCTGGTTTAATTCGAAGACATTTTTAGGTGTCCCTTAATTTTTTGCGGAGTTGTGTAGTCAGTGGCCCCTCTTCTAGTAAGGTGTGGCCCTCAGAGAAGATTCCCCGCCCTACAGAGAGGAAGGTGTCAGAGAGAGCCTATCTCTCTGATAAGGACAGCGGGAGACAGCGCAGGAATCTGAACGGCTAATCGGCGTCCTTGAGAAAAAGCAACAAGGCGACAGCGGGGATAACGGGGAGGACGCCGCTGCAGAACACGAGGAGCAACAGTCACATCCCCACCCGGCGGGCTCCCTCACCATCGGGGCAGAGGGGGAGGGGTGATGGTGGGTTTGGGGTTAATGTTAATAGAAAAGTTCCTCCAGCTCCATAATAAGTAGAATAAAAGGGGTCTTCATTAGTGATCATTAAAACCCATCGCAACGCGACTCCCCACATGCAAGGCGTTTCAAACAAAACCGGTCATTCCAGCGACTTTTCCCGCTGTTTTCAGAGGCAGAATCCACACGAAGAGTTCCACGCCCGATTCCAGCGTCTAAACATACCCTAAAAGGGGCGGTCTCACGCGGTGTAGACCACCCAAACCCACCCATCCACAGCAGCTGGACCATCTTGTCTGTAGCAGGGCTGTAAATCTTCAGGCCACAGACCACCAGAACTGGGCAGGATTTCTGTCACATGCTGTTTTTGAAGCATGAGACTGTACTGCTGTAAGGAGCCTCTAGGGGGCAGAGAAGAAAACACTTCCCGGTTCTGTGACATCACATGACCTCTCTCAACCAGTGGGCAGCTCTGAAAAGGATCATGTGATGTAGTGTGAGACTCCTCCAGAGGATTGCAGGTCACATAACACAAGTCATGTGATACACCATGTCATGGCACAGAGGGCAGGAAGTGGTTTCCTGTTGGCACTTTGATGCTCCATAAATACTTCCGTAGCTATAAAGCCTAATTCAGACGGCCGTAACAGACGAAATTCCTGGCCTGAGTTCAAATGTAATGAGTGGACCCAACATCATAGATCTCTATGCTGCTGGGAGCTCAGGCCACTAGTCCCACGGTCAGACCTCAGAACATCATAGATCCCTATGCTACTGGGAGTTCAGGCCACTAGTCCCACGGTCAGGCCACAGAACATCCTAGAGCCCTATGCTGCTGAGAGCTCAGGCCTCAGAACATCATAGAGCCCTATGCTGCTGAGAGCTCAGGCCTCAGAACATCATAGAGCCCTATGCTGCTGAGCGCTCAGGCCACTAATTCCAAGGTCAGGCCTCAGAACCTCATAGAGCCCCATGGTGCTGGGAGCTCAGGCCACTAGTCCCACGGTCAGGCCTCATTACGGCTGTCTGAATGAAGCCTCTCTCTATAAGGCCGATTTCACACGGGCGATAAAAATCACACGATGTAAGAGCGCATGAAAAAGCAGAATTATGAAACCCATGATTTTCAAGGTTTCCCTCACATGTGAGGTTTTCACTCATGCAAGGTTATGTGGTAAAAAAGTAAAAAACCGCAGCATGAAATATCTTTTTGCGTTTAATCACCCACTTTTTCCTATGAAGCCTTCGTTTTATCATGTCGCAGCGCACGGATTTGTGATTTTCGTGTGATGCGTTTCTAACATTAGAAGGTCCTATTGTCTTTCTCCCGCACGACAGCGACACAAAAAGCAGCCGACGCTGAAATTCGTAATATTGCCGCGATTTTCTAGCAGCGATATAGCACGTGGCGGCATAAACTGCCCCTAGGGTATCATAAGGTAACGACATCAGTCTCACCTGCGGATGAGAAGAGCACAGATGAAGACGCCCAAGGCATCCCGACAATCCATGCATCTCTAATGAAGATGCCGCCACAAGCAGTCATGGTTTAGGCAGACGGTTAGAGCCCCGGACATTGATGGACTGACCCCCCCCCCCCCCTCTAGATGGGAGTCCATACACTTCAACAAGCCTTCAGCTGATCCGACCCCGCGCCCCGCCGGACACTGACGCAGATCCTATAGAAGAGCTGATGACTACAGTGTGCAGTTAGCGCCCACATCTTCAGAGGACGGGGCCGTGTGCGAGCTTCCCTCCACCTATGGCCAGGGGCCACAGACTGAAGTCAGGCGATTTCCAGCTGCGCGGCTACAACAACCCGTTGTCAGGGGGTAAAGCGTGAGCGCGCTGCAGTCGGAACAAAGTGTCAGCACCCGGGATCACAGGTTCCATCATCGGTAAGCCAAGGAGCAGCAGTGCGATTGTTCTACACCAAAGTCGTAACTACAGAAGCGCTGAAACTTTCCGAATACGCTTTTTGACGGCCTGTGCTTGCTGCCAGTGAATGGGAACAGCGTCCAAACACACCAGCAGGCTTAAAGGGGTCGTCAGAGTTGTGTAAACTGCATGAAGGGGCCCCCCGTGGTGAAAAAACAAGAAATCAAGCCGCCCATAGGGATGCACTGGGCGTCCGCACTTCATTTACCACCGGCAGATTTGTTTTTATTTGATTTGCGGATGCCACGCAGAATAATAAATCGCAGCATGCGCTATTGTACCGCGGATCACGGACGGATGTGCTCCATTCGTCTCTATGGGAGCTTAGGATCCGCAGTGCATCCGCAAATACATTTGCGGATTTGAAGGTTAAAATTAATTAGGGTGGTGGGGGTTGCGGATTTTTTTCTGCATATATCCGTGCGAAAAACAAAAAACGCAGTTAGCCATTTCTCGCAAGCAATAAAAAAAAAAAAAAAAATTAAAAATTAAAAAAATAAATCAATTTAATGACTCAGAAATCCGCATGAAAAATCTGTGTGTGCTGTGAACCTGAGGCCTAAGACACAATGCACATGGGCGTATTTGCACTGCGGATCCGGAGTGAGCGGTCCCCTCCGCATCCCGCAGTGAATACTGCCCATTGACATGCTTTGCAAAACGCTTTCCCATACCCACGAGCGGAAATCACCTGCTATTTTTCGCTCACAGGGAAAAATGTCCCATTCTTGCAGTCAACGGAAGCCGTCCGTCCCGCAGCGAGTCCCCAAGGATCCGCATCATTGCCGACAAGTCATTCTCTGCATTGCGCATGTGCGGCGGTGTGCCAGGCCGCACATCCGCAGAGAACATGTCACATACGTAGGGTCACCGCCAGGGCACAGGGCGTGATTCCACCGAGATCTCGCTGTCGGAATCAGACCCGGCCATGTGCATTTGGCTTTAGTCAGCTGTGGTCTACTGGCGGATACATTGTAACCAACAATCGGGAAGAGATGTCTGATGCATTTACTGAATGTGGCACAGAGGGTTAGGGCCGCAGTATGCAGACCCAAGCTCTCGCTCACAACCTGAAGGTTGCGGGTTCAATCCCTGAATGGTTCAGATAGCTGGCTCAAGGTTGACTCAGCCTGCCATCCTTCCGAGGTCAGTAAAATGAGCCCCAGCTTGGTGGGGAGTAATAAATTACCTGAAAGCGCTGTGGAATAAGTTGGCGCTATATAAAGGAGAGGATTGGAGCTGGGATACAATTGTAGCAAACCCTCAGCTGTGGGAGGTATTACTACAAGGCCGGTACTGAGAGCAAGAGGATGCCATAAACATAAGTAATGGAAAAGAAAAAAAAGTATATTGTGATTTACATACCTTTTCATAATTAAAACTTTTTCCATAAAAGCCTTTGGGCACATTTACACGGCGTATGTTCTGTGCCGGCCGTATTTTTTACTGTCAGATTACCGCACATGAACCCATAAAATAAAAGTGGGCCTTAAAATGAGTTTTGTTTTTTTGGTTTTTTTTTTTAAATGTTGACCGATGTTACATGTCAAAGAAGGAAAAAAAAAAAAAAAAAAAAAACAACTTTACATCGCAGCATGCTCTATTTTAGTCCGCATTCACATGAAAGCCTATGGGAACGTAACACAGATGTGACATGTGAGCGCTGCGTTCGTCACGCATGTTGCCAGGAGACTGAAAAAAAAGAAAAAAAAAAGTCATCAACTGGGTCTACTTGAATTTTTTTTTTTTGAGTGTGAAAAACAAGCGACAACGTAAAAACTGCGCGATCCCAGCGCACTGAAAACCGTCCATTTCTCATGGAGTACACCCGTTTGTTCGCAGGACAGGAGAGGGGTCTGTGCGGTGGGGGCCGACTGCTGGCATCCTTCGTGGGCATGATCAGCGCTTACCTAAAGTTAGCCAAATACTTTTTGATTTTAGGTAATACCCCTTTAAGAACCAAAACGGTTTTATATAGTTTTTTGCTGTTTGGTAGAAGGTCCCAATAATGGGGGGGGGGGGGGGTCCCATATCCCCGACTGCAGGAATGAATGAAGTAGGGGTCTCTTATGTGCGATGCAGCTCCATTTACCTTCTATGGGCTTGGCGGACGTAGCGGACCGCTTGTACTTGGCTACTGGCAGTCGCACATGGTTGGTCATTGTTCCAGTCAATCTCCTCCTCACCACGGACACCCCCCACCACTCCTGTGAATGGGGGTCCTGTATCCCCCTCTAGTCACTGCAGGGGTCGCTGCACCAACCTGCAGAGAGTAAGAGACTGAATGGCCGGGAACATACGACCGCTAATAGCCGAGTACAAGCGTTGGGCTAGCTCCGTCAGCCCCAATGAAATGAATGAGGTGGCGCCATACATGCCCAACTGATGCCACGTTCAATCGGCTCTTTAATAATGGCCACCATGTATTCTACATTATACTAATTAGCTATAGCTCCTCCCACTTATGGAAAAGTAATAAACTTTAACGTCGTGCCCCTGCTGGCCAGATGTACGCAGGGGGGGGGGGACCCCCAGCGTTCGTACAGGGCTTTTGATTGAGGGTCACATCTATAAGAGCTAAACACCCCCTTAAATAGCAGATGAACAGACAACCCATCACCATGTATTTCTAGAGCAGCCTATACGCTGCAGTGCGGGACCTGCAGGCTTCTGTCCTTGTCGGAGTCCCAGCCTCCTCTGTGTGCGGTCAGGCGGCACGTGTTTTGGTGCCCCACACCTCTTTACAGCGAGACAAGCCGCGCCCCACAGATCTATTCAATATGGCCGGGACAAAGTCTGCAGACGCCGTGACGTTAAATCTCATTGGTCACAGTCACTTTACCGTAATTGAATTGTGGGATTTGAGCCCTTCGTGTGTCACCGCCGCTGAACCCTCATCCGAGTCGGAGAAAAAGCAAGTTTAGTTTTGAGTGTAAATAAAAAATGCCCCCAATCTGATGAAGGAATTCAATATGGCGGCCTAGTGGGGCCTCGCGGTATTACAATATGGCGGCCTAGTGGGGCCTCGCGGTATTACAATATGGCGGCCTAGTGGGGCCTCGCGGTATTACAATATGGCGGCCTAGTGGGGCCTCGCGGTATTACAATATGGCGGCCTAGTGGGGCCTCGCGGTATTACAATATGGCGGCCTAGTGGGGCCTCGCGGTATTACAATATGGCGGCCTAGTGGGGCCTCGCGGTATTACAATATGGCGGCCTAGTGGGGCCTCGCGGTATTACAATATGGCGGCCTAGTGGGGCCTCGCGGTATTACAATATGGCGGCCTAGTGGGGCCTCGCGGTATTACAATATGGCGGCCTAGTGGGGCCTCGCGGTATTACACATCCATGCGAACAAGCACAGCCACAAACTCTGCTTAGTGACCAATGTGCCACCAATGTCTGACGGCGATTGTGGCTGCGGGCAGCGCAGGACTTGTACCCAAATTTTGCAAGACTGTAAATGGGAGGAGCAGCGAAGCCCGATTATCAAACCCAAAACATCCGCTCGCCCCATCACCGTAAGGTGTAAAAGGCCAACGACCAGCCGGCGAACACCCGTTTGTTGGCTGTTCAGACGCTTCATCAAGCATAAAGATGCTCGCCGTTTGGCTGCCCATTTCCCTGTACAGCCGACCGACAGCGGTGAGGGGACGAACAACGAGGGTGGGCCAAGTTATAAAGGTATCCCCTATATACAGGGCTGGGAGACCCACCGATCCTGAGAATGGAGGCACGCCACCCGAGTAAACAGTGGGGGTCTGCCACTCAGAATCCCGGCCAATCAGGTGTTCTGTTCTCAGCGGTGTACCGCGCACGTGCCTCGAGGATCATGACTCAGACTGCGGCCGAGCTCAGATGACTGCAGGAGTTATGCTGCTAAAGTCTCATCAAGTAAGAGCGGTAATGGGCACGGGCGGGGGTGGATACTGCGCCAGCGCGGGAAGAGAACTCATGCATGCCAATCAACGGGTTGGGCCTGGCGAAGCACTGAGGAAAGACCGAGTCCAACTTATTTTAATACAGCGTGGGAAATCTTAAAGCAGATTGTAAGGGTATCGGGGCGCAGAGCACACCCCGCACTGATAAGGTGCGTTTAGACAGAACGATTAACGCGCCAAAACTCAAACAAAAATGGTTTTTAAACGTGAGCCGGCGCCAAACGAGAATCATTCGTGTTTCATTCGTCATTCAGCTTCAGCCGGCATAAAAATAACGTCAGCTTCTTGTAGCGTCTTTAAACACTTCAAATTCACATAGGGATGTGAAACCCCGAACGAGGACGTCACCAAGTAGGGAGCACGAACGCGCCGGCGAGGACGTCACCAAGTAGGAAGCGCGAACGCGCCGGCGAGGACGTCACCAAGTAGGGAGCGTGAACGCGCCGGCGAGGACGTCACCAAGTAGGGAGCGCAAACGCGCCGGCGAGGACGTCACCGCCACGAGCTTCTTGTATGTAAAATGGCCATCAGAAGTTTATTGGATTGCATTGTAAAAGCTTGATGCCCGCTTCCCTTACAATATTTAAGGGCTCATTCACACGGACCGAACTACGCCAATTCTGCATAGCAGCAGCAGGGTTTTCATACCACTGGTAAATGAAAAAAAAAGGCACGAAATCCCGTTGCTTTTGTGGCACATATGCAGGTTTCCTGCGGCTATCAGTGGCCTATCTTGGTGTGGTTTACTCGCCCCGGCGCGGCGTGCTGCGTTAGCTTTTTTTTTTTCTCCCCCACTTGCCCAAACGAACCCATGAAGTCAATCGGCTTAATTCACTGCAGTTCACACTGCGGGGGCTCCTGCCCACGGGGGTATTTGCGTGCCGCATTATGCACGCAATTTTTATGCGCCTAATATGCAGTCAATAGCAACTAATGATTTAATCATTCGTTAACGAGTGCGTATTTAACACAACATTCGTTTGCGTGATAAAACCCGCTGCCCGCCTATTTTGGCGCACACACGCCCCACATTAGGCCAGTGAGTTAAATACGCAGGAAAGCTGCACATTTGCGTAGCAAATCAACGGTACTTCTGTATACTTGTTGCGCGCGCGAAGACGCCGTGTATTTTCATTGACGAAAACCCGCAGGAGAAGGCAAAAAATATGCGCAAATGTCATTTTTGGCCACATAATTATGCAACAGATTTACACGACTGAATCCTGCGTACGCCGTGCGAACGAGCCCGAAGAGTCGAGGCACAAATGCGGATCGCTTCGTTATACAGCGAGGGAACTTTATGTCCATCAGACCTGGACCACAAGCCAATCCAGGTGAAGCGCCGCAGCGCCTCCTCCTCCCCCTCCAGCAGCTGCTCCCAGCCCCCGCCATGTGGTAGCGGCGCTCATTCGCTGCGTCCCTACGGTTTTGAGATCTGATCCATGTGTTGTGAGCGATCGCCAGTGAAACGTGATCCTTGTTTTGCTCATTTGCAGAGAGGCGGCTGCCAGTCAGCGGAGGTCGGCCGGCGGGACACCTATGAGAACATGAAACGCTCGCTGCTACCAGACGGCTTCGCTCCAGCGCAGGATCCACCAACTACATTAAAGAGAACCGGCTTCACGTCCTCGAGTGCTCGCTGTTATCTCCTACAGCCGAGATGGCCGCTCTGTCCTTAATGTATTGCATCCCTACTCAGTCTGTGTGTCAGTGCACACTGTACTTCTCTGGCATTTTACTCAATCGATCAGGAAGCTCTCATTCGCTGACAACAAATGTGTTAAAAAGTGGTGAATGACACTCAAAGTATAGAAAAAAAATGGCCGTAGATTTAAAGGTAACCTGTCACCACGTTCCGTGCTGCCCGCGGTGTGTACGCTGCCCTGTGTAGGTCTTAGGGCCCATTTACACGGGTGTAAGGTGTTGCAGCTCAGCTCCCATTCACCTCAATGGAGCCGAGCTGTAATACCACCCACAACCCTATGGACAAGGGTGGCGCTGTGTTTAGTAGAAAGCAGACAGATTTTTAGGACCCCGGAGAGCCCATTTATTGAAGAGCCAAGATCCTTGTATATCGGGACGACACAACGAGGGCCGATCTTCATATATAGCTATCTGTGCAATTTACTCTTGCTTTACGAAGGCCGATAACCACGGGTATGTGGGCACACGATCATTACGACCATCGTTCATCCCCCGCCGGCGGTACAGCTCCACGGTCACACGGAGATATTACTTGTACTCAGCAGTTTCCGGAACGACCATTGAAATGAATGTAGTCCCCTCCGCTCCATCCATTTGGGGAGCTTTGGTACCCCTGTTCTTAGGATCAGTGGGGGTCCCGGTGGTGAGACCCCACCAATCAACTTTATCCCCGATCCTGTAGATAACTTTATAACTTGGCACAACCCCTTTAAGCGGCTGCCAACTCCTCTGGTGGCTTATCCTTCCAAGAACAAAAAGAATGGGCATCTTGTCACCCAACAGGCTGATCATCTCGCCCCACTTCTGCCATCTGCTGATAGCCAGGTGCCCCCCTACATGTTACATAGTTGGTGGAACCTGCCAAAACTGTTAAGCTTTAGTAAAGGGTGAACCTGAGGGGTTGCTTTAGGCTTTACCCCAGCTAGATGCCCCATCGCCCCTGAATGTGAACCTCTGCCCGTTGGGTATAAAAGGAGGGCATAAGAGGTAAAGACACAAGCAGCAGACGGACAAGGTCAATCAGATCCACCGCAGCAGTTTACAGCCGCTCCTCCACCAGCATGGAATTAAGATGTAAGCTATACCTATATTAAACCTGGCATCAGGCGGGCACCTGGCATGTGTGGTATGACAGTCTCCCGACAGCCGGGGGCCCTGCTTTGGCTGTAAATCTGTAGCCATTAAATTGAGAAGGTCTCGATTGATTCATTGCAGGGATGGATGAGGGGGAATCATTAGCGCTCACCTGCTCTTACTGAAGCGGCAGCTTTGTGTTACTTTCTCCTCTACTTTGTGTATCGCTTCTGCTTGCTGTCAGTGAATTGGAACATTCAGAGGCTGAGAACCTGCACAAACCTGATACTGCACACAGATGAGGTCTCTGAAGGAAGAGTCAGACTGATACAATGTATCCGCGCAGGTAAACACTCCGGGCGGCCCGTCACGCAGGATGGTAAATGCTGCACCAAAATGCACAAACCTGCAGATTGTGACGCGGGTTTTAAGCCATTTTAAATCCCGCAATTCCGCATTAAAATCCAGTTAGACCTGCAGATTTGGCCGCGTCCTGCGGCGTAATTCTGTCCCGTTTGAAAGGTCCCCAAGAGTTTACAACACGTGCGTGTGGGGGCACACTGGCACACGGGCACACTGGCACTTCTAGGTTCGGTTTTCCTGCTGCATTATGAGAGTAGCCAAACGGATCCGTTATAATGAGGGCGAACCGCGCCAAATGTACCCAAAGGTCGACAATGGGGGCAGTTGGGCTTCAAGAATTTTCACAGGATGAAGTGGCCCAGCGGGTTGCGCTATTTTGTTTGGGTTTTTAGTGGGATTCAGTGACCGATGCACTAAACGGACCCGCTGATGTGAACGCGCCTCGTGGTATGTGGTCACATGCAGCGGAATTGTTGCATTTTTTTTAGACGAAAATCCGTACTAAAGTTCGCACCATTGGCGCCAATCCGCAGAATTCACCCCTTCCATTAAAAAGGGTTTGCTGCAGATCCACGCCAAACAAGAGTAACATGTAAATGTACCCTTAAATAGGAATGTTGCCATTTGCTGAGAGCAAGCAGAGATCTTGAAAACCACCAGTTAAAATGCAATGTATATAAAACAATAGATTTAAGAGGTTTTCCAACACTAAAAACAGAGCAGGTCATCAATATCAGGTCAGTGGGGCTTCAGCCGCCACCCGTTAGCACTATGACCTCTTCTTAGGCATGCGAGGTCATGTTTATTGGTCACATGGCCTGAGACCACGTTCTGTCCCTTTCAAGTTACCATTATTGAGCTGCAATACCAGGCGCCACCACTAGACAATGAACGGGGCTGTAGTCTTCATTCATCTGGCTGGTGGGGTACCATGTGGCAGACCCCCACCCCTCTTATATTGAGGACCTATCCCAAGGAAAAGTCATCAATATCTTTGTGCTGGACTACCCCTTTAAGATAACTGCCATCTTGGAGCACATAATGTGACATGACCGTTTAGCGATAGTTTCCAGACTGCGCCAACTGTGACCTACATAGCGGTCCTATCTGCTAGCTATTCAGATCTCAGTGGAAACGGTGCTGAGAAGTCTTTAGCTCCAAGTTGACCCAGTTACATGGCGAGCGGCCGGCCGTGGATAACGGGACCGCAGCGACGGGCACAAGTAATGATGGCGCAGCAGGGCAGGAGACAAAAATAAGCTGCATGTGGGCAATATGGGTCCAAGCCGCAGTCTATGCCTGTGTATTGGAACCAGCTCCTGGGATGGGCCACGACAACCCCTGAAGTGCGGTCTCACCCAGCTTTCCTGCAGCCCTGAATGCAAATGTTCCTAGTAAAGTATTCAACACAAGGATCCGTAAAGAGGGCAAAAGGAAGCAGACTTCTGATTACGAATCCCGTTGTCTGGGGTAGGGCGAGGAGCGCCAAAGATCTGTCCATTCACGAGGTTCCAGATTTAGCGCCTAGATAGGACTGCAATTTCGGTTCACTTGAAGGTCCATGTCTTGCAGCGGCAATCTAGAGGTTAAAACACGGCTTCACTAATTCTCCGAGTGACGATTTCTGCCCGTTTAACACCTATTGCACAACAAAGGTGCCCATTCATATCTGCGCCCCGCGCCATAGAGCACGGAATTAAAATCCGCTTTGGCGAAAATTATAAAAGTACGAGTCCCTCCCTCCGATTGCTGCAGGAGAAACCCAAGGGTCGGCCTCAGACATCTGCCATGGATTAGGGGGCAGATCTGCGCCAACCTTGTCGCTGTGGATTTCGCCGTGTGAACGCGGTCTGAGGTCAGTGTCACGCAATGGAATTTGCTGCCAATTTCACATCAATTCACATTAAAAAAAAAAATGGATGTCACTTCTTGCGATGGAATCCGTGTCCGGTTGTCAGATTACAGATCTGCGGCGACTGATGAGTCAGTGCGAGGGGCCGCCGCCATTACCAGCGCATACTTTCCTGTAATCCAGCAACAGATGCCGGATTAGTAGGATTTTCTGGAACACTGGTCGCTGGATTATATGATCCAGGTACGTGCACCAAGAATTTGCTCCCATCGGATATAGAGAACTCATTAGGCTTGTGGCAAACCGCAACTGCATGTCTGCGCCAATTTTCTGCCAGTCGACAATCATTTTGGAACAAGTCCTGACCGTAGAAGATCGCAGAGAGGCATTAAACCATTGTCACACGTTGGTAGCCGGGCAGCCTCGCCCAGATGAGGGCACCATGCTGGGTGGATCAGCTTATTATGTACTATTGTGTTACTAATTCACACACCCCCTTCTGTTTCATGTTCTCCTGCTGAAAGGCACTTCAGGCACCCGATAACAGAATGTGCTACAGTGGAAAATTCCACCTCGGAGGACGCTGCGGTGACTCATTGTGTTCTGGATTACACAAAGCTGCCATTACAACACCGAACGTGCCAAATCATAAAATGCGCCCTCATCCCATCGCGTCACCGCATGGTGGTGCAATCAGTGGGCACAAGTCAGAAGGAAGCATGCGGGGGATGGGCACTGCGAACAAAGATGCCCGTCATTGTGTAACCGCACCCAATATCAAACGGGAATGCCACCTACAACGGCAGATGTGTGTGGCAAGGACAATCAGATAGGACAGCGAGTGCCGAGTCACAGATTATATGTAACAAGTGGGTCACAGTGCAAAAGAATTACATTAAACTCACTATTCTGCCGGTGGAGTCACTATGTACATACATTACTTATCCTGTACTGATCCTGAGTTACATCCTGTATTATACTCCAGAGCTGCACTCACTATTCTGCCGGTGGAGTCACTATGTACATACATTACTTATCCTGTACTGATACTGAGTTACATCTTGTATTATACTCCAGAGCTGCACTCACTATTCTGCTGGTGGAGTCACTGTGTACATACATTACTTATCCTGTACTGATCCTGAGTTACATCCTGTATTATACCCCAGAGCTGCACTCACTATTCTGCTGGTGGAGTCACTGTGTACAGACATTACTTATTCTGTACTGATACTGAGTTACATCCTGCATTATACCCCAGAGCTGCACTCACTATTATGCTGGTGGAGTCACTGTGTACATAAATTACGCATCCTGTACTGATCCTGAGTTACATCCTGTATTATACCCCAGAGCTGCACTCACTATTATGCTGGTGGAGTCACTGTGTACATACATTACGCATCCTGTACTGATCCTGAGTTACATCCTGTATTATACTCCAGAGCTGCACTCACTATTCTGCTGGTGGAGTCACTATGTACATACATTACTGATCCTGTACTCCTCCTAAATTACATCCTGTATTATACTCCAGAGCTGCACTCCCCATTCTGCTGGTGGAGTCACTGTGTACAGACATTACTTATCCTGTACTGATACGGAGTTACATCCTGTATTATACTCCAGAGCTGCACTCACTGATTTCTGGTATCGGCTGCAGAAGCCACATAAAAGCAGCTGGCATTACAGGGAGGTGGCAGCTACGAGGACTGGTACGACACCCCCCGCACACCCCCGTGTGACGAGCCAGGCGCTGTAATGAGCCCTGGTGGTATCACATGTACGCGTACACAGGGTATCGGGTCTCCCTGTGATATTCCAGGCTGACGCGTTTCCTTCAGGCATTTTCCACACCGGATAATGAAAGCAACTTATTAACTTCTGAAGCGGCAGCGCTGCCAGGCGAGGTGTCGTAACGGAGGAGCACCTACTGCTGCGGCACCGCCGGCTTGTTGGCCTTGACCGGACAGATAATTCAGGTTATTGACCGCCATAAAATGACTTGCTCTTTGGTGCCAGCACTGCCTGTCACTACTCAGTGAAGCGCGGTGGGCGGAGTTACACGTTTCCCAGCTGCAGCGGAAGAGTATTTCCCCCCCAGAAAAAAACCTGACAATTCTCAGGAACTTTGTAAGAAGTTTGTGTCCTTCAATGGTTGCCGTCAAAGTAATTCATCCTGTGTGAAAGGTCCCTTATAAAGCAATAAGGCAGACTAAACAATTCTGCTGATTGCTATTGGAAACAGTCAGTAAGCGGGTTCAGTACATCACCATCGAATAGCTTAAAATGAGCTCCTAGGGACCTTTCACATGGGAAAGAATTGCGCCGCCGCACACGGCCAAACCTGAAGCCGCTGCTAAATTTCACATCTAAATCCTCAGGTCTATCCGCAGATCTGCATGCAGGATTTCCTGCGACTTGGCGAGTCGTGCAGCAGATTTCGTCCCGTGGGGGAAGGTCCCCAAGAACGCAGGGGCCGCCCAGCGTCATCACTAGATCACCTGTCATTAAACGGTCATGTGGTGTTGAATGTCCAAAGTCCACTATACACTGTATGGCGCTGTGCCTGGTATGCAGTGAGGAGGCTCGCATGCAGTGTCTTCTTCAAACAGCTGAGTGACAGCGGTCCCAAGCACTGCAGTGGATACTGCATTAATCCCAAGAATTAGTCATCCGAGTTCCGGAAAACCCCTTCATATGGACGCGCTCCTGCGGCGACTGATTTAGTGTGGATTTTGATGTGGAACTACATCAGATTTCACCCCTTCAATTGAAAGGGCGAGGTCTGCCGCAGATCCGCGCCAAAGTCCGCAGACGTGTGTGGATTGTGGTGATCGCACCGCAGGCTTCACTCTGGAGGATGCATTTTGAGCGGGAGATCCTTCCACGATGTTAGCGCTCGTGCAGAGTGTTCAGATCGCCGCTGACTTCTCACTCGCGCTTCATTCTAGGAGCGGAGAGCGTTTACAGGCAGCGAGAAGTCAGCGATCCAGCGAGGATTTTTAGGCTGGTGTAAGTGAGCAAAAAAAAAACAAAAAAAGTCAACGAATGCCGGTGAGGTGTCTGCGCTCAGATGTAACGATTATTGGTATAAGAAAGCCATAAAACATGAAAAAAATGTGTTTTTTAGGAATTTCCAAATGAAGGGCTAACTTAAAAAGGGGTTCAGACTTCTATGGGACTGACAGACTGATGACCGCCCCTCAGGTTAGTTCATGAATAGCAGATCGGTGAGCGTAAGCCGATGGGTGGGGTCCCGGGCAGCAGCTTCTCTGCCCCGTGCGGTCCTCTTCATTCTTCACATGGCCCAAGTGCAGCTCGGTCTTATTCAAGTGAATGGGATTGAGTCGCTATACCAAGCACCGCCACTATGAAAGATGTGGTGCTGTGCCTGGTAAGCAGTGAAAAAGCTGTAGCACTGGTCCTTTAGGCCTGCTTCACACAGGCAACTAAGGCGCGCAATTTTTTTTCGTGACCCGACAATGTTAGAAAGTCGCATGTATGTGAAGCCCATGCTTTCCTATGGGTGCCTTCACATTTGCGATATTTTGTAGCATGCGACATTGCTAGTCCACAACCTCGCGGGTCCGGCGATGTGCATGCGACAAGTGAGGTTTTGTAGCCCATGTTTCCCTATGGAGCCTTCCTCTGTTGCATCACCTGAAAACATGGTTTTTGTGCGGTGTGTGATGCAACTTTGACAGTAGGAAATCCTACTGTCCAAGCCATAACCTAAGCCCTAGCTGCAGGGAAAGAGATAATGCTTATTTTGGGGAAAGGCTTAACGGCAAAAGCAAAAAAGTATACGTCACCTGGAAGCGCTGCTGCCTCTTCCTGGGCCCCAGCACTTGTCTTCATCATCTCTTCTGGCTGGGGATTGAAAAATCTTGCCTCCTGGAAGCACTGGCTGTGATTGGCTGAGCGCCAGCAGTCAATCACAGCCAGCGTTGGATGAACCAATCACAGCCATTCATCGAGCGCTGGCTCTGATTGGCTAAGCATCAGCCAAATCACAGCCAGCGCTTCCAGGAGGCGGGATTTTTCAATCCCGGGGCAGAAGGGATGGAGAGAAACATTGCCGGGACCCGGGAGAAGCTGCGGCCGGGCTGACAGCGCGTCTAGGTGATGTATACTGTGTTCTTAGTTTCCCCTGCAGCTAGTGCTTAGGTTTATGGCCTAGACTGGAGGATTTTCTACTGTCAAAGTTGCATCGCTTGAAAATCGCGTTTTCATGCCATGCGATCCAACAGAGAGGAAGGCTCCATAGGGAAGCATGGGCTACAAACCTCATGAGTCGCGGGCATATCGCCGGACCCCGAAGGCCATTGTGTCGGGCTGCTGCATGCTACAAAACATTGCACATGTGAAGGAACCCATAGGAAAGCATGGGCTTCACATACATGTGGTTTGTAGCCCGTAAGCCCATACAGACACTGGACTCTTCAAACAACTGATCAGCAGGGGTCCTGGGAAGCCGACCCCACAGCACAGGAGATAAGTGTCTGATGAGGGTCCAACAGCTGGGACCCCCAACGATCCAGAAAGCCGCGCACCCCAATGCCCCATGTGAATAGAGCAGATCTGCACATGTGTGAAACCACTTCAGTCACCTCAGTGGGAAGGAAGGAGATTGCAGAGGGCATTATCTCCACATGTCCAACTACAGAAGTGACTGGAGTGGCGGCCAAACATTCGTACTGCAGCTCCATGTATGAGGGGCATTCAGGCGCCCTGATCCCAGGATCGCTGGTGGTTCAACTGCTGGAACCCTCTGGATAGGAGGATAAGAAGGTATTTTAGGAAAATCTCGTTAAACAAATCCATAGGCCTAATATTCCTTTTATCCAAAGCCTTCAGGAAACGGAGGCGACCTCACCACATTGTATGAGATTATCGGACAGACGAACAGCGATGGCCAATTATCTTGTGAAGGTCTATTGAGTATATTTTGCACTTAAAACATTTACTGGAACTCCCACTTAAAGGGTCTCTAGGTTTACGGACCACTTCTGCTCATCTACTAGCGCGTTTAGTCTCATCATTTCTGTAACATAATCACATTAAACGTTTTAAGGTTGTAAATCACGTGGAAAGGGCTATTAGGGGTCTCCTTTAGAGATGAGCGAGCATACTCACTAAGGACCATTACTCGATCGAGCATTGACGTTAGCGAGTATCTCTTTGCTTGGAAGAAAAAGGTTCGGCTGCCGGCACGGGTGACAGGTGAGTTGCGGCCATGAGCAGGGGGGAGCAAGGGAGAGAGATCTCCCCTCAGTTCCCTGCCGCTCTCCCCCGCCAGTCGAATCTTTGCTCCTGAGTGGGCAGGTACTCGCTAAGGGCAATGCTCAATCGAGTAATTGCCCTTAGCGAGTAGGCTCGCTCATCTCTAGTCTCCTTCCAGATTCTCTGCATTCCACCCTGTTAGGTACAGAGCTTCTGTAGTAACAAGGACTTTTCCATAGCAACAAGGAGAGGGGTTATCTTCATAGGCAGTTCTTGTGCACTCACAGGCTGCAGGCTGACAGATCTGCAGACACTGATAGGAATCTCCAGTCTCTGCTACTCCCGATTTTACAGTACACACAGTGGGTTGACTAAACATTTGGCCAAAATGTCGCTAAACGTCTGATCATCCTAGGAAAGCTGAGGGGTGGGCATTCAGATATTGCCTCCCTGCTGATGGGACCAGAGATGGAGCAATGCAGCATGGGAAGTCAAGACAGTGAACTACTGGCAGAACAGACACATCCCCTAAATGAAAGTGGCTTGCAAACAGAACAAAAAAAAAAAAAATGGTGAAGACTACCTGAAAATCAGAACTTACAGATATGAAACAGGGAGCAAGCAGCAAATGAGGAGCAGAACCTGGGGGATTTTAGGAAACGCATTGAAGTCTCCAGCAGGATTTAAATCCACGCCGCGCGCTCACTTACCAATCTGCAACAGAACCGGCGTCACCAAGGCAGTCTCCATAGCGTAGCAGAACTCTCTACCAAACATCACAGCGCCATGCATCACCCACAGGCGCACCGGGATGCGGTCGATGGAGCCCTCGCTAATGGTCTCATCCCGGCTCTCATTCTCCTTGGGTTCGTCTTTCTTCAGCTTGGCCAAGGGAAGGTCTTGGACTTGCATAGATTCCGAGTCGTCATTCTGAGGGGCCATCTTCAAAAATCACCACAAAAATAGATCTATATTCTTAGAGCTTCTATATAAATATTAATACTATATCTCTGTAAGGATAAATAAAGACTTCTCGTTTGTTCAGCTTTCCACACGTTCCTCGTGCGAGTAATACTTTCGACTCCGCTGGGTGGGTTGTCTCCGCGGCTTCGTGAGGGTGCGCAAGAGAGAACGGTATTTGGTGCTAATTCAATCATATGGCTTAATGGTTTACTGTGAATTAGAGTTAAAAATCCATAATTGCCATTCAGTTAATACCAGTTTCATAATTTCTATAGAAGAAGTGGTAAAATTCTGGCTCTTGCGGTTGCAGGCTGGGAAGGCGACACACATAGGTGATGCACTGTTAATCCCCATCGAGCGGCTGATTAATCTGAAAGAGCAAAAGAAACAGACACATGGTGTTAGAGGGCGAAGCGGTAAGAGGGCGTTGTGACGAGGAGACGCCCTCGGGCTGCTTGGCAAGAGGGATGTGGAGCCAATTTAAAGGGCTTTTCCAATGGCTTAAAACGGCTTTATAGCCACTCTGTACTTACTAGTTGCTGCTGACCAGGACATGTGACTGCTCCAACCAATCACCAGCTGCAGCAGGGACCTTCTCTAGCCACTGATTGGCTGCAGTAGTCACATGTCCTGGTCAGCAGGAATAGCCGTGAAGCAATTTTAGGTAATGGAAAAGAACAGGAAGACAAACATCCTATTATAGAGAAAAGAAAAAAAAAAAAAAAAACACTTATAATCTATGAGAATTATTCTTTGGACGGGAAGATAGTGGATAAACAAGAAGATGGACTTTGTGGTAGCAATTCCTTCAACCCTCACACAGATTAACTGAGGTGAAGTTTGTAACGGCTGGCATTGACTCACAGGAAAGCTACTTTCCAATAGTTGGCGCTGCAGAGGCATTATATCATCTCATTTGCATACCAAATTTCCCAGAGAGCACTGCACGCCCTATAAGTCTCCCTTCTACTTGGTACTTTTCATAAGAGATAGTGCTTCCTCTGGACAAAATTTTTTAGGACAAAAGCTGGCCCCCACAAATACTAGCTATTCCCCTGGCCTCACCATAGGCAAGGGGAGGGGGGCAAAATGGCTCATCTCCCGTGGTAACAAAATCAGGAGAGAAAAAAGTGGAGCACCCCTATTTGGAATGTTCATAAATGGCAGGAAGATAATGAGTGAGGATGCCAAATAAAGGTACTTTTACACGAATCGATTACCCCTGACTTCATCCTGCATACAAGAACGATCCGCAGCTCGCTCTGTCTCCATTCACAGAACGGCTAGCGCTCCTGTGTAAGCGACTGGGACAGCTGTCAGATGCCAATGAGCCCGACAATCCTTGCATGGAAAAGTACCTTTACTGGCTGAAGTGCTGCAGGTCCAAGTGTTGCCACGCCAATAAAAAGGGGCGCAAAGTCAAATTGGAGAATGTGCAAAGAACTGGGGCAAAGGGAGACCATCCCGCAATGAAACAAACACCAGAGTCATGAAATTAACCGGACTCCTAAATTTACTGAAGCCAGCAGCACATGTAACGCGTTTCGTGACTACATGCCTCTTCGGCTGCTGCCACACCTGCGTTAGGGTCAGTTCAGCATTTCTGTTTCTATGCATGGTTTTTGGAGAGAAACTGAAAACACAACAAATCCACTTTTTCTTCCAATTTTGAAGGGGTTTTAAAAAAATAAAAGCAAACTGAAGCTTCTTAGTTTGATTTCAATGGGGTTTCAAAAAAAAGCAGAAATCTATGGACAGAAACGGATCCATTTCCCCCACCCCCACCCCCCATTTTATTTCAGTCTCTCTCCTCCAAAAACGGTGCAGAGACGGAAACCCTGAACTGACCCAAACGCCGATGGCAGCAGCCGAAGAGGCATGTAGCCTCAGACAGGTTACACCTGCTGGTTGTCCCAACAACATTTGGTAGTAAGGCTAATTTCATGTCTGCTTGATCAAATAGGCAAAAACCTGAGAATTCTGGCTAGACGCATTCTCCATATTATAAAATTGCGCATGCAGAGATCCAACATGCCGTTCCGTCTTCACTCCCCAAACATTTGCCATTGTAGGAAAAGGAAAGGACGCTTCTATTAGACGGTTGGTAGATTCCTCAAAAAAGCAACTTTAACCCAAATGTGCAAGGGCAGCTTAAAGGGGTTGTCTGGGTACCGGACAACATACCACCTTCAGTGCCCACTGCGTCAAAATAAGAAAATGAAGTGTACTTACCCGTCCTCTGGGCTGCAAATCAGCACTGCAGCTCCGCTGTGGTCCCAACATTTATTGCGGTCTGCACGACTGGCATCATGGTGCCCAGAATGTGAGCACTGATGCCAGGGGAACACGGGTCAATTTGCATTGCATAATCCGGAGCAGGATTCCGCCTCCGTTCTGCAACAAATCCAGCCCATAGCATGCTAATATAATATGCGATTTTCCGCTCGCGGAGAGGTGGCAGCATGCTGCGATTTTGTGTGGGCTACGCACAGATGGCTTCCATTGAAGTTAGTGGAAGTAGTCTGCCCCGCAGCCATTCCGCAACATTGCAGACTGGTCGCAGAAGCAGAATCGTCACCATAGCGACAGCGCGGCTTCCTCTGTGCTGCGCATGTGCGCCGGCCAGCACATCAGCAGCAGAGGAGAAGACAGCGGTGGGGGAAGGGGGGGGGGGTGTCACCGCCGGGATCCGGGAACCCGCGTGCAGGGTCCGACCTGCCGGTTTGCAGGCGGCCTAAGTTATAAAGGCTTACTCCGATTACTGGATACCCTGGGATCCCCTTCATTTTTGCCCATTTCATTCAAGCCCGATCATGGACGTTTTACCGGCCTACATTTTCCTTCCAATACAAGGACGAAATATCTAGACCTTTCCGAAAACCCATCAGTCTAAATGGGGCCTAACAGTCTAGTAGCTCAGTATCTTTAGACACCTTACATGGGCCAATTAGGCATTAGAATAACCCGCTGCCTGATTTTCTGGTTGTGTGGGACAAAGTTCTTTCATTGCCAACAGTGATGAAGTTACATGGGTGATGAACAATCGAACGATTGATGGTTCACAAGCACTGATCTTTATGACTGGCGGATATCGGCCAATGAGAGCGGGCATATACCGGTGACAATAGGCAACAAATGAAAATACACCTTAGGAGATCCTGTCAACATCTCTGGACAACAACCAGTTCATTAAGAATTAATCAATCAGTCCCATCACCAAACACCTTTGACATAAAGCTTAAATCAGCAATGAGGATTACCACTTTTGTCGGTTTGTCAGGGAGGATAAACTGAGGGGTACTTGTCAATGACAACTTTGGGTAGAGCAGCTTACAACTCCATGGCCCAAACTCAAGTCAATGCCTTCAAAGGCCTTAGAGGGTTCGTGGTCACCATTCCAAGAATGGTTGGCCTGATCTCCAAGAGTGACCATTCACAAAACGCTGCATTCCATGGCTCCTCATGTTTTTATAACCTCAGACAATCCTTTTACTGTCTGGTTTGATAATTATATGGGTCTTACAGAGGGGTTGCCATTTGGGAATCCTATTTATAAACTGTTTGAAATCGCAAAACCATGCCCTCACCCATGAGGACCATTTCCAAAATACTCCATTCTCCAGATATTGATTCCTCTGCCCTATGGTTGTTTACAGCTTGTTGCCAGGAAACCAGAACACCTTCTGTGGTAAGTAGAAGCAGAGGAGGCCGGCTCCTGGCCACTACTTTCATCTACAGCTAGTGGACGGGTTCTCAAGAACACCTTCGCACACCAGGTTTTAGCTTGGCCACCAACTACCCCTCGGTTCTGTTATTTCTATAGAAGAGGTGGCCTGTTCCCCTGGGAATTAGCAGTAAACAACCAGAGGGCAGAGGAATCAATATCTGCAATGTCTGGAGAACTGAGCTTTTTGGAAAACACGTTTTATGGGTGAGGGCATGGCTTGGCGATTTCAAACACATTGAAACAGATATTAGGGGGGATGAACAATCGCTTGTCCTCCATACAGCCAACATCGGTCTGTGTAAAGAGCGTTTAAACAGGCACCGATCTCGGTGATCGACACTCATCAAAAAAGCAAGAATTCTCCCATGTGGAAGAACCCCACCGCTGCAGACAACACAGCTGGCAAGGCATGGGGTACTCGTCGGGAAGAAAGCCGCACACAAGTGCCAGGATAGAGTTCATCATGGTGGCGTGACCTTGCACCCAGTTATGGGCACCTATTTTCTGCTTCTACTATGTGCACCCCTGAATGGGCAGTCCTTATAGCGCCCCCGTCGTGCCGCCTTCATGGCATCGAGGACCATATAGCGGCAGAATTACCTCAGTTTCCCGAGCGCAGAGCTCTGATGTAAAGAGACACAATCTCTCAAAATAGAAGCCAGTGTCTTGTTCCCACTGGGACTTGGAGCCATTAAAGTCACTTCACGATTTTCTTGGGGAGAACGCTCACAGCGACTGACTCATCCCTGACTAAAGCCCACCGCCTTGTTCTTCTCCAAGTCCGTGCGCTCAGGAAGCAGAGAATTATTGTATCAGTTGTTGGAGGATGGGCGAGAAAATCAAGTCTGGAATTCAGAGCGGACCCAGTGGTGACAGACGAAGTCATTAGAGAGAAACTAATTCACATTCTGGCAGAGGGGCACAAACACTAATGTACACTAATGGGGGCGCCCTCTCCTGGGAAGTGGTGGGGGAGGAGGAGGAGAGTTCCAAAACACTGCAGAAAAGGTAACAAAAATATATAAATAAATAAATAAATAAAAAAAAAAAAACCAAACACTTGTACTTCTGAAATTCTAAGCCAGTCACTGCTCGACCGTAAAGTCATCCATGTATCATTATACAGAGCCAAATCTATGCAGGGATCATTAGTCAGAGAGCAGTTCCAGTCACATATGGATATTTAGCAATCGTCAGATCTACAGGATTCTACCTTGGGAACTAGTTTCACATCCTTAAGTGCAGTATTATAGTAGTTATATTCTTGTACATAGGGGGCAGTATTATAGTAGTTATATTCTTGTACATAGAGGTCAGTATTATAGCAGTTATATTCTTGTACATAGGGGGCAGTATTATAGTAGTTATATTCTTGTACATAGGAGGCAGTATTATAGTAGTTATATTCTTGTACATAGAGGTCAGTATTATAGCAGTTATATTCTTGTACGTAGGGGGCAGTATTATAGTAGTTATATTCTTGTACATATGGGTCAGTATTATAGTAGTTATATTCTTGTACATAGGGGGCAGTATTATAGTAGTTATATTCTTGTACATAGGAGGCAGTGTTATAGTAGTTATATTCTTGTACATAGGAGGCAGTATTATAGTAGTTATATTCTTGTACATAGGGGGCAGTATTATAGCAGTTATATTCTTGTACATATGGGTCAGTATTATAGTAGTTATATTCTTGTACATATGGGGCAGTATTACAGTAGTTATATTCTTGTACATAGGGGGCAGTATTATAGTAGTTATATTCTTGTACATAGGGGGCAGTATTATAGTAGTTATATTCTTGTACATAGGGGGCAGTATTATAGCAGTTATATTCTTGTACATAGGAGGCAGTGTTATAGCAGTTATATTCTTGTACATAGGAGGCAGTATTATAGAAGTTATATTCTTGTACATAGGAGGCAGTGTTATAGCAGTTATATTCTTGTACATAGGGGGCAGTATTATAGAAGTTATATTCTTGTACATAGGAGGCAGTATTATAGCAGTTATATTCTTGTACATAGGAGGCAGTGTTATAGTAGTTATATTCTTGTACATAGGGGGCAGTATTATAGTAGTTATATTCTTGTACATAGGGGGCACTATTATAGTAGTTATATTCTTGTACATAGGGGGCAGTATTATAGTAGTTATATTCTTGTACATAGGGGGCAGTATTAATGCAGCTATATTCTTGTAAATTCTCATTAAAAAAACAAACAAAACCCCACAGTAAGTCCTAGCTGTATAAATGCTTCTTATGATATCAGTTAGGATTGTTTAGTGCATATTTGTAGCCAAATTCAATGGGTCAGGAGCTGCTGTGGGAAAATATTTCTAAGTGACCACGTTGATCTTGCAGCCCTGGGAGGTATTTACTTCTACATACTGAACAATGGTCGTCTATTCCTAAACCGCAGCCTGAATTGAGCTGAAGCGATACACAAGATTAAAGACTAACGCACGCAAGCAGAATAAGACCGTATATAAGACGCAGCGCTGATGACACCGGGGTCATCTATTATACATGATAGTCTTCAGCCGCTTCTCCAGGAGCCTCGATGACTGAAGGGTCAGAGGAAGATTAGGATGTCACCGTCACAACACAAGAAACCGGAGCCCTGAAACCAACAACTTCCTCTATTGTCCTGTTTATTAATATGAGCATCACAGCTGCCAATCCACGTGACGTCCCTCCGCGGCCCTGCAGAAAATCATTAGTCAGAAGCGCGTGGCAAGCAATGTGCAACCTGGGGTTACTGTAAAATAAGACCCCTCACTAGACACAGCAGACGGCTAATACAGATCCCCACGTCACTGACCATGTAGTACAATGCATCCTCTAGTCACCTCCAGATCTGCACTCGCTTCCACCTACATGTGTACTGGATCAGTAGCATTGCCTTCTGGAAGCTGTGTTGTTTACAGAGCGTTCGTTCACATCGGAGGTTACATTCACAGCCTCCCTCACGGATTTCCAATCAAATCCACAAAGAAACAGTGAACGTAATGCCATCTCTTCCTGGGAAATGTTGGGGGTCCGTTCAGATTTGGTGATGCCTCCATTATATTCAATGGGGTCCATCAGGCGCCGGCGCTGCCGTTTCCAGTTTTAGCTTCTCGGGTGAAGCTAAGCAATGGAATAACATTTGACACAAAGCTTTTACATTTTACTGCACTGATACATTGTAACAAATATCAGCATTGGAGAGAAGTTTCTGCAGCTGCAGAGGATAGTATTGTAACAAATCCCCCCCTGTGAAAGTTACGCCTAAGCCTGCAGCTACAGATCGGATCGCAGAGTTTCTCCCGTTGCCTTCAATGGGCGCCATTGCATTCTCGTGCACCTGATGCGATGCTGCTGCCGGGCCCGTTGAAAACACCACGAGATGCCATACGAGGGCACGCAGAACGAACCAGCCCAGAGTCGTTTCTCACTTCACATGCAGGAGACCATCGCTCATGTGTAAGACCGCATTCAAAAGGATGGGGTTAATATTTGTGCGCCTCGCAATGCACAAATCTTGCGTGATTTTCTCGCCTGTGTGACGGAAGCCGGAGGCTCATAACTCAGCGTTTTCCACACCACAACATGACAGATTCCACGGCTAACCCACAGACGTCTGCTGCGCATAGGCAAAAACCGCGTGCGAATCCACGTTAAGGTGGGACACCACTTGACACGGATCTCCATAGAACTCCATTTAAAGTTTTGCCCACTGATATTCGCTACAGACCGCGGCGTCGCTGCGGATGTCGGTCACGCTTTTTTAGGAGAAGTGGAAAAATCTACATCAGATTCTGCAGAAGAACAAACCCTCAGCTAGCATCCTGGATGCTGAAGAGGCTAAAGTGTGCCTCTACATGTCAGTTGTGGGACCCCCATTACAAGTTCTGCATTGGGGTCCTGGAACTCTGCGCCCCTCTACACGGGCCAATAAATTGTTCAGATCGTTAAGTGTAATGAAATTCGATGGGACACAGCCCTATGCACCTAGGCTTACACCTCCGATATAAACATGAAGTCTAAGAAAGTTAAAGAACTTTTTATTAAAGTTTGATTAAACTTAATTTATAGCAAGCTGCAAATGCCTTTAAGTAATAAAAGTCGCCTGCAGCGCAGCATCGAAGTTGAAAAACCGCTTAAACAGTCGCAAAAGTGTTAATGCTCCTCTTGTTGTGACCATCAACAATCACTAAAGTGGAGATCAGCACTGAACGATTGCTTCAAACGCCAGCGCTGCACTGGTGCCAACTGAATGGGTAGCAGCGTTGGGAGAACAGAGGTCTGGCGCGAGCGGCTCCTGAGTCAGGCGGCGTTCTACGTAATGGCAGCTTTACGATGTGTTCCAGCCAATAACAAGGTGCAGGTTTAATCCTCCGACCTGCATGTTCTGCTCTTTGGGCATCTGTACTATCTACAAACAAGAGGACGGCGGTCTAGACGATCATTCTACCGGACATCCATACCACGCAGACTGTTTGTGAAAATGTGCATTCATCTCTACAACACCCTAGTGCCAACCTGATGCCACCAGAAGACTAGTAGGAGGAACTTATGGGAATGTTAATATTTAGCAGACTTTTTCCCAATTCCGCAACAAATCCTGCTCATGTTACATGCAGCCTTTACAGTGGACTTTCCCCCATTTGGCAAGTTCTCATTTATTTCAGTGGGATCTTTGCATGCAATACCAAGACTGGCCACTGCAGTTAGAAGGGAGCCATCTACTTCCTGTAGAAATCAGCTCCGTGCAGAAGTACACAAGCTCAACGAATAGCTGACTGACAGGGCTCTGTTGCCATGGACCCCCAATCTACTATTGATGACTCTCCTGAAGACAGGCCACCAGTAGTTTACAACCCCCTCAAATCACAGGGACAGTTGCCAGATTGTAGACCATGCTGCACATTTTCAAAAGCAGAGCAGTGGATTGCTGGGACCACGTGGGGATGGGATTTTGTAAAACCTCCTTCACTTGTTCCCTGGATGTTCAGATGCTGCAAATTACAGAGTATGTGACCAATACCGAAATCTACATGCATCAGTTCCTAGACGTATACCCCAATCACAGCAAAAGGGCTCTGATACGGAGTTTGTAAGATGCCCCCTTGTGCAGAATAGAGAACACTCAAGTCTTCTTACAGGGCAAAACATCTCTGCCAATTCATCAATTATATCATATTAGTGTGCAGCCTCTTGCCAAAGCTCATATGCCTAAACACACCACATGGCCGCCAGCTTTCCCCACAGGCTTCAGTTACACATCAGGATTTCCATAATTTGTACAGCAAATTTGCCTTTAAGTCTCCCCAAGTAAAGTGTATACAAAGTGTAAAGTAGTTAACCCATCAAATGACTACTACTTGTACTGATCCCGAGTTACATCCTGTATTATACTCCAGAGCTGCACTCACTATTCTGCTGGTGGAGTCACTGTGTACATACATTACTTATCCTGTACTGATCCCGAGTTACATCCTGTATTATACTCCAGAGCTGCACTCACTATTCTGCTGGTGGAGTCACTGTGTACAGACATTACTTATTCTGTACTGATCCCGAGTTACATCCTGTATTATACTCCAGAGCTGCACTCACTATTCTGCTGGTGGAGTCACTGTATACATATATTACTTATCCTGTACTGCCTTTGAGTTACATCCTGTATTATACTCCAGAGCTGTACTCACTATTCTGCTGGTGGAGGCACTGTGTACATACATTACTTATCCTGTACTGATCCTGAGTTACATCCTGTATTATACCCCAGAGCTGCACTCACTATTCTGCTGGTGGAGTCACTGTGTACATACATTACTTATCCTGTACTGATCCTGAGTTACATTGTGTATTATACTGCAGAGCTGCACTCACTATTCTGCTGGTGGAATCACTGTGTACATACATTACTTATCCTGTACTGATCCTGAGTTACATCCTGTATTATTCTGCTGGTGGAGTCACTGTGTACATACATTACTTATCCTGTACTGATCCTGTGTTATACTCCAGAGCTGCACTCACTATTCTGCTGGTGGAGTCACTGTGTACATACATTACTTATCCTGTACTGATCCTGAGTTACATCCTGTATTATACCCCAGAGCTGCACTCACTATTCTGCTGGCGGAGTCACTGTGTACATACATTACTTATCCTGTACTGATCCTGAGTTACATCCTGTATTATTCTGCTGGTGGAGTCACTGTGTACATACATTACTTATCCTGTACTGATCCTGTGTTATACTCCAGAGCTGCACTCACTATTCTGCTGGTGGAGTCACTGTGTACATACATTACTTATCCTGTACTGATCCTGAGTTACATCCTGTATTATACCCCAGAGCTGCACTCACTATTCTGCTGGCGGAGTCACTGTGTACATACATTACTTATCCTGTACTGATCCTGAGTTACATCCTGTATTATTCTGCTGGTGGAGTCACTGTGTACATACATTACTTATCCTGTACTGATCCTGAGTTACATCCTGTATTATTCTGCTGGTGGAGTCACTGTGTACATACATTACTTATCCTGTACTGATCCTGTGTTATACTCCAGAGCTGCACTCACTATTCTGCTGGTGGAGTCACTGTGTACATACATTACTTATCCTGTACTGATCCTGTGTTATACTCCAGAGCTGCACTCACTATTCTGCTGGTGGAGTCACTGTGTACATACATTACTTATCCTGTACTGATCCTGAGTTACATCCTGTATTATACCCCAGAGCTGCACTCACTATTCTGCTGGCGGAGTCACTGTGTACATACATTACTTATCCTGTACTGATCCTGAGTTACATCCTGTATTATACCCCAGAGCTGCACTCACTATTCTGCTGGCGGAGTCACTGTGTACATACATTACTTATCCTGTACTGATCCTGAGTTATATCCTGTATTATACTGCAGAGCTGCACTCACTATTCTGCTGGTGGAGTCACTGTGTACATACATTACTTATCCTGTACTGATCCTGAGTTACATCCTGTATTATACTGCAGAGCTGCACTCACTATTCTGCTGGTGGAGTCACTATGTACATACATTTCTTATCCTGTACTGATCCTGAGTTACATCCTGTATTATTCTGCTGGTGGAGTCACTGTGTACATACATTACTTATCCTGTACTGATCCTGTGTTATACTCCAGAGCTGCACTCACTATTCTGCTGGTGGAGTCACTGTGTACATACATTACTTATCCTGTACTGATCCTGTGTTATACTCCAGAGCTGCACTCACTATTCTGCTGGTGGAGTCACTGTGTACATACATTACTTATCCTGTACTGATCCTGAGTTACATCCTGTATTATACCCCAGAGCTGCACTCACTATTCTGCTGGTGGAGTCACTGTGTACATACATTACTTATCCTGTACTGATCCTGAGTTACATCCTGTATTATTCTGCTGGTGGAGTCACTGTGTACATACATTACTTATCCTGTACTGATCCTGTGTTATACTCCAGAGCTGCACTCACTATTCTGCTGGTGGAGTCAGTGTACATACATTACTTATCCTGTACTGATCCTGAGTTACATCCTGTATTATACCCCAGAGCTGCACTCACTATTCTGCTGGCGGAGTCACTGTGTACATACATTACTTATCCTGTACTGATCCTGAGTTATATCCTGTATTATACTGCAGAGCTGCACTCACTATTCTGCTGGTGGAGTCACTGTGTACATACATTACTTATCCTGTACTGATCCTGAGTTACATCCTGTATTATACTGCAGAGCTGCACTCACTATTCTGCTGGTGGAGTCACTATGTACATACATTTCTTATCCTGTACTGATCCTGAGTTACATCCTGTATTATACCCCAGAGCTGCACTCACTATTCTGCTGGCGGAGTCACTGTGTACATACATTACTTATCCTGTACTGATCCTGAGTTATATCCTGTATTATACTGCAGAGCTGCACTCACTATTCTGCTGGTGGAGTCACTGTGTACATACATTACTTATCCTGTACTGATCCTGAGTTACATCCTGTATTATACTCCAGAGCTGCACTCACTATTCTGCTGGTGGAGTCACTGTGTACATACATTACTTATCCTGTACTGATCCTGAGTTACATCCTGTATTATACTCCAGAGCTGCACTCACTATTCTGCTGGAGTCACTGTGTACATACATTACTTATCCTGTATTATACTCCAGAGCTGCACTCACTATTCTGCTGGTGGAGTCACTGTATACATACATTACTTATCCTGTACTGCTGCTCTTCAGTTGCAGCCTACATTACCCACAAGAGCTGCATTCACAAGTCTGCTGTATGCCACTGGTAATTTAGGATTACTGCGTGACTTTGTTGGATTGCCAAGCATCGATACACCATTCATGACAATATCAATGCAGAAATATCTTTATAAGTAGACCCATCCCATTGCCTGCCGGACGAGGGACCCTGGAAAGAGGCTCAGATTCCATTAATCAGATAAGGCTGCAAAAACCCCTCAAAAATTACTCCAAAAACAGACACATTTAGGAGTATCATATTCCAAAACCAATGCTGCTCAACCAACCATGTAAGTTGGGCACCCAAGAGGGTAGACATATCCACTTCCACAAGAGATTCTTACAGCACATCCCATCCTACCAAAGCATCTATGGTGCATTATATGGCAGGGAAGCATGCAATAAGACAACAGAACATAAGAGGCGCCCACCCTGGTATCTACATCGAGCGACATTTGGCTTACCAGTGCCATCCTTCTACGAGTTGTGGGGCCAAATGGAAGGAGGACCATCTGCTGCTCATTAGTGCTACCTTTTATAATGGCCATTTTACCAATCCATGTGACGTTCCCTCGTATTGTTATCGGCGGTCTATGCTCCTACTGTCTTCAAGAGACAATGATGGAAAGGTCAAGTACTCGCCCTTGAATGACATTGGCTACTTTTGGCATTTCATTAGAATGGAGGGCAGTTATCAGCAAACGCTCTTCAAGTTACTTGACATTTCAGCACATTAAGGAACTCTATTCAGCACTAAGACGACAGTGAAATGCCATGGTCGGGTTCTCCACTGAGCATCGGAAGAGCCACCTTTGTAACGGTAAAGCGTAGGAGGCAGACAGGTATATTACATATCTTTCAAAATGCTAAGAATGGGGGTATCAGGATATATCATATGTCCTTCAAGCTGTCTATTGTAGATGCTGCCTTAAAAGGAAACAGACAGACAATTCCGGATATTCAGGTCTCCAAAGTCAAGTGGGCCAAGTAACCCAAGACTCCTAGGTGGGTTCTCCATCTTCATTCCCTTATTTTCCCCCTCAAAACTGATTTTTCTGAAGGGTCAAGGAGGCTACGAAGGTTCCTCCAGGACCAATCCCTCCAAGACTCTTAAAACTCATGCAACTGGGGGCGATTTATGTATACACTGAAGGGCCACGTTAGTAGAGTCCCCAATCCTTGTACAATAGGAGCTTCCATGTATGGAAATTCTCCCCGTGATCCCGGAGCATAAAAACACGTGGCAAGTTTTCCGTGGATCAGTTTCAGGCTGAATCCACATTAGATGGGAAAATCCAGCGATCTGAGAAACTTCCAACAAGGACTGGTCACCGGCGCTTGACTAGCCGGGGCCTTACTGCCAACCATGTGGCGTTTTCTCATGTAACGGTGTGGAGAGTATACCGAGAATGGTATTCTCAAAGGAAACCGGTTTCCATCCACAGAATCCCCCATCGTTGGACAACTCATCACTGAAAAGGGTCAGAGGAGGATGTCAGGAATCTTTCTGAGCAGCAGGCAAGAACCAAGTCAGTCGAATAAGACGCTGGTGCTCAACGAATACGTCTGAACACACACCTTTCCCGAGCACAGATGGGCGATATCAGACGACCACATCCATCACCATTGTGTCTACGAGAAACAGAAGAGACGAGACTCCAGCGGGTAAAAGCGCAAAACTTGTATCACTGAGCAGCGGGAAAAGTATCACCTGGTCAGATGGATCCAGACTGGGATGAAAGGAAACAGATTTTTGCAGAAGCAGCATGAATAGATGACCCCTTCCCATCAGCTGATCAGAACGTCAGTGCCTCCATCCCATCTGCAAAACTTAACAGAAGCTTCTTGTCCGCAGGGGCCGATATCATCACCTAGTCGAATCTATGCCACAATGGATTGCTTCGCTTCTGAAGGCCAACGTTGGTCCAACGCGCTACTAGATGGGGGTCTAATAAAAAGTGTCCAGTGTACATGGACAGCACATAGGATTTTCTATGGGTGGTCAGACCAGTTGGACCCAAACCAGTAATCAAGATGAAGGGGTCCAGGATCGAATGGCGTTAGCTGCAGTCCCATACAACAGGATGGTTCAGAGTACATGCGTAGGACGCTGCAGTTGATGTTGCAACCCCTTCAGGTCTCCCACTTGGATGGGAACCCCCCACAGATTGTACCTTGAGGCTCCATGTTAAAAGGGCTTTACAGGCTGGATCTATAAGCCCCGGCTGGATCTATAAGCCCCTATACGTTCGGCCCTGAGATCAGAAGGGTCTGTACATTCAGTGCTTAGATGGCGCCGCATGTACCGCCTCACCGCAGAACATTCCACTTATTAGTGCGGCACAAATACAGAACAATTCTTAATCTCCTCGGCTCATTAATCAGGCAAAATTTTCTAGCTAAAAGCTGCTTAGTTCGCTGATTTAATTACTAGCTGTAAGTACATGGAAATCTGAACACGGGAAGACGGGCGGAGCCCGCGCACGTTACACGGAACGTCTTATGTGATGGGGACACGGCTAAATAAGGGTCAGGCATCGCGGCTCATGGGGGGTAATCTGTCGGAATGGGCTTGGCTTAAGTCAGAGCAAAGGCCAGATGTAGAACGAGGATGGGATGAGTTAAGACCAGGCGACACTGGACGCAACCAAAGATGGGAACGCGCTAAATAAATAGCCTCACCGCGACTCAGGTAGGTGTCACCACGACCCAGATCACAAGTTCAAGGTGGTTGGATTTTTTTGTGATCTGTAGGGCAAGACAATTTGTGGCCGCATTAACTACTCCATTGCCAGAATGCAGGGCTACGCCGTGATCTCTGGTCACAAGGTTGAAGGGGGTTGTCCAGTGGTAAACTTTTGTTTGCCTACCCTTGAGATAGACAATCAATAGCAGATTGGTGGGGGTCTGCCACCAGGTACTTCCATTGATTAGCTGTTTGCTGGGCTAATGTGCTCATGCTTCTAGCTGATTTCTGCATGAAACAGACAGCTCCGTTCCTATTGCAGTGGCCAGACTAGGTATTACTGCTGAAGTTCCCATTGAAGTGAATGGCCTGTAATACCAAGCCTGGCCACTTAACTAGGAACAGAGCTGTCCGCTTCATGCAGAAGTCAGCTCAGTGCACAAGCACATCACAGGGTGTCCGAGGTGGTGGGCCCCTGCTGATCTACTATTGGGGGCCTATCCTGTGGTTGGACCATCAGTTTAAGGGAGTTGTTTAGCCCTAGCCAACAGATGTGACTACACCCCCAGGCAACATAATGCATTAGGTCATTTGGGGCAGACAGGGGTTTGCCCCTCGGCCCCCTCTGGGCTCTGCTACATCTGTACTGCTTCACTTTGTCAATAGTATGATCGCAATGTAAGACTGGGCGCGGCGCAGGACGGCCTCTGTTATGGGGCTTATAAGGATAATCCTTATACAATATAAGGCAGACTTCTTGGAGGTGTGGGGACATACCTGGTAAGAGCAGTTATAGTATTGCATCTCAATAAGTAACATATTACACGTGGATTGCGGCAGCGCTGTACATTACTGGAGCCGCCAGTGACAGCATTTACTTTATTGCTTTGCTATCAGACAGGTGATTATGGACCAGTGTTCCTTTAAACCCACCGGGGGAGTGAATTACGAAATAATTGTCCTGTTACTGAACAACCCCACATCACTAATAGCGCCTGTAATAAACCGCTATAATTACCCCTCCACGATCTGGCACAGCTGCAGTCCCAATGAATTTATTTGACCGCTGCAACCAATGAGAGGCTGAAGTGTCATGTTCCTGGTATCCTGGCACTCCGGTTGGGAGCGCCGACACTACAGCCTCTCATTGGCTACAGGAGTCGCCCGATTTCCTGTGACATCTATTACAGGAATCACCGGGACCACAGCGTGGCTGCAGCACTGGATCCCGGTGGCCAAGTATAGTTCCGTTTATGATAATCCAGGAGGCCCTAATGAAGCAGGGGCGGTCAGTAACCAGACAACCCCTTTAATTGTAGCAATAGGAACAAGGTTTTCACAAGCCAACGGCAGGGTCTTTTTGAGCCATCACATAATATGCATATTACAGCATGGCAGAGCGCGCTGCCTGCGTACCACGCGCCCCCGAGGTTAAGAGATGTGCAAGTCAGAGTCTTCATGTGCTCAAAAGTAGCGCAAGTTACAGAACTCACACGGCAATTAGTGCATTAGAATCATTAAATTAGCCAATACGTCTTAATGTAGGTTTTATTTCTTTAATTCCTTTAACTCAGAGGGGCGAGACAGTCGGCTACACCATCTCTGCCATTTCTGCTACTTTGTGTCAGCGTGCATTTATCTTTGTAACCATTTCTCCGGGATTTAATTTGTTTATGCAAAGCGTAAGAGAGAAGGAGCACAGTCATGTGACTAGAGGTTAGCGAGTTATGCCAAGGTGCATCTCTAATGCGGGAACGCTTCGTATCCCATAATGCATCATTTCCCACTACTAATGTAGAAGTCTTCACTGAACTGGGTGGGGCTTAATTGCTACATGATCACATGCACCAGTATGGAGGAAGTAATGAGGGGGTGGAGCCTGATACATCCGCTGGGGAGGGGCGGGGCTGCTGGAAGGTAGAAGCTTTATTGTACCAAGAGGGCGCAAAAATTGTATCACTGAACAGTGAAAAAACCAAACGGATGGACCCAGATTTCTGTTGGATTGTGCTGATGGGAGGTCTGAATTTGGCACGAGCAAAACCAATGACCGCCTTCTTGCTGGCGGTGCAGTAAGGGCCATTTCATACCGGTGTATGTGTAGGTCGGTCCTCGAATACGCAGCGTATTCACGGACTAAAATACATGGTTTCCCTGCGCATAAAGGAAAAAAAAAAAAACATGAAATCCCATTACTTTTGGGCATGAATACGTAGGTTTCCTGTGTATTTACCCATGCCCATTGATTTCAGTGGGCGGTTGTGGTGCGCACCAAGGCACGACGTGCTTTTTTTTTTTCATGTGACCGAAAGTTGTGTGAAAAACCACGCAGCTGTGCGCGAAGCCGTTGCAATCAATGGGCTCTATACACTGTTTGGTACGCTGCGTAGTTACGTTCGTGTGAAAGAGTCCCAGAAGTGCGGGGAAGGTTCTCCCGGTACCGCCTCGCTCTACCGCTTGTGGATGGACCCCACGATGAGCCGCTGTGGTCATGGAGAAGGAGGTCCAACACGCTACGAGATCGCGGCTCTAATAAAGTGGCCGTTTAATGGGGATATTAAAGTTCGTGATAAACTGAACATTTGCGCAGTTTATACAGAAGTCACAGAGCCCCATCCGTCACTGTGAAAGAAAGAGGCTAGGAGGAATGCGGAAGCCGTCAGATGTGATGGTCAAGGGGACGGCTGCTGCCCCGGGGCGACGAGCCGCTTGTGTGGAACCTTAATTCCATTCACCACCAAGACAACGGACATGTTTTACCAGAACCCTGGAGCCAACGGAAGAAATCATTTGGTTTTACTGGAATGAAGGGGAGCGTCCGAAGGAGGAGGAAACACAACATATCCGCATTCAGCACAAAGGCCAATACAGACGGATACTAGCGTTATACCATCAACATCTATCCATCTGCATGGAAGGATACAAGCCTGCCGGTAGTCTCACGCACCTCGGCCACACCAGAAGCCAAATACAGTCAGACATGAAGTGTTGGACACCAGCAGCCTCAAGTTGTTAGAGATTGATGAACACACTTATGGCCCGGTTGCTAGTATGGAAAAAGGGAAAAAAAGTGCCTGGAGGGTCTGCCTGGCACCTAAGATTTACCTTAACGTGTCCCCCTGTGACCTATAGGTAATACTTACCAATCATCTGAGGAGCAAAAGAGCAGCTCAAGGGAAACCCATGGAAGCACAGAAAAGCCAAACTTCAATCCAAGCAGGTGCACGTCGGTGTGATCGCCGGGGACCACCGAGTCACCGTGTGGCCAAAGTTATCCAAGCCTTTAGTATCCTTGAAAGGATTTTGAACATCGGCATAATGGCCACTGAGAACAGAAACTACAACCGTGCCCGGTCTGCTGTACAACACACACCTGCCCAACGATCATCATCGATGTACCCACGTGGTCTGCGGAGGTGCCAGCATTTTGTTGGAAGAACAGCACCCCATATTGCCGCAAAACAAATGATCCATCCTACATCAAAACATTGGATATTTGTAAGACTCGCCAGGCACGATTCCTCCGAACTGGTGGGAAGTCAAGTGGTTGAACCCCACTGATCAGCAAGTTATCCCATGTGGCTAAGAGGATAACTTGCCAAAACGGAAATACCCTTTTCAGACTATTAGAGTACTCAGTTTGTCCCCACCGAGTACCGTCATTGTCAGCAGTATATCCCCCATGTGCTGCCAACAACGATTTTTTTTTTTTTTTTAAATGGGGCACAAAACAAAAAACACACCATGTGACTAAACAAAAAAAAAAAAACTAAGTGTTTGAGAGGTCAATTATCGACTGATTGACCATTCATACCCAGCAACTGACCCATAACAAGGCAGATGCCAATTTAGCTCATTCGGAGAGGAAAAAAAATAAATAAATAAAAATTCCTTCCCGACTCCATAATGGCAGTCAGAATAATCCCTTTATCAACATTCGAGTTCTTACCGGACGCCAAGACCCAGATCAACAACCCCACTGGTCACCCAATGTCCATATCCTGTAATATAGCGCTCTAGTCCCTCTTATACTCCTCTACAGATTTTGCCATCACCACGTCCTCAGGCACAGAGTTCCACAGCCTCATTGCTCTTACAGTAAAGAACCCTTTTCTGTGTTGGTGATGAAACCTGCTTTCTTCTAGTCGTAGCGGATATCCTGTTGTTACCGTCACAGTCCTGGGTATAAACAGATCATGGGAGAGATCCTTGTATCGTCCCCTAATGTATTTATACATGGTTATTTGGTCGCCCCTTAGCCGTCTTTTCTCTAGAGTAAATAATCCCAGTTTTGGTGCCTCTCTGGGTATTCCTGTCCCTTCATTCCATGTATTACTTTAGTTGCCCTTCTTTGAACCCCCTCCAGCACTGTATCATCCTTCCTGAGCACCGGTGAGCAGAACTGTACGCAGTATTCCATGTGAGGCCTGACTAGTGCCTTATATAATGGAAAGATAATGTTCTCGGCCCTCGCCCCTATACCTCTTTTTATGCACCCCAAGACTTTTTATTCGGGAATACACTTGAAACTACTTAATAGAATTTTGAATTACGCCCCTGTCTTAATAACATACCCCTTTTGCCCCATAACTTTCCTGATCTGAGACAGACGGGTCCCAGAAAAGGCACGGCTACCACCAGGAGTTGGCACCAACCGTAGAGATCACCCATGGCTAGTGATTGTCGGCATGAAGTCCCACAAGTGCTACAAACAAATCAAGAACTAACAGCGCTCAGCAGATTGCAGATGACGAGCGCTTCGGCTTCTGTACATTTCTGCAGCACAAAGCTAAAAAAGGGAGAAATATTTCAAAAATGCTTTTTAGGCAAGAAAAAAAAATATGCAGCAGAAACTTAAGACATAAGTGGGGAGCGAAGGGAACAGATCCCGGCCAGGCGAGAAATACTACAGGGAGATCCGAAACGTACACATCTACTCAATGACACAACACAGGGGTCAGCCGGGACTGCGCTCACTGCAGGGGTCAGCATGGGAGACTACGCCACTCCTGATCAGAGGGGACCCCTAAATGAGTGTCTAGGACCCTAAGACAATCCTAAAGCAGAGGTAGAACATTGCAACACCAAACATACATGCCCATAAACAAGAGGTTTGGAGAGGTCAGCATTGTGGTCCAATGACATGGGAACGGAGAACAGAAGGGTCCCTAATCTCTTGGGACAAGGTCCCCAACAAGGCACCCAAATTACTGCTCCCTTCATAACAGGACATAAACCTACGGAGCCGTGGAGATGCTCATTCCTCTCTGTACCCAATTACGAAGGGGGCCAGAGATGGCAAAACTGAACAGATAAAACTATCTTTATGGCCCGTTGTACCAACAAGAGTTGATCCAAGATCAAGGAGAAAACCCTTGCAGTAACATGGTTTAGCCCGTGGTCTTCATTCAATTTGATCTCCTGATTTTGGCGAATCAAGCTAGTTGAACTTAGTTTAGCAGCTGAAATCCAAGATGGCGGACTCCGCTGATCGGTGAAATTATACCTACATTTGCTGTGGTAACGGCTACATTTTCACCATAGCCATGAATGCTGGGAAGATCACCTGACTACAGTCACCGGTCACCGTGCGCAATACATTTCATCTAGGTTCAACCTTTCATCAGGATCAAGTGAACTTAGATCAAAAAAAAAAAAAAACATTTGCAAACTTCAGAAGTGTTGGTGTAAAACCTCCTTAAAACCAAATTCGCAGTTTACCTAAACCTGGATCACCAGTGATGTTGGTGCAGGCGGCCCCAAGACAAGCCGCTCCATTAAGGATTAAAAAAGTGAAAACCATTATTTTAGATCTTACTTCTATGTAGAGATATAAACTCTTAAAATTACAAGCTAAAGCCTGAGGCTGCACTACTGAAACCGAGGAAGCCTCCTTCAGATTGGTTAGGCGCACAGTCGTTGATGAGAGCAGCGTCCGTTGTGTGTACATCCATACAGAGGAGGATATCAGTCGGCCAAAAAGGTCTGAATCGGAAGGGAACAATCATCAATCTCGGTAGTGCAGCCTCAGGCTTCGGGCCTGCGACTTCAAGAGCTAATAGCTCCACCTAGATAGGAGGTACATGAAACTTTTTACCTTTCCAACAAGGAAGGCCAGTCTTAATCTCCTCCTGCCGGGTATACATGCAATTCAGGGATAACCAATACAGAGAAGATACATCTACATATTGGAGCCGGCTCATGTACAGACATGGATGTCTTCTCACATGCTTGGAAAGTTTTATTGATAAAAATTCCTGAAGCCCCCCCCCCCCCCCCCAAAAAAAAAATAAATACATTGTGGGATAGAAATAATATATATATATATCCCCTCCCCCCCTCCGTTTGGCACTCCTCATTTTCATTGGTCGATGGGAATGGCACTTGGCTGATCGCTACGCCTCAGTAGGCCACACGTTCTAATGCACTCGCCATACATTATTCATGTAGAGAATACACCACCGTGACAAACGCCGCCAGGAACGGGGAGATTCCTGACAATCACCTCAACGTGGTGCAAGAAATCTGGGCATCAGTCATGGTCTCACTACTCTGGGGTCATCGGCGCAGCTGTGTAAGAAATAAGGCGCGAGCTCCGATGGGGCAAGGCCGCTCAAGATGGACAGACCCCTATAGAAACTCCGTAAGTTGGACAGCAAGTCTAACATTAACCCCTTAGTGGCAGCTGGAAGTCTGACAAAGGCCTCCATGTAACTGTCTATTAGGTCCCGCCGCCGGCAGAGTCTGAGGTCATAGTCTTAGTAAGGTACGACATAAGTAAGGCAGTGCACTCAGTGATGAAACAATCCCAGCTCCAAGTCCTCGAGGGACTATAAAACAGTCAAAGAAAGTGCAATAAAAAAAAAAAAAAAAAATTAAACTCAGATTTGAGAAAAAAAAAAATTTACACACTTTTAAAGATACCATAAAAAAAAAATTAAGTGTTCACAACGACCCAAACCACGAAAATATTTCTCCTTTTGGGAATAAAAATACCAAAATTGCTACATTTTTCTCCGTACGCCTCCCAAAAAACACATTAATATGCATTCCAAATGTCAAATGCATCTCAAAACTGCTGACGATAAAAACTACAAAACAAAAACAAAATAAATTATATATATTTCAAGACCTCTTGAAAAGACACTCTGGGCGTCTCACACGGCGGAGAAAACATGTTTTTTTACAACTGTAAGGCTGGGTTCTCGGTGGAAATCTCGCGGTTTGGCCGCAGCGAAAAACCGCAAGCTTTCCGCCGGGAGAACCGCCACTGCAAAACCTGCGGCGGCTGTGAAGCGGCCCGGCCGCTCGCTCTTCCGCTGCGGCAGGCGCTCCCATAGCGGAGAGCGCGGCCGCAGCGGGAAAAAATAAAAATACAAAATTAACATGCTGCGGCCGACAAATCCCGGGATTAGCAGCCGCATGCGGATTTGTCGCGGTGAAATTCCACACGGAGTTTCCGCAGCAAATCCGCCCCGTGTGAACCCAGTCTAAACACAAACCTGCTACTGCAGCGGTCACACCGATCCAGATAAGGGAATAACCATGCTCTTTACTGAATGGTTAACGCTGTAAGAAACAAAACCCCAAACAATGGCGGGATGCCTGGGGGCGGGATGTCAGGGGGCGGGTGGGGAGGGGTGTTTCCATCTCCCTCCCCCCCCAAAAAAAGGGGTTGTCCTAGTAGCCTTATAGGGACATCATAAGAATGGAAGACTTCTGCCAGGACCCCACCTCTATAAGACAGAGGCCTGCCCCTGCGGAGTGGACCCCACCTCTATAAGACAGAGGCCTGCCCCTGCGGAGTGGACCCCACCTCTATAAGACAGAGGCCTGCCCCTGCGGAGTGGACCCCACCTCTATAAGACAGAGGCCTGCCCCTGCGGAGTGGACCCCACCTCTATAAGGCTCATCCCTACCAGATATCACATGGGCAGTCGATAATTTTGAGAGTGCCATGTAATACTAATTTATGGCTACACAGCTTCAGTTGACGACAGATGATCCTGGGGTAGGGTGGACCCATTGTGATTACCTCATCAGCAATAGGTGCGAATTTATACAAAGTGCTATGGGGAAGAAAATAAATAAAACACACACACGAAGTCAAAACTGCCGCAGCCAATCGGAGGTCAGTGTCACCTTTCACATTCCTAGCATCATTGCTCACATTTGGGCGTCATGATGCCAGGAGTTCGGGATGGTGACCTCCAATCGGCCATAGCAGTCACCTGAATTCCAGTGGCCACCTATGCAGTGGAGGACGGGGATGGGGCAGTGGGAGGCCGAAGAGGAGTGTATGCATTTGTTATCACCTGGCAGTTCAGCAGCATTATGTATGGACAGAGGCTAAATGTCTGATCACCTGGGGTCTTATGGTGGGACCCCCATAATCTCCAGATCTGTGATCCCTTTATGCCTCTTGCAAATAAAGGAAGATTAACGCGCTTGGTGATCTTCCTTCGTTCCCACTGAAGTGAATGGCGCAGCGGTCAATGACGCTCACTGCTGCTCCATTCACATGAGGCATTCAGAGTGCTAGCTCTTCGGGTCAGTGGGGGTCCCAGGACCCCCCGCGATCAGACTTATTCCCTCCCTCGTGAAAGGAGTTTTCCCCTTAAAGTTAGTTATTCCCTATTAACGATCATTACAGCTTTGCCTGTGGAGGGCGCACTGATCGTTGCAGATCTTCCGACGTATCCGGCCCTTTAACACCAAGAGTCCCGATCAATCTAAATGATCCTCAGCAGTGCGATGCAAGGGGAAAAAGGGCAATACTGCACTGCGAGCCCAAAAATCACTGCAGTCACCGCTCGTTATACACATGGACTCATTAGTCAGGCAGAAAAGACTGCAGCGTGGGGTTAAGAGATCACTCCCAAAGGAGGAAATGCTGATGAGTGGGTGGGTGGGGGGGGGGGGGGGGGGGGGGGGAAGAGGTACTTAAAAAAGCCATTTAAAATTAAAAAAAAAACATGAAGACCACGTGTGCCGTAGGAGCAAGCCTTCAGCTGCAGCAGAGCGGTGTATGTCATACGCCAAAGGAGCATCTGCGACGTTACATAGGACTGCAGCCAATTCTACAGCATTGGCATGCAATATCTGCCCTTTACATAGGACTGCAACCATCCCTGCCCCATCAGTGAGAGATGCATGATCAGCACGGTCCGACCTTCAAGGACCGCAGATGCTGCATTATCGCGGCTCGCAAGTTCACAATGCATTCATTATCTGCAGTTTTATGTTCAGATGGCAGGTGACACGTAGAACCGGATCCGTACGGAGGAGACGCAGGCAATGAGAATCAAGTGACAAATTCAGCTCTGCTACATCTGCAAGGGGGAAGGACGGTCATTTACAAGGAACTGCAGGTCCAGTTGGGGAGAACATCGGGGACGAGCAGGACCCCAGACACGTGCGGACCTTACCCCATGCAGGCCGCTGTAATAGGACGTCCGCAGCCCCACAGCATCCGATCCCAGCAGGAGGGGTCCCGGTGGTCCAGCTGTGCAGCCCCAGATCACAACCCCTGCCTGTCTGCAGAGGGCACACCAGCTCATTGGCAGCTGGTTGGAGGAGGGTCTGGAGGTGGCACTGCCCTCCTACCTCTGCCGCACAGGACTCGCCATGTGAAAAACAAGTGAGACGCTCCACAGCGGCGATGAATGGGATCTGCAGACATACAATGAACAGAGGGCCGCAGCCGATCGTTGCCGGGAGCCTGCGGGACAATCCTGACGAGGGGAGGATGCTCACCAGTATGTGCGCCCTCATCAGCTGGTTTAACCCCTCGGTAGCAGCATGCATAGATCACAGTAATGACAAAGGGGGCGAAAACAAAACAGGTAAAAGGGAAATTCATCCAGCTGAAGGCCAACCAACATGGGCAACATTATAACACGTCAACTCCATCAGGCCAAAGTCCGTCATTCCTCAGGGGCTTTAGTTTTCCTTTTAGTACATGGAGGCAGTGGGTATATCATCATCTCCCCACACTTCCCCATGCTACATCATACAGCAGATCAATGGAGGGCACCAATGGTGAAGGTCAGTGAAGCGGGAATTTTGAGGTGGCATCAGAACAGATAAGTCTGAGGTCATGTGTAGAGAAAAAAAATAAAGAAGCCTTCTAGTTAAACCTACATGGTTTGATTTTCAGTTTAATGGCCAGAGGGAGTTGAAAACCATAGCCATTTATTGTCTGCATCTGTTAATTGGCCACCAAGCTCACCAACTGGGGTCTACTATAAGGATAGGGTTCCACAGCTCCATGGCTGCCTCAAATCTAGTATATTGGAACTGCTTATGGTTTCCTTTCCTACGTGTCCAAATTCTCACCCAGTTTTCTTAGGCTGTAGAGTTAAGCAGAGTATGACCAGAACAAACTCAACACCAAACTCTACGGCAATGATCTCCAAGCGGAGGCTTACAGCAGTTGCACAGCGCCAACCCAAGCATGCACCGACAGACAGCTTTAGAGCAAGCAGGTTGTGGGCAAGATTGACCCAACAGCAAGTTCTAGAGCAATGGTCTTCAACCTGTGTCTCTCCGGAGGTTGAGGGTACAGGTAGGATAAACGCAACACCAAGCTCAAGGGCAGTGGTCTACAACCACTGCTGGAGAACTACAGATTGAAGACCACGGCTCTTGAATATGAAGACCTGAAGTATTCTCGATCAGGGCTTAAATGACGACTTTATAAAAGACTCTGCAGCTACAGAAAAAAAATAATCAGCTGCAAGAGCTATGTGCTTTCCCAATGAAGAAAGGACATTGTGTGCCGCATCTTCTCCTCCGAGCACACAATATGACAGCACAGTAATTAAGTTTTGTCTAATAAGGCAGAAACGAGACACACAGGAGGTCGTGCAGAAAGCAGATGCATGTAACGGTCCAAGACTCAACGTTCGGGAACGACTCAATGAGGTTTGTGCCACTAGGTTGCTAAAATTTGGAACTAAAAATGTGGTCACGCGATAAGGAGTGTGGCCTCCCGACCCAAAGCTTACAGTCATTTTAGCCAAAAAGAAGTAAATAACCCTTAACAGGGGCCAAGGAGGAAGATCTTCTCACTTAAGGTCAGTCACAAGAACCTACCGTACGGCATAATTTCACCTAGACTACCCCTCTTTCTTACAACTTTGGTTAGGGTTGACACACTCAGCCAGCTGAAAGACTAAGTGGCTCTAGCTGATCCACTGCTTGATTCCCTACATATTGCATGTGCTACACTTAAGATTTATCAAGGGAGGAATCCATGACTGGAGACACGGTTGCTATTGCCAAAGAAATATAAAGCCCTAAAATGTAAAAGAGGGTATGACAAGGAGATGGCAAAAGAAGAGTTTTCAGGCAAACCAAGAGACTTCAATGGGAATCAGGCAGATGTAGAAGCAGTAGAAGGGGTAAAGAATTAATGTAGTCAGTCAAGCCGAGGGCTAGGTAATAGTTGTCAATCAGAATTTGGTGTGTGAAAACACAATTGGTAATTCAAGAGTAGTCATAAGAACCAAGGATTCAGTAATTGATGAGCCGGGTGTGCAGTAGGGAGGTAGAAGGGTAGTTAATCTGGGTCAATAAGTCAAAAAATAAATACATAGCAAAAACAGAGCCAAACTTTAACTAGCAGTAAGGCCCATGAGCAGCAAGTTAAAAAAAAACAAAAAAAAAAAACACACACACACAGCCAGCCACCTTACTGACACCCCCGAGAGAAAGATAAAAAAAAAAAACACAAGTACACTACAGAGTCCAATTTGATATGGGCATCATTAACCAATTGACCAAGAAAATTCCGTAGCATGTTGAAGGATAATTCTGCCAAAACAAGTGTCAAACAATTATTCTAGAATCAAAAGACAAAACACAAAGTAGCAGCTATGGGCATCTTCTGAGACAATCACCAGAACGATGGGGCTTTGGTATTCTGCTGAAGGACACACTATGCCAGCTTCACTCTGAATGCTCTCAGCTTGGCTTAGAAACTTCTGAAGGAAGTTCACTGTCAACTTCACTCATGAGAATCTAGGAGTGGGTGAAGGCTTTCTAGTAATTGCTGGGGGTCTTGGCTCATAACATTACCAACATTTCCTGATTTAGTTCAGTTGTGTCAGAAGACAACCAAAAGTAAAACAAAGAAAGGTGATCACACCCAACTATATTCCTTGGCCACTGGCGAGAATCAAATCGTAACACTTAGGTCGTGGGTGGGAGCTGGCATATGCTGGGCGTCGATTGCCAATGTTGGGGCCTCAATAGCTTAGGTTTTCAACTTGGTTACCAAGGGGGTACACATATGCCTCTAAGGGGAACTCATTTTCCTTACGCTGTGTAGCGTGTTTTAGTCTTGGAGACATCCTTGGCCGAGTGATATTGAGAAAACACTAGACTAGAGCCTGAAAACACCCTCACATTAGAGGAACATTAACATGTAGGCCTACAAGTTTGTGCCGACTCCTGCTGCCCAGCAGCCGATGTCAGGGGCGAGGAGGTTTTGGTATATATGTGTTCTTAAATGGAACTCATCACCCCTTTTTCCTCACTAATCAATCTGTACCATTTACAGACAGATGAAATGTGCATTTCCACACTTCATTGTCCTCCGTGTACCAAGCATACTGCAAAATGAAGACTCAATTTTCCAGCACCATTTGCAAATAACGAGCAACTGGTACGGTGGGCAGGCTGGACCATCTCTGGAACCCTGGGCAACTACAACACCGCCCCACTCTTAGCATGCCAGCTTTAGGTGTACCTTGATGTCATGTACTTGGAGTGGGGGGGGGGGGGGGGGTTAGAGCTGTTCTATTACTTTCTTTATAAAGTCCCTGTATTGGTAAATGTAAGCAAACAGGTCATACTCCTATTCTAGTGCCATCACATTTGGACGAAGCCGTGGGATACAAGTTGCACGTGTTATCTGGCTTCGGCGCAAACCTCATAGCGGGAACGTGTGTCCGGTCCGGCCTCTATACAGGAGGTTTGTGTTAACGACAACATTTTATTTCCAGCCCATTTACTGTGTCAAGGCTCATTACCAGCAAGTTTTTCACTGCTGGTTCTCGCCGAACATCTTAGGCCAGACGAGTTGTTCCATCTACGGAGGAGCAGGGATACAACAATGTACAAAATCTAATACTCTGCAGAGCGGCAGATGTAGAGCGCTAAATAACAGAACACAACATGAAGTTGTAATATTGTATCACCTATACAATAGACCAGCGAAAGGTGTCCTACATGGACATTTGTACCAGACGACAGAACGGCTATACTAAGGCCTCATGTCCACGGGGAAAATATGATTTAGGATCCGCAGCGGATTACCTGCCCGCGGATCCGCACCCCATAGGGATGCATTGACCACCCGCAGGGTAGATAAATACCCGCGGATGGTCAATAAAAGGGATTTTAAAAAAAATGGAGCATGAAAAAATCTGGACCATGCTCCATTTTCGTGCGGGTCTCCCGCGGGGACGGCTCCCGCGGGCTTCTATTGAAGCCTATGGAAGCCGTCCGGATCCGCGGGAGACCTAAAATAGGAATTTAAAGCATTTACTCACCCGCAGCGGGCCGGGAAGCTCTTCTCTTCCTCACGGCCGCATCTCCCTTGCTTCGGCTCGGCGGACGTGCCGCCGGCGTCAGGAATTCATCCGCCGGCCGAAAAAGAAGATCTGGCCGTGAGGAAGAGCAGAGCTTCGCCGCCCGCTCCGGATAGGTAAATTCTTATTTATTCGTATTTTCAGCGCTCATGTCCGCGGGGCAGGAGGGACCCGCTGCAGATTCTACATGTAGAATCCGTAGCGGGCCCGATTTTCCCCGTGGACATGAGGCCTAAAGGTAGCAGAATAGCCAAATCAGAATGTATTGGGCATTTCCCTAATATATTCCAACACCGGGTCACACAATATGGAGCTCCTGCCACCCTCCCAGAGTTACTGATGTCATTGTAGGGGCGGGTTGTTCAGCTCATGTCAATAACTAAGGCAGCCCCCTGGAATGACATCACAGTGCTTGCAAGGTGGCAGGAGTTCTATACTGGTGCAGGACAGGCTGAAGGCGAACGTTACATTTTTCTTCTCCCTGTATAAGCCCAAGCAATGTATAGATCAATCATGTATTTTCATGGTCCCATGTACAATGGGTCTAACACTTACAACCTTTTCATAACATGACCACCAACAAGCAGCCCATTTTGCCGGGGAAGGGAGGAGGGGGGGGGGGGGGTGGCGGTCCATGTAATGCAAGGATGGCTCAAGTCTACCAGTACGGGAGCGGCTCTCAATGGTGGTATCCAAAAAGGTTGATGAGTCAACTTCAGACTACATCCATGTGGAGGCTCTCAAGATGTCATTACAGCCCCTTGTGGTCAACCTGCATTTTCTGCTCCACTTCTGTTAAGAAGGAAGGAGGCATTCTACTTTTCTCTATGAGGCCCAGGCATTTGAACTCTACAGTCCTGTCCAATAAGCCCTCGTAAACCTGATCACTGACCGATCGATCGTTGACAAGAGGGCAGTCATCTCTCCGGACATACGGTGAGGCCAGAGACCACTGTTTTAGAATGTTCTCTTATTCTTCCCACTTCTTAGTAGCAAAATACCAACACCAGGATCCAAAACCAACATGTGTGAAAAGAGGTCTTTACAAGAATAATCCAAACAATTAATCCGTTGACAAAAACAACTCTTGAATGAAAAGTTCCGAAGCCGAGAGCACAATGCGGCCATTACCAGCAATAAAGCCTCCGCTTACTGGGAACAATGGAGGGCTTTCACACCGGAATGGAGCCCGCTGCGGGAAAGCCCTGCTCCAGCATTTTTAAGATATTTCTCCAGATAAATATTAGTTTGGAGTAAGCCCGGTCAGGAAGCAGAGATTGCACAAATTGCATTTTTTTTTGTATGGTGAGAACAGAGTCAATTCTTAGGAGGTTTGCAAATAAAGGTTTTATGGCAAGAAGGAACAGAGACGCTCGACTTCTGCTCAACCTCGACCAAAAATGGGGAAACGCAATGTACACTGACTGGCCACTTAATTAGCACTGCTGGCCCCTCCACAATTGGGCCCCACTGTATGGTAATTCTCCCTGTGACCCCGGAGCATAAGTCACATGACAAGTTCTCTGTGGATCAGTTTCAGTGTGAATCCACATCAGATAAGAAAATCTAGTGATCAGAGTGACTTCCAACGAGGCCGGTCATCAATGCCAGACTAGCCGGGCCAAGGATTTCACTGCCAATCTAGTGGGGTTCTCTGATGTAACGGGGTGCGACTATACCAAGCATGGAAAAAAATATATATAAAAATCCAGCAAAACAGAATCTGGTGGATAGAAACAACTCATCGCCAGAAGGGATCACTTCGACTAGTCAGAGGATATTCGGTGCGTGTAAATGCCCACTGCAGTCCCTCATTACCTTACAGAGTAGCTGCAGTTGTTAAATGTACAGAATAGGCAGTTTATTCCCTTTTTTGATAGGTTTTATTAGCCTATTCTGTACATTTTTCATACTAAACTCCTCTCCAGCTATGCAGCTAGATGGACGCTGTGCTGAGAAACAGTCTTCAGCTAACTACTGTACCGGCATACTGAAGAGTGCCCTCCGGCTGCGCCTGCACCGCTCTAGTGCGGGCACAGCTGTTTCTAGATAACGGTTTATGAAGGTTTTACATTTTATTCATCTTTAAAAGTTTTGTTTTTAATGTGCAGAATAGGCCATTTTATTCATTTTTGCAATAGGTTTTGTTAGCCCATTCTGTACATTTTTCGTGTAAGACACCTCTTTAGCTATGCAGCTAGATGAAGACGGGATGAGAAATCAATCTTCAGCTAACTACTGTAACTGCATAGCTTAATCGTGCCCTCTGGCTGCGCCTGCACTGTTCTCTAGCTGTTTATTAATGTTTTAGTACAGAATAAGATAACAAAACTGATTGCAAAAAATGAATAAAATAGCCTATTCTGTACATTAAAAACAAAAAAACTTTTAAAGATTGGCGCTTGTGTACTGACTGGCCTTTTTAGCATGCCGATTCCGACTCTGAAGGACAAAGTACATAGAGCATAATTTTTGGCAGCACATCTGTTAAAACAGAGTGATGTGCTGCCGACAGCAATATTTTTGGGGGGGGGGGGGGGGCATGCAAAAGAGGAGATGAAACGTTTGCTTGTTCGAGCAATGCGGCAGCGCCTTCCCACGGCCCGGCAAATGCGGCAGCGCCTTCACCATTCTTATCCTGCAGGCCCTTAAAGTAAACCAAAAGCACCTGCAGAGCATCAGACTACCTCCGCCCGTAGAACCTGAGCTTGAGAAATGGCTGCACTTTAAGTGAGCCGTTACTCAGCAAGAACAATAAATTGAATTTCAGCACTTTAAGACGCTGCGCCGTCAATACCTAAGAGCTGCGCTGGAAATCATTCCAAGCATCTGTATGAGGTCACCGGCTGCCATTTGGGGTAATTGAATATTCGTCTCCGACAGATAGAAGCTCTTAGCCTTTCTTATGGGTGTGTCCGCTAAAAGCCTCCGAGAATGAGCACAGCCGCTCTGCTGCGGAGACAAGAAAGCGATTATATTCTCTGCATATAAGATGGTAAGTTTAGTAGAGGGCACACGGAGTTCACTTGTGGCCAAAATGCCAGGATCTTCTTCCCCCCGGGGTCACGGCGGCTTGTGTGCAGCTTTACTGACTATTACACAACGAGATAATCTGATGGGAAAAGTCAGCGTTATCCCTGCAGCAAACAAGCCGTATAGATCCCCCCAATAACCGGCCGCAGCAGCAATCCCTCAGCTGTGGATGGCACATGCCAGCCAAGGTGCCAGGATGTCAGGTTGGGGATAGTGGCACAGAGGTGACTTATTACAGCCTTAATCTCTTCTTATCACAGCCCATTTCTCCAGCCACACTTAAAAAAAATCCAGAAGAGCTGAGCTGCAATACCAGATGCAGCCTATGGACAGGGTTGGCAACCTTTTTTTTTTGGGGGGGGGGGGAACCCCTCATAACATGGTGATATTTTATGTTCTCATCTCTGCACACAGGGGCCTCATGTGGCGCAGAGTGTCAGGGCAGCAGTATGCTGTTCTAAGCTTTCGCTCACAACCTGAAGGTTGCAAGTTCAATCCCTACTTGGTTCAGGTAGCCGATTTAAGGTTGACTCAGCCTTCCGTCCTTCCGAGGTCGGTAAAAGGAGTACCAGCTTGTATTTTTTACGTCATACTATTACGGCGCAGGGTAGCAAGGATTCAACTGTTTTTTCACAGGATTATGCAACTAGAGCTGAACCACTATAATAAGGACCTGCAGGTTCTTCTAGGCGGCGCTTCCATGCACTTACAATGAGTAGGATACGAAGCTTCTTGAGGCTTTACTGGAGACAGAACTAATCTTGAGAAGCCGAACTCTTGAGGTGCAGGAGCCAAGATGAGACATCCCAAGATGGGAAGCAGCCAGAGGCTCGCAACACAATCTGAGGCAAGACCCAAGAAGCAACCAGAGCGAGCGAGGAAGGTCTGCCAGGTCCCGCGGTAACACATGTACTACAATGCGGGACGGAGTCAGGTTTCCGCAGGGATTCCAGATAGTCTCTCTGGCTCGCTACACATTTCATCGTCATTCAGGGGAAATTTTATTTTTGAAAGTGCTTGTACCAAGATTACAAGTTATGTCTCCACAGGATAGGGAATAACTGGATTGGTGGGGGTCTTCACGCTGAGACCCCTGCAGATCTCAAGAAGAGCTCCACTGAAAAGGAGAACGCCTTCCAATGATCCCCCCTGATCCTCTCTAATATTATTCTCCATGTGTGATACTGTCAAGTTCCAAAAGAGAAGTCACCCGCTTACATTGTGTGACATCACTGCACTCCCTGTGACATCACCGCACTCCCTGTGACATCACCATCCAATGTGACCTACTACAAACCTGTAGACCAGCGTTTTCCCAACTCCAGTCCTCAAGGCACCCCAACAGGTCATGTTTTCAGGATATCCTATAGTAAGAACACCTGTGGCAATGTCTGAGGCACCGACAATTATGTCAGCTGTGCAACACTGAGGAAATCCTGAAGACATGACCTGCTGGGGAGCCTTGAGGACTGGGCAAACTCTGCTGTAGACTGCATGACCTCATTGCAATTGGATTGTGATGTCAGAATGAGCATTACAGAGAGGTCACACAGGGCAAGTAGCAAGTCAGTCTGTGATTGGATGGTGCTTTCACAAAATGACATCACTGCACTTGTTGTGACATCATCCAAAGACAGACTGGAATATGTCACATAGCCTGCGTAGTCAACTTGTTCTGCTACATGAACGGTGTGACCTCAGTGCACTCATTGTGACATCACCATCCAATCAGACGGATTAATTATGTCACAAGGAGTGCAGTGAGGTCACAGTCTATGTAGCCAGTGTGATTGGATGTCACAATGGGAGGACAGTGAAGTCAGTCTATATAGCAGAATTTGTGACATCCCCATCCAATCAGACTGACCCACTACAAACTGATGTCATTCTACTTACTGTGACATCACCATCCAATCACAGACTGACCTGCTCCATGGCCTATGAGGTCACAGTATGTGTGACCTCACTGCACTCAATGTAATTACCAGATATTCCCAACTCACACACCTCAGGGCGACAGGCTTGGGCTTGTTGAACAGCCGCAGCGCGTGAAACATACCGTATGAGGCCCGACGGCTATTAAAGTGACACGTGACACAATGTTATGTTTTCAAGAACTCCAAGGGTGTAATTATCTTGCGTAAACAGCAGACCGCCGTCAGGTCGGGGCCCGTATACCTCCATTGTGTCTGTATAGCCCTGCGGGAAAAGTGCATCATGGGTAATAACGGGTTGGACATGACACTAGAGGGTGTACTATAATGAAATGCTCAGCGATGGGAGCGCAGCTCCTGAGATATAGTGTCAGCAGGCAGCCCGGCCATAAAATGAACTTTCAATGCAGCTTTGTCTGTGAATGGAGCACAAGAACAACTGCAGCCAAGCTCTTTTCTCTGCTCCCGGGTGTTGGGGCCGCAAGAGACGCCCTTAACAGATGCGTTAACGACACATAATGGTGCCGCACTGCAAAAAAGAGGCGAACGGATCACTTAATGACGTCGCACAAGAAATCGGATCTTACAGGGAAGCAGCCTTCGTTTTGCATCCTGCACAGATGTGAGAGTAGCTGCGGCTGCAGAGACGGTGTGCAATAGTCTGCAGAGCGGCCGTGTGTCCTGCAGAGCATCGCCTGGGCCCGGCAGCGAATACATCTGCACTGCAGCACAATAGCTGCGGACACGACCAGCAACCCCCTCCACGAGCAGCCGGACGACCGGCGGTGGAGCAGAGCCCCCAGAGCAAGTTTGTAGTGGTAGCAGAAGAGCTGGGTGATCATCCGTAGGACGGCCGTCACGGGGACCCAGCTTTCCTGACACCTGAACGGTAATTCTACAGGAGTAGCAGAGAGCATTGCCACATAACACGGCAGAACGAAGGCGGGACTCGCAAGGGACAAGTAGTCATGTGTGTTCTGTCCAACTGCGATACGAACAGCGCTCGCACGGGAAAATATCCTGCTGACTTCAGGGGTTAATTTACACGTGAGCCCCGTTATCTTCAACAGGAGAAAAATAAAAAAAGTTGCCCATCATGAACATGTAAATGGGATTTTCACGTGAGTGCGATGCGTTTATTCTTCCCTCTGAATCACGCAATTTTCACACGTCTGAAGGCGGGGGATCCCATGTGCAGCGATGCATTAGCAGAAAAATGGCAGGTTTACGAGTGCGATGGATTGCAGCACCCGCTCCGGCAAATACGGTCCAAGTTTATACTTCCTGCGCCATTGCTTTGCGATGACACGGGTACCAGCAGCCAAACGCAAAGTCACGGATTACATGGTAAAATAGAACATGCTGCGTTCCGTTTTCTGCGAGCGGATTACGCAATTCTGACCCACAGAATTGTGTAATCCAATGCATCCGATTGGCCCATGTATTACCACGGATCAAGCGCTCGCGGAATCTGCAATTCCTATCCGGTCGTGTGAACCTGTCCTGAGAGTTGGCGACGTTACTCCGTCATCGCTCTTTAACAAGGTAGGCCTGCAACTCCAGAGCACGGGAAAGTCAAAATGGACACGGAGGAAGCCAAAGTGGACACCATATTGGTTGTCACCCAGCATGCCTAGAACCAGGAGTAATAGTCAACCGGATGGACTCATGACTTTGTAGTCCACGATGAAGGTGAACGTGAGGCCTTGTCATTCCTGACACACCGGGAGGTAATTGCCAACGCAGCACATTCACCGCTGTCAGGCTGTCGCCTGCATTCCTCCACAGTGACACGGGTCAGACACGTGTGTGCTGCCAGGAATGTGCTGACCAACCATCCAACAAGCCCAAGCATGACCAAGTCAACAGCACCCCATCAGGGCGACTCCCAATGCCCCATTAACACCCCCAGGATAATGTACCTCCAACTAGGAGGTCACAGGGGCTATAGAAGACACCAGTGGTGCCGCTATAGGGGGATGTGAGGCTGGGGTCCTGGATGACCGATAGAGACCCAAAGTCCTCTTTGCCAAATAGGATGTGACAGCTGGAAAATATGCAAATAAAAAGCAGGACATATTTCCAGTTATTGCTACAAGGCTTGTTAAAAGGTCTGACAGTGACTTGCAGGAATGCTGCCTTCCAATAGGTGGTGCCATCTGTAGATTTGCATATTTCCCAGAGGAGATTGCATGGCTTTACAAATCTCCTCACTAGGTGCTCTCCCCTAAGGAGAAACGATACCATATCCACACTAGGTTTTTTTCTTCCTTCTCCACGGGCCTAGAACCTGCAGGCTACAGTCCAGAGGTCCATGTGGTACTATCCACCCAAAACATCTCAGGCTGCTATATAGATTAGATTGCTGGCAGCTGAACGCCATCTACCCCAATTCCTCACATACACCATACTGAGCCGCCGTGGGCTTTGATTGAGGAGCCTTCTGATAGTGGCTCTCCAACAGCAGATGAAAGCCAACAGCCCAATGCTTCTCTGCGGGCGGACATCTACCATTGGGGCGTCGGGAGACCCATCCACACATTACATGGCCGGCTGGCCCAGCCAAAGTTTACAGGTTGGACATAGATGGCGCCTGGCCAATTGTAAACCTTGTACAAAGAAGTTCTGCAACTTTCTACTATACTTTGCATTTCAATTCTGCCCCATGTTCAGGGTCTCTGCTTCTTGTCAGTGGAGCGCTACTTTTAAAGGGGTTGGCAGAAGTTTGGTGGCGTGCAGATTACTGTATAAATAGAGTGCGAAAAATCCAATATACTTAATCCGCTGTGGTCCCATGAGGTCCCGGATGGCGGAATCACGTTAACCATAACTGCTAGAACCCATTACTAGTCTCAGTGGTCACACGCTGTTCCTGCAGGGGCTCCTGGGACATTTAAGCCTCACTGCCATGGGCATAATTGAGTTGCAAAATCTGCGCATGTCACCCACGCGTGTGATCCGCAGTTCAATCAGCCCATAGAGAGCCATTGGGCATCTGTGGATGGGGATGGGCTGCATAACTGGTCAAAAACGTTATATGTACCCTATGATCACATTTTCATCCATTTTTTGAAGTAAAAAGGTGTATTCTCACGGATGACCATGTGACGGTACGCATGGGCCCCAGGTGTCAGTGATCACCATCGTTCCGAAATCCCAACCACAAACCAGAATGAAGAGTTCTACAGGCCCAAAAAAGGGGAGATCTGCCACACAGAACACATTACATACCAGTCCATTGCTTGACCCACACCTCTGCCATGTTGCTGCCCACTGACGCGTTTCAGACTACGGCAACTCTTAGGACTGTTTTACAGCAGAATATGGCAGCATTATAGCATCTCTAGAAGGCAGATCATCACAGGCTCTATAGAGATCCGATTGTGTTCAGTAGAACCATAGGGGCCACGTACGGCACTCTCAGTTACGGTTCCTAAAATGCGGTGGTTTTACCCACCACAAGCGGCATTACTCATTATCTAGATTGTGGAGGACGAAGGATTTGGTCAGCGCTTGCATGTCCAATTTATAGCATAACAAAGCATAAAACAATCGTGGTTCTCACGCGTTTTGGGCTTCACTAGCACATTCCATTTACCCTCCATGCTCTAGACTACCGGGAACAAGTCCAGCACCCCATCCAGCCAAAGAGGCGTTCTTGAGGCAAGCATACAGAATGGAGCAGTCACGCATTTCAGGCTGCACTAAGTCGCCCCCAGCCAGCAGATTGCCGTTAGCCATTTCCTCTTTTGCAAGTGGAGCTCATTTGACTTGCAGTAACAAAAAAAAAAAAATTAAATAAACCCGCCACAACTGACTGCAGATTTTTGGGAGGGAGGATTGCTTAGCCCTGTGGCTACAGAATCCTCCAACCCAATTTTCTGCGTGGGCCAGCAAGTGAGAAGGGGAACTGTGCGCTGTGTGCAGTCATGTGCCGCCCGGCCCCGATGAGGAAATCTGATGATGCCATCTTTTTGCTAAATAGTATTCCAAGTATTAACCGCTGCCGTGCCAGAGCAGATGGAGCCAAATAATGCACACGAACCGGAAAGAATGGACTCCAGAATGCCATGAAGCTTTCACGTGTTCGGGAAAACCATCTAGGAACGTTCCGGTATGTTGCCATTTACATCACATTAACTGTACGGCATTGTCTGAAGTTCTAGGGCCACAAAGGTTTCACGCAACGTCTTATGAGGATCTGAGGACAAACTAACATAAAGACGCCTTTATATATTTATCACTCATTATACGGCATGGACATCATACAGAGAACGTATTCACTCCCATTGGCCCCAACCCCAGAGGCAAAAGCACAAGGGAGCTCTGGTCCTACCATGAAGTTTGTGGACCACTCGGGATCATACTAAGGGCCTTCTGGTCAGCACGGTGGCTCAAACTGACATCAGGCCAGGTCATCACCATCAATGGCAGTCATAAACTGGAGGTGCAGGGAAAGCAATGAACGCTCCAGTCACAGGCAATATCATAGCAAAAGGAGCAAGAGCTAAAAAGAGCGCCTCTTACACGTTTCAAGCCCGAGTTGTTCAAGCTTGAAACGTGTAAGAAGCACGCTATTTTAACCTCTTGCTCCTGTATTGTTGCCTTTTATTAGTATGGAATAAAAGCTAAAAAGTTTTAGCTATAGGTTTGAGTGCTGGAAGACTTCCAAGTTTTGCTCAGTGGTTAGCACCATTGCCTTGCAGCGCTGGGGTCCTGGGTTCAAATCCAACAAGGGTAACCTGAAAGGAACATGCTTCCATGAGTTTCCTCTGAGTACTTTGGTTGCACATGCCTCAATGGAGATGGGGACTGATGTGAACAATATCCATATGGGGTTATATTGCATAGGCAGCAGAGTTAGTAAGTGTCTGACTTTCTAGTCTGTGTCCTAGATTGGCCCCCAAAATCCTACCAGAAGATATATTACTATTATATCGCTGAAGAAATTGGGGTGCAAATGGACAGATATACCCCCCAGATTAAAAGCCTTTAAGTAATGTCATTGGGGTACGGTCCCATCCTACTGCAACAGCCAATGGCCAGAACATGACTGCTGACCGACTTCTACCCATTATCCCATGTGGCAGTCGGCCACAGGCAGCATAGGACCACACCCTTAGGCCGCCTGCACATGGGCGGAAATCCCGCGGGATTTCCGCCGCTCAAAGCCTGCATTACAATACGCACTCCTATGCAGACGGCCGCGGCCAATCCGTGGCATGTCCTATTTTTGTGCAGGGCTCGCAGAGCCTCGCACAGATACGTCCCTCACCTGGCCGCCGGCTCTGGTCTGCGCATGCGCCGGCTGCCCGCACATGAAAGAGCCGGGGCCGCCGGGCGCGGGTGGGTACGCGCTGCTCTCTGCAGGCACTCGGGTCGGGTCCCACGGTGAGAATTCTCGACGGATCCGACCCGCTCGTCTGCAGGCGACCTAAAAGTAATGACCCCCTCCCCTTTTAGGAGTCAGAATTTTGTAACTTGCTTTGGACCCATTTAAAAGGGCATCTGTCATACCCATTGGTCCCCATTAACCGTTATGTGGGGTCTGGGGAGCTGCCCTTTATACCCCGAGACCCCTGTTCTAGGGCTGTGCACCTGAGAGGTTAGCACATGCTCAACTCCTTTCGCAAGGCTGCGTGCGCACAAGGTGTCATACGAACGAATGGAAGGTTTACAAAAGGCTGTCCGAGTGCCGATGTCAGCACATGCTAATGTCTTGGGGGCACCGTGCGGGAACGAGGGTCCCAGCAGGTATAAAAAGCAGTTCCATGAACCCCCCCCCCCCCCCCCCCCACGCCCTCAACTGCGAGATCCACAAAGTTTGGCGAGGACAGATGCCCTTTAAAGATACCGCAGCCGTTCCTTTTTTTCACGAGTCGCATAGGCTTTACAGCTTGCCTTCTGCCCTCTACATCTCTTCTTGGGGTCCTCCTTCACTCTTCCAGGATGGCCGCGCTGAGCACTGGTCATGCATCGGTAGTCTAAGACATTACATACTGCTCTGATTGGCCAGTGCTATTCACGTGAGCAGTGCGGCCAATCCGAAAGCAGCATGCAGTGAATAGTAACAGCAGCGCAGAAGCCATCTTGGAAAAGGGGGGTGGGGGGGCAGGAACAGGCAGATCCGCAGCCAACCAGCAGGGCAATAGCTGATATTACCCCCAAGTTTAGTCCCAGGCCTGGAGGGTCACTTTAACAGAAGGAATGCGTTGCAGAAGTACCGGTCCGGCACAAAGCCATCAGCAGGCGATCTGAAGTAATACAAACTGCAAGCGACTGCCAGAACAAACAATCCAAAAAAAGCCACAACATCAACACTCGGTGGCCCGTCTGCTGACCTACTTCTGCAGGGATTGTATTACGCCACATTTGGAGTAGTAGGTAAAGCTTGCAGTATTTTGGGAAGCTACGATAGCGATGCCTTACAGACGCCATAAGCACAGGGGCACATAGGAAGGGCAGCTCCCGGCTCCGCTGCCACCTCCTGGCACATAGACAAGGTGCCAGCTGGGTGCAGACGTGCCGAAATGTTAACAGAAAATATAATTGCTTCTTCCATTGAATATACGGCCTGACGGCACAGGATTCTGGGAAGTGTCATCGGCAGGCAAGAAGTGAGTAAGCAACAGCAGCGAAGTGTTAAATATTACAGTGCACTGTCACCCATGTATGGAGAAGGCGGCCATATTTGACGGTGTGGGGTTTGGGGTTTTGTTTTTCAAAGTCAGCATCAAGAATGGATCCAAACTTCTTGGAAATGGGGACAGTCTTGTAGCAGGGCAAAGTCAACTTTCACCGACACCAGCAAAGGGGGCACAAGCAGCCATCAACTTGTGGAAGATGGCTTTTAAGGGGATTTCTAGTACTAAAATAGACAAAACAGGTCATCAATATCTAAGCAGTAGGGGGGCAAAGCATGGGATCCCCAATGATCAGCTGTTTGAGGGGTCCGTTACACTTACGTGAGCATGGCTGTCTGTTCACTGCTATACATTTTGTAGTGGTAGTGCCTGGTACTGCAGCTCAGTCCCATTTACTTGACGTTCTATGCCTGAGAAGAGGCAGCGGCGCTAAGGCAAGCATCACAGCCTCTCTGATAAGTTGATGGGTGGGTGTCGAGAGCCAGATCCCCCGCTGATTTGATGATCTATCCTTAGTATAGGCCTCAATATCCAACTCCAGAGAAATCCACTTAAAAATTGATTGCCCCAAAAAAACAAAAAGTTATCCCCTCTTATGTTTAGGGGATAATTTGCTGTTCAGTGGGGGTCTGACCAGAAGTCCCCTCATCAATCCTGGTTGCACATGTACGATACCCCTCCATTTGATTCCATGGGACCACCGAAGAATGCTTGAACTCTGCCATCTCCGGCGGGTCCTTCGAAAGCAATGCAGTGGCAAACGTGCAACCATGGCTGCCTTCATTGTGGACCCCAATTCTCAGGACTGGTGGGGGTCCCAACCTGTAGATGTGGAAGCCTGATGGCCAGGTTAAAGGGTTTGTTCCCCAAGATCCATCCGTCCGCACACTTATTTTGGGGTCTGGGTTTCCCACTAATAACTTGTGTAATTAGTTAGGATCGTTCTTTACTGTCCGTGTTCAGCCTGGACCTCCGCCGGAGTGCAGCCCTTTCCTAAAGCCATCCAGCACTACAAGCATCAGCCTCACAGCTTCTAATATCCCCGCTTGCTGTTAGTGAATGGGAACAAGCTTGCAGCTGAGGATTTGTTACAGTTGTATCCGGTGTAGACCATCCGCTCCAGACAGAACCACAAAACAGAAGAGATCCATCCTAAGAGGGAACCAGAAGATGCCATAGACCCCACTGACTAGAACGGGATCCGTCTTGCTTCGCCTACGCCCTCCATTTTCCCAGATGACTTGAGCGCAACATGCTGCGCTCTTGGATTTCATCCGGGATGGTTTCCTCTGCACTGGCACACTGTAGCAAACAACCCAGCATGTACAGTCACATCTGAGTTTGGCGCTCTGTAAGTACCATCTGTTGGAGATTTTCTTATACTGTGCTTGCCGGGAACAGTAGTGAGCGTGCGGCGCCATTCTTCCGATTACAGTCCATTATAAATGGGGTCCGTTGGGCATCACTGGTATCCGATGAATGATGGAAACCACAGCACAGATACGCACAAATACTACACCCATCATCCTCCCAGCAAATAAAAGCACGTTACAACTTGAAAGTGAACTTTGGCGCTGTACCGGACAGCTATTGAGAGTTTTCGGTTGTGCCCGTAGAAGTACTCGCTCCTGTGGCTCCTGGAGGGTCCAAACATGGACAGGGACCCTCAGCCTGGACAGGGACCCTCAGCCTGGACAGGGACCCTCAGCCTGGACAGGGACCCTCAGCCTGGACAGGGACCCTCAGCCTGGACAGGGACCCTCAGCCTGGACAGGGACCAATACGTCTCAGTGACGCATTTAGGGAGTGCGAGTAGCGATATGTTATGGCCGAGTTCACACGAAGCGGAATTGCCGCGCGGACGCTCTGCACGGAAACTCCACTGCATTTTTAAAGCCGAGACTCAGCAGCAAAGTGGACGGGATTTGTAAAAACCTCATTCACACGTTGCAGAAAAGCCACGCGGAAACCAACAAGCTGCATGGAATTCAAATCTGCGGCGTGTCAGTTTTGGCGCCGTTTACGCTACGGACTTTCTTCTTTCTATAGGAGATTTTTGCAGCGGAATACAGGCTGAAAGGCTGCTTCAAAACCAAATGGCGCAGGTTTTGAAGCAGCCTTTCCGCTGCAGAAATCTTGCGTCGTTTCCATGCGGTCTCGCTGCGGACATTCCGTCCTGTGTGAAGCCAGCCTTGCTGGTACTGAGTCACAGAACAGAGGTATGAGGTGCGACTGGTTCCCAGGTGATGGCTAGGATAAAATGCGATGCCTCACCTGCGCAAATATCTGAGGACTGAACTAATAGAAGCATTTAGTCACCGCAGGCAGCACTCCGTGCCTCGTCCGGCCCAAACTCAAGTACAGGTTCCTATAGAATCCTAATTCTAGGGTTCAGAGTAGTCATTAGTACACGGAAAACACAAGAAACCCGTCAGACCTCCAACTCTCCCCGCTACGTTTATACGGCGCAATGCGGTGCCGTCCGTGCGGTTTATCGGGCGCCAACCCCTTTATAGGCAGCCGATACCCATTGTAATAAATCAGTCGCCGCCTTCAGCACGTAGGACAGGAACCGCAGGACGGTGAAGATTACACAGAAGCGAGTTTCACGAGGGATTTCGCTCTCAAGGTCATCGGCTTCTGTCGCAGACACGATCTGTATCTAATAGCAACCAACATTACATACGGTAAAGATCGACCCACCTAACGCTGCGGTAAGCCGCATCAACAAGGATGAACTACACGTGCAGCGCGCAAAGGGTTAACAGGACTCGCAGCTGGAGCCGTGTACTTCGTAACCTTGAATCAGCAATAACACCATTAACGTTAGTGCTGCAGAGAGGAGGCGCCGTCAGACTCGGCGTGTAGAGGCGAGCACGGGGCTGCCGAGAGCCACCGCAGGAAATGCGACAAATGGTGGGCATAGCACCGTGCAGCAGAGCGCACCGCCACGTGCAGATGGAGCAGAGCTACAGCTACAGTCTGCAGTCCCAATGGGTTTGGCAGGATCGTGCTGGATGACAAACTCAACTCTACATGTAATTAGATCGTAAGACCTGGCAGAAAGTGCGATATACCAACATAAAAAGGTAAAAGAGAACAATGTAACAACGGAGACACTAAAACAACAATGTAACAACAACATAACAATGTATCAACAGTGATAAAGTAACAAGATAGCAATATAGAACCACAATGCTTTATACCGGCCATCACGGGGCGCCAGGCCAATAGGACAGGTAGAAATACTAATCCGGGCCGGTGGTACAGCGGCGGCCAGTTACATGCGAGCGGCCGGCTCATGGGAAGCGAGGAGGGGGGAGAGAAAAAAAAACTAAAATCTATATGCATGTATATGAAGGAGGAGGATCGCACAGGACCACCTAGTCCTTGCATGATATAGGGTCACTCCTTCCTCTACGAGTGTCCGCAGTTAGATGGGCGGCTCAGGAGAGGGACCACCAGGCGACAGCGAGTACAGGTTCTATAACTAGCCAGTGACAGGTGTATACCATCCGTACGTAGGACAAACTCATTAGATCTGCTTAAAGGGACCTACATGTTCTGTACAAGTCCACAAGGGGAGCTACACAACATAGTTGGAGGCGGATTTCAAAGGGAAGGCAAGTGGATTACTAGAAGTAGTGTCGTACATGTAAAAACAAGATGTGCTCTTCGAGGTGGACCACACACCTGGGCAGGTCTGAGGGCCACTTACATGTCCCACTGGTCTCGTACCATCAGTCAAGTAACTCCTGCTGCAGTCGTGTGCCATCATCGCTGCAACCAATCACTGTCCTCAATGCTCATGTGTGCATGAACGGCATGTGACCACTAAGGACAGCAATTGGCTGCAGTGGTCATGTGAAAACTGACTACCATACGACCGCTGCAGAAGCTTCTAGAACCGAACCAGCCGGACAATAGGAGTTTTTAAATATCTTTAAAAAGGGCCATTCTGGTGAAAACACTTTGCCTGTCACTCTGGAGGTCTTCTCAGTATATTCCAGTCACTTTTCTGCAGTGCAGCCCCCTGTCTGATGCTTGTCAGGCGTCATGTTGATGCTGAGATTTTTTACTTTGTTTCACATCTTCAGCACAGCATTAGCTGGGACTATACCACGTGTGCCTTCTATGTTCAGCTAAATGAGCTACAGCCAATAAGTATACAGTAAGGAAGATTAGTTGTGATCTCCTCTATTATATCTGTGCGATCATCAGTAACTGACGGAAGAAACCATACTAGGGTATGGCTACGTAGTAAATGAATAAAAATAAAAACTGTGGCCCTTTAAAAACACTGAATCCCCTAGCCAAACTAAAAGGGTCTTCAAGAACCCCTTTAAGGGCCCCATAACCCAACCTTGCATTTCAGGCCAGTGAGAGAACCTACTAGTGGACCACCCAAGGGTACCGATTACTTTTCACTCCTTTGACTCCCATTGTCAACTGAGAGCCTCACATTGAGGGACAAAACAGACACCCCAACATCACTACAGCCCGACCAAAAATGGAGTCCCTGCAGTGAAGCAGTCATTGGAATATCCTCACAAATATAGGGGAAGTTCTTTTGGACAATCAACCAAAAACACGAAAAGTGGTCTTCTACAGGGTGGTCCTCTCAAGGAGGCCAGTCTACATAAATGTGAGGGGTGGTCTTCTCAAAGGGGGGTCATTTCACAAAATAGCTTTTGAAGACCGCCATTCTGAGTCCCAATAGATCATCATCTCCTCCCTGAATGGTCTTCAGACTTCGCTCTTCTCAACACATTTGGCTTTGGTGATATCAGTCCGAAGAACCCCGCCAATGTGGCAGATGAACTGCGATCTTTGCTGCTAGTGAGATATTGGAATACGCAAATCTATATATTGGGGGGGGGGGGGGGGGGGGGGTTACTGACCTCACTAATGGGCTTTAAACCTGCACTTCTTAAGGCAGCAGCTCAGCCGATTGCTGACAGCCAGGCTCCTGCTCTAATGGCCAGGAGCAGAGACACCTCAGATCCTGGCAGCTTAACCCCTTACATGCCACAATCAACAGCAACTGTAGCATGTAAGCAGATGACGGGGGAGGGGGCTCCTTCTGTCACAACGTGCCAATGGGTTCCCATGGCAGCTGGAAACCTGACAAAGTCCTCCACGTCCATCACGTAACTCAGTCTATTAAACGCCACTTCTGGCAGTCCAATAGAAGGCACTACGTAATGCAATGAACTACCGCTAGTGACTGAACAATCGCCAGTAGGGACTAAAATTGTGCAAAAAGTTAAATGTCAAACTGCAAGAAAAAAAAAAATAGATAAAAATGAATCCAGCTTAAAAAGCAGCACCCAGTAGGCGTCACCGCGATCATAATGGGCCGTAATGAAGACATTTGGCATCTTTAGAGCCGTGAAAATGTAAAAACGAAACACCAGAACTGCCGATTTTCTTTTGAAAATATATATATATATATATATATATATATATATATATATATATATATATATATATTTTACACCCACCAATGAGTCCCATCATGTACCGCTACACGCTGCCAACACACCCTGCAACTCTTACCGTAAAGAGCTCAGATGTCGGCAGATAGAAGGTTCGGCCTTAGGATGGGGCGAGGACGGGGTGTTGGAGCATAAAAGGTTTTATAGTGCAAAGATAAGATGTAATAAGCCTTGTGCGGCAGTAATGGCGCTGATCCACGGAGGAAAGCATTGTGCCATCTGTACTGATGGGGTAAAGAGAAAACTCAAACACAAGTGGGGGAATCTCTAGACCCCCCCCCCCCCCACACACACAAGTTATGGCTCTAGCAATGCAACAACGAAAAAAAATGGCTTGCACCTTAAAGGGGTTGTCCTGCGGCAGCAAGTGGGGTTATACACTTCTGTATGGCCATATTAATGCACTTTGTAATATACATCGTGCATTAAATATGAGCCATACAGAAGTTATTCACTTACCCCCTCCGGTGTTGGCGTCCTCGTCTCCATGGCGACGACCGAATCCTTCTCCTTGATTAGACGCGCTTGCGCAGTCTGCTCTTCTGTCCCATTGAATGGGGCCGCTCCGGCGTGCTCGCGCCGGAGAGCTGGTCTGCGCATGCGCAGAAAACCTGTGCGGCGCGAGCACGCCGGAACGGCCCCACTCAACGGGACAGAAGAGCAGACTGCGCAAATGCGTCTAATCGAGGCAGAAGGCGGCTTTGGTTGGGACCCCAAAACCGGAGGGGGTAAGTATATAACTTCTGTATGGCTCATATTTAATGCACGATGTATATTACAAAGTGCATTAATATGGCCATACAGAAGTGCTGAACCCCACTTGCTTCTGCGGGACAACCCCTTTAAGGTGCAAAATAGGCCGCTCACTAAGGGGTTAAGGGCTCCATGACCCCCACCTTCCATCGCATGCCAGTAGGAGAACCTTGTAGTGGACCACCCAAAAAGGTAAAAATTACTTACCACTCCTTTGACTCATGTGGTCAACTAAGACTCTCACATTGAGGGACACAACACTCCTCCCCTTCCCCCCAACCAAAAGTAAGGTCCGTACAAGGAAGAATTCAGCTGATCAATGTCAACTAGACATCCTTACAACTAGAATGAAACTTCCTTAGGACGATCAACTAAACAGGTTCTACAGGATGGGCTTCTCAAAGAAGAGACCAATGTACATCTCTCTGAGAAGACCGCCCCTCATGTGATATGTACATTGGCCTCTCTGAGATGACCGCCCCTCATGTGATATGTACATTGGTCTCTCTGAGATGACCGCCCCTCATGTGATATGTACATTGGCCTCTCTGAGATGACCGCCCCTCATGTGATATGTACATTGGCCTCTCTGAGAAGACCGCCCCTCATGTGATATGTACATTGGCCTCTCTGAGAAGACCGCCCCTCATGTGATATGTACATTGGCCTCTCTGAGAAGACCGCCCCTCATGTGATATGTACATTGGCCTCTCTGAGAAGACCGCCCCTCATGTGATACCAATGTACATATCACATGAGGGGCGGTCTTCTCAAAGAGGTCGACTTACAGGGACATTGTACAAAAAAAAAAAAGGGACACACAAAGACCACCATTCTGAAGGAAGCCGCCCATCACCTCCTCTCTTCCACCTTCACCTTCCCTACCCCCCAATAAACATGGTCTTCCTGGGAATCTAATCTCACTGTGTAGCAGGTTGACCCCGCTGGGGTCTGATACGGGATATTATACACATACCGGTCATGTGACATACGTCAGCGCCAAATAACGGACCGCACAATAATAAATCCGACTTGAAACAAGTACAAGAGTGTCCAAGTGAGCCGGCAGTTTAGAGATACGACAACGTTCTGGAGCCAATGAGACTGGAGATGAGCGACTCTGCCCAATAGCACCAACTATACAAAGCCAGGATTGCAAGCTCTGCTGCCAAGCTCAGTGACCTACAGATCCCAATGAGATACAAGAACTGATCTTCTGGAAACCATCAGCAGGATGTCTGTCCTGCGGCTCTGCAGGGGTTATAAAACAGGACAAGACAGTGTCTGCTGAGACTTGTAGTCTCCATACACAGAGGGAGGTGTAGTGCTGAAGTGCAGGGGCAGCACTGCCTACATCACCAACAGGTTAGAGTGCAAGCTCTACAGACAAGGGCAAGCCAAGCGGAAACCCTGCAAAAAAACTCTTGAAAAACAGTAGCACAAGCTTAGAAGGTCGGCACATACTAGGAAGAGTGCTAGCTCCTTGGGCAACAGTAATGACACAGCCTAAACTCTACTACTGAACAGCAGAGTGTCAGCTCTGCAGGCAAGCACAAGGCCACTTTACACAGCAAGCTTTGCAGACAGACTCTGGTAAGGGATTAGAGTGCAAGCTCTGCATGCGAGTAGCAAGGTCATGGAATAAACTGCAAGATCTGCAGAGAAGTTCACTGACAGATTAGATTGCAAGCTCTGCAGACAAGTGCAAGGTCACAGAATACAAGAGCTGCAGACAAGTGCACTAAGATTAGAGTGCAAGCTCTGCAGACAACACACTATCAATTGATTGGTCAATTTTGCAAATAAACTCAGGTAAGGGATTATAGAGTGCAAGCTCTGCTGACAAGTGCATTAGCCATGCTTAGAGCGTGAGCTCTACAGACAAGTAGAGTGACATCTAGATGGCAAACTGAGGTGAGGGATTAGAGTGCAAGCCCTGTAGACAAATGCAAGGTCATAGAATACAAGATCCAGTGCACTGGCAGGGATTAGAGTGTGAGCTCTGCAGACTAGACAGGTTATCTCAGATGGCACACTTCAGGCAATACAAGACTGCAAGCTCTGCTGACAAGTGCAAGGTCATAAAATACAAGATCTGCAGACCAGTGCACCGGCTACAGTTAGAGTGCAAGCTCTGCAGACAAAAAAAAAAAACAGTGGCCATTAGAAGGCATGCTATACAGAAAACGACAGGAAAGGGATTAGAGTGCAAGCTCTGCAGGCAAGCGCAAGGTCATAGAATAAAGTGCAAGCTCTACAGACAAGGGCAGGGATTAGAGTGTGAGCTCCATGGACTAGGACCAATCCTAGAAGGCAGGTGTTTGATTGCTAGCTCTGCAGACAAGTGCAAATGAGGGTTTTCCAGTTCTGCAGCAATGGCTGGCGATTAGATCGCAAGCTCTGCAATGCGCAGGTGCAAAAGAGAAAAGATCCAGCTGCAAAAATAAGAGTGTCAGCTCTGCGGACAAGCGCTGCATATTAGAGTGCGAGCTCTGAAGCCGAGAGGTCAGTAGCGGGTCATGGAAGGTACTGGAAGAAACAGAAGGCTCCTACCTGGGGGCTCTGCTGCCAGGAAATGGTTGGATTAAAGGGGGTGTCCTCCGCCTTGTGTGGGGAGGGCAGGTGACACGCACTGGGATCCCCAGTAATCAGGCCGCTCCGGCGCGGTGTCCGCGGTATATATAGGAGAGGCAGGGCTCGGCCGGCTGACAAGTGTATATCCCGTGAAGGAGGAGCTCCGCACCGGCCTCCTCTCCCGACACCTCGGCCTTCCGTTGACGCAGTTCATTAATATGCAGCAGTGTACGGGGGTGGGCGTGGCGGATGTAAAGCTCAGCTCTGATAGGTTGCCGGCTGAGCTCTGTGGGCGGGCTTGCAGCCGGTGCACACTATTGATAAGCTATAACCGTCTATAGTGAAGGGGCGGGGCATAGCCAGTACTAAATGCTGATTGGTCGCGGGGGAGCTCGCGGGGCGGTGTTACAGCCGGTGCATAAGATGACGCGGTAACGGTTGTTGCCAGGACCCGGCGATGAGGGAGGGTTGAGGGTCGCCCGTCCTCGTACCGCCGTGTGAGAGGGAGTGTCCCCGGTCAGCAGTGACTACCATGTACATATTATAGTAGCCCCGTAGTGAGGTCAGCAGTGACTACCATGTACATATTATAGGAGCCCCGTAGTGAGGTCAGGCGGCAGCGGGGGACATTGTGGTAAGCGACAATTTTCCGTGAGGAGAATCGATGCCCACAAACCCCCAATGACCGGATGCGTTATTATATCTCCACCGTAATAAATGGTGTGGACCGTCTGATGGTCGTCTGCAGTGCGCCCCGTACACACCGCCAACGGTGCGCTGAGCGGGGTCGGCGGCTGTAGGGGCGGCATCGGAGTCGCTGAAAATACCGACCAACGGAAAATGGGGGCGCGGCTTATCATGGCGTTTATTCGTGCCTTGGTCATTCCAACTTGTAATGGTGCTCCCCAACCGCAAATGGCCCCAGTAGTAATAGTGCCGCCTTTGTGGCCCCAGTAGTAATAGTGCCGCCTTTGTGGCCCCAGTAGTAATAGTGCCGCCTTTGTGGCCCCAGTAGTAATAGTGCCGCCTTAGTGGTCCCAGTAGTAATAGTGCCGCCTTTGTGGCCCCAGTAGTAATAGTGCCGCCTTTGTGGCCCCAGTAGTAATAGTGCCGCCTTAGTGGCCCCAGTAGTAATAGTGCCGCCTTAGTGGCCCCAGTAGTAATAGTGCCGCCTTAGTGGCCCCAGTAGTAATAGTGCTGCCTTAGTGGCCCCAGTAGTAATAGTGCCGCCTTTGTGGCCCCAGTAGTAATAGTGCCGCCTTTGTGGCCCCAGTAGTAATAGTGCCGCCTTAGTGGTCCCAGTAGTAATAGTGCCGCCTTTGTGGCCCCAGTAGTAATAGTGCCGCCTTTGTGGCCCCAGTAGTAATAGTGCCGCCTTAGTGGCCCCAGTAGTAATAGTGCCGCCTTAGTGGCCCCAGTAGTAATAGTGCCGCCTTAGTGGCCCCAGTAGTAATAGTGCTGCCTTAGTGGCCCCAGTAGTAATAGTGCCGCCTTAGTGGCCCCAGTAGTAGTAGTGCAGCCTAAGTGGTCCCAGTAGTCATAGTGCCGCCTTAGTGGTCCCAGTAGTCATAGTGCCGCCTTAGTGGTCCCAGTAGTCATAGTGCCGCCTTAGTGGCCCCAGTAGTAATAGTGCCGCCTTTGTGGCCCCAGTAGTAATAGTGCCGCCTTAGTGGCCCCAGTAGTAATAGTGCCGCCTTAGTGGCCCCAGTAGTCAGTGCCGCCTTAGTGGTCCCAGTAGTAATAGTGCCACCTTAGTGGTCCCAGTAGTCATAGTGCCGCCTTAGTTGTCCCAGTAGTAATAGTGCCGCCTTAGTGGCCCCAGTAGTAATAGTGCCGCCTTAGTGGCCCCAGTAGTAATAGTGCCGCCTAAGTGGCCCCAGTAGTAATAGTGCCGCCTTAGTTGTCCCAGTAGTAATAGTGCCGCCTTAGTGGCCCCAGTAGTAATAGTGCCGCCTAAGTGGCCCCAGTAGTCATAGTGCCGCCTTAGTTGTCCCAGTAGTCATAGTGCCGCCTTAGTTGTCCCAGTAGTCATAGTGCCGCCTTAGTTGTCCCAGTAGTCATAGTGCCGCCTTAGTGGCCCCAGTAGTAATAGTGCCGCCTTAGTGGCCCCAGTAGTAATAGTGCCGCCTTAGTGGCCCCAGTAGTAATAGTGCCGCCTTAGTGGCCCCAGTAGTAATAGTGCCGCCTTAGTGGCCCCAGTAGTAATAGTGCCGCCTTAGTGGCCCCAGTAGTCATAGTGCCGCCTTAGTGGCCCCAGTAGTCATAGTGCCGCCTTAGTGGTCCCAGTAGTCATAGTGCAGCCTTAGTTGTCCCAGTAGTAATAATGCCGCCTTAGTTGTCCCAGTAGTAATAGTGCCGCCTTAGTGGCCCCAGTAGTAATAGTGCCGCCTTAGTGGCCCCAGTAGTAATAGTGCCGCCTTAGTGGCCCCAGTAGTAATAGTGCCGTCTTAGTGGTCCCAGTAGTAATAGTGCTGCCTTAGTGGTCCCAGTAGTAATAGTGCTGCCTTAGTGGTCCCAGTAGTAATAGTGCCGCCTTAGTGGTCCCAGTAGTAATAGTGCAGCCTAAGTGGTCCCAGTAGTAATAGTGCCGCCTTAGTGACCCCCTTAGTGGTCCCAGTAGTCATAGTGACCCCTTTAGTGGTCCCAGTAGTCATAGTGACCCCTTTAGTGGTCCCAGTAGTCATAGTGACCCCCTTAGTGGCCCCAGTAGCAATAGTGCCGCCTTAGTGGCCCCATTAGCAATAGTGACCCCCTTAGTGGTCCCAGTAGTAATAGTGCCGCCTTAGTGGCCCCATTAGTCATAGTGACCCTCTTAGTGGCCCCAGTAGTAATACTGGCACTAGTAGTAACAGTGGTTCCAGTAGTAATAGTGCCGCTTTAGTGGCCCCAGTAGTAATAGTGGCCCAATTAGTAATAGTGCCGCTTTAGTTGCCACAGTAGTAATAGTGGCCCCAGAAGTAATAGTGACCCCCCCCCCCCCCGCCTAGTGGCCCCAGTAGTAATAGTGCTGCCTCAGTACCAATAGTGCCATAATAGTGGCATCAGTAGTAATAGTGCCGCTTTAGCAGCCCCAGTAGTAATAGTGCCCCCAGTAGTAATAGTGCTGCTTTAGTAGCCCCAGTAGTAATAGTGGCCCCAGTAGTAATAGTGCTGCCTTAGTGGTCAAAGTAGTTATAGTGACCCCCCCCCCAGGGGCCCCAGTAGTAATAGTGCCATAATAATGGCCTCAGTAGTAATAGTGCCGCTTTAGTTGCCCCAGTAGTAATAGTGCCGCTATAGTGGCCCCAGTAGTAATAGTGCCGCTTTAGTAGCCACAGTAGTAATAGTGGCCCCAGTAGTAATAGTGCTTCCTTGGTGGTCCCAGTAGTTATAGTGACCCCCCCCCCCCTAGGGGCCCCAGTAGTAATAGTGCCATAATAATGGCCTCAGTAGTAATAGTGCCCCCAGTAGTAATAGTGCCACCTTAGTGGTCCCAGTAGTCATAGTGCCGCCTTAGTTGTCCCAGTAGTAATAGTGCCGCCTTAGTGGCCCCAGTAGTAATAGTGCCGCCTTAGTGGCCCCAGTAGTAATAGTGCCGCCTTAGTGGCCCCAGTAGTAATAGTGCCGCCTAAGTGGCCCCAGTAGTAATAGTGCCGCCTTAGTTGTCCCAGTAGTAATAGTGCCGCCTTAGTGGCCCCAGTAGTAATAGTGCCGCCTAAGTGGCCCCAGTAGTCATAGTGCCGCCTTAGTTGTCCCAGTAGTCATAGTGCCGCCTTAGTTGTCCCAGTAGTCATAGTGCCGCCTTAGTTGTCCCAGTAGTCATAGTGCCGCCTTAGTGGCCCCAGTAGTAATAGTGCCGCCTTAGTGGCCCCAGTAGTAATAGTGCCGCCTTAGTGGCCCCAGTAGTAATAGTGCCGCCTTAGTGGCCCCAGTAGTAATAGTGCCGCCTTAGTGGCCCCAGTAGTAATAGTGCCGCCTTAGTGGCCCCAGTAGTCATAGTGCCGCCTTAGTGGCCCCAGTAGTCATAGTGCCGCCTTAGTGGTCCCAGTAGTCATAGTGCAGCCTTAGTTGTCCCAGTAGTAATAATGCCGCCTTAGTTGTCCCAGTAGTAATAGTGCCGCCTTAGTGGCCCCAGTAGTAATAGTGCCGCCTTAGTGGCCCCAGTAGTAATAGTGCCGCCTTAGTGGCCCCAGTAGTAATAGTGCCGTCTTAGTGGTCCCAGTAGTAATAGTGCTGCCTTAGTGGTCCCAGTAGTAATAGTGCTGCCTTAGTGGTCCCAGTAGTAATAGTGCCGCCTTAGTGGTCCCAGTAGTAATAGTGCAGCCTAAGTGGTCCCAGTAGTAATAGTGCCGCCTTAGTGACCCCCTTAGTGGTCCCAGTAGTCATAGTGACCCCTTTAGTGGTCCCAGTAGTCATAGTGACCCCTTTAGTGGTCCCAGTAGTCATAGTGACCCCCTTAGTGGCCCCAGTAGCAATAGTGCCGCCTTAGTGGCCCCATTAGCAATAGTGACCCCCTTAGTGGTCCCAGTAGTAATAGTGCCGCCTTAGTGGCCCCATTAGTCATAGTGACCCTCTTAGTGGCCCCAGTAGTAATACTGGCACTAGTAGTAACAGTGGTTCCAGTAGTAATAGTGCCGCTTTAGTGGCCTCAGTAGTAATAGTGGCCCAATTAGTAATAGTGCCGCTTTAGTTGCCACAGTAGTAATAGTGGCCCCAGAAGTAATAGTGACCCCCCCCCCCCCGCCTAGTGGCCCCAGTAGTAATAGTGCTGCCTCAGTACCAATAGTGCCATAATAGTGGCATCAGTAGTAATAGTGCCGCTTTAGCAGCCCCAGTAGTAATAGTGCCCCCAGTAGTAATAGTGCTGCTTTAGTAGCCCCAGTAGTAATAGTGGCCCCAGTAGTAATAGTGCTGCCTTAGTGGTCAAAGTAGTTATAGTGACCCCCCCCCCCTAGGGGCCCCAGTAGTAATAGTGCCATAATAATGGCCTCAGTAGTAATAGTGCCGCTTTAGTTGCCCCAGTAGTAATAGTGCCGCTATAGTGGCCCCAGTAGTAATAGTGCCGCTTTAGTAGCCACAGTAGTAATAGTGGCCCCAGTAGTAATAGTGCTTCCTTGGTGGTCCCAGTAGTTATAGTGACCCCCCCCCCCTAGGGGCCCCAGTAGTAATAGTGCCATAATAATGGCCTCAGTAGTAATAGTGCCCCCAGTAGTAATAGTGCTGCTTTAGTTGCCCCAGTAGTAATAGTGGCCCCAGTAGTAATAGTGCTGCCTTAGTGGTCAAAGTAGTTATAGTGACCCCCCCTAGGGGCCCCAGTAGTAATAGTGCCATAATAATGGCATCAGTAGTAATAGTGCCCCCAGTAGTAATAGTGCTGCTTTAGTAGCCCCAGTAGTAATAGTGGCCCCAGTAGTAATAGTGCTGCCTTAGTGGTCAAAGTAGTTATAGTGACCCCCCCCCCCTAGGGGCCCCAGTAGTAATAGTGCCATAATAATGGCCTCAGTAGTAATAGTGCTGCTTTAGTTGCCCCAGTAGTAATAGTGCCGCTTTAGTTGCCCCAGTAGTAATAGTGCCGCTATAGTGGCCCCAGTAGTAATAGTGTCACTTTAGTAGCCACAGTAGTAATAGTGGCCCCAGTAGTAATAGTGCTTCCTTGGTGGTCCCAGTAGTTATAGTGACCCCCCCCCCCCTAGGGGCCCCAGTAGTAATAGTGCCATAATAATGGCCTCAGTAGTAATAGTGCCCCCAGTAGTAATAGTGCTGCTTTAGTTGCCCCAGTAGTAATAGTGGCCCCAGTAGTAATAGTGCTGCCTTAGTGGTCAAAGTAGTTATAGTGACCCCCCCTAGGGGCCCCAGTAGTAATAGTGCCATAATAATGGCCTCAGTAGTAATAGTGCCGCTATAGTGGCCCCAGTAGTAATAGTGCCGCTATAGTGGCCCCAGTAGTAATAGTGCCGCTTTAGTAGCCACAGTAGTAATAGTGGCCCCAGTAGTAATAGTGCTTCCTTGGTGGTCCCAGTAGTTATAGTGACCCCCCCTAGGGGCCCCAGTAGTAATAGTGCCATAATAATGGCCTCAGTAGTAATAGTGCCGCTTTAGTAGCCACAGTAGTAATAGTGGCCCAATTAGTAATAGTGCCGCTTTAGTTGCCCCAGTAATAATAGTGGTTTCAGTAGTAATAGTGGCCCCAGAGGTAATAGTGACCCCCCGCCTAGTGGCCCCAGTAGTAATAGTGCTGCCTCAGTACCAATAGTGCCATAATAGTGGCGTCAGTAGTAATAGTGCCGCTTTAGTTGCCCCAGTAGTAATAGGGCCGCTTTAGCAGCCCCAGTAGTAATAGTGCCCCCAGTAGTAATAGTGCCGCTTTAGTTGCCCCAGTAGTAATAGTGGCCCCAGTAGTAATAGTGCTGCTTTAGTAGCCCCAGTAGTAATAGTGCTGCCTTAGTGGTCAAAGTAGTTATAGTGACCCGCCCCCCCCCTAGGGGCCCCAGTAGTAATAGTGCCATAATAATGGCCTCAGTAGTAATAGTGCCGCTTTAGTTGCCCCAGTAGTAATAGTGGCCCCATTAGTAATAGTGCCGCTATAGTGGCCCCAGTAGTAATAGTGCCGCTTTAGTAGCCACAGTAGTAATAGTGGCCCCAGTAGTAATAGTGCTTCTTTGGTGGTCCCAGTAGTTATAGTGACCCCCCCCCCCCTAGGGGCCCCAGTAATAATAGTGCCATAATAATGGCCTCAGTAGTATTAGTGGCCCCAGTAGTAATAGTGCCGCTTTAGTAGCCACAGTAGTAATAGTGGCCCCAGTAGTAATAGTGCTGCCTTAGTGGTCCCAGTAGTTATAGTGCCCCCCCCCCCTAGGGGCCCCAGTAGTAATAGTGCCATAATAATGGCCCCATTAGTAATAGTGCCGCCTTAGTGGCCCCAGTAGTAACAGTGGCTCCAGTAGTAATAGTGGCCCACCTTAGTGGCCCCAGTAGTAATAGTGCCACTTTAGTAGCCACAGTAGTAATAGTGCTGTCTTAGTGGCCGTAGTAGTAATAGTGGTCCCAGTAGTAACTGTCAGAACCTGCAACTCTCGGGGCCGCCGTGCCCGCACCACCGGTCCTGCCACCCGGGCTACAGGAGTGCGGCGTAGGGGAGCCCCTGTTCTGGTGATCTCCCCGGGCCGCTGTAAGACTGGTCGCCGCCGGGTTGCTAGGGAGGCAGCTGGTGCTTCTAGTCACTTGAGTACCAGGCTGGCTTCCCTAGTAACGGTCTGTGCTGCAAGACTGGGGGCGTGCCCCCAGCACCTCCCTGATTAGCCCTGCTGCTGTCAGGCTCCCCGCCCCAATCAGCTTCTGGGGCGGGAGCACTGACAGCATTTAAATATGTGTGTTTTCCTGTCAGGCGTTGCCAGTGTTAGTTTGGTCTTCCAGCTGCACCCGCGTATTCTTCTGACTCCTGTTTGTGACCCCGGCTTTCCTGACCTCTGCTTTTGGACCTTGACTACGTTTGCCTGACCCCCCTGTACTGCGTACCCTCCTGTTGCCGACCCGGATTGTCTGACCATTCTACCGTTGTTTGTCTTCAGTGTCTGTTTGTCTTCCCGTGTCCCGCTTCCCTAGTGAGGGTAGGGACCGCCGCCCAGTTGTCGCCCTGGGGGTTAGCCCAGGGGGGCAAGTAGGCAGGGACAGGGGTTGCGGGATATCTCAGGGACCCCCATATCCCGGACACTGTCCTGACAGTAACACTGGCCGAACGAAGGTCAGACCCTTGCATCCGCCCGGCAACTTTGAGCCCCTCGATGGAGGCCGTGGCGGCTGTAGCGAACCAGGTCCAGGTCCTTACGACCCTTGCCCAGGACCTAACAGCCCGCTTGCAGCCACGGGAACAAGTGGCAGCTGCAGGCCCCATGCAGCCCTCGTCCGCTCCAGGAACAATGTCAGAACCTCGAGCCACGCTTCCGGATTGCTTCTCCGGAGAGAGAGATCAGTTTTTTGCATTTAGAGAGAGCTGCAAGCTCTACTTTGATCTCCGCCCCCACTCCTCTGGTACTGAATACCAGAAAGTGGGAATCGTAATTACCCGCCTGAGGGGAGAGCCCCAAAATTGGGCTTTCTCGCTACCAGCTGACTCTCCAGCCCGATTATCCCTTGACGCCTTTTTTTCCGCCCTGGGTCAAATTTATGACGAACCCGACCGGGCGGGCTACGCAGTCTCCAAGCTTCTGGCCCTGCGCCAGGGTTGTAAGATGGCGGAGGACTACTGTTCCCAATTCCGTCAACATTGTACGGAATCCCGGTGGAACGATGCCGCCCTAAAAGACTTATTTTTGACCGGTCTGTCTGAGGGTCTCAAGGACCTACTTGTGGCCCACCCAGAGCCTAGAACCCTGGAGCAAGCCATGTCGCTGGCTATTCGAGCCGACCGACGTTTGAGGGCCAGACACGCCGCTCGGACCACCCCACTCCCCACGTCTACTTCTTCGACTGACCCGACCTTTTACCCTCCCACCACCGAGGCCATGGAGCTGGGAGCCGTGAACCCCAAGCAACGACGGGAACACCGCCTGAAGAAGAACCTCTGCTTCTACTGTGGGGAGCCGGGTCACCGCATTGCTACCTGCGCTAAGAAGCCACGGCAGGAAGAACTCCCGCTCCTAGGCAGTTGTCGGGGGGACTGTCTAGGAGCCAAGGTACTCCCTGTGTTGTCCAAAATGTTAGTGCCTTGCACCCTAGAATTTCATGCTTTCCACCGTACTGGGCAAGCCTTTGTTGATTCTGGGGCTGCGGCTAATTTCGTTAACTTTAATTTCGTGGCTCAACTGTCCGGGGTTTTGTTACGTTTAGAGACTCCGATTCTGGTTTCAGGAGTGGACTCCACTCCATTGCAAGCAGGGGTGGTTAATCTGGTTACCCCTGAAGTAAGGTTTACTATAGGAGCCTTACACGTGGAAACCTGCACCTTTCTAGTGATGAGAGATTTGTCTGTGGACGTCGTCCTAGGCCTCCCCTGGCTCCGGGAGCACAACCCGGTAGTAAATTGGGACACGTTGGAACTGGTAAAGTGGGGTCCCCGCTGTGTCAACCACCTTTGTGCGGTGAAGGTGGGAATCTCCACCTGTCCTAGTACAACCGGATCTGTCCAGCCCTTTTGTGGTGGAGGTAGATGCCTCTGAGTTTGGTGTGGGAGCAGTACTGTCCCAAGGTCCCTCCACTCTCACCAACCTTAGACCGTGTGCCTATTTTTCTAGGAAGTTTTCTTCCACCGAACGGAACTATGATATAGGCAACCGGGAATTGCTGGCGATTAAGTGGGCTTTCGAAGAGTGGAGGCATTTTTTGGAAGGAGCCCATCACCAGATCACGGTACTCACAGACCATAAAAACCTCACCTATCTAGATTCCGCTAAGAGGTTAAATGCTCGGCAAGCCCGCTGGGCCTTGTTTTTCTCTCGGTTCAATTTTGTGGTTACCTATAGACCCGGTTCTAAGAATGTCAAGGCTGATGCCCTGTCTAGGAGTTTTGGTTCTCCGGAACCTTCCGAGCCGGAGCCTGAGAGCATTCTCTCCCCTGGGGTGGTCCTCGCTGCTGTCTCCTCCGACCTTTCACCTCTCATTCACGCCGCTCAACAATCTGCTCCTGAAGCCCTTCCGGAAGGCAAATTATTTGTCCCGTTGTCACTGAGATTGAAAGTGTTAGAGGAGACACATGCTTCAGTCCTAGCTGGACACCCCGGCATCAGGGGTACTCTGGAGTTAGCGGCCAGACTCTATTGGTGGCCACACATGGCCAAGGATGTACGGGTATTTGTGTCCGCGTGCCCGGTTTGCGCAAGGGGGAAGAACCTCAGGAGACGTCCTGAGGGGCCTCTTCTGCCCTTGCCCATTCCGTCCAGGCCATGGTCCCATTTGTCCATGGATTTTATTACTGATCTGCCATCCTCGCTGGGGAATACGGTCATTTGGGTAATAGTTGACCGTTTCTCCAAAATGTCTCATTTTGTTCCACTTGGCAAGTTGCCTAACGCCAAACTTTTGTCTGAGATGTTCATCAAGGAGATTGTTCGGTTACATGGGATCCCCGAGGATATTGTGTCTGATAGAGGGGTTCAGTTCGTCGCTCGCTTCTGGCGAGCCTTCTGTAAAAATCTAAACGTTAATTTGTCCTTTTCCTCCGCTTTCCATCCCGAGAGTAACGGACAAACGGAACGGATGAACCAAGAACTTATCCAGTATCTGCGACTGTTTGTCTCTGATAACCAGTATCAGTGGGCCAACTACTTACCTCTCGCCGAATTTGCTATTAACAACCATGGTAACTCGTCGACCCAACTGTCACCTTTTTTTTGTAACTATGGGTTCCATCCCCGGTTCTCGCTTTCTACTCCTTTTGTCTCGAACAATCCGGCCGCTGACATATCCGCTGAAGAACTGTGCACAGTTTGGGCCCAGGTTCGTAAGAACCTTCAGGGTTCCCAAGAGAAACTGCGTAAATACGCAAATAAAAGACGTACTATCTCTGCACCTTTTGTGGTCGGGGAGCAGGTTTTATTATCATCCAAGAATCTGAGACTTAAGGTTCCCTCCCTGAAACTGGCTCCTCGGTTCATTGGCCCATTTACGGTTTCTCAGGTTATCAACCCGGTATCATATAAGTTGGCACTTCCTGACCCCTGGAAGGTCCACAAGGTTTTTCACAAGAACTTGCTTAAGAAGTATGTGACTCCAGTTCTCCCCACCCAGAACCCGCCTCCTCCCTCTCTAGTACAGGGGGAACTGGAGTATGAAGTAGAAAGGCTTGTGGATGCCCGACGGGTTAGAGGTGGGCTGCAGTACCTGGTCCACTGGAGAGGATTTGGCCCTGAGGATAGGACGTGGGTCCCTGCCAGGGACGTTCATGCGCCACGCCTAGTCCAGTCATTCCACAGGGCTTTCCCGCTTAAGCCCGCACCGGGCCATGGGGGTCCGGTGTCCCCCCGTAGAAGGGGGGGTACTGTCAGAACCTGCAACTCTCGGGGCCGCCGTGCCCGCACCACCGGTCCTGCCACCCGGGCTACAGGAGTGCGGCGTAGGGGAGCCCCTGTTCTGGTGATCTCCCCGGGCCGCTGTAAGACTGGTCGCCGCCGGGTTGCTAGGGAGGCAGCTGGTGCTTCTAGTCACTTGAGTACCAGGCTGGCTTCCCTAGTAACGGTCTGTGCTGCAAGACTGGGGGCGTGCCCCCAGCACCTCCCTGATTAGCCCTGCTGCTGTCAGGCTCCCCGCCCCAATCAGCTTCTGGGGCGGGAGCACTGACAGCATTTAAATATGTGTGTTTTCCTGTCAGGCGTTGCCAGTGTTAGTTTGGTCTTCCAGCTGCACCCGCGTATTCTTCTGACTCCTGTTTGTGACCCCGGCTTTCCTGACCTCTGCTTTTGGACCTTGACTACGTTTGCCTGACCCCCCTGTACTGCGTACCCTCCTGTTGCCGACCCGGATTGTCTGACCATTCTACCGTTGTTTGTCTTCAGTGTCTGTTTGTCTTCCCGTGTCCCGCTTCCCTAGTGAGGGTAGGGACCGCCGCCCAGTTGTCGCCCTGGGGGTTAGCCCAGGGGGGCAAGTAGGCAGGGACAGGGGTTGCGGGATATCTCAGGGACCCCCATATCCCGGACACTGTCCTGACAGTAACAGAGCCACCTTAGTGGTCCCAGAAGTAATAGTGGCCCCAGTAGTAATAGTGCCGTCTCAGTAGTAATAGTGCCATAATAGTGGCCTCAGTAGTAATAGTGCCGCTTAAGTTGCCCCAGTAGTAATAGTAGTTCCATTAGTAATAGTGACCCCATTAGAAACTGGGCATCCCCTTAATGGCCCCAATAGTAATTGAGCTCCAAGTAGTGATAGTGCTGCCTTTGTGGCCCCAGTAATAATAGTGCCGCCTTAGTGGCTCCAGTAGTCAATGACCCCCTTAGTGGCCCCAATAGTAATAGTGCTCCTAGTAGTAAGGGTGCCTACCCACTAGCATTTTTTTCCACTGCGAATTTGCTGCATTTTTTTCCAATTGTCAACGGGACTTTCTAATGTTACAAATGCGCCGCAACTTGCGTTTTTAATGCGTTACGTTTATAACATTAGAAAGTCCTGTTGACAATTGGAAAAAAAAATGCAGCAAATTCGCAGCGGAAAAAAAATGCTAGTGGGTAAGCACCCTAATAATGATCCTCTTAGTAGCCCCTGTAGTAATAGTGATCATTTAGTGGTTCCAATAATAGTACTGGTTTCAGTAGTAATAGTGACCCTCCCTAGTAGTCCCAGTAATAATGGTGCGCTCCTCTAATGGCTCCAATAGTACTAGTGCTCCCAGTAGTAATAGTGACCCCCTTAGTGGCTCCAATAATAATACTGCTTCCTGTAGTACTCGGGACCTCTTTAGTGGCCCCAGTAGTAATGTTGCTCCCAGTAGTAATAGTGACCCCCTTAGTGGTCCCAGTAGTAATGGTGCACTCCTCTAATGTCCCTAATAGTACTAGTGCCCCCAGTAGTAATAGTGACCCCCTTAGTGGTCCCAGTAGTAATGGTGCGCTCCTCTAATGTCCCCAATAGTACTAGTGCTCCCAGTAGTAATAGTGACCCCTTAGTGGCTCCAATAATAATACTGCTTCCTGTAGTACTCGGGACCTCTTTAGTGGCCCCAGTAGTAATGTTGCTCCCAGTAGTAACAGTGACCCCCTTAGTAGCCCCAGTAGCAATAGTGCCCCTTTAGTGATCCACGTAGTAATAGGGCCCTTCTTTGTGTCCTCCCCATAGTTAACCTCTGGCCGCTAGCAAACCTACACCATCAAGTATTTCGCCCTCTAGCTGCGCTCTGGTCTGCTCGCCACTACCGGAAGGAGAGACCATAACCTTTGACCTCTCCCTTGGTGTCTGCGCTGCATACAGGACATGCAGGAACACAGATGCCGGGGAGGGCTGGTCAGAGTCCCTGATTACGCCAACAGCAGCCAGACCGGAGTTACGGAGTGAGTAAAATCCTTGCTGGTGTGGAGTTATCAATTATTAAAATGGCCGGTAAAAAATAAATACCAGCCTTTGGACTTAATTACTGGGCGGCAGCCGGGTGAGTTACCAGCCGGGTGGAAACCCTAGTCATACCAATAAAGGACCGTCGGAGGATGTCCATGTCTCCTGTTTGGTCATCCACCTCATTGTTTCATCATAACCATAACCGCCGAGTGTTCTAGACGAACGGAAGTACGGGGAGTTTACAGCCAAGAGGAACATTTCACCGTATTCGCCAATTCACCTCACCAGTCGGTAGAACAAGGGAATCGATTTGACTAGGAGTCTCCTAAATCACAAGGTGAATATTGGGAAGAGATGAGTAGCTCCGTGTGTTCTAGTGGCTGCCAACCTGACTTGCAGATTGCAAAACTTGAATCAGGCAAGAAAATTCACTCATCTCTACCAAGAAGCAGGAACAGCAGGAGTGTGAGTTTGGAGGCGTCTGGATCCTGAGATTGGAGGCATCCTGAGGTTGTAGGGGTCCGGGTCCTGAGGTTGTAGGGGTCCGGGTCCTGAGGTTGGAGGGGTCCGGGTCCTGAGGTTAGGTGTGTCCGGGTCCTGAGGATGGAGGGGTCCGGGTCCTGAGGATGGAGGGGTCCGGGTCCTGAGGATGGAGGGGTCCGGGTCCTGAGGATGGAGGGGTCCGGGTCCAGAGGATGGAGGGGTCCGGGTCCAGAGGATGGAGGGGTCCGGGTCCAGAGGATGGAGGGGTCCGGGTCCAGAGGATGGAGGGGTCCGGGGCCAGAGGATGGAGGGGTCTGAGGCCTGCGGTTGGAGGGATCCGGCTCCTGCGCTTGGAGGGATCCGGCTCCTGAGGTTGGTTGGGTTATCATCCAAATAACATTGTGTGAGAGAAATATTCTGTTTATGTACGATAGCCGGTACATTTTACTTTTCATACTCTCCTTCCTTTGCCAAGATCGTCTCTTCTTCTTGGCACTGTTGATGTGTCAAGTGGGTTGCACCTATCATTTACTGTTAATGGGCGATATCAGATGTCACCCATTCAGAGTCAAAGATGAGGACCGCCCACTTGAATCACCAGTACCATAGTACCAGGGCCGGACCTAAGAGGCACCCATTTGGGAAAAGAAAAGTAAATATAAAATACAGGAGATACAGTCAGCAGGCCGTGGCTCCGCATGGCCAGACCCGCGTCTGCCATCCCGTGACAAGTCCTCTTTAACGCCTATAAGTTGTGAGGTGCGGCATCCATGCATCAGACTTTTTTTTGCAGATCTGGGGAATGCGGTGGCCAAGTCCTCCTCTTTAACTCTTTGTCAGCTCACCATCACCAGTGGGGTGCCACAAGGGGCAGTATAGGAGGGGTTACTAGTGGGGTATGACAAGGGGCAGTATTGGGGCGGGTTAGTAGTGGGGTATCGCAAGGGGTAGTATAGAGATCTCTCCCATCATCTATTTATACCCAGGACTGTAACAAGGAGGCGCTCTAATAACTATGTATAGATATATCAGGTCAGTACGGAGATCTCTCCCATCATCTATTATACCCAGGACTGTAACAAGGGGGCGCTCTGATAACTATATATAATATATCAGGGGACAGTACAGAGATCTCTCCCATCACCTATTATACCCAGGATATAACAAGGGGGCGCTCTAATAAATATGTATAGGTATATCAGGGGACAGTACAGAGATCTCTCCCATCACCTATTATACCCAGGACTGTGATTGTAACAAGGGGGAGCTTTCTATGTCATATGACGCGGCGGCGGTAGGCGAGAGGCGATTTCACGCTATCTTCCGCTGTGCTACAGCGGAAGATAGCGTGAACGGACGGCTTCCATTGACTGCAATAGAAGCCGTCCGCACGTACACCCACGGCAAATAGAGCATGCCGCGGAAGAGGACAGGAGATTTCACGGTGCGGAATTCCGCGGTGGAATTCCGCACCGTGAGCCCTGCGCTATTAGGTTCAATAGAATCTAATAGCTGCGGGCAACGCAGTGGATTTCCGCCGCGAATTACGCAGCGGAAATCCGTCCGTGGGAAGGAGGCCTAAGTGCTCTGTGAGCTGTATTTGTTATTGGTGCCATTTTGGGGGTACATATGCCTATTTTGTTTTCGTTTTAGGGTGACTGCACACGGGAGGAAATTTCCCGCAGAATTTCCGCCCATACCCGCTGCCATAGGATTGCTTTGGTTTAGGCAATCCTATGCAGACAGCCGCGATTTGAGCGCATCAAAACTCGCGCAGTAAACAAATCGCGGCATGCCTTTTTTCTGTGCGAGCCTCGCAGAGAAAGAAGGCATGCCACTGACACGCTGGCTCTGCGCATGTGCGGCTGGGTGTCAGCTGACACATCGCAGATCAGAGAGAAGACGCAGAAGGAGGTGAACCGCAGGTCACTGCAGGGGCACGGGTCGCATCCCGCGGCAAGAGTTCTCGCAGCAGGATCTGAGCTGGCTATCTGCATTCACCGTTCGAAAGCGAAATACCAAGCGTGTATTTTTTAAAAGACAGCAATGTGCAAAAAAGGTTTGTTTTTTTCTTGTTTTTTTACCATTTTAACTTTTTTTTACACTGGAACATATGATCGCTCTGATAATGCATTGCAGCACTTCTATACATAGCGATCACAGGCCACGGCAGACCCACATGCATTGACTGGCCACCAATTGGCCCTCCACAATTACATAGCGGAGGACAGATAATGTCACAGGGTGGAGCGCTCTCCCTTTCTGATCCCTTTACATGCTGTGGCATGTAAGGGGTTAACAGTGGAGGATTGTGGCTCTCATCAATCCCCTCTGTTGCAAAGGAGGCCGTCTGTGAGTCATATATGGTTACTGTTGTGGATGGTGAGGGCTCAGCTTCAGTGTACACCGATTCACTGGAGCTGCTTCCTACCTAGGATGTATGTTTGTGCCCAAGGGTGGGAAGGGGTTAATGTGCAGATATGTTTTGTAAAACTATGTTACAAGAATGATTGCAGATGATCTATTACAAGCCCTGTGCATCCATCGCATGTGGTTTCAAGGTAGATGGTACGGCACTATCATTCTAGCAATACTCTACCTGAATGGGTCCAGATGATGGGGTGGACCGACCTTTGAAGTGACTGTCACCCAAAGAACACAGAGTACCGAAGTAAACCATCCGGGTTGTGTTGTTGGGAACGGCTGTTTGTGATATTTTGAAGAGTAAAATGCTTGAAAGTTGGGTAGCATGAAATTATATTACAGTCGGAAATAGACAAGAAGTAACTAGTGGCTGGGATGAAGACGTACAACATGAGAATGAAGTTGTGCCCAGCTTTGCACGTTCTTTTAGGTCTTATTCTTTGGTCTAGGTGAACATTTTTGAAAACCACACGAGCAGAAAGAGGAACAAACTACTGGATCCTCGACCAAATCAAGCCACCCTTCTACTTGACTGAAGAACCACTCTTCACTTCTTGAAGAATCCATTCATCGGAATAGACCATTGATATGAGACTCAGCAACAACAAGATGGCTAAAGATAGTCGCAGGAATCACCACCCAAACCGAAAACGGGACTTTCAGAAGAAACACTGGTTGTAGGAAGTCAAAGCTGACTTGATAATGTATAATAATCATTCTAACATGAGTGCAAGTAATGGGACTGTCGTATAGGAACAGTTGTCTTAGTAGGGTGAGAAAAATGTGTTTCGGGAAAGTTGTGTAAGACTGGTCTAAGAAGCAGTAGAGCTGTGAGACGACTGTGGGGAAAAGTATCATTGTGTTACAAATAATAGCCGAAGACCTGAATGAGCTGGAATTAATGTAACAGGATATAGCCAAACAGGAAATTATTATAACTGGAGAGTATTGTGAAGATAGTGGGGAAAGACTATATTGTAGGAGGAAAAATAGGGTGTAGGGAGAAACTGTTGGCCCAGGTCTATAATGTGAGAGGAAATCGGGTGCGACAAGATAACAGCGTGTGGAAAGAAATCTATTTACAGCATTTAATAAAATGAGTGGAAGAGGAATAATAGGATGCAAAACGAGGGACGTTGGGACAAGGGAAGAATGGGACAATAGCCCACCGAGACGTGGGGGGAGCAGGAATCAAGATGCAGATCGTTCTGCCTTCATAGATCTACTGGATCCAAAGTGAAAAAAAGGCCAGATCGACATCCAGAATAATTGTACTTAGTACTCACACCATTACAGAAAGAGTTCTAGATGTTTCCTGAATTTACAGATTTTTTTCTGTAGTGTGACATAAGATAAGTGGAGGAGAATATGGCGCTTGTAAATTGTACAAGACGAAAAGAGTGGAAAGAAGTGGGACGGGAATCATCTGGGAAAATAAATTGTAACGAGATCTACGGTGGGAGCTGTGTGGTGGACCCTTAAGCCATAATCTGACTGGTAATCACAGGGTGGCTTGGCAGTAGAGATGATCAGACAAGGCTGGACGATGGCGTAGCAGAGCTGTGCCTGTATCAAGAGATGGTGTAGCAGGGCTGAGCAGGTTTCAGGCTAGACAAGGCTGGATAAGTGTTGTTTCACAACCGCGGTGGAGAGCAGAAAAGGGGAATCCCCGTAAACAAACGGCTCCGTCATTGCACAGAACAGCGCCGGACTGACCCCATTGACTATAATGGGTTCTGCCTGCTTTCCGCCTACCTTTTGGATGAAGGAAAATGCTGCATGGAGCGCTTTTTTCATCATTTTTTTCCAGCTGGATCTGGGACAGACCCTTTAGCCGGAGGATCCAATGCAGATGTGAAACTGGCCTAACACAAAGTGACCTGGTTTGGTAGTTCACAGGGACAGAACTAGGAATGACTGTGCAGTGTCCAATAGGGACACCCCAGGCATCTGACATACGTGGGGAGGTGGGAGAGTTAAGTGATGGCTTGTCACGGCGGCACTTGCCAAACTCCTTTCCCAGAGGGATGACATGCAGCCAAGGTCAGAGTATAACTGCAGACCACCAAAGACACCCCTAGGATAGGGAATGCCAATACACAGGATAATGGGGGTAGTAGTCACCTCACGGGTGGCGTCACCTCTCCTACACACCGGAATGATCCTCGGCGGAGAATAAATGTAGACAGAGACAGTCTCGAGTACCACGGGTCCCTAGGAACGGTTAGGGCCCGGCATCAAGTTTTACTTGTAAAACTTGAACAGATTACACAAGGCAGTTCAATCAGAGATTTTTACAGTGCAGGCAAATGAATTTCAAGCGTATTAAAGATTATTCTATTGCAGTACCTCTACTCCGACTTGGAGATGCGTGAGTATGACAGTAAAGAGTGTACCTCTACGTAGTGATCCTGGCTCTGGATGGCCGTGTAGGAAAATCAGACAGTAAAAGAATTGCTTAGTACCTCTTCACTGACTTTGTCTTGAAGAATTACTTACAATTGTGCTCTCTCTACTAGGGACTCGCTCCATTCACATCCAGAATTCAGACATTACAGGATATCTCTCCTCCGCTTCCATCTTTACCTTAAGGAAGCTGAAGGTGCTTCCATGTGGCCCTGTGTTGTAGATTCTCTGAGAAGACAAGATGGAAGACCACTATTCCAGAAGATGGAACTCCTTTCCCGCTCTGTCACTTCTAATTATACATTCTTTCATAGCACGTGACATGACAAACTCGATACATTTACATGCAGACTATGATTTTAGCAGACATTAACCTCTCAAGTGCTGCAGCTGTGCAACATACACACTGGAAATGACAAGACAGATTTTGAACAGTGCATGCACATAAGACAAATATGTATGACATTTATGGAGGGACCAGGATGATATGCTAGGCCACTACAACTGCATTGATACTTAAGCAAGGCAAAATTGAAGTCCTGAGGTATAAATAAGATGGCTAACGAGTTAATTAGGAACCTCTGTGGCAACAGAGACTGAAGACCAGGAAGGATTATCTATTGTAATACCACAGAAGAAAATAAAAGCATTACAATCAAAACAGCAAACAAAAATATTCCATGTAAAAAAGAAACCTGACAAGGCACATATTCATCCACCACCCCGTTTAGTCTTCGCCTCACTGCGGTCATGCAGTGAGTAGGAATGGGTGACTTGGGAACCTTGTCCTAGTGACCTGGGGCCCCCTTGACTGGACAGTAATCACTTAGCCTAACCATTATTTAGGGTGCCTGTGGACTAGCAGTTAAGTGCCACGCTGTGAAACTGCACACCATTTTTGGTGCACATTAGCAATGGTGTGCTACAAGGAAATCTCCACTAAGTGTAAGGCACCCTTTTGTATGGAGACCTACTGATTTTATTTTGTCTTATTCCAAAAAAAAAAAAAAGAAACCTGAGAAGCAACCTGTCTATCGGCAGACACCATCCTAATCGCCGACATGACGAGAAGCAAAGGGTACTGGAAACAGACGACTTCCAATGGCTGAATGCCTGGTTTCAGAGTGAAGTGAGGAAAGACTAAGAACAGTTTTGGAGTACACACTGCATGGAATTGGAAGAAGCAAACAAAAAAGGACACACCAGAGAGCTCTTCACTCGGGTTAAAGAGGTTTGCACATTTTGCATTGTTCAATGTAACCTTAATTTTTGATCAGAATGGCAAGGAATTGCACAATCCTGAAATAATCAAGTATAGATGGCAGGAATATACAGAAGAAGTGCGTGTAAATGATCGCAGAAACCATCAACTGCAAACAGAAGAACAGAATTAGAACCTGATATCCTGGAGGATGAAGTTTTATTGCACTGAATCAGCTGCCAAATCAGAAAGCGCCTGGAATTGATTGCATATCTGCTGAGCTGTTTAAGTCCCTGCCAGTCTAGACGCTAACAGCACTTTGTCTCAACATTTGGGAAACCAAATCGTGGCCAAAAGATTTGGCAAGATCAATTTTTGTGCCGCTTTCCAAAAAAGGTGACCCGAGAGAATGCTCAAACTACTGCATAATAGCCCTAATATGGCATGTAAGCCATTGGGAATAATACAAAAACGCATTACAGCGATAGTTGAATGGGAACTCATAGAATGGTAGAGTTGAAGAGCCCTCCAGGGTCATCGGTTTCAATCCCCTCCTCAATGCACTAAATCATCCTAGACAGATGTCTATCCAGCCTCTTAAGATTCCCATTGAAGGAGAACTCACCACCTCCCGTGGCAACCTGTTCCACTCATTGATCCCCCTCACTGTCTAATATCTAATCTGTGTCTCCTCCCTTTCAGTCTCATCCCATTGCTTCTAGTCTTTCCTTTTGCAGATGAGAATAGGGCTGATCCCTCTGCACTGTGACAGCCCTTCAGATATTTGTAGACAGCTATTAAGTCTCCTCTCAGCCTTCTCTTCTGCAAGCTAAACATTCCCAGATCCTTTAACCGTCCCTCATAGGACATGATTTGCAGACCGCTCACCATCCTGGTATCTCTTCTCTGAACTTGATCCAGTTTGTCTGTCTTTTTTTAATTGGGGTGCCCAGAACTGGACACAGTGTTACAGATGAGGTCTGACTCCCTGATGCACATGCCAGTTTTTGTAGAGGGAAAGGAGCAAGAGATCAAATTGCAAATATCCGATGGATCATGGAAAAGGCCCTGGAGTGCCAGAAGGAGGTGTACATATGCTTTATGTAAAGCCTTTGATTGCATTGAACATGACAAGCTGTGACTATGTCTAAGGCAAATGGGAGTCCCGGGACATCTGGGGCAACTCATACAGTCGTTATATGTGAACCAAGAGGCTACGGTCAGGACCTCCAACAGTAACCTGGAACGGTTCAGAATTGGGAAAGTAGTATGCCAAGGCTGCATCATATATGCTGCATTGTTCAACCTGTATGCAGAGGCAATCTGGAGGCAATGCAATTTAGATGAGTCCAGATTGGTGGAAGAAACATCAACAATCTCAGATATGCAGGTGATACAACCTTGTGGCAGAAAGTCAAGAAGTTCTTGAACAAATGACACTAAAAGTTAAAGAAGAAAGTGAAGAAGCTAGCCTATACTTGAATATCAAGAAAACTAAGATCATGACAACAGCCAGTGATGCTACAGGAAAAAACAAAATCAACAATAAAGAAATTGAAGCAGTTCAAAACTTCATCTTCTTCGGATCGAAAATTGACCTCAATGGAGAATGAGGACCTGAAATAAAATGACAAATCGTGCTATGTCGCAGCACAATGTTAAGTATAGATAAGATCTGGAAAAACAGAGACATAAGCATTGCAACTAAATGACAAATGTCCAACACAATCATCTTCCAAATTACAACTTATGTCTGCGAAAGTGGAATAATGAAGAAAACGGACCAGAGGAAGATTCATGCCTTCGAACGTTGGTGTTGGAGGAAACATCTACGAATTCCTTGCACCACCAAGATCATGAAAAAAACAGTCTTAGTCCTTAACCAAAGTTTTCTTTGGAAGGCAAAATTACGAAACAGAGTGTTACCATGCGGTGTTTGCTGGTCCTCCCGGGGCGGCGGGATCGGGGTGCGTCCCCCCCGACTTGTTGTCCGGCTGCCGGGGGCGCGAGTGCCAGGCCAGCGTGGTGCTGGTGGTGCGCGCGCACCTTTGAGTGCAGCTGCCATGCATGAGCTCCCTTTCATTATGATCTGTTGGGAGTTGGCTGTCTCCCTTTCTCCGCCTCTTGGTGGAGGCTTTTGTTTAAAGGTCTGGCAGGGACTTGCAGTCCCTGCCAGTTATTGGTTTCCCTCAGTGTGCTAGCTAGTCTTCCTGTGTAGGTTTCCTGCCTCTATCAGCTTGTGTGCTATAGTTGCTACCATCTGACAGTTTTTTCCATCTGCCTCTGTTCTGATTAGTTTATTCATGTTGGTTGCTTTTCATCTGCCTTTTCTGTCAGTATTCTACCCACTTCATCTAGGTACGCCAGTGTCCCTTCCCGGTCCCCAGTTAGAGTAGGGACCGCCGCCCAGTTGTCTGCCTGGGTTAGCCAGGAGTGGAGGCAAGCAGGCAGGGATAGGGGGTTGTGGGTGAGATCCAGGGCAACCCAGGCTGGCCTATCAAGGGTAGTATACCGTAACATAATAACTGGCCCTTAAAAATTGCTCAGCAGGTCTTTTGCTCTGCAATGGAGGCCATGAGTACCCTCGCAAGTCAGTTGCAGGATTTGGTGGTCGTAATCCAAGACCTGTCCGGTCGTATGGTGGCCCAGGAGCAGCAGGAGTTAGTGCATGTTTCTGCCGCCCCTTCTATTCCTGAGCCCAAGTGTCCTCTTCCTGAGGTGTTTTCAGGGGATTGGAGCAAGTTTCTTTGTTTTTCAGCAGGCATGTAGATTATTGTTTCGGATGCGGCCCCACTCATCCGGCTCAGAATCCCAGAAAGTTGGATTGATTATGTCCTTACTTCAGGGTTCCCCCCAGACATGGTCCTACTCCTTACCCGAGAGTTCGGCTTGCCTTCAGTCAGTTGATTTGTTTTTTTCTGGAACTTGGAGGTATTTTTGATGAGCTAGACTGTGCGGGGTTGGGGGTATCTCATGTCTCTACGTCAGGTGCAGCAGTGGGTAGAGGACTATTGCTCTAAATTTAGATAGTATGCAGGTGAAACCTCTTGGAACGATAGTACCCTCAAAGATGTGTTTTTGTTGGGTCTCTCGGATGCTATCAAAGATCTACTCATTTCTCATCCCGCCCCCGTGACTCTCAATGACGCAATGGAATTGGCAGTCAAAGCTGACAGGAGGCTGAGACCGATTTTTGGGAGGATCGCCTAGGATCACAGGTAGTCCCTAAGTTGTTGGTGCCTTGTCAGATTGGCGTCCGGAATTTCATTTGGTCCAGTCAAGCTTTTATTGATTTTGGTGTGGCTGCCAATTTGATTAATTTAAGCTTTGTCAGACCTCTGATGACTGAATTCTCAGCGTTAAAGATTCCCATACACTTCACTAGTATTGATTCTACCCCTCTGTCTGCGGGTGTTGTACAATGGAGGACTCCCATTTTTCAGTTCACTGTGGGTGTGCACCATTTTGAGAATCTGTCGTTCTTCGTAATGGAAAGGATGTCTGTTGATGTAGTGCTTGGTATGCCCTGGTTGGCACTGCACAATCTCTGATTTGATTGGTCCACTCGGGAATTGGAACACTGGGGGTTGTCCTGTCGTAGTAACTTAGCTACTATATCCATGTGTTCAGCAGATACCATTCTTATTCCTGAGTATTTGATGATTTTCATGATGTATTTTCCAAGAAACTGTCTGAGACTTTGCCTCCTCATAGGGAGTGGGACTGTGGCATTGATTTGATCCCCGACAGTCCCATCCCTAAGGGAGCCATTTTCAATTCGTCTGGGGGTGAGTACGAAGCCCTTATGTCCTATATCTTTGAGTCTCTGGCTAAACAACATATCAGGCCATCCAGGCCCCTGCCAGGACAGGTCTCTTCTTTGGGGAGAAGAAGGATGGGACATTGAGGCCTTGTGTAGATTATCGGGCTTTGAATAAAATTACAGTGAAGAACCAGTGCTCCTTGCCCCTGATTCCTGATTTATTGAATCAGGTAGTAGGGGCCCACTGGTTTTCCAAATTGGACTTAAGGGGGCATACAATTTAAATTGCATCCGAGAGGGAGATGAGTGGAAGACCACGTTCAACACCCCATTAGCACATTTTGAATGTCTAGTCATGCCCTTCGGACTTTGTAATCTTTGTAATGCCCCCGCTGTGCTCCAGGGATTTATGAACGCGGTCTTCGACGACTTTCTGGGGGTATTTTTGGTCATATATCTCGCTGACATTCTGGTGTATTCCCCAGACTGGGATTCACATGTGCAGCACCTGAGGATGGTTCTGACCCGTTTGCGTGAATACCAACTTTTTGTCAAGTTGGAGAAATGCATTTTTGGTACTAAACAAGTGTCTTTCCTTGGTTATGTGATTTCTCCCACGGAGATTCAAATGGAGTCTGATAAAGTAGCAGCATTCTCCCAATGGGTCAGACCAGATAACCTGAGAGCTCTCCAGTGGTTTTTAGGTTTCGCAAATTTTTCCCGTAAATTCATTAAGAATTTTTCTGATATTGCTCAACCCCTGACTGATCTTACCAAGAAGGGGGCCGACTTGGTAAGATGGTCACCAGAGGCCCTAGAGGCTTTCAGTCATCTCAAAAGGGTGTTTACTGCCGCCCTGGTATTAGTACAGCCTGACACACGGCGACCGTTCTTTATTTAGGTCGATGCGTCTGAGGTGGGGTGGGGGCTGTTTTGTTCCAGGAAGTCAGCGGGAGTTCAGGGTAAAGCCCATGTGCGTTCTTCTCGCGGAAGTTTAGTTCGGCAGAACGTAACTGCGATGTAGGTAATCGTGAGTTATTGGTGATTAAGTGGTCTCTGGAAGAGTGGCGTCACCATCTTGGGGGGGCAAGGCATCCCATTACCGTGTAAACTGATCATAAAAACTTGGTATATCTCGCCAATGCTAGGAAACTCACAGCTCATCAGGCCAGGTGGGTGTTGTCTTTCGCTTGGTTTAACCTTGTCGTTACATATATTCTAAGGGAGAAGAACGTGAAGGCCGACGCCCTCTCACGGAGTTTCGGTTCAATGGAAAGTGAGACAGTGGCTCCCGAGAATATCTTGGCACCTGGGGTCGTGGTGGCAGCCGTAGAATCTGATCTCATTCCTCATCTACAAAATTGTCAGCAGGACGCTCCCTCGGGGGTGCTGGAGGGCAGATGGTTTGTGCCAGAGACCTTGCGTCTTAGAGTCATTGAAGAGTCTCACTCATCTGTTCTCGCAGGCTGTCTGGGGGTTCAGGGGACTCTGGATCTTTGTACTAGACACTACTGGTGGCCAGGCATGTCTCGGGAGATCCGCGACTTTGGTAAGGGATGCTCTGTCTGTGCACGCAGTAAAAGTCGGCGTCCAGAGGGCCCTCTGAGACCGTTACTGGCGCCTTCTTGTCCGTGGTCGCATTTATCGGTAGATTTTATCACCAATCTACCTGAGTCTCAGAAATTCACCACTATCCTAGTTGTTGTGGGCCGTTTCTCAAAAATGGCACATTTCGTGGCATTAAAGAAGCTACCTTCTATGATAGAATTTTCCAAGATTTTTGTAAAATAAATCAATCATTCATCTACATGGGGTTCCCGAGAACATTGTATCTGATCGCGGTGTTCAGTTTGTTGCGCAATTTCGGTGAGCTTTCTGTAGAAACCCGGGAAAGTCGCTTTCCTTCTCGTCAGCATTCCACCCGCAATCTAATGGTCAGACTGAGCTGAAGAACCAGGATTTAGTGCAATATTTACGGTTGTTTGCTAGCAAAAAGGCTCATCAGTGGGCAGAATTCCTGCCGCTGGCAGAGTTTGCGCTAAACAACCACATTTGTTCTTCCACTGGGGTATCTCCATTCCTTTGCGTATATGGTCAGCATCCTCGCTTCCTTACAGCTATTTCTACTCCGTCGGACTGTCCTGCAGCGGATTTCACCACAGATGTGCTGCAGGGGGTATGGAAAGAAGTACAGAAGAACCTGGAAGCAACAGGGGCTCCTATGCAGTTGCATAGTGGGAGGAGTCTGTCAGTATCTGAACCTTACAGGGTGGGACAGAAGGTATATTTGTCCTCTAGAAACCTCAAATTGAAGGTTCCGTCTTTGAAACTGGCGCTGCGTTATGTAGGTCCCTTTGTCATCACGCGGGTAGTAAATCTGCTTGCTTATGAACTTGATTTGCCAGCTACATGGAGGGTTCATAGGGTTTTTCATAAGTCATTATTGAAACCTCTTGTCCCTTCGGTGAGGGGGTTTGCAGGGACAGGGGTTGTGGGTGAGGTCCAGGGCAACCCGGGCTGGCGTATCAAGGGTAGTATACCATAACAGAGACTCTCATACTTCGGCCACATAATGCAAGATAATTTATTAAAAACCTCTAAAATGCTTGGAGTGGTCAGCAGCAAAAGAAGATCAGGCCGCCAATGAATGCGCTGGTTGATACTATCAAAGCCGACACTAGCATGTAAATGATGGGACTGAAAGAAGTCGTACAAAACAGAACCGAGAGTTGCCCAGACTAAATGGATGAGGATAGTGTACATAGCAAGAAAGGAACACCGTATGTAGAAGGACGTAGTGGAACAAGAGGACTACGCAGAAGACTGACTGGGCTCATGCAGTCTACGTTGATCAACAAGATGGAGCTACACTGACAGGTGAAGAACATTTATCTCATTCTAGGAGTGGATTTGCTAGTAGCAGGATGATTAGGCAAGTGTAAGGATCTGAGCGACTTTGACAAAGAGCCAAACCGCAATGGATGGAAGACTGGATCTAAACATCTATGATAAGAAAGTGAGGTGTTCCCACTGTATACACTAAATGGGGTACTGCTAGGGAAAAGTGATATGGAAAAAGACCTGGGGGTACTAGTGGATTGTAGATTAAACTGGAGTAACCAATGCCAGTCAGCTGCTGCAAAAGCTAATAAAGTCCTGGGGTGCATTAAAAGAGGTACAGGGGCGAAGGACGAGAACATTATCCTCCCACTATATAAGGCACTTGTCAGGTCTCACATGGAATACTGCGCACAGTTCTGGTCACCGGTGCTCAGGAAAGTTGTTACAGTGCTGGAGGGGGTTCAAAGAAGGGCAACTAAACTAATAAATGAAATGGGGGGACTGGAATACCCAGAGAGGCACCAAAACTGGGATTATTCACCCCGGAAAAAAGACGGCTAAGGGGCGATCAAATAACTATGTATAAATACATGAGAGGACAATACAAGGATCTCTCTCATGATCCGTTTATACCCAGGACCGCGACGGTAACGAGAGGGCATCCCCTACGTCTAGAAGACAGCAGGTTTTATCACCAACACAGAAGAGGGTTCTTTACTGTAAGAGCAGTGAGACTGTAGAACTCTGTGCCTGCGGATGTGGTGATGGCAAAATCTATAGAAGAGTTTAAAAGAGGACTTGATGTCTTTCTGGAGGGGAAGGATATTACAGGATATAAATCTTAGGTTAATTGTTAATCCGGGTATACAGGCAGGTAGGAACTATTAGGGCTCATGTCCACGGGGAAAAGAAGAATTAAAATCCGCAGCGGATTTTAACTCTTCTCCCGCGCGCGGATCCGCACCCCATAGGGATGCATTGACCACCCGCGGGTAGATAAATACCCGCGGATCGTCAATAAAAGTGATTTTTAAAAAAATGGAGCATGAAAAAATCTGGACCATGCTCCATTTTCATGCGGGTCTCCCGCGGGGACGGCTCCCGCGGGCTTCTATTGAAGCCTATGGAAGCCGTCCGGATCCACGGGACACAAAAATCACATTTTACTTACCCGCTCCGGTTCTTCTCTTCGGTGCCGCGCCATCCTCTCTCAGCCGCGGCTGGATCATTTTGCTTCGGCCCGGCACATGCGCGGGGCACGTCACCGACGTCATCGTGCACATCCGCCGAGCCGAAGAATGAAGATTCGGCCGCGACGAGAGAAGATGACGCCGCCGCGAAGAGAAGAAACGGAGCGGATGGGAGGTGAGTTTATTGTCATTTATTCTGATTTTCAGCGCTCATGTCCGCGGGGCAGGAGGGACCCGCTGCAGATTCTACATGTAGAATCCGTAGCGGGCCCGCTTTTCCCCGTGGACATGAGGCCTTAGGGGTTGATCCAGGGAACAGTCTGATTGTCATTAGGGAGTCGGGAAGGAATTTTTCCCCCAAAAGGTCTAATTGGCTCCTGCCTCTTGGGGTTTTTTGCCTTCCTCTGGATCAACAACATAGGAGGATAAACAGGCTGGACTAGATGGACATTGTCTTCATTCGGCCTTACATACTATGTTACGATGTAGTGATTAGTACCTATCAAGGAAGTTGAACCAGTGAATTGGTGTCAGGGTCATGGGTGCCCAGGCTCACTGATGTGTGTGGGGAGTGAAGGCCGCCTGTGTGATCAGACCCTACAGAACAGCTACTGTAGGACAAGGTGGCAAAACACACATGGCAACATTGTTGCGGACCGATCAGAGTGCCCATGCTGACCCTTGTCCACTGCTGAATGTCCCTACAATGGACACACAAGGTATCAGTTCTGTATCTGTATAATTTGTGTTTCAATTCTTCACTGTTTTTAATATCTCTATTTGCTGTCCACCCGGGTGATTATTTTTGGATGTTTTTTCATTTTGCATTTTGGTTGACACCAGTTAAAGGGGTTTTAATATTTAATCACCAGGGACCAACCTCTCAGGATCCCTGGTGATGAGCAGATCGCTCGGACCGCTGCCAATGCATTGTGGACCCGGATGTACATCGTAGGAGGCGGGACAGGAAGTGCCCTAGCGGGCTTCCCTCCCATTGGGAGCTGAAGCAGCTATTACATTTCTGCATCCATCCCCGGTGTCTGCGGCAGAAGTGTCGGAGGTGTGAGTGAAGTCAGCTACGGCCCATTCTCTCCCGTCCCCTTTGAAGCACGTCCAGCTCCGCTGCACTGACAGTAGGCTGGGTGATCAGCTCATCGCTGGGGATCCCGAGCAGGGGGTAACTGGCAAATAACTGTACTGAGGATAGGTCATCAATAGTTTTTGCCCAAAAAAACTCTTAAAAAAGGCATTCCCTTCTTGGCAAATCATGGTCTCAAAGGCCATACACCTCTCTACAAGATGGCCCGGAGTACAGAAATAGCTGAACGTAGCTGTAATATGTTGTTTCCTTAAAGGGGTTGTCTGGGACTTGTACTATTGATGACCTATCCTCACAGGTAGGTTGTCAATAGTTATTGATGGGGTTCACTGCTCAGGATTCCCACCAGTTGTTCGCCATGCCCACTGTAAGTACTGGAAGCAGATAGTGCTGTCAATATTGCAGTGGACCGGATTGGTACTACAGGCACAGCTGCCATTGAATTCAATGCAATACCAACCTGAGGATAGGTCATCAATAGTAAAAGACACACACATCCCCTTTAACTGCCATAGAAGTCAATGGGGGTTACAGAAACCGTGTAACACGGCGAGCTGCACTGTCTCCGTAACTTGGCAGCCGTGGAAACCGCAAAGCCCACTGTGCTACGCTGTTACCCTAACTACCGTCCGTTATGTAAGCGGTGTATAATAGTTGGTGTAGTCGGTTACTGTAACTCCCAACACCGCCAGCCAGCGAGGGGACCTGCGTCTCTCAAATATGGCATGTCCTCTGGTTATGTCACAGGACTCTGAGATGGGAATAGCCCTTAACCCCATGAAATTAAAGTGCTTTTCCAGGAAACCCCGTAGATGGCATTTATGGCTGCAGCAATGCAAACTGATAACAATCGCATTCTATTGTAGTCTGTAACAATGTATAGTAGTAAAGATTTATGTACCATTCAGGGTCTGTGGAGAGATAACAACCCCTGTGGATTCCTATGGCTCTGTGTTGGCGTTATTACCCAGCATCCCTTTCACCTGTGGGATACCAAGGTAAGGACAGCTGTAGAGGGATACGCTCCGGATACATCACAATCATGTTCTGGCCGCTCGTGTTTGTTCTCCAGATTACCACTTTGTTCTCCGGTTATAAACAGATTTTGCTTTACATTCCGTTGGAGAACAACAATCTTGCGCTGTGCCTCCCTAATCTCACAGGGATCACTCCGACAGGCTCAGACTTGCAGATTTTTCTCCTGAGTGTTTTTAATGCTCAGGCACAATATTCTATTATTGTACATATGAAGAACAGCTAATGATGCGCTGCAGCGGCCGTCTCACACCGCATGCTGATAGAACAGTCCAGTCTGCTCATCTCCCCTCGTACACTGTACGCAGCACCAGCCATACCCCCCTCCCATAGCATTCCTCTTGAAATACTCGTAGCCTCATGGCTGTGGATTCGTTCCTGATAGTTTGCTACAACAATGCTTGGAAATACACTGGGGCAGGTGTACTAATACTCTAAGGGCGGCTTCCATGACCGTATTCCTATTGCGGAATCCGCGGTTGGCATCCGCACGGAGAGTCCGTAGCAAATCACACGCATTGAAAGGTATCTACTTTCGCTTTTTCCTTCACACTTGCGAAAATGAATTGCGTGAGTGAAGGTAAAATTTCAGCATTCTCTATTTTGCTGTAGAGTCCACGCAGACGGCCTCCATTGAAATCAATGGAGACCATCTTATGCGCAATGTCGGTACCCACATCATCGCCAATGACGGCGCAGGAAATACAAATATATATTCTTTTTAAATCTGTACTGCACATGACTGACGACGGGCGTCCACGGTCATCGACAATACAGAAATAGCAGGTACGCGGGGTCGCCAGCCAGGGTCACAGACGCTGGGGGTTCCCGCATGCGGAATCCGGCTCTCCCATGCGCAGCCGGCCTAAAAGACAGTAAAAACTCAGATGGACATGCTTTAAAGGGGTTATGTAAAAATTATAAGTTATCCCATTACTAATGGATAGGGAGTGACTTGCAGATCGTTGGGGTCTTACTGCTGAGATCCATGCCGATCTACAGAAGAGGTCTCCCGTGTCCCATCCTGCCAGTCATTGCATGGGTTCCTACTCCCTCCGCATTGACATAGCTATGAAGCATGCTCACTCAGCACTCCATTCATTTCAATGGGACTGACAGAAATACCCGAGTGGCACCCACTCAAGTAGCTCCGGAGTCCCATTGAATGTAATGCTGATGCACTTGCACGACCAGTGCTACATTTGGTCATCTCCTCACTGCAGGAGGTGTAGTAAGACCGCAGTGAGGAGGACGGAGGACACTGGACCCCTGTTCTCAAGAGCAGTGGGGATCTCAGCAGTGAGACTCCCATCAATCAGCAAGTTAACCCCAAACTTGTTGATAACTTACAATCTTGAAACAACCCCTTTAAATTAATCGGATTTATCACAGTGACTCTGCTGAATGAGAAGTCTGTGCAATCTAACTTTATCCCACCTATTAGTTGGCGTAGTTTCCGACAAAAATTGCACCAAGATTTGGATGAGTTGTAAAAAGTATGAAAAAGTTTCTAAAAGCACATTTGGCTTAAACCAGCTGTCCGGCTCAACTTGTGCCACAAACTGTCACATTTTCAATACCACCCAAACCCCCCCCCCCCCCCCACCCCTCTTCCCCCTGAGAAAAAACCTATAAGTCATCACACATTAAAAAATTCCCTTATGGTTATATTGATGGAAAAATAAAGTTACGAAATGCAACAAAGAAAAAAGGAAAGAAATTGCCGGGTCATTATTGTCGAAAATGCATCTCCATCCTGAAAGGATTTTCCATGACTTTACTATTAATGAGCTATCCTCAGGATGGGTCATTAATAGTTAATTGGCCATGGTCTGCCACTTGGGGTCTCCAGCTGTCTGTCCTACCCGCTGTCAGTGTGGACAGACAACATTGGATTCAGTACAGCCCTGCAGTATGGATAGAGCTCTCTGCTTCCGGCTCTGTCCGCACTGACAGCGGGCAGAACAAACAGCTGATCTGCGGGGAACCGGAGCCGCACACCCCTGCTGATCAAATATTGATGCCCGCCGCTGCTGTCTGGGCATCAGGTGACTTAAGGGGAAGAGGAGAGAGCCTGCGGGCAGCAGCATGGGGAGAGAAGTTAAAAACAAATCTGTTTCTATTCGGACTCGGCTCACATCACTGCCGGGAGTTGCATCCCAGTGGACAGCTCTGGTCATTACAAGCAGAGCCAGCACTGACCACCCGAACCTCACAGCCAAAATCATCAGTTATCTTAAAATAAAAGGTTCTAGGATAATGCCTGACAGTGTATGTCTATGTGTGACGGCCCCTCTTCCCTGCTGTAATTGGCCCCTGAACCCACAGCTGCAGAACGCCTGACTGACGGATTCTGCAAGAAACTGAGTCCTCTAGCTTGTAGTATACAGCTGCGGTCACATGGAGCGTAAATCTCGAGAAATGACCGCAGCGATATTTCCGTGGCAGAAATGCAGCTTCAAAACCTGCGGTTTAAAGCGACTTCACCGCCTGTATTTCGCTGCGGCCATCTCTCCCCATAGAAAGGAGAGAAGCCGCCGTGGAAACGGCGATACAATTGACATGCCGCCCCATGTGAACCCACCCTACAGCTATTCACTACAACTGTAGGAGGCAAATGCTGACTCCAGCTGCAAATACATCCGTTAGAAGAAAAGACTGAAATTGCCCAATAAAGTCTATGAGATTGCGTAAGAACACAGCAAATACACAGTTGCTTATGTTTTCACTGCATTTACAGTTAGGAAACAGTGAGAAAGTGACATCAATTGAGCTTTCTTGATTTTTTTTTTTTTTTGCGTGCATGAAAAATGCAGTGAATAAGGATGCAATACGGACATAAAGAAACCACACCCATCAAAAACACAACAACATGCTCATGATGCATTTTTCACAGACCGAAATTGCAAATGCCTGTGTGAATGAGTCCTTAAAGCGTACCTGGATTTTCAACAAACTTTCTAAAATACCCTAGGTTCTCCTGTCTGTAGGTTCTTAGTTTCTGGTGGTCTTCTCCATTTATCTGTTGCCCTACTGTTTACAATCCAATTTCAATCAGGGAGCATGTAGCAAGCTTAGCATTTAGCCAGTAGTTCACTGTCCTGACTTCCTTGCCCTGACTTCCCATGCTGCATTTCACAGTCTGTGGGTCAATCAGCAGGGAGGCAGTATCTGATTACACGTTCTTCAGCTCCTCCAGGACGATTTGGGCATTCTAGCCAAATGGTGAGTAAAACCTGTATACACAAACACACACCCCGGGAGGCAGAGATTGTTGAGATCGTTATCACAGTGTCTACAGATCTGTCAGCCTCCAGCCTCTGGGTGCATGGGACTGCCCCTGTGAAGATAGCTCCACCCCCATTGCTAAAGAAATGCCCCTGTGTCCTGCTCCTAGTAGCAGCCACTTCAAATGGGTTTTACAAGAGTAAAGCAACACAATTTTTAATGTAACTATATTACAGAAATGATGACACTAACAAGCTGGTAGATGAGCAGAAGCTGTCTGAAAGGTTAGTGCCCCTTTAAAGCATATTGTGAGACTTGGGCTGTGAGCAAAACAACTCAGGGTATCAGTAAACCCAAGTGTGACATATAAATCCCCAGTCTCTTCCTTGAATTTCAGCAGAATTGGCACGGTCATGATACTAAATTTCTGTCATCCATTTATTGCCTTTTTATCACGTTTTTTTATATGTCTCTTAGAAAGATGTTTGCTTGTTCACAGCTTCCTTTCCTTCCGATCTTGGCCTAGTTCTCCTTTTCAAGATCCCCAGTAGGATGATAAGGAAACACTAAAAGTTTCCTTTCACTTAACTTGAAACGCAAACACAAGGGATTATAAAATAAACACATGCTTCGCTTCCTCCATCCTCTGAAGTGCAGAATCTTATGGAGATGTGCCGTGATGTTTCCCTGCTCTGCATCTCAAGCTCTCCCTACCTGTCAGACACCTGACTCCTCCAAACTCAAGAGAGCGTTCAACGTTGGACGTGAAAATGTATTCTGAGGCCGCGAACCACCAGGATGAGACCTGCATCCTCAGTCCATCCCCAAATATTAAAGTACCATAACGTGTATGATAATACACGAAATGTATCACTGGCATTCATTTATTTAACAGTCAAGTTTCTATCAAAACAAATTTGAGAATTCTCCAAACTTCAGTATTTTTGTGATTTTTTTTTTTCATAGGCGTGAAAGCGGCACAGTAAATCGGACAGGTCAGGACAGGTGTTAGGACCTTTATGATTGAATCCTCTTTAGAAGCCCATGGATGGCAAGGAAAACAAAGACTTGTTGTATCCTTGCAAAAATCAAGATGAATCTCTTAAAGGGAAGCTGTCACCTCTTTTCCACTCATTAAGGGCGCCCACCCACTGGCGATTTTTTTTCCGCAATTCGCGGTAAATTGCGATTTTGCGCGATCGCGATTTTAACATTACAAGTCCCATAGACCCCAGGAGAAAAAAAATGCTGCGAATTTCCAGGGAAAAAAAAACGCCAGTGGGTGGGCACCCTAAACCATCCCCAGCGAGTTCTCAGCGACCAAAACACCATCTGTATCCATAGTTGGCAATAACTCCCACCGTCACATCTGGTAAGACTGGTCTGTATAGCAGGAGGTGACGAACTCTGTAGTTGAATCCGTGATAAAACTGGTGGACAGATAAACAAGATATTTTTGGACTAACGCAGGAGGCTATAATGGACTGCACCAAAGAACCGTGAAAATGGCAACCGAGTATTACTTGAACTGCCCTGACTTGACTAGTCCCTCTGTTAGGCACCTGTATCCCCAGAGGCCCTCTTTCAGGGAGAAATATTTCTAGGCATCTGTATCCCCGGAGCCTTCTCTTTAAGGGGGAGGTAGTGTTAGGCGCCTGTAACCCCAAAGTCCTTTAAGGGAGAGGTACTGTTAGGATTATGCTGGCTGGGATCTGTTGTGCCACAGTGTTTCTAGCAGTACAACTCCACCAGTTTTAAAAGAGGGGCATTATGTTACGTTCATGTGGGCTAGTGAGCACCAAGCCCATACGAATATGACCCAGACTGATAAGGAACACCAGGTGAAACTACCACAGATTAACACCTCTCCCTATCTTCTACTAGAGTAAGTGACACTGACCTATGTGAGCGGGGACATCGCCCCAATAAAGGGCGGCCCAGCGGTCTTTGGATCTGGGCCTTTGCTGCTCCTAGGAACCCACGCATCAAGGCTAGGACGCATACACATGCCACCACATACAAGGACAACTGGACAGAATAAGAAGACACACAGAGCCAGAAGCAAACATACAACTAGAGATGAGCGAACGTACTCGGATAGGCACTACTCGTCCGAGTAATGTGCCTTATCCGAGTACCGCTGTGCTCGTGCGCTAAGATTCGGGGCGCTCCGCTGCTGACAGGTGAGTCGGAGCGGGGAGCGGGGCAGAGCGGCCGGGAGAGAAGGAGAGAAAGATCTCCCCTCCGTTCCTCCCCGCTCTCCCCTGCAGCTCCCCGCTCCGCAGCGCGTCCCGAATCTTAGAGCACGAGCGGGGAGGTACTCGGATAAGGCACATTACTCGGACGAGTAGTGCCTATCCGAGTACGTTCGCTCATCTCTACATACAACCATTAGTAGCAGATGTTAATACTATAAGTGCCAGGTGTTAGTTGACATTTTCATCAAAATATGGAAGCTAGGGAGAATGTGAATAGAGAAAGCTGACCACACTCACACCTGGGAAGCCAGCTTTATGTGTACTGACCTAGAGTGATTGGCTGACTGGAGACACACACACCTAGCCAGCTCAATCAACACCACCTGTGGAGCTGTGCTGCTAGAAACACTGTGACACAACATATCCCAGCCAGCACAACCCTTACACCCTCAAGCGGAGCGCCCGTCCTGTAAAGGACAACCCCACTGTGGAGAGAAGCCAAGAACTGTTCGAAGATGAACTGGCAACACCTTCCACTGAATGCCAGTCTACAGAATACAGGTCCGCTGAGCAGTATAAATCACAGAGACCAGAACACACTGGCACAGTGTAACGGCCAGTACATAGGACGTATAACCAGCAATACCTGCAACAAAAGTGCCAGTTTAAATACCCTTACATAGAAAATGATAACTCTGGAACCGGAGGGAGATGTTAATCCCTCGGGTACAGCATACTGCATTACATGGTTCAGGGAGGACATAGTGACGTCTCCTGCAGGAATCCAACTGTCATGGCGTATTTGGCATTCACATTGTCAACATCACCGGCATACCATAGTAAACATACTTAAGAAAACAGTAGGTATTCCTGGACTCTGCACCCTCATTGGAATATGTTGTGGGAGTTTTATAAAGTAAGTTTCCTAAGATATATGAGTTGTTGCCACTTATGGATACATGTTAAGAATGGTGGTGTGGTGGCTGGGCGATGGTTTACTGGGTGGTGAGAGGTTCCCTTGAAGTTGGGAGTGATGAATAGTGTTAGACAGTTCCTGAAAAGAGTCCCAGTGTTTATCTTTGCTACAGGAACCCCTGTCCTTTATGTACACCACTGCCAAGAAGCATTGAAAGAAAAAGAGGAAGAACACAATTAACAAGATGGATGAATATAGTCATTTGGAAGACTGAAGAACCAAAGAAAGTTCACAATATTCTGGAGAAACACTCCAGATTCCAGTCTATGGTTCCCAGCTTGATGCCACTTAATAATAACAACATAATTTGCTTTAAAAAACTCCTTCTCTTCATTGCAAGAACAATCCAATAATAACATCAGGAAAGGAAATTTTACAGAAAACGACACACAGAAAATGCATAAAAAATATCCCAGTGCTTCCTGCCTTGGTGATCCTATTTTGTCTCCAATTACAATTAAAACCGAGAAATACACAAATAAATCTCTGTGTACTTCACGAGATCTGTCTTTCCTTCTACTTGCTATCCTAGATCTGGCTATGAGACAACTGGCTGCAGCAGGAGCCTCCACCTCAAGAGATTAGCTCTGTTTCCCTTTCTATTAGCTGTCCTAGGTCTGGGTATGAGACAGCTTACTGCAGCAAAAAACTCCCCCTCAAGAGATCAGCCCTGTCTCCCTCTCTACTCGCTATCCTAGATCGGGCTATGAGACAGCTTGCTGCAGCAGGAGGCCCCGACTCAAGAGATCAGCCCTGTCTCCCTTTCTACTCGCTAGCCTAGATCTGGCTATGAGACAGCTGGCCGCAGTAGGAGTCTCCCCTCAGGAGATCAGCCCTGTCTCCCTCTCTACTTGCCAGCCTAGATCTGGCTATGAGACAGCTGGCAGCAGCAGGAGCCTCCACCTCAAGAGATCAGCCCTGTCTCCCTTTCTACTCGCTAGCCTAGATCTGGCTATGAGACAGCTTGCTGCAACAGGAGCCTCCCCCTCAAGAGATCAGCCCTGTCTCCCTTTCTACTTGCTATCCTAGATCTGAGTATGAGACAGCTGGCTGCAGTAGGAGCCTCCCCCTCAGGAGATCAGCCCTTGTCTCCCTCTCTACCCGCCAGCCTAGATCTGGGTATGAAACAGATTGCTGCAGCAGGAGCCTCCCCCTCAAGAGATCAGCTCTCTCTCCCTTTCTACTCGCTATCCAAGATCTGGCTATGAGACAGCTGGCAGCAGCAGGAGCCTCCACTTCAAGAGATCAGCCCTGTCTCCCTTTCTACTCGCTATCCTAGATCTGGCTATGAGACAGCTTGCTGCAACAGGAGCCTCCCCCTCAAGAGATCAGCCCTGTCTCCCTTTCTACTTGCTATCCTAGATCTGAGTATGAGACAGCTGGCTGCAGTAGGAGCCTCCCCCTCAGGAGATCAGCCCTTGTCTCCCTCTCTACCCGCCAGCCTAGATCTGGCTATGAAACAGCTTGCTGCAGCAGGAGCCTCCCCCTCAAGAGATCAGCTCTCTCTCCCTTTCTACTCGCTATCCAAGATCTGGCTATGAGACAGCTGGCAGCATCAGGAGCCTCCACCTCAAGAGATCAGCCCTGTCTCCCTTTCTACTACCGGTAGCTGTTCTAGATCTGGGTATGAGACAGCTGGCTGCAGTAGGAGCCTCCCCCTCAGGAGCTCAGCCCTTGTCTCCCTCTCTACCTGGCAGCCTAGATCTGGCTATGAGACAGCTTACTGCAGCAGGAGCCTCTCCCTCAAGAGATCAGCCCTGTCTCCCTCTCTACCCGCCAGCCTAGATCTGGCTATGAGACAGCTTGCTGCAGCAGGAGCCTCCCCTTTAAGAGATCAGCTCTGTCTCCCTTTCTACTAGCTGTCCTAGATCTGGCAATAAGACAGCTTGCTGCGGCAGGAGCCTTCCCCTCAAGAGATCAGCCCTGTCTCCCTTTCTACTCCCCAGCCTATATCTGGCTATGAGACAGCTGGCAGCAGGAGCCTCCCCCCCTCTGTCCTTGGTTAGGTCCCAACCCCTCAGTTGATCCTCAGACAAAATGAAACCACTCAGCTGAAGATGATCTTTTTGGTGCTCTCTGCAGGATTTCTACAAGAAAATGTGGCAAATCCTGCAAATTGACAAAGAGTGGTGATAAGATTATCTTCTGTTTACTCGAATCATGGATTGGTAGTGCTATTCCTCAATGCCAAATGTCCCTCCAATGTCTCGCTGCACCTCCGTCCGCTCACAAACAATTTTCAGCCTGTACCCTGGAAACTTGACAACTCGCAGTGCTCTATTATGGCATTTTTTATCAGCATCAGAAGCTTGGAGCAGAATGTTTTATGTCTCACAGCTCCTCGCTCTTGTCATAAACCGTGAGAAAATGATTTATGGGAAGACAAGTGAAAGTCAGGGCAGCAGGAGACAGTCAGTAGGCTGCTGCACACGCTGGCGCTGAGGCTCGTGGTTGGGAAGGTATTCAGTTCTACGATAAACCTCATAGCTGGATTTATAAATAAAACCGCCAACGACTGCGGCGCACGCTGCGCAGAAACCTGTGCAATAGGAAGGCTGCCGCACAGTCTTATGTCACGTTCATACGTACGTATTTGCGCGTACAATACGCAGTGAATAGGATCCATTCATTTCATTGGGTTCGTTCACATAAGCGTATTTTGCCCGCGCAAAAAATAAGCAGCATACTTTATTTTCCTGCGAATTTGTGCAAAAAAGTAGCACATGCTGAGCTAATTAATTTAACTGGCCATTGCAATCAATAGGAGCATGCAAGCAAGCAATTGGGCGCGATTTCCCTGCGGAAAAAGTACAATAAAATACGCAAATATGCAACGGCCATTGCGCAAATGCATGTGTAAATGCACTTATGCCCCTGTGAAGGAACTCCCCACAGGGATTAACGGAACCTTCGGGGAGTCCCCTCATCCCCGCTGGGACTAAGGGGTTAACAGCGGGACATTTAAAAGATGCTTCTGCTGTAAGCAGCTAGGAAGCTATTAGCAGCGCAGGAGTTTCCATTAACTCTTAGGCCACCTGCAGACGGCCGGGTCGGATCTCCTGCGAGAATTCTCGCAGTGGGACCCGACCCGCACCCCTGCAGGGACTAGTGCGGCTCTCACCTGCTCCCACGGCTCCAGCTCTCCAATGTGCTGGCTGCGGCCAGCCAGCACATGCGCAGAGCACAGCCGGCCCGTCACCAGTGACATTTCTGTGCGGGCCTCTGCGAGACCTGCACAGAAATAAAACATGACGCAATTTGTTCTCCACGTGTGATTTCACACGGACAAATCGCGGCTGTCTGCCTAGGATTGCGTTTTTTAATGCAATCCTATGGCAGCTTCCACGGGCGGAAATTCTGTGGGAAATCCCGCCACAGAATTTCCGCCCGTGTGCAGAGGGCCTTACTCCCATAGGAGTCAATGAAAACTCCTGCAAAACGCGCACCTATGTCCTATCTTTTTTAGATGCACGCTGTTTTGCGCTTCTAACATTACAAGTCCCATAGACCCCAGGAGAAAAAAAATGCTGTGAATTTCGCAGGGAAAAAATAACGCCAGTGGGTGGGCGCCCTCAAAGTGATCAAAAAGCCTTATGTCCTCCGAAAATGGTACCGCTAAAAACTACAGCTCGTCACGCCAAAAAACAAGCCATCAACGCTCTGTTGATGGAAAACTAAAGAAGTTGTGGCACTTTGAACGCAGCAATATACATTTTCCTTTTTTTTTTTTTTTAAGGCGGTTTTATTGTGCAAAACTAGAAAAACCTAACAAATATATATTATTTTGGTATTGTCGTATTCGTGCCGACCCACAGAAAATATTTACCATGTAATTTATACTGGATCATTAATGCTGAAAAAAAAAACTATGGCAAAACTGATATTTTTTTCTCTCTGCCTAACAAAAAAAATGAATAAAGGTTCTACAATACATTGTATGCAGCAATAAAAACTACAGCGCTCTACGCAAAAACAAACTCTGATTTGGCCGTGTTGATGGAAAAATAAAGAGGTTGTAGGCTTTGAAAATTGGACATGAAAATGCCTAAAAATGTGTTGGAAATAGACTGTGTCACCAAGGGGTTAACGATATAGATACGAGATGGATACAAATGTTCCCATGTCTCTCTATGACACATGGCTGATCTCTTATCTTTGGTCACACGAGGCTGGAGGCTTTGCAGATGAGAATAGTCGCAGTCTTCATCACTTCCAGCCATTGTGTTGAGTGCAGGCCCATTTGTTTTTGCTGCAGACGTTATCATTGTGGGCCGCTGCGCTCCTCTTGGCGCGGCCGCCGACGCTCTGACAGATGTCTGACCTTTCTCTTTTCCCATCGTTGGATTTGTAGAGTTAAAACTCTCGTTTTATTTTCTTTAACTTTCTCTCCATACACTTTGTGTGCCAAGCAAAAGATTATCGCAGCGCGGAGAGAAAAGTGCTGCAGCAGCAAGAACCCGCCAGGCCTTCTTGTTTTCATTGTTCGTCTGCGCTCCTGGGAGCAGGTAGGGAAACGCATTGTCTTGTGTTTGCTTTTTTGGAATGAGGAGATGTGAAGTCAGAAGGTGGCAGCCGCAAGGAAGGTGCTCAGTGCGTAAGGGGAAATCAGACGACAATAGCTCCATGGGAATGTGCTGACATTTGCAGGACTGCGTTACCAGAGGGGCAGCTCGCTGTCTGTGTGCCACTCATTCAATGTACAAGGAACCCCATTCTCTGCATACAGGGAGGAAACGGGCAAAGGAGACCTTTATGAGCTGAGGACTGAAGTGCAGACAGCTCAGGGGTAAAGGGGTTGTGCCTGCTGCGCCAAAGGGGCTTCATAGGGGAACCCCACCTTCCCCAGAGCCGTTGTGTGAGAGCGGCACCTGCCTCAGCGGACTCAGGTCATGCGTGCATTACACATATCACTGTAAAATGATAACAGTTTGGTACCGTGTTAGGTCCAATGCCCACAGACGGATTATCGCTGCGGAATTCGAGGCCAGACGCCCGCCGCAAATTCTGCAGCAATGTCCATCCATAGCATGCAATGTTAAAAGATTCTGCCATGCCTACGAGCGGAAATCAACTGCGACTTTTCGCTCGCAGGGAAGAATCACAGCATGCTCTATTTTGTGCAGAAATCCGCACAGCCGGCTTTTCATTGCAGTCAATGAAGCCGTCCGTCCCACGGTGAATCCGCGTCATCGCCGGCGTGTCATGCTCTGCACTGCGCATGTGTGCCAGTTCGATGGCCAAGACACGCCAAATCCGGACACGTGAGTATGGGTCACTGGGGGTCACTGCCAGGGCAGTGGGTCTGATTCCGCTGCGAGATTTTGCAATCGGAATCTGACCCGGCCGTGGGCATGAGGCCTTAGGGTGCAGTCAGATGAGCGTGTTTTTTTGTACCTATGTACACAAACAAAAATGTGCTCCTTGCATATGCTGAAAACGCATGATCGGGCAAAGTTTCGTATGCACTGCGTAGAGAGAGAAGAAGCCCCGCAGGGCTTCCGGATTTCCTCATAGCAGGGACAGTGAGTAGAGCTATCGAGGGTTTCCCCAGAGCAGAGAGAGACAGAGCGGGGCTATGGGGAAAACCCCATAGCTCCGCTCACTGTCCCTGCTTGGGGAAAATGACCCATAGCAGCGCTGTCTCTTTGCTCTGAAGAAATCCCGAGGGCTTCCCTTGAGAATGTGGGAGGAGGGGTGGGGCTAGGTATGTGCCCCCTTAGTCCTGTCCCTAGCCCCTCCCCTCCATGGTTTGGTATGAGGATTCTCTGAACGCTGCTATAGGGACCAATTGGTTCTTGTAGAAGCGTTTATTTTCAATGCACATAAAACACGCTCTTCTGACTCCTTAGGGCTCTTTCACACAAGTGTATATCATCTGCTGTTTTCACGGTCGGCTGATATACACTACAATCTGATACAATCTAATCTGGATTCCTCCTCTTTCCTCCCCTCCAGCTGTTTGCAATGAGAGGAGGCAGGATGGGGCGGAGCTAAGATCCGCCCCCTCCCATTGCTGGCTGCTGACAAGGGAAGGGAGTGGGTGCTTAGCTCCGCCCTGTCTCACACACTCCCATTGAAAACATCTGGAGGGAAGGAGAGAGGAGGTGAGTCGGCGAGGGGGAGGGAAGGGGAGGCACTAGCATTGCGGCCATGGCGTATATGTGCCTGGCCCGTTAGATTTATGCGCCCATTCACGCATTTTTAAGGCGCACTCAGGTGCACATAAAAACGCCTATGCTTGTGGGAAAGAGCCCTTAGTCAATAGGGCAAAATGTGATTGTTCTCTGCAAGAGAAACCAAGTAATCTTGTAGATTTGAGACCTTTTACTGGCGAACAAAAATACATGATGTTACAGCAAGCTCAGATGGGACAGTTACCATCTTAAACACATCAAAAAGTCCATCGTCTACAGCCAGGCCATCAGATACAATCAGATCTGCAGACAGACAGAGAGGAACATTTATACCATCTTAAAAGGACATTTATAACCCAGGGCGACCATCCCACCTCAACAGATGACCAAATGACCAGAGCCACCAGGATACCCAGGAATCACCAGAGCCAGCAGGATACCCAGGAATCACCAGAGCCATCAGGATGCCCGGGAATCGCCAGAGCCACCAGGATACCCGGGAATCGCCAGAGCCACCAGGATACCCAGGAATCGCCAGAGCCACCAGGATAGCCAGGAATCGCCAGAGCCACCAGGATACCCAGGAATCACCAGAGACACCAGGATACCCAGGAATCACCAGAGACACAAGGATACCCAGGAATCACCAGAGACACCAGGATACCCAGGAATCACCAGAGACACAAGGATACCCAGAAATCACCAGAGCCACCAGGATAACCAGGAATCACCAGAGACACCAGGATACCCAGGAATCACCAGAGCCATCAGGATACCCAGGAATCACCAGAGCCAGCAGGATACCCAGGAATCACCAGAGCCACCAGGATACCCAGGAATCACCAGAGCCACCAGGATACACAGGAATCACCAAAGCCACCAGGATACCCAGGAAAAACCAGAGCCAGCAGGATACCCAGGAATCACCAGAGCCAGCAGGATACCCAGGAATCACCAGAGCCACCAGGATACCCAGGAATCACCAGAGCCACCAGGATACACAGGAATCACCAAAGCCACCAGGATACCCAGGAAAAACCAGAGCCAGCAGGATACCCAGGAATCACCAGAGCCAGCAGAATACCCTGGAATCACCAGAGCCACAAGGATACCCAGGAATCACCAGAGCCACCAGGATACCCAGGAATCACCAGAGCCACCAGGAGACCCAGGAATCACCAGGATACCCAGGAATCACCAGAGCCACCAGGATACCCAGAAATCCCCAGAGCCATCAGGATACCCAGGAATCCCCAGAGCCACCAGGATACCCAGAAATCACCAGAGCCACCAGGATACCCAGAAATCACCAGAGCCACCAAGATATCCAGAAATCACCAGAGCCACCAGGACACCCAGGAATCAACTACTCCAATACAAGGAGAAGGAAGGAAATTGTTGGTACCTCTAGTAGTGATCTACAATCCACAGCTAGAGGTACTAAGGAAGACTGCAAAGAAACTCCATCATACCTACACAAGGATGACCGTCTGACCATCATATTCCCGACCCCTCCCCTTCTGCGTTACAGGCAACATCGAAATTATAGGAACCTTATAATCAGGAGTGCATTACCCTCCGACACAAAAAGGAACTTATCCCTGTACGGTAAGGAGCTGCAAGACTTGCTGACATGTACGGACCGCAGACAGGATACAAATCCCCAACATACAGCAGATCCCGGGACATTCACATGTTCTACGTCTGATGTTATGTACCTGATCTGGGGCAGTAAATATCCTGTAGGGGGGCTTTATATTGGGGAAAACAGGACAAAAACTGAGAGCGAGGTTGAGATCGCATCGCCACACGATTAACCCCTTAATGCTATAGGACGTGTAGTTGTGTGCTGTAGCTTCAGGGAATGCGATCTCTCTTCATACAATGCAGCTGACACCCGCCCTCAACAGCTCCGCTAGGCCGCACGGCTCATCAGAGCTGTTAACTCTTTAAATGCTGCTGTCAATTCTGACAGCAGCATTTAACCCTTTCCAATCCACTGTCTGACGTCTAAAGACATTCTGATTGAGGGCTGTACAGCTCCGATGTCGGAAGACGTCCGGTAGGGTATTCTTACTGTAGATTACTGGCCACTCTGTTGTCAGGGGGCCTCTCCAGCATGTCACATACTGCAGTACTGGCTCTAGCCAGCAGATGGTGCCATTGTATAATGGCAGAAAGAGAAAGCCCCCTAGGAAACCCTGAATACAAAATTGGATTGCAAAGGGTTAAATGCCCCAACCAATTTTCGGGGGTCCTGTACGGTCTCCCGCAATGAGATCGCGGGTTGCCGTGTGGTTGTCATGGCAGCCGGGGGCCTTCTCAAAAGGCCCCAGGCCTGTCCTGGCAGAATGCCTTTTAAGCCATACCCATGGGGTGAGTTGATGTAATGCCTGCCCGATCACAGTTTGATTTAATGCTATGGCATTACATCATACAGCAGGAGTGACCAAAGCAATGCAAGTTGTTGTCCCCTCTGGGGACTAAGAAAAACAGTAAAAATAAGATTAATAAAGTTTTACTAATAAAAAAAGTAAAAGTTAAAAAAATACCCTTGTGCCATATTTATAATAAAAGAATCAAAATAATAAAACAAAAATACATATTTGGTATCGCTGCATCTGTAAAAGTCCGATCTATCAACGTAATGCATTATTTACCCCACATGGTGAACACCGACAGAAACAAAAAGAAAGAACGCCAGAAATGCAGTTTTTTGGTCACCCTGTCATATGTATTTCAAAAGGACGTCCTGCAAAAAATGAGCCCTTGGGCAACTCTGTTGGCTTAAAAATGAATAAAAAGGTTATGGCTATCAGATGATGGCGTCAGAAAATAATTTTTAAAAATTGATATCATTGAAACAAAATAAAAGTAGTACGGCAAAAAAACTACTTTATATAAATTTGGTATCGTAGTAATTGTACTTCCCCATAGAATAAAGTTATCCCGTCATTTTTGTTGCCGTTTTTGCGCTGTAGAAACAAGACGCACGCATAGATGGCAGAATTTTTTTTTTTACTTTACTGCACTTAAAATTTTTTTAAAGTTTTTCAGTACATTATATGGTACATTGAATAGTACCACTGGAAAATACAACCCGGACGGCATATAACAAGCCCTCAGACATCTATGTCGATGGATAAATAAAAGAGTTACGATTTTTTAAGGGGGGGAGGAAAAAACGAAAATGGAAAAAAAAGAGTCGGTCCTTAGGGGGTTAAAGAGAAAAAGACAGACTTACCTGTGGCAAAGCATTTTTCTAGTCACTGACACAACATAGAACATGTGAATGTCACTATATTAAAAGGAAATTTCAAATCACAAAGCCATAGAAGAATTTTGGAGAACGAATCACCTTTGACACTTTCGACAGTGGCCTAAATTTTTCAAGAGGATTCATGCATGACTGGCGATTATGAGAAATTTATAGCAGAGATAACACGCTGGCCTGGTGACCCCCTAACACTAATTCACATGGACTATCAGTGGACTAAATAAGTATTTACTCTTCTGCTCATCCTGTTCTAATATTGTTGTAAGTGCAAATTAATCACGTCATGTCTGTGCCTTTTCATATGCATGTGTGTATATATAAATGCATGTGTCTTCAGATCTATTCCATAAGCCTGAGGAAGAACCCTGAGAGGTTCGCGAGCTCGCTGTAACATCATGTATTTTTGTTAGCCATTAAAAAGGGTCATATCTACAAGATTACTTGGTTTCTCTTGCTGGGAACACTCACATATCACCATGTAATACTGCATTCCTCCCACGACTGAGATATCTGGCAGGCGTGGCTTCTTCCAGCAAAACTAGCAATTTTCCAGGGATGCAAGAGACTGATCTGCAACAAACAGTTCACCGCGGGGTTGTCTGAGGTGAAACATTCCCTTTTAACCCCTTCCCGACCCATGACATAAATGTATGTCACACATTTATGCACTATGGATGGTGTATTGCACAGCTGAAGCATGCAAGAGGTTAATGTCTGGGTATGTCTGAAAATGTAACAGTTTGTGTATATCCAATGTTGTCACGTGACCATGAAAGATATATGTGTTTGCAAGATGTGCAAATGTGTTGTTGGAGTCTTGAGTCTTTGCCAAGCAGTCAGTCCATCTAGTCAGCCCGTCAAACAGCGAGTGAGTCTGCAAGTCTACACGTGTGCAGGAGACATCCCCATTTAGGCCTATCCAATATGGAAGAAGCAGAGCGATATGTCCATCTACCTTGAATGGAGAATACCCCGTCTTATTCCCAGTTGGCATAGAGTTTAGAAGCTACCATGGAAGTATTGAGAGAGTACTTTAACAGACAACTAAACAATGAGTGTTGGCCAGTAGAGAGAGTGAGAGAAGTCGTCCGGGAGAGTTATCCTACAGAGAACGTGGACTGGTGGACTGTATGTATCAAGATGCCCCGAGTTGCCTCCCTACCTCCTCACTCCTCACAAATAGAAGTTATGTTAATGACAGTCCTCTATTGCAAGAACTGTTGTGTATTATCCCTGTTGGATGTTCCAGTAAACCATTTCCGGTTTAGTCTATTTAAAGTATAGCTCTGTGCGTGTGGACTATATATTGCACCATTGTGCAACGGTGGTGGGAACGGTGGTGTCACCCGTGACATATACCGAAGTTTCCATGCAGAGGATTATACAGGTAACCACATCACCAGTGTTGCCTGGAGAGGCCTGCCAGGGTCTTGGCCAAAGGGTTGCATGCGTCCCTCAGGGAAAGAAATGGTAGTTGCACCGTGACATCCCTAACAGCTACCCCACCATCTCCTCAGCTGTGGGCTCTGTGAATCAGTCACTGCACCTACGAGTTTGCACGATCTAGACATTTAGTTATAGTGAATGTAGAGCCGCAGGATGCTATACAGAACCTGTATGCCTCCATCCCCGCCCGTATCACATCTTGTATCCAAGCTAGAGGTGGAACAACAGGGTACTAGAGCTTCCATGCCCACCCATATCACATCTTGCATCCAAGCTAAAGGCAGCCCAACAGTACTAGAGCCTCCATGCCCCCGTATCACATCTTGTATCCAAGCTAGAGGCGGTACAAGAGGGTACTAGAGCCTCCATGCCCGCCCGTATCCCATCTTGTATCCAAGCTGGAGGCGGTACAGCAGGGTACTAGAGCCTCCATGACCGACCATGTCACTTCTTGTATCCAAGCTAGAGGTGGCCCAACAATACATTATATTCCCCCAAAGTATCATTAAAAATCTACAGTGTGCTAAACAGAAAAACAAGCCTCCGTATGGCCATGTTGACAGAAAAATAAAAAAGTTATGGCTTTTGATAAGGGAAAGAATAGAAACCGAAAATTGTTGTCAGAAACAGATCACATGATCCATCTAGTCTGCCCTTCTGTCATTTCCAACAACGTCTGCTAGAAGTTTGTTCCAAACATCTAATACTCTTTCAGTAGAAAAAAATATTTCCTAATGTTGCTCCTGATTTTTTTCCCATCTAATCTCAGATTCTGCCCCTTGTTTTAGCGTTTATACCTTTAATATATTTAAAAGTTTCCATCATGTCCTCCTCTCCCTTCTCTCCTCCTGTAACATATATAAAGGTTTCCATTATGTCCCCCTCTCCCTTCTCTCCTACTGTAACATATATAAAGGTTACCATCATGTCCCCCTCTCCCTTCTCTCCTCCGGTAACATATATAAAGGTTCCCATGATGTCCTCCTCTCCTTTCTCTCCTCATGTAACATATATAAAGGTTTCCATCATGTCCTCCTCTCCCTTCTCTCCTCCGGTAACATATATAAAGGTTCCCATGATGTCCTCCTCTCCTTTCTCTCCTCATGTAACATATATAAAGGTTTCCATCATGTCCTCCTCTCCCTTCTCTCCTCCGGTAACATATATAAAGGTTCCCATGATGTCCTCCTCTCCTTTCTCTCCTCATGTAACATATATAAAGGTTTCCATTATGTCCTCCTCTCCCTTCTCTCCTCCTGTAACATATATAAAGGTTTCCATCATGTCCCTCCTCTCCCTTCTCTCCTCCTGTAACATATATAAAGGTCTCCATCATGTCCTCCTCTCCCTTCTCTCCTTCAGTAACATATATAAAGGTTTCCATCATGTTCTCCTCTCCCTTCTCTCTGTTCTGTCCGCTTGGCGCACTAAAGCGCCACTCCTCAGAACGAACGCAAGGGTGTCCATTTAAAACCCGCAAACACACTTATATAGTATTTGCACTTACAAATTGTACCTCTCCAGGCTTAGATGGAAGGACCCCTGTCTCTAACTAATCAGGGAAAGTGGGGAACACCTGCCTAAAAGCGGGGTGGTCGTACCGATATGGTCCGCCCCACTATCTTCATCTGGGACCTAGCTATCCCTGATCAGAAACCTGGAGAAGTGCACAAAACACAGGATACGGCACTGTTCACACTTACGCTGAACACAGAACGAGACTGCGCATAAAGCACGTCTGGTCACTTGCACAGACAAAACATACGTCACTGTTCACACCAACATACAGAGTAACACAAACCACATAGAACAGGACTGTACATAAAGCACGTCTGGCCACTTGCACAGACATACCATAAACGTCACTGTTCACACCAACATTCATGGTTGTACATACAAAATAAAACAGAAACCCCACCCAGAACTTGCATGCATAAGGATAGTAAACCATAGCTAGTCCAAGTGTACTCACACCAGGGGAATAGAGAGTCAGCCACCGTGCTGACATACGGAACAGTGTCAGGCATCACCCATCTGACACACACACAAGACATAAGACGTCTGGAGGCCGCACCTGTCAAAGGGGAGGGAAGAGCGGGTATGCATATGATACAGACAAGGACTACAAGTGTCCAGACTGTCTTCAGGGAAGGAGAGAGACACTTCAGACAAGTATACAAACACCAGCTCTGAGTGGGATTAACAGGGATTAGAGATGAGCGAATATACTCGTTTCGAGTAATTACTCGATCGAGCATCGCTATTTTCGAGTACTTCCGTACTCGGGTGAAAAGATTCGGGGGGCGCCGGGGGAGGCGTGGCAGAGCGGGGGGTAGCAGCGGGGAACAGGGGGGAACTCTCTCCCTCTACCCCCCACTCCATGCTGCAACCCACTCACCCACGACACCCCCCGAATCTTTTCACGGAAGTACTCGAAAATCGAGGTGCTCGAGTGAAAAAGGGGCGTGGCCGAGTACGTTCACTCATCTCTAACAGGGATACATAAAATAACCAGAAATCTCTCACAAGAGTTTGCTGGTCTTTATCTGCCACAGACCAGGGGGACTGGCTGGTGGAGAATACCACACCCAACCAGTTCAATTAACCCCTACCTGTGAAGGTGTGCTCATAGAAATCTGTAGAATGACAGGTCCCAGACGCACAACCTTAACATTTTCCTCCTGCAACATGTATAAAGGTATCCATCATGTCCTCCTTTCCCTTCTTTCCTCCTGTAACATATATAAAGGTCTCCATTATGTCCCCCTCTCCCTTCTCTCCTCATGTAACACGTATAAAGGTTTCCATCATGTCCCCCTCTCCCTTCTCTCCTGTAATATATGTAAAGGTTTCCATCATGTCCCCCTCTCCCTTCTCTCCTGTAATATATGTAAAGGTTTCCATCATGTCCCCCTCTCCCTTCTCTCCTCCTGTAACATATATAAAGGTTTCCATCATGTCCTCCTCTCCCTTCTCTCCTATAACATATATAAAGGTTTCCATCATGTCCCCCTCTCCCTTCTCTCCTCCTGTAACATATATAAAGGTTTCCATCATGTCCTCCTCTCCCTTCTCTCCTATAACATATATAAAGGTTTCCATCATGTCCCCTTCTCCCTTCTCTCCTATAACATATATAAAGGTTTCCATCATGTCCCCTTCTCCCTTCTCTCCTATAACATATATAAAGGTTTCCATCATGTCCTCCTCTCCCTTCTCTCCTCCTGTAACATATATAAATGTTTCCATCATGTCCTCCTCTCCCTTCTCTCCTGTAACATATATAAAGGTTTCCATCATATTCCCCTTTTCTCTTCTTTCCTCCTGTAATATAGATAAAGGTTTCCATCATGTCCTCCTCTCCCTTCTCTCCTCCTGTAGCATATATACAGGTTTCCATCATGTCCCTCCTCTCCCTTCTCTCCTCCTGTAACATATATAAAGGTTTCCATTATGTCCTCCTCTCCTTTCTCTCCTCCTGTAACATATATAAAGGTTCCCATCATGTCCCCCTCTCCCTTCCCTCCTCCTGTAACATATATAAAAGCTTCCATCATGTCCTCCTCTCCCTTCTCTCCTCCTGTAGCATATATAAAGGTTCCCATCATGTCCCCCTCTCCCTTCTCTCCTCCTGTAACATATATAAAGGTTACCATCATGTCCTCCTCTCCCTTCTCTCCTCCTGTAACATATATAAAGGTTACCATCATGTCCCCCTCTCTCATCTCTCCTCATGTAACATATATAAAGGTTTCCATCATGTCCCCCTCTCCCTTCTCTCCTCCTGTAACATATATAAAGGTTTCCATCATGTCCTCCTCTCCCTTCTCTCCTGTAACATATATAAAGGTTTCCATCATGTCCTCCTCTCTCTTCTCTCCTGTAACATATATAAAGGTTTCCATCATGTCCCCCTCTCCCTTCTCTCATCCTGTAACACATATAAAGGTTTCCATTATGTCCTCCTCTCCCTTCTCTCTTCCTGTAACATATATAAAGGTTTCCATCATGTCCTCCTCTCCCTCTCTCCTCCTGTAACATATATAAAGTTTTCCATTATGTCCTCCTCTTCCTTCTTTCCTCCTGTAACACATATAAAGGTTTCCATCATGTCCTCCTCTCCCTTCTCTCATCCTGTAACACATATAAAGGTTTCCATCATGTCCTCGTCTCTCTTCTCTCCTGTAACATATATAAAGGTTTCCATCATGTCCTCCTCTCCCTTCTCTCCTGTAACATATATAAAGGTTTCCATCATGTCCTCCTCTCTCTTCTCTCCTGTAACATATATAATGGTTTCCATCATGACCTTCCTCTTCCTTCTCTCCTCTTGTAACACATATAAAGGTTTTTATCATGTCCCCCTCTCCCTTCTCTCATCCTGTAACACATATAAAGGTTTCCATCATGTCCTCCTCTCCCATCTCTCATCCTGTGATAGATATAAAGGTTTCTATCATGTCCACTCTCTCTCTTCTCTCTGTTCTGTCCGCTTGGCGCACTAAAGCGCCACTCCTCAGAACTAACGCAAGCGTGTCTATTTAAAACCCGCAAACACACTTATATAGTATTTGCACTTACAGATCGCACCTGGTGATCGCCTGGTACAGTTCTGCCAAGAAAATCGGCTCAGGATAGGAAACATGGTTTATGCAACCCAAATGCTAACTGCACATGTAGACATCCCTCAATGGCCTCCATCGAAATCAGATTGATCATCGTTGGCGACAATGACAACTGCAAAAAATAGCCAATTCAAATCAAAATCGACAACGAGGTCATAGAATGTGTGCTAGACTTTAACTTCCTTGGCTCAAAAATTGACCAGGCTGGTGAATCTATGGCAGAGATAAAACGTAGGATAGCATTGGGGCGAAGCTAAACACGGACAAAATCTACAAAAGTAGGGATATTGGCATAGCAACTAAACGCAGGATAGTGCAAACCACCGTTTTCCCAGAGCCATGCACAGTTATACCTCTTCTTTCCTCGCCTTCTCCTTTCACCAGTTTCCAGTCTCACCAATTTTTGTTGGCAGAATTCTGCCTCTTTTTTCGCCGGCTGCTTCTTGTTTCGCGACTGGCCCATGTGACCTCTCTGATGACACGCCCCCACGTGACCTCCCTGATGACATGCCCCCACGTGACCTCCCTGATGACACGCCCCCACGTGACCTCCCTGATGACACGCCCCCACGTGACCTCCCTGATGACACAGCCCACGTCACCTCCCTGCTGACGTACCCCCACTTGACCTTGCTGCTGACATCACAGCCATTCATGGATTGCTCCAATCACAGCCATTCATGGATAAATGACTGTGATTGGAGCATCCAGCACTGGCAGTGATTGACTGGGCGGGCTGTCACTCGGAGCAATCTCTTGCTGGAGGCGTGGGATTTCAATCCCTCCGTCACTATCAAGATGCTCTGCCAGCTTGACAAGCCTGCACGGAGCTCCGGAGAGTGGCCCCGGGACACCGACGGCACCGGCGAGGTGAGTATATTGATTTTTTTTTTCTCAGGCAGTGTAACTAGAGCTGAATGGGAGCGTTGTACAGCGTTTAGCGCTGCACTGAAAAAGGAGCGCTATACGCTGTACAGAAATGTGGTTTGATGTGTTTTTTGAAATGTCTAAAACGAATCAATTGGATTTACATTGATTCCTATGGAACTAATTGCCTTGAGTTTCGCTGGTTTCAAGTTTAGGCGATTGCTTTCGGACGGATTACCAATGAAACTAGAGGTTTGACTGTATATGTGAAAGCTGATAGAAGGATTGATCCGTTGGAGCTGTGGTGCCGGCGAGAGCTGCTGCGTATGCCCAGGATGGCGAGAGTAACAAACAGAGAAGTCCTGAGTCGTATAAGACCTGATATATCACTGGATATATGGACTTGTAGGAACTCCTACAACTCTGCACAAGTGGTTTTACTGGCATATCAACTAGACCTGCTAGAAAAGCTTTATTACATGGGACCAAACCACTCATCATTCTCTATTACAGTGAATACGATACAGACGCTCATTTAAATATTCACTATTCCAGATACAAAGGACCTTCTGAACTTTTTCAGGACTACAGAAGTCAGATCAGCAGGACTCCCTCGCCATCATCATCCCGATTACTGAAGTTTATTCCATATCTTCTGGCCAAACATGACTATTTCATAGTGATAGAACAATGCCAGTCTGCAGAGCAAAAGGCCTTATAATATTATGGTGTATGCACGGCCATACTTAGAGCTCCCCATTATATTCCATCACGGCCAGGCCTCAGTTATGACTTCTGCTTGTTATATCACTTCACACCGGACACTATTTGAGGTGTTTTTGGCTGATGCACCTTGCTGATGGATTAATGGTTCCCTGCAGCATGTTTAGAGCCATCAGTTCAGGGGGAATATTTTTCTTGGCTAGTTTTCCCTGCATTTATGAGAACGACATGGCGGAATGAGTTATTAATCTGTAGATCAGGAGGTGATTAGCGGTTATATTAAGCAGCGACCATCTGACCCGTCAGGATGTGGGTTTTTTTTAGACCGTTCTGCAGCAGCCATGTCCACGGCGAATGACTTTTCCACACTTTCTGGGCGCAGTCACCACTAATCGGTCCAGTATTCTCTCCTATGTGTTGTTGTTGGCCGTCACGCCGATATCACAGGGCAGCGATTCGCACAGCTGTTGTATTCCTCTCGTATGAAAATCACAGGATATATTTCAATTAACCCCCCATCAAACAGTTTCCTCCGCAGAGTCGTACACCGGCGAGTATGTGCTGGAATTTTCATTGTGTTAGATGTAAATGGTGGAAATGGCTCGGAGCCCCTGAACGTTCACATGCGATGCTTTCTCACAGTCACGGCTTGATTTTAATTGAAATCTCCACTAGGGGAGCAATTCTTAGCCCGAACTATATCTGAGCCTTGTGGGCTTGTATGCTACAATTGTACAGTGGATTCAGGTCCAAGGATGAGCTCTAAAACTGGGACCACTTGGCTCACCGAGATGCACCTACCCGAGGTGCTGGAGCTGGCAGAGGCCTGTGGCATGCCAGCGTCTCCATATACGTGCTGTAGGGGAATTGGCATGCCTCGGGCCCTAGCCTGGGCCTCAGCGGGTTCAACATGGCGGTATCAAACTTTAAGGTTTTATCTATCTAAGGTGACCAGATGTTCTCAGGGTCAAAGCGAGACAGAGGGGTGTGGTCAGGGGCGGGGCTTATCACAATGTACGATTTTACCGCCGTCGTTATAAAAAGGACAGGGCCATTTAAAAAAAGACAGGGAGAAAATTCCGCAACATTTCTACATCCAAAAAAAATGACAAAATCCACACCATTGGATGTTGTAAAGCGACCTTATAAGCTGTTCAGTATGTTCTGGGACGCTCATTTGCTTCAGACACTTCCAAAGCTTGTCATGTTCAACACAATCAAAAGCTTTGCTGCAGTCGATGAAACACATGTACACGTCCTTTAGATACTCCCGGGTCTTCTTCATGATCCATCGTAGGTTCGCAATTTGGTCTCTGATGCCATGACCTTTACAGAAGCCAGCTTGAACGTCCGTCATAAGGTATGAGGGCGATGCTGTGGTAATTCGAACATTCTTGAGCATCACCTTTTTTTGTAAGTGTGGTGTAGACACATCTTGTCCAGTCTTTGGTCCACAATTTGGAGCTCCAGAACTTCTTCCTCCAGAATGCCCGATTCTTGTTCTACTTGACGTACATGATCCAACGGGTTGTCTGTTTGTTTGCCTGCATACAGCTCTGCTGTGTATTCTTGCTATCTATGCTTGATTTGATCTTCTTCTTGTAATAATTTGCCATCCCAGTCTTTGATGGTTGCTGCCTTGCGGGGTGCAAAGGGGGCCCAGGTCTGTTTCACATGGGCGAAGAGAGCTCGGGTGTGGCCTTGCTGGTTTGCTTCTTCCAGTTTTGCATATTGGCCATTTCAGTAGCGCTCCTTCTGTTACGTTCGTGTGGGCTAGTGAGCACCAGGCCCACACGAACGTTACCCGGATAGGGAACACCAGGGGAGACAACCACTGATTAACACCTCTCCCTATCTTCTACAAAGGAGATAACCAAGGACCTACCTGAGCAGGGAACATCGCCCTAATAGGGGACAGCCCAGCGGTCATCGGATCTGGTCCCTTGCTGCCGTAGGAACCCATGCACTCAGGCTAGGACGCATACACATGCCTCCACAGACAGGGACAACTGGACAGCATAAGAAGACACTCAGAGCCAAAATCACATCATACAGCAGCAAACACGCAGCCATTAGTAGCAGATGGTAATGCTATAAATGCCAGGTGTTTGTTGACATTTTGGCCAAAATGTGGAAGCTAGTGGGCCACGTCACGGCTCCTGGTTATAGCGCTAGTCCCTACACTAACCAGGAGTCCAGCGACATAACCAAACAAGACACAAACCATTCTTGCAGCCGTCACACATGAAACCTGTTCACACCACACACAGAGAGAGGATGAGAACAGAGAAAGCTGACCACATGCACACCTGAAAAGAGAGCTGACCACACCTACACCTGGGAAGACAGCTGACCACACCCACACCTGGAAAGACAGTTGACCACAGCCACACCAGGGAAGATGCCTTTATGTGTACTGACCCAAAGGGATTGGCTGACTGGAGACACACACACTCAGCCAGCACAATTCCCACACCTGCGCAGGAAAGCTCCAGAGAACCTGTAGAATCACAGATCCCAGAAGACCGACGTGACATTTTCTTTGAAATACAACATTTAGCTGTCTGAATTCAACTATGGTACCCGCTGCTTTAGCTACTCGGCGCTTGTTGGCAGGACACACAACATTTTTTTACATATGGTAATATACATGCTTCACTCTATGGGGGTTCATTAACTTCAAATGTTGCAAACAACGACATATGGTCCCGAACACTGCCGTGGGCCTAGTGCTCACTATGATACAGTCTCTAAGTAAGCTTCCTGGCCATGAGAGTTACTATATACTTGAGCAGTACCTTGCCAGTCTTCGTCAAGTCAGTTATCTCGTCACTGCAAAGAGGGAGGCTCTCTACACCCACGTGCTGGTGCCTAGTCATCGGCATCTGCAGCCATCCTTCTGTCTGGACTCTGGTCTGCTGATACCTGCAGTCATCATGGTCCTCTGGACTCTGGTTTGTGGATCCTTTGTCACGCGTAGGCCTTCTCAGCGGCCTTTTGACCTGTGGTTGTCGGTAGGCTTTAGGCTCTCTTGGCCCAGTCTCCAGGCTTGTCTTTCCTTCTTGGGTCTATAACAAAAGTTTCAAATGACCTGATGACGGCCAAATCGAGAGGCGACTACTGCCTACTAATCCTCCTTGACCTCTCTGCTGCATTTGACACTGTCGACCATGACCTCCTTCTTGCTAGTCTTCACTCTATTGGACTAAAGGATGCTGCTTTCTCCTGCTCCTCCTACCTCTCTGACCGCTCTTTCAGCATCTCCTTCGCTGGCTCTATCTCCTCTCCGCTCCCCCACACAGTTGGGGTCCCCTAGGGCTCAGTCCTTGGCCCCCTTCTCTTTTCTATCTACACTCCATCCATAGTTTTGGCCTCCAATTCCACCTCTACGCTGATGACACCCAGTTATACACCTCTTCCAGCGACGTATCTGGTACCACCATAACCCCCAGACAGCACACTGCTAAAGTGAATGGAGAGGGGTGGTGGAGAGCGAGGAGAGAAATCTCCTCCAGCCGCCCTGCTGAGCGAGCCAACGATACTCGCTTCTGTGCAGCAGCACGGGAGCGAGTACTCACAGGGACGAGTGTCAAGCATCGTTTGCCCGACATTCGTCCAGAGTAAATGGGCCTTTAGTGTAGTATGTCTCCACTTGGGCATGACCTAGGCATTAGCTGTATGTCAGTCCGGCCAACCCATACCTCCGGTGGAGACATACTACATTATTACCCAGCACCACTCCATTGGATCAGCCGCCACTCCAGGCTGTATGATCAGAGAATGAGGCAGTCTCTGCTTCTAATCCATGTAACGTGAACTCTCACGGCAAGATGGAGGCAGTGATAGTAATATGTGTTCATAGTTTTCCGATTTTCAAATTCTGACCTGGATTATTTCTTATCTACCATCTTATCCCCTCATCATTATTTGTATATTGCTGCTGACTGTCAAAGTTATAGGGAAGCGCTGCTGACTGTCGCCGAGGAGGCACTTTTACTGACTTTGTTATAGGGAAACTGATGACCTGAAAGTTGTGTGACTGGCACTATTATGAGAACTCTATTGTTGTCAGTCAGCCAACACTGTAATGAAGGAACTATAGCTGACTCTCCCTATTATGGGCGCACTGTGGCTTGTACTGCTTTGATTCTTGGAGCAACTGAAAAGTACTTACCAGAGTGCACCCGAAATACTCACCACTCTTTTCTTCCTCCAAAAGTTTTGCTGTTGTCTCACAAGAGTTCTGTGACCACTGGGCAATCAGGAGCAATATTGCTTAATCACAGAAAGCTAGGATATTATTACCCACTAATCACCAGGGATTTGATTATTACATACTAGTCACCAGGGATCCTAATATCATTACCCACTGCATACCAGGGACTTTATTATTACCCACTAGACAACAGGGATCTTATTTTTAATGTTATTGGCCACTAGTCACCAGGGATCATATTATTATTATTACCTACTACATACCAGGGACATTATTATTACCCATTAGACAACACGTATCTTATTGTTATTGCCTCTAAACATCAGGTATCCTATTATTATTACTACCCACTAGTCACCAGGGATCTTATTATTGTTACCCCCTAGTCACCAGGAATCTTATGATTATTACTTACTAGTCACTAGGAATATTATTATTATTACTACCCACTACATACCAGGGATTTAATTATTACTACTCACTAGACACCGGGAATTTACACTTTTTGGCATTCCTCTAGCAGTACCATAACTAGTAGAACTAGACTCTTAATGTGTCTGATTTCAATATTGTGATGTTATTTCTACTTTGGGCACAAGCACATATGTGACTGTGGCAGATAAAGCAATCACAGAACACCCAGGTTACTGTCTCTCCATGGAAAAGGCTAATTTGGGATAATTCACTGGGGAACACAATTTTTGGCGACTGAGATGTTAGAACTTTTTTGGGGTCATAGATTCTGAAAATGACATTTAGTTTTTCTGCATCCGATCTGCTTATCAAGATCTGACATAAGTCTATATGAATATATCCATGTATACATATTGTATTATACATGTAATGACGGCCAATCAAAAGCTGAAGGTGCAAAGCTAAATCCCAAGAAGCCAAGAACATGAACAAAACAAGAGTTTCTTCATTGAGATGTCGATGACTCTACATTTCTGTGATTTCCTGCAATAAGATGTTCCTGGACATTTGCGCTGGATGTGTCATCAGTAGTCCGCCATCATATGCATCTCCCATCGTCTGCAGTCCTGTTCTTCCACGGTCCCCAGTAGTCCGCCATCATACACGTCTCCCATTGTTCGCAGTCCTGTTCTTCCACGGTTCCCAGTAGTTCGCCATCATATACATCTCCCATCGTTCGCAGTCCTGTTCTCCCACGGTCCCCAGTAATCCACCATCATATGCATCTCCCATCATCCACAGTCCTGTTCTCCCACGGTCCCCAGTAGTCCGTCATCATATGCGTCTCCCATTGTACGCAGTCCTGTTCTTCCACGGTCACCAGTAGTCCGCCATCATATGTGTCTCCCATCATCCGCAGCCCTGTTCTTCCACGGTCACCAGTAGTCCACCATCATATGCGTCTCATCGTTCGCAGTCCTGTTCTCCCACGGTCCTCAGTAGTCCGCCATCATAAGCTTCTCCCATCGTCCGCAGTCCTGTTCTTCCACAGTCACCAGTAGTCCGCCATCATAAGCTTCTCCCATCGTTCACAGCCCTGTTCTTCCACGGTCACCAGTAGTCTGCCATCATATGCGTCTCCCATCGTCCGCAGTCCTGTTCTCCCACGGTCACCCTTAGTCCATCATATGTCTCCCATCGTTCACAGTCTTGTTCTTCTACGGTCACCAGTAGTCTGCCATCGAATGCGTCTCCCATCGTCCACAGTCCTGTTCTTCCACCGTCCTTATTTCTTGGTGAGATCGTTTTCCCTGTTCATCACTTCCATCACCCAGCCAATCTGAAAATCCATCCAGAATGACTGCCGGTCCTGCGGTCTGATGCTCATGTTACACCCG